>NW_028301152.1:6745000-7985558 GCF_049000335.1 Polistes dominula | reverse complement strand
GGTCTTATTATTACTTTTTTTTTGTAAATTGTTATTAGTAGTTTTTACAAATAATTTTTTTTTTTTTTGAAAAGTAGTAGTAAGAATTTAAATTAGAAAATGAAGTACTTTTAGTATATTTTATTATTATATATTTATAATATTTAAATTATAAATTATAATATTACATTTAATTTATTATAATATTGTATAAAGAATATATAATATTTTATATAAATTATATAAAATTATATAAAAAATTAAAATATTATAAAATTGTATAAAAAATTTATTATAAAATTATATAAAAAATTTACAATAATAAAACTATTATATATATAAAGTATTTCATAATATAATTATAATAGTATTTTATTATTATATTATATAATATTTAAATTATAATATAATTATTTTGTTATTCGATGAAACAATTTTTGAATAACTTTCATTAGAGTTTTTAAAACTATTGATTAAATTAATAGCAAGCGACAAAGAAGAAAATGAATAAAAAATGGTTCTATCAAAACGAATGACACAAATTTTTTTTTCTATTCCTAGTAAATTCTTCTTTTTTTTTTTTTTTTGTAAACCAAAGTATCGTCGCACCGTGGTCAATTGCAGTCGTGTGATAAAATTTCTTGTTTACCAAGCTGAACCGAAAGCTCTGAACCCCAATGTCGTTGTCCGAGTACGTTTTTTTCATTCTCTCTTTCCCTCTCTCTCTCTCTTTTCTCTTTTTTTCGACACGTATGAATTTATTTCGAACGTAAAAAAACGTACAAGGAAATTTCGTTAAACATAATCCGAATTTTTCGATTGGTTCTTTTAATTTTGTATTTTTTGTTTATTTTTTGTGTGTGTTTGTTTTTATTTATTTTTTTTATTTGTTTGTTTTTCACTTTAGATGAAATGTTTGCGTTTAAAAACGATTATAAAATAGTGCGATCAAATTTTGTTCTAACTCTGTTATTTATTTCTTTTTTTTCTTGTTTTTGATGAAACGATTAGAAAATACGATGGAAATAAAATGAAGTAAAGTAAAGTAAAGTAAAGCGTTCTCTTGGGAAAGAATCACTTACGAGTTTTCCTTCGAATTCTTAAAAAGTAGAAGAAAAAGGTTCGACACTTCGACTAGAAAAGAAACGTTCTTCTAAGCCAACTTTCTTTTCTGCACTCTGACTTGCGTCTGGAGACTCTCGAGAAAATGAATCTCACTTTTACCTTCTCTCTCTCTCTCTCTTTCTCTTTCTCTTTCTCTTTCTCTCTTTCTCATTCCCTTATTTCTTGCTTTTTTTTTTTTATCTTTTCCCAACTTTTCAATCTTCTTTAAGTACATGAGTCGCGTATCACCATGTTATAAAAAGTAATGACAGAATAAACGTCGATTTATCGTTTGCCAATTGTACTAGGGGTTGTATCTGAAGTATTCGTTGCAATAAATAAATTTATATAAATAAAAAAATATTTATAATTAATTTAATAAATAAATTTATATTATTTTGGTATATTATTATTATATAATTTATTCATATATAATTTATTTATATAATAGTTTATATAAATTTTTTTTATATTATTTTATTTTTTAAATTATATTATATTATAATATTATTATATTATATAATAAATATCATAATTAAATTTATTAATTAATAAAATATTTAAATTAATAATATAAACAATTTATTACAATATTATATATTAAAAATTAATTATAATATTTTTAAATTATATTATATTATATAAATTTAAAAATTTAGATTTAATAACCGTGTTTCACCGTAGGTCGCAATTTTTCTGGTTTCAAGCTCTTCATTTTTTTGTTCTCTATACAGTCCAGTCTTCATCAAATCCAAAAATATGAATTTTTCTTTCATCTGTAAAAATAACTTAATTCCAGTACTCCATTGGTCTTTTAATGTTATTATTTGCGAATTCTAATCCATTTTAGGAGTCACTTGACCACCATGATTTTCATTTGTTCAAGAATCTTATTGGAAAAATTAAATTTACTTTGACGAAAGACGGTTAGAATCAGGAAAGTTCATGGTTAACTTTTTTTGTTACCTTTCTATTATACGTGCAAATCCTCAAAGAAAATAAATGCACAAAAAGAAAATAATCGGTAGAATAAAAAAGAAAATTAAATTAAAAAATAAGAAAAGAAGAAAGTATTTTGTATTCAAATTCCTGTCGTTATGTTTAGAAGACATTATTGAAAAGATGGTTATTGAAATAAGAAAAAGAAAATAACAGTAATCTTTAACATTTATTTTTAACCTTTGCATAAATTCACAAAGAAAAAAATAATAATAATTAAAAGAATGGAAAAGGATTTAAAAAAGAAAAATATTTCTAAGAATGCAGGTGTAAAAATATGAATATTTTGACAAGAAAATGTTGGTAACGTTTTCAGAACAAAATAAACACAGAACTAAAAGGTATATTTTTAAGAAGATTATTATTAGATTACAAAAAAAAATAGTAATAATCCTTTTAACACTACCTTTCTATTGTATTCATCTATTATATAAATAAACATAGAAATAAAAAAAAGAAAATAAATAAACATTCCCTGAAAGATTAAGAAAGGATAAAAAAAATAGAACGTTGAAAGGAATACAAAAGATGTACGAAAAAGGTTAAAAAAGGTAACTGCCATCATGTAAGCCATGAAAATGTAGATGACATTTAAACAAATAAAAAATACATGAAACTGCAAAATGTCAGCCACGAAAAAGTAGATAACATTTAAACAATCAAAAAATAAAATGTATCTTTGAAAAAAAAAATAATTAGATTAATCAAAAGAAACATTTTAAAGGACTAAAGGGAAGATTAAAACGTTGAAAAGGGAAAAAATTAACGAAAAAAGTTTAAAAAAAGGGACTTGACAGAAAGACGTAAATAAAAAAATGTTGGTGGTTGCATTTTCAAAAGAAAAAAAAAAAAAGAAAATGAAAGAAAAAGATAGAAATATAGATAGAGGGAGAATGCAGAATGTGTTAAAGAAAAAGAAAGATAACAAGACGAAGAAGATTCCTCCCCCACCCAGTTCTTTTACTCCTCCACCTCTTCTTCCTCTTCCTTATCCTCTTCTTTTTCTTCTTCCTCATCTTCTTCTTCTTCTTTTTTCTTCTTCTTCTTCATCGTCATCGTCGTCGTCATAGTCGACAATCGCAATGCGGGAAGCTATAAACGTAAAAGATTTCTGGGTGCAAAAGAAACCGAGCAAATGCCGGTGTAACCCTTGTAGTAGAGTGAGTGAGTGAGTGAGTGAGTGAAGGAGGAAGTGAGTGAGAGTGAGAGTGAAAGAGTGCGAGTGCATACGCGCTTTGCGAAGCTTTTAATCAACGCTGACGGCGAAACAACCTCTGTGTGCCACCATTATGCGTACTTTCTCTTGTTTTCTTTATCCTTTATCTTTATCTTTATCCTTTTTTCTTTATCCTTTTTTTGTGTCGTTTTTACACCCTTTTTATTTTATTTTATATCTTTTTTCTTTTCCTTTCTCCTATCTACTTTAAACTCTTTCATTTTTACTTTCAGTACTTCTATGTCAAATTTTTTTTTATCTTTTATCTTCTTCATTGCATTATTTTCCATTTTTTAGAATTTAAGAATAAATTGTTTAATTGTAAAATATTGGGATCTCTAGCACTTAAATACGCCATCTGGTGGCTAAATTTAAAATTAGAGTAGATAGGTCGAATTGTTACGCCACGCCCCTGCCAGAGATACCAATAATATAAAATATTATAATATAATAGTAGTTGTTAAAGATACTAATGTCATATTGTAATTCTGAATTTTTCATACTACTTTTTCATTATCTACTTTTCTGGTACCATCATACTTTTGTGATAATAAATAATAATTATAATAAATACAATTAAATAATAATTATAAATTAAATATAAAACAAGAAAATATTGCATATAAAAATATTAGGTGGACCACAAAGTAATTGTCGCCTTTTTAACCTCAAAATTCCAACAAATAAATTTTTCAAACTAGCTTTTATTATTAATCAATAATTAAATTAATTAATCACGTTATCAACACAACTTTTTTCTATCTGGTATGCAAATTTATATTATTGTAACGACACAAATTATCAATCGATTTTTTGATTGAAAATATTAAAAATAATTTGACATGCGTAGTAACGACCATTACTTTTCGGTCCTTCTAATATATAGCGTTACTAATGAATTATAATTATTTACTACCATAATATATATATTATTTTTCTCTATGAACATAGAAAAATATTAAATGTTCAAATTAAATATTAATTTTATTTGACAAATCATTTTCTTACGTATTTACTATGATTCGAAAGAAAGAACGTTTTTTTCGGTGAAAATGATTAGCGGTATTTTGTTTGAACCATAACGGTTTGAAAGAAACAAATAAAAAAATATAAAATGAAAGGAAAAAAAAAAGAAAAGGATGCAGACACAGAAGATCGTAACAACAACCAACAGTGACCTTGTAAAGGGCCATAGGGTTAGTAAGTAAAAAAAAGGTAGTTGTCACGTAACCCTCGTTTATTGTCACGTGTCCTGTAGTTCGAAGGTCGTTACTTGACAGATGTTCTAACAGGAATAAGAATGTCTCTTTTGGATTTGTATCCCCCCTCCTCCTCTCTTTTTTAAAATTTTGAAGTAAGCTTTTACCATTTGTTATAATAAATTGGTTGCTTGAAAAATATTACGTAGAAATTTTTAACACATTATCGAATGTCTCATTAATTTTCCATGATTTATCACGAATTTGTTATTATACGTTACATATTATGTTGAAATATTATTTTTTAAAATTGCATAATTTAAGTTAATGCATGTAATCGTATGTAATGAATTTATATTGCTAGAGGATGGTCAACGATGAACCCCATATTTGGTATACTATGAACAAACTTAAAAAAAGAATTTGATATTAAAATATAGCAAAATAACTTAAATCTTGTACAAAATTGAATTTTATTAATTATTATAAATATTGAAATTTAATTATATATTAATTTTAATAATTATAATAGTGCAATAATTCCTACAAGGCTTAAATAATAAAAAAAATACATAGTTAAATAATAATAAAATAATAAAAATGAAATAAATGTATATATTTCATTAAAACTATTTACAAATCGTCACTAATAACATTGTATGCATATGCACACGTAAATTATAATTAAATAAATATTTACTTACATTGCTAAAGACATATTAAAACGTCCCATAAAGCAAAATCAACAATCTGCTAAGTCTCAATCATTAAAAATCTAAAAACATCTAACGTCCAACCAGACACACATGTTTCTCCGAAATGTTGAAATTGTTCCATCAAATTTACCGAACGTGTCTATACATAAATATCAGGTATATTTTTATTTCCTTCTGTTATTCATAAACCGTAAGCTTAATAAAATCAAAAGTAACTCTCACCAAGACGATTGCCAAGATTAGAAAGATCGAATAATGATCTAAAGCAAGGAAACCAACCAACCAAGCAACCAACCAATGAAAGAAAGAAAGAAAGAAAGTAAAGAAATAAAAAGGTTTAGTTAGATCAAAACAAACATCGTTACGGAAATGGCATCGACCATAGTCAAGTAAAGTCAGAAGGGACCTTCTGCTATTCCTTTTCTTCATCCTCAATCCCGTTTCCCCACCAACTTCCTCCGAGTCCACCCTTAGACTTACCAAGTCTACCTCTACCGACTCCCTCTTTCCCTTCAACTTCCTCCCAGTACACCCCCTTAGGCTAACCAAATCTAACTCTGCCTACCAACTCCTTCTCCTTCAATTTCCTCCCACTCTAGCCTTAGGCTCACCAAGTCTAACTCTACCTACCAAAGCCCTCCTCTTCCCCCTAACCTTGTTGTATATATAGACCTCTTCTTCTATAGGAAAACAGGGGCTGCACTATAAGGAAACAACCCCTTGAAAAAACAGACAGACCGTCCTTCCTGACGTGTTTAGTAGCTTGATATAGCAATGGATGGTATGAACGATGGTGCAATGGAGAAGAAGACGAAGAAGAAGAAGAGGGGTGAGGTGAAGAGGGCTGGGGAGGAACCGGCTGATTCTCTTTCTCTTTATTTTTCTCTACATGCATGCATGCTTGCTTGCTTGCTTACTATGTATAAATGTATGCATCTATGTACGTTTGAAGTACATTGTGAGCTTGTGTAGAACTAGCTAGCTAGCTAGTAGGGGATAAGAAGAATAAGAGAGGGGGTAACATGGAGCACGTATGAAATTCTGAAACGCTTTCATTATCGTCAACGACGTGACGTTAACTGCATTTTAACGAGCGCCTGAAGCGCTTAAGCGCCAATGCCACCACCAACACACCACCACCACCACCACGACCATCACTACCTACCCTTATAGATACGTTCGATCGAATACGAATAATTTCGAGAGTCATTCAAAGACTTTTCCTTCGATTTCTAGGAACTTGTTGCTCATTCTCTACTTTTTTGTTCTTATATTCTTTTTTGAAGAAATTGAAATTTGAAATTAATTTGTATTATAACCAGGAGGAGATGTAAATATGTACTTCTCATTATATATTTGAGTTTTGGTTAATGTAATGGGTCAGTGTTTAGTGTAATATTTTGTTCAATGTTAATGTTTGATTGATCAATAAGCTCATGTGGTTTTTGTTTTTAGTTTACTAGTAATAAACAGCTAAACTTATATAATTATTATCAAAGAATTCAGTGTTATTCATTGTTTCAATTTTAATACTTGGTTGACTAATAAGCCAATGCAGTTTTTGTTATAATATCTGTTTAAGAACAAAAAAAGTCAATGTGGTTCAATACCCACTCATTGTACATACAATTCATTGTATGTAAAATATGTAAAATTTACTTACTAATTTAAAGGTAGGTAATATGTTGTTTGAATATTTATTTTTATTCATATATTTGATCACCTATCTTCTTCTACTACTACTACTACTACTACTACTACTACTACTACTACTACTACTACTACTACAATTACTATATAAATATGCGCATATTTCTATAGTAACTCCTTGTTACATTTATTGTGGTAATTGGGGGTGCCTCTAGCTATTTGTTTTCGATTAACCTTAGGCTATTCTTTAACTTTTCAACGATAACGAAATATATTCCCTTTTGTGAAGAACCTTGATAATCTATAAACATAAACCTATATCCCATTTATCTTATCCCAAACTAATTCCTTAACTAAACATCATATTATGTTACATTGCATTTATACAAAAATTCCCCTATAATAAAATCAACTGTTTAAGTATTAATACTTAACAATAATCAAAATGAATTAATATAAAAGTGAATGTACAATAAAAAAGAAAAAAATATCTACAAATGCTGAAGAATAAATTAATGTTAGAAAATGTTTAAAGTGCCATGGTGAAAAAATATCTTGAATATCTTTTTTGTTTGGAATACCCAAAGAAATAAATGAATGTAAAAAGATTGTTATGTTGTTTGATTGATTTTCTGTTTAAAAAATCTAATCCAATTGCACTTTGTGCAACTGTTCAAATGCATTCCTGTTAAACCTAGCACAATACTCAACAACAACCTTTAATAAACAATGCAACATTTTAGTGTCCACTTTTTATTGGTTCTCTTATTTTTTTTTTTTATAAGACAACAAAGTTATAATACAATGCAGTTACTGTAGATACCAATGTTTGGTTATTTAACATATTTTATTTATTTATTATACATACGCAGACGTAGTTATTCATTCATCGGTATTTAAAATAAAAGGAAATTCTCAAGTGACAATGCCTAGCGCTCAGGGTGCCAAGAAAAGAAAGAAAGAGAAAGAGAGGGTGGTGTTGCTCTACCTTCAGAAACTCAGGAATATCCGGTTTCCTTCGAAAGGATGTGCATTATGTGGCTTGCATTCATACTAGAACACTACGACGATGTGATATACACTACTTGTGTGATATATCCAGAAATATGTATACAGATATATTTGTATGTATATGTATAGATTGTATATATTTTTTATATGTGTGTGTTAAATCTCTTGAGCCTCCAACGCTTTTTCGATAATGCTGTTGTCGGTGAAACCAAGCGACGACAAACTTGTATGGTTTCAGTTCCCATGAAGAAGTTAAAAGCATGTTTCTTACGTATCTTTTATTTTTTTTTGTTTTCGTATTTTTTGTTTATCTTTTTTGAGAATACTATTTTTTTTTTAAATTATAGTTTTAGATGAACGATTATTTAATATTTATACTAAAACATATTATATTATCAATGATTATTGTTGGACTAATTATAGGGGAATGGAGGTTTGCCAATTGTTTGTTAATTTGATTGAAAAAATTGATTTTTTTTTTTTGTAAAAAAATTAACTTTGAATTTGATGTATTATATAATATAACTAATAATATAATATAATATTATATATATATAATTATTATTAATAATAATAATTATTATATAGTATATATATAATACAATAGTCAATTAGAAAATAATTCACATAAAATTACATTATACAATATATTATGAATAATATTATATTACAAATGAATTTTATACTATTAATGAAATATAATTGAACAAAAATAATTAGTAATTCATATATGAATTATAATAAGTATTAAAACGATTAGTAAATAACAATTTGTAACGAATTTTCTAAACTGTGTTGCATACACATGTAAGACAAGTACTCTAAGTGTACTTGTAAGAAATTTCGTATTTCATGGTATCAGTATAGTCTTCTATTCTATGGTTTGACTATCGGCAATGGCATTCTACGATCTCGGCTCGCATTTCTATCCTACATTAAGGATTATTTATGATCTTAAAGTTACGATAACGATCAGTATAAGACCAAGCCTAAGCACTAATCTGAGTTAGTCTGAAACGATTGTTGTCTTTCTCGGTATAATAACAGGAAAGAAAATGACTTTGGTTCCCACGAAAGAAAGATAAATATATATACTCACTTTCAATCGACTTTACTATACTTCTATTATAGTTTTAGTTGCAGTATTCCTTAAACATGATTCATCGAGATAACCTGTTTACATTGTTCATGATTGTTATGATTTATTTATTTTTATATTAATTAAAATCAGATTTAAACAAATGTAGAAACAGTAAGAAAGAAAGAGGTAGAGGGTTTAAGTATTAATTATATAATAATTATTATAAATTATTATAAATATTAAAAATTATTATTTTAATTATATTAATGTACAATTAAATTATGTTATATATATATATATATATATATATATATATATATATATATATATATATATATTAGGGTGGGTCAAAAAAATCAATTATTTTTTTTTACAAGTGCCACGAAAAAATGGGTTGCTAGACACCTTAAAACAATTCTCAACAAATATGAACTTTTAATTTTAATAGGAAGATCCTCCGCATCGCAGTTTTTTATTTTTTTTTCAGTCTAATAGATTAAAATTCATACCTTATTATTTATTGATTGTACAGAAAAAAGTTATGGCAGAATTTTGTAGAAAATTTAATGCTCTAAAAAAAAGGTATCTTATATTTTTCCCGTAAACCTCACCATTTGAATGATATTGAAGATTTAAGTTTGATTATTTTAAGACAAATTTGTGCAGGAAATTAACTGCTCTATAAAAATGGTGTCTTATGTTTTGGCGATTAAATTAAGCGTTCAAAAGATATTCATCATCAAACTTTCATGTGTACTGATTTTTTTCTCTGAATATCTTTTGAACGCTTAATTTAATCGCCAAAACATAAGACACCATTTTCATAGAGCAGTTTATTTCCTACAAAAATTTGTATTGTGCACTTTTTAATAGTCATTTATTGTCGAGTTATAAAATTCATAAACAAAAATGAAATTTGTCTAAGAATCATCAAATTTAAATCTTCAATATCATTCAAATGGTGAGGTTTACGGAAAAAATATAATATACCTTTTTTTTAGAGCATTAAATTTTCTACAAAATTCTGCCATAACTTTTTTCTGTACAATCAATAAATAATGAGGTATGAATTTTATTCTTTGGACTGAGAAAAAAATAAAAAACTGCCATACGGAGGATCTTCCTATTACAATTAAGAGCTCATATTTGGTGAGAATTGTTTTAAGGTGTCTAGCAACCCATTTTTCCATGGCACTTGTAAAAAAAGAAATAATTGATTTTTTTGACCCACCCTAACATATAATTAAAATAATATATAGGTAAAATAATAATAATTATTAATAATTATTATATTCATATAATATTATATGAATATTATATTTGAATATTTATATAATATTATTTTTGAATATTTATATAATATTATTTTTGAATATTCATATACTATTATTTTTGAATATTCATATAATATTATTTTTGAATATTCATATGATATATATATATATATTATTTTTAATGCCGTGGAAATTACTGATGATGACTATCATTTAAATTCTATTTACTACAATTATCTTTTTTTTCAGATTAAAATAATTAGTTGCAACAATTTACGATAATAATAATAATAATAATAATAATAATATAATAAAAATTTTTAATAATAAAATTAAAGTTAAAAATATAATTTAATAAAATTATTTTATAATCAATTATTTATCTTTCCATTTTGCATACGATTATAAAAAATAAAAAAAAGGATGTCAAATTACTATACAGTCCACTTAATAAAATATTTCCAAAAGATTTATGTATCGATAAATATCGTCTATGTAGAAAAGTATTCGTATTGATTGATAGTGTAACATGATATACCTAATTAAGTGATAACATAGGAAATGGACGATACGAGTTTATGATTCTTCTTCTTTTTTTTCTCTCTCTTTATGACGGGCCAATCATATCGAACGGTTATGAGGAAGGAAATCGATGACAGGGAGCAACGAACTTGATAGAAAGCACGTCGACGGTGCTGTACGTGCAGGTAGGATTGACAATTGTAGGAAAGAGCGAATATGAATGACGTAGCGTGGTTTGGGACTGACATATGCACGTGACACGCGTCAAATGCAACCCCTCATTCTCTCCCTCATTCTATCTCTCTTTCTCTCTCATATAAACTCGTTTCATAATCTTCAGTATACTCCGTCCCACTTCTCAATACATGTATACACACACAGAGTGGTATAAACACATATACAGGGTGTCCGGACCTACAGATCAGGATCAAAATTTATAAAAATGTTTTAACAAAATTATTAAGTGGGTCGAATAAAAGTTCATGCCGTTTTATTAAAAAGAAAAAAATAAATTAGTACACACTTGTATACTAATATACAAATATATACTAATAACTATATATTGTTATTTATTACTGTATACTATTTTATATAAAACTCTATTATTAACTATGTACTATTATTATATAACTATATAATAACTATATACTAATTTATATATTAGTATATAGTTGTATTTGATCTCATTTGAACATGTTGTTTCAACTTTGAGACACCCCGTATATAATATTCGTATATGCTCATCGTACCAGTCCAACTCATTTGCAAATCAACACAGAAGGTCATTACGGGTTGGCAACTTTTCACTCACTTCTCCCATCTGCGAATCTTCCTAACTTCGACATCTGTGCTTTCTATTTCTTTCTCTTTTTTCTCTCTTTTATGTGTCCTAATCCCTTCTGTCATTATTTCTTTGCTTCGTTCACTTTTAACAATACTTTTCCCTATTTTTTTTCCGTTTTTTTAATTATTTTTTTTAAACTATTGTTAAATTTTTTCTTTTTCATGGCCAATCGTTCGGAAGAAATGACTTCCTTGTTAACAGTGAATAAGAAAGAGAGAAGAATAGAATATCTATTAAGAAGGTTGACCTATATAAATAGTCGAGCAAAAAAAAGGGTTCTCGGTTTACCAAAGAAAGTGTCGGCATGGCGTTTGAAGTTGGTTCTCTTTTATATTAAACGGAACATGAATAGGTTTATCTAGTCCTTTCTAGTTATAAAGAATAGATCAAATTACTAGATCGATTAAGGTGTGTGGGGTCGAAAAAACCTGTGTCTAAATACACGAACATTTTTCTTTTATTTTTTTTTATCGGTTTTTATGGTATCTTAGCTTTTTTTTCTTTTAGTATACTAGTATATTAAGTATAGTTATACTAGTATACTAAGTACTAAAAGTACTAGTATTCTAAGTAGTTGTAGTAGTACTTGTTTGTATAAGTACTACTAGTAACTTAGTATAGTATAACGTATAGTATAAGTACTAGTGTGTTAGTACTAAATAGTAATAGTACTTACTATACTTTGTAGAGACATTATATTTCTAATATATAAATTATAGTTTCTTAGTAAGGGAAACTTTTCTTTAACGAACAAATTGTGTATTATTTTACCATCTATTAGGTTCGATCATATGTTTTATTTCTCATTTTAAATTTTCTCATTTTCCCCTCATCATAGCTTTTTTCTTAGGCCAGAAGACTTTATTTTTTATATATCTGTTTAACAATATAAAAAATGCTGCAAATTAGAGAAAAAAAGTGTTAAATTAAGCAGAAAAACACGATAAGGAGGTTTCCAGAGTTCAGCGGAACGTGTTCGTGCATTTCGTGCACGCCAGAAGGCGTTATTAAATGTGCAGAATAATATCTCTAATGTGGGTAATAATGCGTTCACTGTTAAAAATAGTAAAAACGATTATCGTAAGTCATTAATTCAACATATTTCTTTCTTAATCCTTTCTACTCATACCAGACAAGCATAATCTTAATATGTCACTTTTGTAACATTATTTTTTTTTCTATTCAGATGATTCGCAATAGGATATTGTGAATTGTGATTCAAGTGTCTCGCGGCCGAAAATTAACGCCGAACAGTGTCGTGAAAATCTGCAGAAATAAAATATTAGCGAATTTTCAAAGAGTTCGACGGAACGCGTTCGTGCATTTCGTGCACGCAGAGAGGTGTTTATTTACCATACGTATTTTAGTTACCATAAGTAATTCATCTCATTTCTTCAAATTGAGAACTTGCTTATTGTGTAATATGTTATGTATTATATGTTTATAAAACGTAAAATAATTGTTGAATGTGGTAACAGTATAATTATAATAATATTATAACAAATAAATCTTACAATTATCCTACACCTGATATTCTGCAATGGTCGCATTCTCTCGTAACTTAGTTTTTTGAAGGTTTCACTTCTAACACGTGTGATCTGCACGCATGTTGTTTTTTTTTTTATTGATTCATTGATGCTGAATTTTATTATTTAAATTTGCAATATAAATTAGTAAATTTATGAATTAATGCGTGCGTTGACATTTAAGTTTTATTTGCACGTTGATGATTTTATTTATTGGATAATAATTAAGTTGAAATATGTATTTGGTTTTTCTTATTATTTAATATCATTTAATTCTAGGAATCCATGCATCCATTGGTTTTGATAGGTTAGGTTTTATGAAACTTGCATTGATTTCAATTTGTTTCCACTCAACCTTATGGTTCTATTTATCTTTATGGTTAATAAATCATGTGATAGAAACGTTAAACCATTTGATTTTTTTTCTGCATTGACATAAGTTACTTTTGATGTTAAATCATGAACACTGTATCATTAAAATGAAACATCAACAGATGCATTGTCATTAAGGTTTCATAATACCTGCATTTATTTTATATTACAGATTTTTCTTAATTAATTGTAAGATCAAAACTTACTTTGTATTTCCACGTGAAAACAAATTGTTTTCTGATATGAAATTATCAGATGAACCTTAAAAATAATAACATACACACATAAAGACACATTGCAACTATGTATCAATGTGCATGTAAAAGCCCTCTTTTTAGTATTGGACAAAAGTAATAAATAAGAAACTGAGACGAAGCGTGAGACGATGTGGGGTTGGGTGGAAAGTTAAATGAGGAGTGAATGAGGGGGCGGTGGGTGGTTGTGAAGCATCCAACGAAGGGTTGGATATCTTTTCGTTGCGTGAAGACGATGAAGAAGAAAAAAAAATTGGATGAGAAGACGGAGACATATACTCACACTAGTATGAGTGAGAAACATAGAAAAAGAAAACGAAAAAAAATAGAGACAGAAGGAGAGAGAGAGAGAGAGAATAAACTTTTGTTCGCGTTCGAGACGGTTCATTATCCGCGGCGCGACCGCATTCTGTTTGATGTCGGGGACGTAGGTAAACACTTTGCTAAAGTTTACTTTTTCTCGATGTGCAGTGTGCACCACCCTTCTTGACTCTACGATCCGACACGCCCGGCTACTCTTCTTCTCTCTTTCTTTTTCTTTTATTTTCTTTCTCTCTGTCTCTCTTTTCGTTCTTCTTATTTCGTACTTTAATCATTTTCTTTTTCTTTTTCATCATCATCTTCATCTTCTTCTTCATCTTCATCGTCATCGTCATCATTGTTGTTTTTCATGTATTTGTCTTCTTCGTAATTCTTCATTTTTCCTAAAATCGTCGTCAACTCCACTTCATCTTCATCTTCATCGTCATCGTCGTTGTTTTTCATCTGATTACAAATTTTTTCTTTTTTTTTATTGATAATTCGAATACTATTATTAATCTTTAAAACCCAAATAATTTCTCAACATTATTGATTCATATGAATTCAATGAAAAATCCCTAAAGGTTGTTTACATTTGTATATATGAAAAAGAAATATGGATAGGTACAGAGTGTATAATAGGGTAGTTGGGGAATGGGTTGGTGGGTTGTGGTTTGTGGTTGAAAATAAAATAAAGATCATCGTTCTGGGTCAACGCTTAAAATGTGAAAACTTTTTCCTTATTTGTTTTCGACTACGAGTAGTAATTGTTGAATGAAGATTAAAAGATGGACGTTTGAAAGGAATTTTGTAAGAGTAAAAAGTTACGTAACCACCAACCAACCTACGAACCAACCAACCAACCAACCAACCAATGAACGAACGAACGTAAGCAATCGTTGTGTTTACCCAAGCTACGAACAAAATGCTTCCAGCTTCGTGTTCAACCAAGAAAATTGTTTAGATTTCAGATACGAGAGGTTGTAGATAAAAATGGGTGGGGGGTAGGGGGTGGTAAGAGTGAGACGGTGTAAGGTGGGACAGTAAATTTCTCTCACACACACACACAACAGTTGCACTATTACGTACACATTCAGAAAGGGTTTCTAAGTGGAAGTAACAGTTACGTACAATGCTTTATTTCCCATTTTTTCTCTCACGTGGTTTGTAATACATTGAAGTATGTTACATGTGTAACACGTATGTTTACAATCCGAAGGAGAAAAAGAGAAAAAACCGTTCTAATTTCTCAACCGAACATTTCTTACATTTGTTTGTACTTTTTTTTTTTTGTCTTTTTCGAACCCTTCACATCGTTTGGTGTATATTTTTTCTCGTTGTTTTTTTTATTTTCAATAACACATTTATATATTTATGTATACTTAAGGTGTATATGTAGAAATAAATATACACAGGGCAGGGGTGTGAGTGTGAGATGGTTGACCTAAATTTTGTTCATTTTTATTTTTATTTTCAAGAATAATTATACGATATCCATTAATTTTTTAACCCAGTTATTTTTCGATTTGAGAGACTGTAATATTTTGCGTTATGACCTAATATACTCGTCATGCAAAAAATGGTATTTTTAACACTTGATATTTAAATTGCTTATCAATTTATATTATAAATTTTTATTATAATATTTTTTTATATTATAAATTATATGTTATTATAATATTATATAATATATATATATATATATATATATATATATATATATATATATATAATAATTAACAGATATTTTTTTTTACTGATAATCGGTTTCATTTCAACGAAATAATTTTTAATACCACACTTATACAAATGTGAGTAAAATTACGTTATAATAATATTAAATACTTGATAAATGTCATTTAAATTATTGACATGTCCTTAATTAAAATGAGATCGTTATATTATAAATGTCAAAGAAGACGATTAAATAAAATACCTGATCGATCATCTCGGATCAATTGATTGTTAAAATAGCCAATTATTTCATGAAGAATATACTGAACCTTAAAAAACATGATGAAGGATGAAGAATACAAAAAAATAAAAATATAAAAAACGAAATAAAAATAAAAATAATAATAAGAAGATAATTAATAAGAAGAAAGAATATAAATTCGTTGCGACAAGGAAGAAATAGCAAGACGGATCGTATCCGGGCAACCAACGGTAGTTAATTAACTGCACGCTTGCTTATATGTCCATCTCAGTTTATTAAAATGAAGATACTCAGTAAATGTAGAAGAGAAACAAATCGTGTATAGTCTTATGTTAGTCGTAATGAGACACATGCATACATACACATACACATATACACATGTGTGTATTCTCGTTTTAAAAGAATCGATCGAGTCCCGTGTGATTACACCTTAAGGATAGAGTCGTACGTGCTCGTCCTCTACCTCGATCTTCGTGATCGGCATTAAAACTGGTTTTTATCCTTCTTCCTTTGCCCATGCCCCCTTCCCTCCTTAGCCCCTCTAGCCCCTTCTCTTTTTTTTTTATTTATTTTCTTTACTTTCGTTTACTTCACTTCACTAGTTTGTATAAGTGTACATTTATACTCTTTACCCTTTCGTTAAAATGGAATGTTTTAAGAAATTTCTATTCTCTCGTTGTTAAGTGATTTGTTTATCATTCAAAGAATTTTAGTTGATAAAAAATTGTTTATTTAGTTTTATTTTTATTAAAAAAATAGGCTAAAAAGACCACGAATGGAGTGTTTGCGTTCAGGGATTGGAACACTGGTGGGATTAGGTATTTGTGACAATGAATTTTCGAGTATCAAATGCCATTTAATAATAATTGTATTATTATTAATAATAATATTTAATTATAAATAATTAAATTATAAAGTAATAAAGTAAAATAGATTTAAATGAGTAAATTTATAAAGTAATAATTTATAAATAAAAAAAATAATAATAATATTTAATTATTATTGACAATAATACATTTAATAATTAATTTAATAATAATTAATAATAATTTAGTTTATTAAAATAATTTTAAATAAAATAAAATAATTATAATATTAAAATAATTAAAATAAAAAATAATATAAAGATAATAATATAAAAATAATTATAAAATAATTCTGTTCTTAGTCTAAATCCTATGTTTGTTTGTATTAGGGTATTAACTATGAAATTTCTAATTACTCGGTTTATTTTCATCTCGAAATCAGAAATTTTATATTTTATGATCTAATATCTTTTTCATTACAAACGTTTCATCGTTTCGTTACCGTTTCCAGAGATTTTCAGTCACTTTTTTCAAATCACTTTCCATTCTAAATAAATTTTCACCTGAATAAAATTATAAAAAATACAAAAATCGTATTATATACTTTGAAATGAAATTAAATAAATTTATTTGAAATATTTCAATGCAAAATTTTCTATAAGAGTTTAATGCCCTTTACTTTTATACGCCCATCATGCAGGACATGTACATCTTTATACATATGTATGTACAATGTATATATGTATGATATGTGTATGTATGTATATATATATACGTAGGATACATAGAAGCAGGAAGAAAGAAAGAAAAGAATCGAATCGGTTTTGGAACGTGATGCGGATCCAGTTTTGAATGCTTCGTTGATCTTTTTGTTTCCTCAATGTTCAGCGATGAAACGAGCATCGAAATACCCCGAGATCGATCATCGACACGAGTTTTTTTTCCTGTTCTATACACGAAAGCGCGTCGTTTGAAATCGTGAAATTTTTGGTCCATTCTGTCCAAAAGGAACTGTCCCATAAAATTCTATCAAACATAGATCAGTTGAGGTTGAGTGATGGGTTGTAGTAGTAAAATTGGACGGATTGGATAGGAGAAAAAAAAGTTTTTTGGATATTTAGATACAAACAAATAAAATAATAATAAGTTTATTTTTGTTGTTTGCATTTAATTAACAATTGTAACAATTAGTATTTAACTATAGTAAAAAAAATATATATATATATAATAAAATAATATAATAAGTAATATATTTCATTATAATAATGTATTTCATTATAAAATAGTATAATATATAATGTAGGTATTATATTATTTATTATATTATTTATATTTTACATTATATTGTATTTATATTTTTATATTTATATATTTATTATATTATCTTTATTATATTATTATTATATAGTATATAATAAATGTATATAATAATTATATAATAATAATATTACATTATTATATAATAATAATATAATAAATATATATATACTTCTTCGTATTTAAATGCAAACAACAAAAACAAGCTTCTTATTTTAGTTGTTGTAACAGTTAGTATTTAACTAAAATAAAATATATATATATATATATATATATATATATATATATATATATATATATATATATATATATAAAATAATATAAAAAGTATTTATTAACAACTTAATATTTCTGGAAGTATTTTCATAGATTTATGGAACATCCTATACGTAGTTCTCATCGATTCCATGTATTAGTAAGTTACCTTTGCACGGATAACGATATCTTAGGGCGTTAAATTCACGACTTGATACACGTAAAGGGGATCTCATTTTCCTTTAACCAAGAAAGTCCTAAGAAAATTAAATCGAGCGCGCTTGGTTCACCTTAACGGATATTAGATCCTCACAAGATTCTACCGAAACTCTTCTCCTCTTCACTTCTATATCCACCTCATTCTCATCCTTCTCATCCTGCCCCTCATCCTCCTTCTCTTCTCTTCTCTTCTCTTCCTTCTCTCTCTCTCTCACATACACTCATATTCTATCTATTATATCTTACATCAGTGATGGAACTACAAACGTTCGTCTCCTCTTCCCTCTCTCAGCAAAATATAATTTTAATCCCCCTCCAGGAAAAAACAAAACAAAATACACATAAGTTATATATTATTACGTTAAGTAAAGAATATAAACCCCTTTACCCTAAAACAACGAGTGAGATACGTGGTAAGAAATTTGGTTCAAAAACAAACACAAATCTTACTGATACTACTTTGTTTGGAACCAAATGTATAAAAAAAAACTAATTTGGAATTGTTTGGTTTTGGTTCAATTGTTTTCGATATTTTTTTTATTTTAATTACGTTTACACGTTTAGGTTATAATTCCCTATAAAAAGTACTATACAACAATAATATTATATCTATATATCATTTCAATTAAAATAAAATTTAATATTGATGAGAGATAGTAGTTTCTTATTTATTATGGTTTGAGCAATCGAAAGTGTTATCGGTTAGGACAAAGGGTTAACACTAAACCTACCAACACTTCGTGTATACTTATTCCTATCTCGAGTAGTCAAATGACCGCTTAGAAAAGAAAAAAAGACCCCTTTTACAATTCTATGTCGAGTGTGACTTGAAATAAGTTTTTATCTCAGGGATTCCCCTCGTCGAATCTTACTCGACGATTTTTTTACTCTTATCAAAGTGATTTAAAAAAAATTTACTTGGTTTTTTTAGTTAAAATAGATTTCAAATTTCAAATAAAATATTTAAAAGCGTTGGAAGATGTTGGTTAATAAAATTGCAATATGATGTGCAAAGGGTTAAATGTAAATAGAATGAAATTTTAAATAATTGGATTGTAAACAAAGTATTTTTTTCTACTTTTGTATACTTTTGTGTACTTTTACTCTAAATTAAATTAGGGATACTTTGAGTTAAAAAAAAAAGAAATAATAATAAATGTCAAAATTTTGGGGTCCCTTTTTTTTCTTTCTACCGACGTGTTGCAGGGTTTTGGGGTATTATAGTTCCGCCCCTGTTATATCGTCTTCCTTCAAACTATGTAAATAACATATATCGTTGTTCGCTCGATTAACGAGCTCGAGTTTACCAATAAGCTCTCATGTAAATGAGAAACGATCGTGGATGAAAGTTTTCAATGAAAATTATCAACCTTTTCTCTCTCTTTCTTTCTCTCGTTCATGAAACTATTTTACCTTTAAAACTACTACAAACTTCAGTTTTTCTTTGTAAACAATTTTGAAGTTTTTCAAGATCATCCTTTCTTCTTACTATACTTTGATAGTTGCTAAAAACACACTTCTTACAAAACTTTAGATACTCACACACACATTTCACATCTTTTATATAAATTATTATACTATATACATATATACTATTACACACATAGTACTATAATCTCAATAATACTATATTTCATATAATCTATATATAAATACTACTACTATACACATAGTACTAAAATCTCACTATTATCTATAAATATATATATAAATACTACACACATAGTACTACAATCTCACATAAATTAAATTCATTAATATCTTATAGAAAAAAAAATATTGTTTTTATAAAACTATTTCATTATTTCATTCACATATATTCTCAAAATAGAATAAAAAAAAAATAGAAAAATAAACTTTAAATTCGATATCCTTTCCTTCAGAATAATCCACGCCCCCCCTTCTTCCCTTTCCACACCTATTGAAAGTTTCTTGTTTATTCTTAGAACGAGAACTGTAGGTGGTGGTGTAGATTTTAAAGGGTATAGGTAAAAGAAGGTGGAATTCATATGAAAGGTGAGATAGGAAAGCGTGTAAAAAGTTAGTTTGAGAGTTCAAAAAATACCCTGACCCAACCGGGCCTCCTCAACCTTCTCTCTTCCTACTCGTGCCTCCACATATTCGCCAACATATAACGATTTTGTATAAGTGTAAGTTCGAAGGAATGAAAAAAAGGATTTGTCTGACATACCTGTATGGTGAATCGCTGCCCCATACGTTGCCATACGTTGCCATACGTTGCCATAGCATTCCTTTAGTCTGCTTCGCTCGGTAATTATGAGATATTAGCCGGTAATTTATAGCCATCCCAGAGACCCTCTTGACTATACTTCTCTCCTCTTTCTTCTACTTTCCTCTCTCTCTCTCTCTCTCTCTTTCTCTCTTTCACTCACTTTTTTTTTTTCTTTCGTTCATTTTGCAAGGATCGAGAAGGAATGTTCGACCTTCGTGACGATCCTCTGTGGTCTCTTCACTCATCGTCGTGATATATAAAGCCACTTGATCTTTTTTTTTTTTATACATAATATATTGCTTTAGTTAGTTTTTTTTTTTTTTCAAGAAAGTAAAAAGAAAAATATAAATAAATAAATAGAGTAGTGAACGTGTTACGTTTGAGGAAGGTATAGAAATTGATTCTTTTTTTTTCTAATTATAGTAATAGTTTTAAATTTTAGTTTATTATTTATTATTATAAAATTTAGTTCTAATAATAATAATTATTATTATTTTAATTATATTTTTTTTCTGTTATATATATATATATGAAATTATATGGATATATTTGAAATTTTTTTTTTTCACTTTTTTTTTATTACTTTTTTCGTTTAGTTGCAATGAAAAGAAAAAAATGACGAGTTTGAAATACGATAACTTTATCGAAAGTTACGAGATGTCTGGTAAATATTTGTATAATAATACACGCCTGTTATTACTCACCAATTTTATTTTTTCCAACGGCTTTTCTTCTATTTTTTATTTTTTATTTTTTATTTTTTATATTTTTATTCGAGATGCAAATCACACGACTTCGATTTCATTTACAGAGGTAGAACAAATAAAAAGAAAAAAAAAATCATAGAATATTTTATTTATTTTTTTTTTATTTTTACTCCGATCATGTGTGATTTGAAATAATATATTGAATCGAACATTTATATAAAAAAATATTCCAACGAAATGAATATTAGTCTTTATGATTTATATATTATTTTGTAAAATAAAAATATTAAAGTAAATGTTATAATCTTAATTTCGATTTATATTAAGAATATTATTCACGTTACACACATGCGCGATTTTAAAAATGTCATATAAACAACATTGAATATAAGTATTTTTACCTTCAGACAAAAGCTCAAGCTTCAGTCTGAAGGTGAATTTTGAGGAAGACGGTACTCCCAATTATTATATAGTGCTTCTAAATTACAATACGCCTTATTTTCGATTATATAACAATTATTTTATTATTCTAATACACTCATTATTTTTCAGTTTGTTTAAACGCATATATATTTGTTTAAACAATACATACCTATTAAGGTACTTTCAGTAGAAAATAATTTTAATAGAATTATTTGTTATACATACTAATCTATATACGTACTATATACTATATACGGCAGTACGATAGTACGGTAGTACGGTATATATGTATATACGTACATATATATATATATATATATATATATATATATATATATATATATATATATATATATATATAGTGTTATTTTATATTATATATTATATAATATAATATTATAATTATTAATATTAATTAATAATAAAAATAATAGTAAAATATAATAAAATAAAAATAAAATTAATAATATTAAAGTAATAATATATATATATATATATATTTATATATTATATATTATTTTATAACAAATAATATTTTATTATTATATTATAATTAATATTTTGTGATATAATATATTTAATAATGAATTGTTTTTATCATTTTCAGGTGAGTATAACTGGTTAGAGAGGTTGTGTGATATTACGAGTAGAAGGATGATTATTGTGGTCCCTTCTAAGGTGAGTAAGCGAACGTATGCGTTAAACTGTTAAGATAAGGGCGTAGTTCTCCTTTGCTTTTCTCTTATCTTGAAAGATATTTCGAATCGTTTTACGGATTGCATGCCGATAAGGTACTCCCGTTCTTACAACGTAACGACGGTTGCAGTTGTATCGCTTGAGATAATACAACCTACGAAGAAGATTACTTCGTTCTAATGTAATGTGATAGTATTTTTTATTTTATTTTATTTTACTTTATTTTTTGATAATTATATAAATACATAAACATATCGATTTTATTCTTGATTTTAATTTTACAGAGCTTCTTTTTGGTATGAAATTTTTGAAACAAAGATTTATGAATTTTTTTTTTGTCTGTAGTTGCATGTAAATATTCACATACGGTATATTTAGTTCTACTTATGATTATTCTATTCATTTAATTAATTATTTTTCTCTGGAAAAATTTTAATATGGTTATAAAAAAATTATCTTTTACATCCACAAAACACAAAACACCAAACACAAAAACACTCTTCCATTTGAACTTTTCTTATTTTAATCAAACCAAGACTATTTTAATTATTATTATCAATTATTACGTTATAGTTTTTTATTTCAATAATAAAACAAAAAAAGTGATAAATTTAATTATTCATTAACTGATAAAAAATAAATAGATTAATACCTTTTTCAAAATTTAAACAAAATAAAAAAGTATACCCACAAAAACACTCTTCACTTTAGAACATTAAATTCATGAAAAAAATAAAAATAAAAAATACTGATAACTACATACGATGAGAAACCGATAAAAAGACACTATACTTTAACGATAATAATATTGCGTTCGAGAACGAGATTTCTTATCGACAAGAAGAAAAAAAAATAGAAAAAGAAAAAAGATACAGAAAAAGAAGAAGAAGAGAAAAAAAATATGACTTAAGTGCTTGAACTACGAGAAAACGCGACGCCGATGGTCTAATAATAGAAAACATAAAACATGATGTTTGTGTAAAAAAATATCAATTAAGAAAAAACGAAAATAAAATCGATATGAAACTCCCACTAACCCCCCTTCCACACCCCTCCTACTCTTACAAAAATCGATATCAATTTTTCAATTTTAATAACATAACCAGAAGATCACGTATGGATATACGAAATTGGGTTTCCACATCTCGTTATGATAATTTTCCCCCATTAGATATATGTCATTTCCCATGAAGTATTATCATGAAACAAGATGCAATTAAATTAAACGTTTTAGTTCACGTGTTTATTTCACAATATATGTTAACGTCCATCTACTAATTTTATTCAATAAATATATATGTGTTTATGTGTGGGAGAATGGATAAGGAAGAAGAGGGTTGGGGGTGAGGGCTTGTTCAACGTTACAATGTAACACGGAAAGAATCGATAAATTGAAATTCTACATTGGTATATAAATACAAGGATGATCAGTAATTTTAATTGGTGACAATTAAAATTTTGTCGACTATTTCTGTGTACTACACGTCTCTGTATGAATGTGTGTGTGTGTGTATGTGTGAAGGATGTGTTCAATCAAATTTAGATGAGTTTTCGTGTTGTGCGTAACGAAAATTCATTTGAAACTTTGGCAGAGGTAGACGAAAGTACCTAATTAATTTTCACGTTGATGAGAGTAACAGATGAAAACAAAAATTAAAAAAATAGAAAATAAAACAAGAAAAAGAGAGATAGATAGATAGATAGATAGATAGATAGATAGATAGATAGATAGATAGATAGATAGATAGATAGATAGATAGATAGATAGATAGATAGATAGATAGATAGATAGATAGATAGATAGATAGATAGATAGATAGATAGATAGATAGATAGATAGATAGATAGATAGATAGATAGATAGATAGATAGATAGATAGATAGATAGATAGATAGATAGATAGATAGATAGATAGATAGATAGATAGATAGATAGATAGATAGATAGATAGATAGATAGATAGATAGATAGATAGATAGATAGATAGATAGATAGATAGATAGAAAGAAAGAGAGAGTAATAAAATAATGAATTTAATTTGAACACGTGTCTTAAGGTTCGAGGCAGATGATAGGACGTGACAAGTCAAATTTCGTGGTGGTGTGTTCTGACAAACGCCTCCCATTTCATGAGCTGGACCCTGCCATGAATCTGTGGTACTACGACCTAATTAAGGCAACTCGAATTCCATGTGTAATTAGACCTTAATCCGACACCGATACTCACGTGTATGAGAGAAGGGGTAATACAATAAAAGAGAAAGAGTAAGAGAAAGAGAAAGAGAAAGAGAAAGAGAAAGAGAAAGAGAAAGAGAAAGAGAATGAGAATGAAAAACACGGTAAGAAAAGGATTTATATTTTGTTGTTTTTTTTTTTGTTAACACATTGAGTGCGCGTCCGTCATAGGTGAATGACACGTTCAACTATTTTTCAATAGTAAGTAATTTATATTGATCTTATCTCTATAAAATTCCCTTGTCACAGTGTTTGTTATTCTTATTCTCCGAAACGACTTGACCGATTTATATGAAATTTTTTGTGTATATTCGGTAGGTATGAGAATAGTTTTTCGTATATTTCTTATACCTCTGAGTGATAAGGGTGACCCACCATAATTATTTTTCCTTTAAAAGGATATTAAGAAAAAAGAGAAAAAAAAGACAAATGATATGTGCATATATTCAAACAATGTAAAATTATATGATGTGAAGTAAGTGGTGATCTTATGTTACCGCTCATGCGCAGTTGGTTCGATATTAAGAAAAAAGAGAAAAAGAAGACAAATGTTATTTATGTGCGTAGATTCAGATCTATCTATATATTTATTAGCCACAGCAACGCGTGGCCAGGGCACCCCTAGTATTATTATAATATTATAAGTTTTATTTAAAGTCTTATTTGAAAATAAAATTAAATAAATTTTATTATATCTATTATAAATTTTATTATAAATTTTTTAAAAATAATTTTATTTTATTTTTATAAATTTATTAAAATATATTATATTAAATATTATGTTTTTTTTTAATATTAAATATTATGGTAATTTTTAATACCGTAATGAAATATATGTAAATATTAATTCCACCCCTCTACTTACTTCTTCATACAAACAATGTTTTTAAGTTTTTTAAAAAATAGTGTAGAAAATACTCGTAAATCTAGTGTTAAAACTTTTTTATATCTCTTTTTTTTATATATAGAAAATTAATCTTTTTACCAAATAAACTGTTCAAACAGTAATAGAAGAGTTAGAAGAAGATGAAAAGAGAAAGAAAGGGAGTATAGGAGAAAGAGAGAGATAGAAATAGTGAGAGTAGGAGGCGTAAGCATGAACTTGAACGAACGACTGTAATTAGTTAAATTAGCGAGTGTGAAGGAGAGAACCTGATGGGTCTCGTTCGTAATGAGAAGTGTATGCAAAAAGGTGGCATGGGTTAGACTCTGATCAATATTAAACATGTATTCGTAAGTGTCTATGTGAATGAGAGATAATCCATTATTTTTTTCGAGTGCGGTATGTACGGTTAGAAACGTGTGAAAAAGT
Organism: Polistes dominula; assembly: GCF_049000335.1. NCBI lineage: Eukaryota > Metazoa > Arthropoda > Insecta > Hymenoptera > Vespidae > Polistes > Polistes dominula. The sequence continues at coordinate 7,959,372 of NW_028301152.1, read as the reverse complement.
ACTTCAAATTCTTTCCTATGAAGATGTTCTCTTTATTATTATTATTATTATTATTATTATTATTATTATTATTATTGTTATTATTATTATCATTATTATTACGTTTTTTATTTTTTTTATTTGTAATATACAAGTATGTACTTATGTACTAACGTTTACTCTTAATTGTATCAATTTATGTAGAAAACTTCGATGATATTTATTTTGAATGTACAAAACAAAAGTAAATTTTTAATATATTAAAGTTCATATATAATATATTAAATATATAATAAATTATTAATAAATTATTAATATATTAAAATTAATATATAATATATAAAAGTAAATTATCAGTTGATAGAACAAGTGGTTTTAATATTTTCTTTGAAAGTTATGTAAGAAAAACAATAAAACCATAAACAATGATAGGGGAGGGGGTGGTTTCTTTTCTACGCAGAAAATTTAGGGGAAGGAATTTTTGATTGAAAGAAGACAAATTTTTCCTATTTATTTTCTCTCTTTCTTTCTCTGTTTTTTATTCGCCCTTCACACGTGTGTGCGCATGCATGTGTATTATCTTCGATCTAGCAAACGATACTCACTGAAAAGCGAGAATCATTTTTAAATCTTTTTTTAGTATTGTTGAACGACTAGAGAAGATTTAAAAAAATTTTTTTTTTTTCAATTATCTTTAAATTTACCCCTAACTTATACAGATGACAGTTGGTATCTCCTATCTTCCATGACGGAAGTAGTACACCGTTGTTTTTCATTGAACGTTTTACCAGTGTTCCTCCCAACCTAAAATGACAATGAACCTAATGAATGCACTTCCTCCAACGTCATAATTAATGCAATTCAGTCCTTTTGAATAGACATTTAAATTTGTCCCGGACAGATAACGCTAGACTATTACTCTTTTCTCTTTTCTTTTCTATCTTCTACCGCTTACCCTCCCCCTTTCTCACCTCTAACACTGTTTTAAGCTATACACACCTCTTTTTCTTTTTTTTTGTTTTTATGGCTTTTTTTAATTTTTGTTTTTAAGAAATTTATTTCATTTTATAGTCAGAGAAAAACCAACTGGAAGAAAATGAAATTAAAGCAAATTTGTTCTCTTATTGTTTTTTTTTTAAAATAAATTTTTCTTTTTTTTTCTTGGCTGTAAACCGAAATAAATAATACTGTTTTATATAATATGTTTAAATATAATTATTTTATTTAATTCTATTATTTGATTTCTTTCGTTTCACATTGCTTTACAATTTTATTTTTACAATGAGTTTTCATTTAATATTAAATAAAATATTTTATTTAATATATTAAATATAATTGCCTAAAATATATAATAATATTTAATAATAAATATTTTATTTACTATATTTAATATTTATACAAAAGTTTTTATTAAAGTTAAAAAAATATATTAAATAAATATATTAAATAAATTATTTTATTATATATTTTAGGCAATAATATTTAATATATTAAATAAAATATTTAATATTACTATTATTATTATCCAGTGGTAATTATAATAATCGTATAAAGTAAAAGATATTTTTGTATAATTTTTTTATTTGTTAACAAAACGAACATCAATTATTTAACTCGCTCGATTTGAAGAAGATTCTTTTTATTGGTTGAAAGGAGAAGGAGTAGGAGGAGGAGTAGAAGGAGGAGAAGGAGGTACTTTTTATTCGAGAATAATTAATTCCACGACTTTACAACTACATCCGGATAATCATGAAAATAACGATATTGTACTATTGGACGGATACGGTCTGGTAGATTTTTTTGTTGTCTTCACTCCTTCCTTTCTTCCTTTCTTTATTTCTTTATTTCTTAAATGTTAACGAGCTTCGTTCTATCGTTACATCGTTATCGGACTTCATTTGAATCTTAGGACGAACGATACTTCACAAAATGTTCTTTTGCATTTGGTTTCCTCTTTTACGATTCTTCATAGTTTTCCTTTTTATTATCCCTCTTCTCCATTTTCTTTTTTTTATGAACGAGAAAAGAAAAAAATAAATTAATTCTAATGGAATTTATATTCCTGTTTTATTTCTCGTTTGTATTCCAGATTATTATATTAACTCAAAAAATAATTGAAAATGATCGAATATTTTTGGGAAAGCTCATTTTACTAACAATTCTTTTTTCAAAATTGTGGAAATTTTGAAATTTTGACACAACGTTGTATTCGCATACATCTAGGTTTTTATTACGTTAGTTTAATTAAAAAATAATTAATTAATTTAAAAAACAAAGAAAAAGATACATGTAAGTTCAATGCCATCTGTTGGTCATAGATTTCGGTGACTGTATGAAACATTTGAACATAATCTAACTGTTATCTTACTACACAATGTCATATTTTATGTTCAATTTTTAATTCCATGTAATTGAATATTTCTAAAATTTAATTTTGTGTTACATTGTGTTGAAATTGAATTAAATTATTTTGTGTCATCTTCTAAAAAGGGTAAGGGGGCTAGGGGAAAAGGTTAGATCCAAAAAAGAGAAGTTAGGCTATCTTCTACAGAAAAAATGCCACAGCAACGCGTAATGGGTCACAGCTAGTTTATTTATAAGCAAAAAAATATTGATACATTAATAATCTGTAACTCAAAAGTTATATGAATTGATGGAAGATAAAAAAAAAAGGAAACTCTGAAAATGAATATGAATGCGATGATGTCCCAATTTGTATCGTACAATTTGTAAGTTGCGGTGTAAGTTCGACATAAAATGAAAAATAATAAAAAAAGAAATTACATACAAGGTACAACTAGTAATTGTACGATTTGTAAGAGTGTAAAAGTGAAACAACTACGATGACTGTGAAGAAATAGGAGGACGATGAGGAACAGTGGGTGTGGGTGGTGTTGGGGGTCGATGTCTTGTTGGAGGGGGGGACAGGGGTGGGGTAGGAAGAGAGCGCAAATTTGTAAACACGCGTGAACGAATATGCGTTTCACAGACTAATTGAGAACGATTCGAGCGCTAAATGAATGAACACGCGGAACCGTCGGTGCGAGGAAAATGCGCGACGTGTTCATCGACTGGAAGATATTCGCTATCGGATCAAAGTGAGTCGAGCGCACACGATTTCCCGACTTTTCGCTAGATTTTTCGATAAACGAACGAACGTTCAGAGAGAAAGAGAGACAGAGAGAAAAAAAACCCGAAGAATATCCGTTAACATTTTCTTTTTTATTTTTATCACAGGAAATGAATAATATACCTCGTTATATTATATTATATAAAATTAAAAATACAGAAATATGAAAAAAAAAGTTTAAACTTACAGATAGAAAAAAATAATTATTTCCTTCGTAAAGGATCGAACACTAACCACCGACGTGAGAAGCGTGAACGCTACTATTCACGCTAACGCGTAAAATGATAAATAATGCAATCAAATAAATATAAAATAGATATAAAAAAAGCCAAACTTTAAAAGCTTTTTTCTCAAAATTGGTTGGCTAATGGATACAAATATTTTACCATGATAATACCTTAAAGGTATAAGGTATAAAAGATATATCACACTAGGAGCTCCAGTGTAAGGTCTCTTTGTAAATTTTATAAAATTGTATATGGTCTGTTAAAACCGTACTCTACACTTTGCAAATAATAGGAAAACACCCTTAATACTCAAATATGTTTATTTGTTATAGTTTAATTAAAAAAAAGAAAATATAAATAATAGTATATTACTCACCTAGGGAGAAAAGTTTCTCCCGTGGTGAGTATACATTTTTTTCTCACACCGGTATCGAAAGTTCGGTTGTAATTAAATAATTATATACTATTAATATTTTGCTGTTAGGTTAAAAGGAATTATAGTTCACATGTTTTTCTTCCCGTGCGGAGAGCGTCAACTTTTCTCCTGCTGCAGCTGTGCAAAACGAAGTTGCCGCTTTCCGCCTCCCTTTCCTCCCGCTGTGCAAAACGAAGTTGCCGCTTTCTTACTATACTGCGCTAGGTATGTAATATACTTTTTTATTTGTTGTCAATTAATAAATTTTGTGAAGATTATGTAAATTTAAAAACAAGCAAGGGGTCCAGGGGTGAAATCTCTGGTAGGGGTCTGGGGGCAAATCCCCCAGCAAAAAAACCAGGGGATCCGGGGGCACAGCCCCCGGCGGGGGTTAGGGGAGGAGCCCCCCAGTTAAAAAGATTTAAAAATAAAAATAAAATAAAATATAAAAAAAACTTAAAAAAAATTGAAATATAAAAATAAATAAAATATAAAATTTATGAGACAGATGATATTTTTTTTAAATTATTCGATATCACGATTTAATTTGTTAATTTAGAAAAGAAAAACATATCGGTGGTTCCCTATTTTAATGATATTGTTTTTTAATATTTACTCCCCGAAAAATTTTTAAAGAAAATATTACGCATGCTTCAACTTTTATGAACATGCGCCAAGCTTTTTTGAGTATGGCGTAACCTTATCAACGACTTATTTAGTTTATTAATTACATTTATCAATCTAATATAATAATAAATTAAATTAAATTAAATAATTACGATAAAATTAAATAAAAGATAAAATTATATTCTATTAAAATATAAATTATTATTTAAGTTTAACAAAAATTTTTTTTAAATAAAATTTAATTAATTAAATAGGGAGTTTATAAATTATTATTATTATTATTAATAATTGAAGCATGCGCAGTAATTTATTAAAATATTCCTAAGGTTAAGAAACTAGTTCGCATGCGCTAAAAAATTGAAGCATGCGCACTAATTTGTTACAGCATTCAAGCGGGAGGGAATGTCGCACTTTCGCCCCTAAAAACAGGGAGCAAAAACGAACTTTCGATCCATGTGTGAGAAAAAAATAAGTATAGAAGAAATGTATACATGAGGGGTGAGTTCACTGAAGAATTTTGTTCGTGAGTCTAAAAATAAACGACGACGATCGATTGAAAAGTTTCTTTTCTGTCACAAGGGTGGACTGAAAATTTTTAAAGTTTAACACGAAACTCGAATAATAATAAATGTACTTTCCTATTTTCTTTGTCCTTGTATTTTTACAGTAAAGTTTTCTTTATCCCTACTTCGATGAACAAGTATTATTGTTTTATTTTGATTTTATTTTTCATAAAAATATAAATAAATTAGCATTTTGCTATAGAATTTTTGGTATTAAAGGAAACTCTTCTTTTTTTTTAAATATAGAAATAAAAATGTCAACGTTAAAGACATTTTATTTTTCTCCTCTTTTAATATCATCATTAATGCATCGATGAATCTCGTCCACTTTGCAGAAAGCTTTTGAATGGTCGATAAATGAAAGTAATTTGTTACAAAAAAGGGAAAATGTTCAGTTCGGTCAATGAATCAAACGTCGATTGATCGATGTGTAAATTAGCGTATAAATTACATGCACTTTTTTTGTAACTTTTTTTATAAGTTAGAAAAAAGTATTCTATATTTCTTTTACTAGTACATACATATATACGTTTATGTGTGTATGAATGAGGTCACTTTTTTTTCTTATCGCGATAAATGCATCACGACGACTGAGTTATGTGATAAGCTTCGAGTTGATTTTTAAGATTAGAATCGTTCGCGCGTGTCTTTTAATATTTTTTATTTTTTGTTTCTTTGTTTGTCTATGTTTATTTTTCATTATATCACAATTTATCAATAGTTTTTTTTTTATAGGAAAACAAATTTGATATTTTTCTATAATGTTTTTAAGTTTATGTTTTTTTTTCTTTTTAGTTTGTAAATAAAAACAAATGTATATTTATAATATTGATAATATTTATAATACTATATATATATAATATAAATACTAATTTTATTTAAATACTATTTACAATATATTTTTGATTGATTTAATATTCGATTAAACTACATCATTATATAAACTATATAAAATAACTATACCAAATATATACTTTCCTTAAACCACTTAATTATTCTCCAATCTATAAAATATCAATTTTTCACAAGTTAAACAAAATTATACACTTTAATAAATACCACATATACATTAATTATATAAATACATATATGTTTCTAATTCCTTTTGGAAAATAAAAAACACAAAAATGAGATAAAATAAAAATAACACAGAAGAGAGAGAGAGAGAGAGAGAGAGAGAGAGAGGTCAATGAACGACAATTATTATCCCTTAATTAGCATTCGACGTTCTTCACCATCGTTTTCTCATTGGTTAAAGAAAACAGTACTTTAATACCATGGAACATTTCGAAAATTCTCCGTGTAATTAGAGCTTTCAACGTGTGTACTACTACCTTCCTTCCAACCTTCCTTCCAACCTTCCTTCCAACCTTCCAGCCCACCGCGGTGAGTTAAAAGCGAGAAGAAACCATCTTTCTATCTTTGTCTTTCTCTCTCATCTTCTACCGGTACTCTCCAACATAAATTTTCTCCCTCAAATATTTGAGCGTTGTCCACGAAAAGGCTGTCGTTTTCCAACCATCCCCCACCTTTTCCCTCCCACTCCCACTTGCTCTTCCTATCTACCACCTTTCCCCCTCCCCCTACCTTTCCACTGATACCTTGCTCTTTCTTTTTTACAGTGTTGCTACCGGCAGCATAAGGCTTACCTTGTATTTTTTTTCCTTCTTCTTCTTCTTCTTTCACGTTCTTGTATCTACAATCTTTCTCTTTCTCTCTATCTTTTTTTAACACGTTTACATGGACATTCTATTTCACTTCAGCATTTTTTTTCTCTCTCAATCTGTCTTTTCTTTTTATCTTCTTTTTATCCCCCACTCCGTATCTAACACTATTTCTCTCTCTTTCTAACACATTTATACAGGGTGATTCACCAGCTTTTGCCACCTAAATAACTCCGAAAATATGATAGTAGGAAAAAAAATTGATAAGGAAAAGGTTATATAAAAAATTCAGAACTATAATATGACATTAGTATTTTTTTTGACAAGTTGAGTCATTTTCTAGATTCATTCGTCAACAAAGTTAACCAATAGCACGTTTCTGCTACTATCATACTTAACTGTTTAGGTAGAAAGAACTGGTGAATCACCCTATATATGAATTCTTTCTATCTCTTTGTTTTTCTCTTTCTAACACGTTTATGATATGTACATTCTCTCTCTCTCTCTCTCTCTCTTATACAGTCTGTCCGTTCGTCCTTCTGTCTGTATTTTTTTATTTTTATTTTTTATTTTTTATCATTCGTTCTCTCAGTCTAGCCCGGTTTTCTTTCTCTCGCGTGATTCTCTCTGGACTTTTATATTTTTTTTCTCTCTCTCTCTCTCATTTTTTTATTCTTTATTATTTTTTTTCTCTTGTTCTCTCTCAGTCGTGACCGCCATAAACGTTGCGAGCGGAATGAAGTGCTTCTGGCGTTAATAAACGCGCGTAAATTACGCACCTCCGTGACCAAGAGTGTGTACATGTATTTGCACACACAGGTTTATATGTTTGCGTGAGAACTGTATTTGTGTAAGTGTCCACAAAAGTGTTCTAACTCTCTCTCTCTCTCTCTCCATCTCTCTCCCTTATTCCTCTTCCTCTCTCTTTTTTTTTCTTTTCTCTTGCTCACTCTCATTAACCCTTTATACGATTTTTCCCTTTACGAGAAACCGACGACTACTGCCGTGTGTCAAAGGTAAAAAAAAAAAAGAAAAGAATGTTGAAGTAAAAAAAGACAGGTTAGGGGTACCCCACTCGAAGGGGTAGATTTCTATGATAATCAAATGTAAAATAAAAAAATTGAGAGAAAAATAAAAACAATATCTTTATTTAATAAAAACGTAATAATCTATTTTATACGTCGAGTAGCATAAATATATTATTTTTTAATTGATTATATTATTCATCGGTTAAATAAATTTATAATGAAATTTATAGATGAACGTTTCTTTTTTTTAGAGGGGGGGGCGGAGAATCTACTGTGTTACACTTAAATATAAACAATTATAAATAATTAGTTCTTTTTTTTTTTTGATACATCATGTAATATGTAATAATATTAAATTGGTTAATATATTTTTATTCGTTTAGGATTTTGTTTTCTTGATAAATAAATTAAAATATTTCATTTATTTCTTTGTTTAACTTGTCTGCCATTTTTGCGAAAACACCATGTATACTTAGAATAATGTTTATTATTTTTTTCATGGTGCTTTTTCTTTCTGTTTTACATATTTTTTTCTTCTCGAATTTTGAAATCTATTCATTTCCAACCTTCATTCATATTTTTGTAATTAAATTAATTAAAAAAAAAAAAGTGAATGTCTCATGAAAAATATTTTTTCGCAACGTGTGATGTCAGTTCAACAAGTATTAAGAAAAATTTATTTAAAAATTTTGTTTATTTGTAAGTATTTTATACTTCTTTTATTGTATAATATTAAATGAATTATCTGCAACTGTATCTTTATGATTTATTTCATTTAGTATATTACTATAATTATTTTATATATATTTAATATAGTATATAAGTTAATATAATTATCTATTAACATAGTATATAATTTAATAAATATATATAAATAATATATTGTAAAATATATTACTAAAATATATTTGTTTCTATTTTAATACAAAAATATTTATTTTTAATACAGAAATACTTAAATAATTTAATCGAATATTAAAAACGATAAAAAATATTATTATTAATTAAATTGATATTACAATTAACTGTGTTGAATTTAAGAAGAAAAAAATAAAATTCTATCCATCTCTTTCGTTTTTATTTTTTTGTTCTTACTTCTTTCTTTTGTATCTTTTTATTTGTTTCTTTCTTTTACTGGTTGTTGGTGCAGATTCTCGGGGCGTTCGACGAACCTTTCAATAGGGGATACGCGCCTTTCACACGGCCCTTCGCAATGAATCGGCCAATCGATCTTATACAACTCGTATCGTTACCCGTCGATCGTTTTTTCCCCCTTGATCTCGATTGTGTTTCGTATTAATTGGAATATCTTTTTACTACTTTCTCTCTCTCTCTCTCTCTCTCTCTCTCTCTCTCTCTCTCTATCTCTCTATCTCTCCTTTTTTTCATCTTTCGTTCACGTTTTCTAAAAATAATGATTTTATAATTGTACCATTCGTGATCGTCTATTTGATTATACCCGCGTCAAGTTTTTTCTCTTCAATTTCTAAACAAGTTTAATAAATTGAACAAACTTATTATTATGATCTTCTTTTTTTTATTGTAATATCAATTCTGCAGTAATTAATTTTTTTTTTAATTAATTTTTACCTTTTTATTTACAAGTATATATTTCACATAGTTGTACAAACCGTGTGACGTTTTATATACGAACTTTTTTTTATTATTATATTTTTATTATTATATATTTTTTATTATATATATTTATTATATTTATTATTTTTTAAATTACGTTTTACATACGAAATTTTAAAATACGAACAATGTTTTACTCGAATAATATTCCTCTTTTTTTTTTTTTAATTTTCACGAGTAAATGGAATATTTGTTTTTAATATAAATATTAAAATTTATAAAAAAATTTGTTCACGAACATTTTTCTACTGACAATCCAATAAATGTATAATATTTTTAAATATTACAAAAATAATATAATTTACACGTCACGTATGATCTGATCATATTCTTTTTAGTCGCATTATGTTATCAAATTCAGTATACACATTTTACACATATTAAAACAATTATAAATTTGCAAATGAATATTTCTCTCTCTCTCTCTCTCTCTCTCTCTCTCTCTCTCTCTCTCTCTTGCATACTTTTTGTTGTCGAAGTTTGGCAAACTATAATAATTCGCTTGAGAAGCTACGGAAGTCGGGGCAAGTGCTGTTTGCAGTTAATTTCATAGTTATTCACTACCACAATCATAATGATATATACCTGCGCCATAAGATCTATTTATCTAGTGGTCTGGTATGTTAAACTTTATTCCCCTCTCACCTCTCTTTCTCTCTCTTACATACAAACACACACATACATACATATGGATTTTGAATTATTATTGTTACGTGTTTCTACAACGAAGATATGCTCGTTAACGTTTCAGTTGTGTTAAGAACCTTTGTAAATTCATTAAGTGCATACAACGACGGCTAAAGGAAACTCTATACAGTATTATTGTTTCATAAACATGTATATATAAATGAGTGATATTTTTGAAAATAGTTTAGGTACAATTTTCAAACAAATTTTTATTAAACATTAATGATTTCATTTAATAGTAATAATATTAGGTCTATCGGAAAATTCTGTATGTTCAAACAAACATTAGTTCAATTTTTCGTCACTAGGGGTAAGGCCCCATTTCTTAAAATGGAATATACAAATTGCCACCATGTTGACAAGAGTTCAAAAGTAATTCAATTAATTAATTGTTCAAATTAGGAATAATTTGATAATAAATATTAATAATATTATTATATTATATTATTATTATATATTATTATAATATTATATTATAATAGTATAGTTATTAATAATATTATATATATAATAATTATATTATTTTATTTTATTTTATTTTCAAAATGGACAGAATTTTCCGGTAGACCTAATATATAAAAAATACAGTGTATTCAATATATATACATTTAATACATTATATATACAATTGTATACACATTAAGAAAATGACTTAACCTAGAAAAAAAAAATTAATCTCATATTGTAGTCCTGAATTTTCCATGCAACTATTTTCTCATCTACTTTTCTACTACTATCATACTTTCAGTGCTATTTGGGTGGCAAAAGCTGGTGAATCACCCTGTATATTCTTTTTTACACACACACACACACACACACACACACACACACATATATATATATATATATATATATATATACTATTCAATAAAGAAAATTTGTCATTTTTTGACGTTGGTTCAAAAGTATCTACAAAAGAGGGATATTCATTGATCATTATTCTTGTTCTTTGGAATATTACAATTTGGTCACACGGTTTGACTTTTCCAAAGGTCTTAGAAAATAAAAGAAAAAGAAAGAAAGGAAAAGAAAGAAAGAAAGATTAGGTAGTTGAAGGAAAAGACGATGAATCATCGGACTGGCGCTTCTATCCGGATCGATTTCAACGAATCGGTTCTGTAACTTCCTTTCTATTTCTCTTATAGTAGGAAGGGTCTGTCGAGAGAATTTGTTTGTGTGTATGTTTGTGTGAGAGGGAGAAAGAGAAAGATAAGAAGAGGGATGAAAGGAAGGAAGTTTCAAAGTTCTGGAATGAGGAGAACAGTTTGGAAGGAAATGCTCGAAGCGACTTTGTCCAAGAATTAATCAGAATTCCAATGTAAATAATACTGGGTGTAGGATCCGAAAGATCTTCTCTTGTTGTACCCTCCAAAAAAAAAGAGAAAGAATAAAGAAAAAAAGAAAGAAGGATGAATAGAAGAAAGGGAAGTAAAAAAAAAAAGGTTTGAAATTTATGCAACTTTTTGAACAATTAATAGTTGAGTCAAAAGTTTTATTTTATTATTTTTAATAAATTCATTTGATATTTAATTCTTTTTTTTTATATTAGAATACTAGCTGTGAACCACCACTACCCTTTCCACGTGTTGCTGTGGTTTAATTTGATTAAATAAAAAAGAAAAAAAGAGTATAGATAAATGTTAGGTTATGTTTAAATGTTTCCCGCGCTTACCGAAATTTTGGGCGCCATAAACAGATGGCGTTGGACTTACCCCTGTATCTTTTTTTATATTAAATATAAATAATTATTATAAAATTAATATAAAAATAAAATAAATTCTATCCCACAAAATATGAAAAATCCTGTATGAAACGAGTTAAACAAAAAAAGAAAAAAAGAGAAGTAAATGAGACAAAACTTTGGTTTTAAGAGCCAAAGAAAATTTGTATTTTGAATTTTGTATTCTTTACAAAGAAAAATCATACAATCTCTCTATTTATTCAAAGCATAAGGAATAATAGAAATGAAGATGAAGATGAAGAGAAGGATGATGTATTATGAAGTAGTATGAACGGTGAGAAAAAGAAAGACAGATATATTCCATGAGAAAAAAAAATTTACAAGAAAAAGAAAAAGAGAAAGAGAAAGAGAAAGAGAAAGAGAAAGAAAGATATATATATATATATATATATATATATATATATATATATAAAAGGTGGGTAAAGATATTTTGCTCTCTTTTACTCCTGCGGCATTCCTTTGCCCGTTCCAACCTGTCTGCCTGCCGCCAGTTTAACCTGCAGCCCAACACACTATTATGTCTGACCTAAGGCGCTCCCACATTTAACTATACTCTCTTACAGTGATCTCTGTGTGAGTGTGTACACGAGTATGTAAGATAAAATGGGAGAAAGAGAGAGAGAGAGAGAGAGAGAGAACGTGCGACACGGTCCAGACTACCAACCATCCCTCGGAATCCTTTGGTATCCTTTTATTTTTTTTATTTTCTTATCCTCTTCCTTATTTTTTTCTTCCTCTTCTTCTGCTTCTTCATTTTCTACTTCTTCTTAAACTTCTTTTCCTTCTTCTTCTTCTTCTTCTTCCTCTTCTTCTTCTTTCAAGGATCTTGATCTTTGCATATTCGGCCGCGAAAAAAATGAAGAATACTTGTAAACCATGATATTTTGTTTCGTCATTATTATTTTTGATAGTGTTTATTTAGGGTTAGAAGAGTTAATATTGAATTTTTTTTAATTTAATGTAAATAATATTTTTGTGGTAATATTTTGTAAGTAGATTTTAAAGGTTTTGGGTAAAGTAGGAGGGTTATATTTGGGTCACTGATTAATACAAGGTATGCAGTGATATATTTTATTTTATTTTATTGATAATTTATTTTATATTATATTATATTTAATATTATATTTTATTTTAATTTTTCTTTTCTTTTCTTTTTTTTATTAATAGTATTTTTATTATTACCTATGACAATTTTATTATTTATATTTAATTTTAATATAATTTTATGATTTATATTTATATATAAAAAAGAAATTAGATTTATGTAAATTATATTAATTTAATTTAATATTTTATTTTAAATACTTCTGTGATTTATTTAAAAATACAGAATTAACACCGCGATAAAAAGAAAATTAGATTTTGTTCATTTGTATTTATTTGGAATTAAGAATGTAAAAAAATTATTTAATCATTGTATCTATGAATATTTTGTTCACTAAAATATAGGATTACTTGTTAGTATTTTATATATATATGGTTGCAGTATTAAGTAATAGAAAAATAAATATTTTTATCTTAGAAAAAAAATAAATTTCTATATTTTTATTTAATATTAAAAGAGATAACTAATAAATCTAGTGATATTTGTTTTCTGATAATTTTTGTACTGTACACTATTTATATATTTATAATTTTGATTCGATATACATATTTATATATATATAGTTGCAGTACTATGTAATAAAAAAATAAATATTTTAATTTTATTTTAGATAAGAAAAAAAGATATTCAATATCTTTATTTAATATTATAATAGATAACTAATAAATCTACTACACTATTTATATATTTACAATTTTGATTCGATATACAGTTTGGTTATACGGATATACGAAGATAGTAATCTTTTTAGCATGCGAATCTCGTTTACAAAACGAATCGCGTTGCTTTCGTGGCGGCACGAGTTGGAAAAGAGAATATCTCTCTCTCTCTCTCTCTCTCTCCTTCTTTCTCTCTTTTGCAGTTTATACTACTCGCCGTAACCCGTGGTTCTGGTCTTTTAATTCTAGCCGGCTCGTTAACATATTTCGTCGTTTGCTCTTGAACTAACCGTCCTCCTCTCGGGATGCGAGTTTTCACCGTACTCGTCGCTCGAGATACTCATCGGTTTCCAGTTTGTCCAAAGAGAAAGATAGAAACACACATATACACACAACACAGAAAAATAAGAGAAAGAGAGAGAGAGTGAGAGAAAGAGAGAGTGAGAGAAAGAGAGAGTGAGAGAGAGAGAGAGAGGAATATTCTCTCAGAGTTCTGCTCTGTATCTTTGTAACACTTTCTTTCTTTCTCTTACACATTTATTTTTCTCGTATCTTCGACTGGTAAAACATCTGCCGTTGATTTTATTAAACACATATAAACACACATCTAACATATGAACACATGGATACATGGGGGAACAGATGAAATGAAATGAAATAAGATAAAATATGATTTCACCTGTTGTCTTTTTTTGGGGGAATGCTTTGCTTCGTAGATTTGAATCTTCTTAAATGAAAATTCAATTCAATTCAATGTAATATAAAAGTTCATCGATCTTCGATGACGTAGCAATTTTTTTCTATCCACTCTATATAAAAGTATATTGCCTATTTATATTTTTCTTTAAGTTAGAATTTTAGTTAAATAAAAGTATATCATTTTGACAAATAATAAGAAAAAATATTTAAAACAATTATGTTCGCAGAAGTAGTTGGTTTTTTTGATTTTATAAGTTAGAAGGTCAAAAAAAAGTTTAGAATATTACGATAATTTATTTCTAATTTAAACTCTAAGAAGTTATTGTGTAGTATTATTTTTCTTTATTAAAAATAATTATATACTATTATGTTTTTTAACTATTATTGTTTGTCCGCGATAAACATCGAGACAACTTAACCGATTTAAATAAAAATTTGTTTATTTTATTTGATTTTTTCTAACTTAAAAGATAGAGTAATTTATTTAGCTAATTATAATTTTTTTTATTGTCAATTTAGGGGTTTATTATTTAAGGTTATCTTAGTCCTGTAATTCTATTTGTATACAATAGATAACGATGCATTATTTTATAAAATTTAATTTATTAAAGTTATAAGTTTCTTTTTCTGTTGTCTTTTTAAAAGCAAATCGAGAGAGAGAGAGAGAGAAAGAGAGAGAGAGAGAAAGAGAGAGAGAGAAATCTCGATTAGGGAGAAGAGTAAATCCCTTGAAGGTTGTTGAGACGAAAGGTAGAGGTGGTGGATCGCAAGGACGAGGGCGTGTGCACTAACCTCGTGTTGCTTTGTTCGTGCGCGTGAGGTTAAGAGTAAGGTCCTTTGGGAGGATAGTAAGAAAAGAAGAGAGAAAGAGAGAGAGAGAAATATGGGAGCGTACGATAGTTTAAGAAGAGAAAGAGAGAAAGAGAATACGACAGTGATGGTGGTGAACCTTTAATTGTAACTACAGAAATTCAATTCAAATAATTAATGAAATATCGTTAATGATTAAAAATCTGATATTAGGAAAATTGTACAATATATTTAATGAATATTTGTTTATTATATTTTTTTTTAATAATAAATATAAAAAAAAGAGGGAAGATATAAGATTTAACGTAGATTTTAATTGAAAGTTAACAAATGTATTCCATTTTATATAATTAATTAAGTAGGATGCATAATTAAATATCACCTTTTAACAAAATTGTTTTATTAATGAATATTATATACATATGTATCAAATTTCTATTAAGATATGAGGAAGAAAGAGAGAGAGAATAATTTTTAATTGGAAAGAAAATGTAGAAAGAGAAAAAAAAAGATAAGGTTTACTAATGGTGGTTCATTTCATTATAATACATGAATTGAAATTAAAGAAACCCATTCTATTATAAATGATTAATGAAGTAACCTATGAAGTATAATGAAGTAAGTGAATAAGAATCAATTAATAATAGAATTGTCTTATTAATTGATACATACATCAATTTTTTATAATTTTATTCATGAGATGATTTAATGAATTCGAAAAAAAAATTGATACTCCTAACGTCAAAATATTAATTATTAATAAAATTATATTATTTTCTATAAAATACATATATAAATTACAATTTTTGTATGTAAATGAATACAAATTTTCATACCTTCCATTTCACCTAATTAATAAAATTATATTATATTTATTATTATATTTATATTATATTAGTATATTTATAATATTTATTTCAATTGATATATTTGATAATTGCATTAGTTAAATGATAATATAACTGAACATTATATAGTTCACCCTGTATATTGGAACCCCATATATTAGTAAGACAGAGAAAGAAAGAAAGAAAGAAACGATAGAAACAGAGAAAGAAAGAGTGAGATAGGGAAAGAGAAAGAGAACGTAGGTGTATTAAAAGGAAAGAGATAAAGGAAGAGGAGCGTTCCAAGGCATGGGAGAGGAATGTGGTCAATGCATAAACTATACCACCGGGCATTCCATGGGGTCCAAGGGTGCCTATACTTCGCGAATCCCCGTCCGTTTGTATTATATAAAGCCAGATCGTCTCTCCTTCTATATATATACATACCTGTATATATACCTGTATGCATACCTGTATGTATATAACTGTATGTACACGTATGTATATATATATGTGTTTTATGTACATGTGTATTTACGTTTGAGTATGTTGAGATGATCTGTATATATATATCTGTGTATATACGCATGTGTGTGTGTTTCTTTCAAATATGTGTATACGTGTGCATCTTTAAACATGTGCAGGTCAGAATATATATCTTTGGTCACAGCAGGACTCTGAAGAGATTTAGAAAGAGAAAGATTAAGAGAAAGATTGTATGTATATGTGTGAGTGCATGTGTATTCATTTCTTGGTGCATCTGTCGGTAGAAGAGTGCATTCGCCAATGCATTCTCCCATACGTTTTCGCCGATCATTAATGCGAGAAATCAATTAGACACGCTTCGATACTCTCCCGAAGAAGTTTGTATTTTTATTTTATCTGCTTCTTTCTTATTTTTTTTTATTATTTATTTCATTGGTAATATTTTTTTCTTATTTTTTATTTTAAATAATATTTTTGGTTTGTATTTTAATTTATTTATTTTTAATTTAAAAAGAACTATTGTGTGTGAATATTAACAGTTAATTTAATAATAATTATTTAAATTAAAATATATTTTATTTTATATAAAAAGAAAAAAATTTGATTAAAGTTTATATTATTAAATTTTTATATTTTAAAATATTTATATTTAATTTATTATTAATTTTAATATTAGTTAAGGTTAATATTATAATGTATTTATATATTTATAATTAGATACAAAGCTACGCTTAAGGTTATGTCAAAAATTTAAATTAAATATTTTATTTTAAATATAATAATAATTGATAAAACTTATTAAAATATATTATATTACTAATAATTAAAATACTTATAATCTTTAGATTAAATCGCTCTAATAAATATTAAAAATTAAATGTTTGGGTTCTAAATATCAACAAAAAAATATTATAAAAATATTATTTCAAAAATTAACCAACTCCTCTTTTAAATCATACTAAATATAAAATATAAGATAATATAATTTATATACAATATAGATATATAATATATTTTAATATATTTTATACTAAATATAAAATGTAAGATAATAAAAATTAGGTTAGGTTAGATAATAAGGATAGGTTAACGTTCGATTGAAAAACTTTCAAATATAACAAATGACCGATTTGAATTACTTTATTATTTAAAACAAAATATTATTAATAATAATAATAATAACAATAATAATAATAGTCGCTAGGAATTCAATTGAAATTTCTGGCATTTTGAGTCAGCTTTTTTCTTTTCTAATAAACTGGCGTTTTATTCAAATTCTGTAGATGCATCGATCCAAGTTTCGTTCGTTCTCATACCTTTTCTTACCTACCTTTGAAAGAAACACGGAAGAGAGAGAAAAAAGACTAAATAAAAAAAAATAAAAATAAGAAAGAAAGAAAGAGAAAGAAAGAAAAGGAATGTCGCGTTCCAGAAGAAAGTGCGACAACCTTCTCGGAATTTCGTTCGTCTCGCAGGGTTTCGACGATGGTCCGGTATCGGGAACGCCATGAAAGGAATCTGCAAGGGAATCTCTAATTGTAAGAGAGAGAAATAAAACAAAAAAAAATAATAATAAAAATAACATATTAAAAGGGTAAAAATAAATTGCCGAGACTTCATCCATTTAACGGAGAAAATGTTCGCGTGCGAAATAATTCTATGGGGGTAGAAATACGTTCAAAGATTTATGATTGTATGTATGTGTCTATATACGAGTATAGAGTACCTATTAATAATATGTGTCTTATACATAGGGTGAGCTAATAATTATTATCGCGTGAAAAACCTATTTAGGATTTATATTACGTGATAATATTTTTATATTAGTGTATTAAATCTTTTTGTTTGAATTATTTTATATTACAATTTATTTAATATCAATTGATACATACAAATATATTTTATTTATTTATATATTATTTTTTATATATATTCATAAATATATGTATATAATATATACACATGTAATATAATATATAATAAATATATTATATTTTTTTTATATAACTTATACTTATTATATATATATATATATAAATTTATATTTGAAGAATTAATATTATATTTATAAATTAAATAAATATTATATTGATATAATAATAAAAAAATATTATTATATTAATAATTTATATATTATTATATATTATTAATAATTTTATAAATTATGTATTTATAAAAAATATAATTAAATAATATAATAATAATAATATATATTGAATATAAATATCAATTAATTAATTTTCCGATTAATATTGTCGATCAATTGATTTAAAAAAAAAATAATTGCATAAATCTAAACGACGGATTGTAAAAAAAAATAACATACTTCTGTATTTTTATAACAATCTCATAAATCAAGAAAATGGACTACACTTAGCAGACTCGTAAATCGACGTTTAAAATACTCAATGGTATATTGAAAGGGTTAAAACCTGACGTGTTTTACACTTTCATACTTTTTCTTGTTTTTTTTTTTTTTTGTTAGAACAGTAGAAATAAAAAAAAGAAAATAACTTACTATCTACTACTAAAAGTCTAAATGATACAAGTTACTCTTAAAGGAATTCCACTCTCATTCCTCTTTTTCTCTTTCATTCTACATCTCGAAGTAATCGATTCTGTTTCTTCTATCCTTTTACCTTTCTCTCTCCTCTTCATTGATCATCGAAGACCAATTACGTCCTCTTTCAGTCTCGTAACTTCTCATAAATTCGATACGAAATTATCCTAATAGGAAAGAAAAATGCAACGAAAAAAAAAAAACTAACGCAATTTTTGCGAACACGAAACAAATTAGCAAAGCTACGCTAAATATCAAAACAAATCAACGCTTTGCGAATGTAGATTTGCACACAGACACACACACGCGCACTGATTATATACCTGTACACACAAATTCACAAACATTTTATTTGAACATTCTGTTTTTCATTTTCATCTTCTTCTCGCACAATTCATTCCAAACGATTTGAATATTCGATAAATAATACGAAACAAAGACAAAATAAGAAGAAATTATTATACGTAGAGTAGGTTGTTCAATGAGAAGACAAGTTTTCATCACGACGTTAAGGAGGAGAAAGAGGGAGGAGCAGCAAAAGGTGGAGGAGGAGGAGGAGAAGAAGGAGGAGGATGACGACGACTTGGGATAAAATATCAACGTAGGACAAAAGCCAAGCGACTACTTGGTTCTTTATTCCTATTCCTACTACCACCGCACCCCCGCGACTACCCTTATCCCAAGCCTATCTCCAACCTCAACCCCAACCCCGAATCCGTACAACTACTACTCATCGTATGAATCTGGTATTAGACTCGTCTGCGCTTTAATTACTCCTCGAACCTCTTTCCTCTCGCGATTCTCGAGATTAACGACGACCTTCCGATTACCACTGCCAGAAAGAGTAAAAAGAAAGAGAAATAAAGAAAGAGAGGAAGAGGGAGGAGGGGGAGGAAGGTAAGGTTGGAGGAAGAGAAGGTGGTTAGGAGTGAAAAAGTGTAGGTTGGGGGAAGGGGTGGCCTCTTGACCCGTCTCGCCTCACCCTGTCTTTATATCAGAGTTGGTTCTCTCGTTTTCGAAGGAATCTAAAAGAATAAGAGAGAGAGAGAGAGAGAGAGAATATTGAAAGAGTTTAAGATAGAGAGAGAGAAAGAGGAAAGATATTATACAGGGTGATTCACCAGTTATTGCTATCTAAATAGCTCCGAAAGTATGATAGTAGCAGAAAAGTGGATAAAGGAAAAAGTTGTATCAAATATTCAGGATTACAATAGGTTAAGTCATTTTCGAGATTTATTGGTCAACTTTGTTTTTCTAAATACAATTTTATATTTTATATATATATATTAGGGTGGGTCAAAAAAATGACTTATTTTTTTTTTTTCAAGTGCCACGGAAAAATGGGTTGCTAGACACCTTAAAACAATTCTTACCAAATATGAGCCCTTAATTTTAATAGGAAGATCCCTAATATATATATAAAATTATAATATATTATTAATATATTATTAATATATAATTAAAATTATTATATAATAAAAATTATATTGGATAATTAATATAAATAAATTATATATATTTAATAAGTGATAATTAAGATTAAATATATTATATATATTTAAGAATGAGTGAAAAAGAGACAAAAAATAACAGAGAGAGAGAGAGAAAAATGAAGACAATGACAGATAAGTGAAATAGAAAGAAAGAGAAAAAATACAAAGAGAATGAATGAGACAGAGAAAGAGAGTAAAATATACAAAACGATGGGTGGATGGGGGTGGAATGGAGGGTGGTATGGATAAAGAAAAAATATGAAGAGTGAAGGATTGAGAGAGAAATATATATTTATATAATTTTAGTGAAGATGGAATTGAGATGGAATGGTGTAGGGATTTCGAGGTGGGAGTTGAGGTTGGGGTTGGGGTTGGGGAAGGGGTGAGGATGGTTAAGGAAGAGTAGATGTAGCGCAGAGAAAAATCTTTCTTTTCAATAACTTCAAGGCTCGCTGAGCGAGCCTCTTCGCCGGTGAGATAAAGAGCGGAAGCGGTAAGAATTAAAATTATACGGACGAATGGAAATATAGGAGGCTTTTCCTAGTCCTCCTCTTCCTCCTTCTCCTCCTACTCCTACGCTTGGATGATGATGGAGAGAAAAAGAAACCAGGGAATTTATTTCTTTTGTTTTTCTTTATACTTTTTTTTTTCAAACGGAATATTTGAGCTAAAGAGAAGAGAGTAATAACAGCGCTAACAGTTAGTAAGATGTAAATTTAGGAAGAAAAATCAAATTTATTTCTAGACTACATTTTTATGATTTTGATTTTTTTTTGTGGGGGATCAGTATTTGAAATAATTTTTTTGACTTATATGTATATATATTTAATTATAATTATTACTTTATATTTATATTATATATATAAAGTTAATAAATAAATATTTTATTATAATTATATATATTATATATATTAAATATATATAATAATATATATTTTTTAATAACTATTGTTAATCAAATATTTGTACGCAATGCAAGTAATTACAGCGTTATACTGATTAATATTTAAAAATATCGATTATACTAATTTAATAGAAAAACTAACATTATTTTGAATACAATTTTATTTTTAAAGTATCATTTTTTAAATAAATATATAAATAATTCCAAATTAAATATATCCAACAGAAAGTACTTTTGTACGATTGGATAATTTCCATTTTTTTTTATTTATAATAAAGTTTTTATCATAACTAATTACCAGGTACTTTATTATATTAATTTCGAAGTATTATTTAAAATTTCAACTCAATCGGAACATTTCCACATATTTCAAATTTATTTAATAGAAAAAGAAAATAAACATTGATCGATGCTGTCTAAAACTACTGACAAACTAAACAGAGTTGAAAATCAATTTACTCCAGCAACATTTCCTCTTTTCATCGTATTTTTTTTCTTTATTTCTTTCTCTTATATTTCTTTTTTTTTTTTAAGGCTGTCGGGTAAAAATTGAAGCATTAGGAAAAGGTGTACGAGTTTCGTAAAGCTCAGAATTTGCAGTTTTCCCTTCAAATACTCCTTCTCTCTCTCACACTCAGTCACTGACTCACTCTTTCTTTCTCTCTCCCTTACTCACTCACTCATTCTTTTCCTCTCTCTTTCTATTTCCCATTTTGCCGTTAAGTGTTGCAGGCGCACACCTTTTACGATCGCCGTTACCGCAGAAAATTGTGTTCGTGGTAATAGTAAACCACGCTCTTTCGACGGCTATCTTCATCTTCACAAGCTCATCCTCCTCCTCCTCTTCCTCTTCCTCCTCCTCCTCTTCTTCTTCCATCTTTTTTTTTTTAATTTTTCTTCTTCCGTACAGAAAAAGACGAACAAGAATAAGAAGATGTAGTTAGAAGGAGGGATAGATTTACAAAACGGTTTCGCACGAGTAAGAGTAGAAAGAGTTGAGATTTAATTGTAACCATCTTGTGCGGGACATTCCTCCTCCTCCCTTCTTTCCATCTCTCCCTACCTTCCTGTCCTTCCCTTTCTACCAACATCCATCCCTTTTTCTTACAACTTTCGTCTGTATTTTCGTTAAACGATTCAGCTTGCTCGATTCCTTAACACAAACACGTAAATTGCATATATACGTATACAAGTAAATACAAATATATAAGTACACACACACACACACATAAAGATACAGATATAGAGTAAATACAGAGAACTAAACTCGCCTTCTTTAACGATAAAGCAGACAGTTCGTGCGTAACATCCATCTGCCATTTCGTTTCCGCGTGCAATTAAACACGTGGATGCGTTCTTGAATCATTTTCATTTCCCCTTCTCTTTCTTTTCATTCTCCTCTTAACTTCCCCTCTCCCTCTTCTCATCCCTCTTCTCATTTTCCTATTCTATTGCTCTTATTTTGTATTGTTTTATACTCGACACTAAGATGCCAATGTCCCGTTATCATTTCGCGTTAATTTTCATCTATCATAATGGACTATATATATAGAGTTATAATTACAGTAATAATTACAGTATTAATAGTAGAAATAATCTATATTTATAAAAATGTAGATTTCGTTTATGCCTAATCGGTAATTTAATTAACACTTTAATGGCCGCTCACACAACATGTGTGTGATAGTCGGAATATTGGCCGTTATTTTATTTATAACTTTATATATAATATATAAAATTAAATTTGTTGTTAAATTGCTGTTACATGTCAATTTTTTCGTAAATGACAATAAAATTTGTTAAAAATTTATTCTTAAAAATATTACCAGGCCACTGACGACGTTTGACTGCGTACACGTACGACCATTAAAGTGTTAAAAATTAAAAAAGTACTTTACCTATTGTCTTGAAAATTGGACACAATGTTGCAGTCGCATACAGCTAGGTTTTTATTACATTAATTTATTTATAAAATAATTAATTAATTTAAAAATAAATGAAAAAGTTACAAGCAAGTTTAGTGCCATCTGTTGGTCATAGATTTGAGTGTGCGAAACATTTGAACATAATCTAACTTTTATCTATACGAAAGTGCAGTGATGCCAATTTGCATTTAGATCAATAAATCTCAGAAACATAATTTAATCTTAGAATCAGTGAGGGTGCATTTTTTATTTTCTCATGACGATAATTAATTGAGACGGTTGTATCAAGCCTAAACACGTATGTACGTACGTTTATGTGTGTAGTCAGGAGACAATTCGGCACGTAGCAAATGTATACATGCATAAAATACATATGTTGAAGCTTAACGAATGCAATGCAATCAATTTCCGTTTAAAAGCTTTGAACGGGTACAAACGTTCATCGAAATTCCATCGATAAACTTCGAAATATGCCGGCCGATGTTGCGACAAGGGATGAAAATATTATTTCTCATCGGATCGTTAACACGCTTTCCATTCAAAATAGAAAGAGAGAGAAAAGAGACTAAGAGAGAAAAAGAGAGAGAGAGAATATATAGATAGGGATAGATATAACATAAATCCTTCCGGCTCAGATCACAAACGAAATACGTGCGTTTTCGTCCGTACGAAAATTACCTAATTCGAAGCATATTATTATTATTATTATTGTTATTATTATTATATTATTATTTTGAGAAAATAATCAGCTTGATTTTACAGATATTAATCAAAAATTATTACCCAAAAATTGAATCCTTAACGTGGTTCTTTTTCGAAAATCAGTGTTATGTTTAAATAATTATTTTTATTTTAAATTAAAGGCAATTATTTTATTTTATTTTATTTAATAAGGCAATATTCTGAAAATTCTAAATAGTAGTAGTAAATTTTTTCACATTATTATTATTATTATTAATATTTAAAAATATAGGTATAACAAAACCGATTCTATTAAAATTAGTAAAAATATTATAAACACAAATTTGTCTTTATTATTTTCGTTTTTAGGGGTTTTAAAGGATTTGTTACTTTTACAAATCGATTAACAAGAAATTTTACTATTAAAATAATATTATTTTTTGTATTATACATAAATTATTAATTAATATTTATTTGTATTTTTAAATTATTAATTTGAAAATATTTATTTTTTATGTATATAAAATATATATATATATATATATATATATATATATATATATATCAAATTATCACTTATCGAATTTATTTTATAATTATTCTTTTATTTTATTATTATATTTATCATCGAGGACTTTAATCTTTCTCTTCCACTCTTCCCTCTTTCATTTCTTTTTCCTTATCCGTGAACCACCACTTCATTCCTTTTTTCATCTTCATTATCCTCATTTAAGAATACTTTATTTCTCATGCTATATTAGATAACGCTTAGAATTCTTTCAAACGCTTGCATATAACACTATCTATTAAAAGACATATATAGGATTGCGTCTCGAGTAATTTCGATGTGCTTTCACTTATATTTATTAATCTCACTCTCTCTCTCTTTTTCTTTTATAACAGCATTTTAAATCTCATCATATTACACGCCATTTTCAACCCAAGCAAAATTCACATTGAAAATCCGACTTTATTCGTCTCGACAATTACAGAGCAACCATTATTACCTTCTCTCTCTTTCTCTTTCTCTCTCTCATTCTATTTCTTACACATTTACACGCCCGGACACACACACACACACACACACACATGTACAAATGAGTACAATTCGATACAAGTATGTAATTAGATAGCTTGTTCAAGTTCATATGTACACAACATGCATGAAACATACCTTGCAACAAATATAAACATTCATTTACCCACACACGCACACACATATGTCTCTACATATATGCAAATATGTATATTTGCTATCTGTGAATGTATAGAAAGGGAAAGAGATTGTGCATGAGCAACAACACACTTGTCAATCGACACTTCGGTCACGGTTTAGTAAACTCAACGCAATTGGCCCGTGTAAACCAACCATGAGAAAGAGAAAGAGAGAGAGAGTTGAGTAAAAAGGGGTGAGGTTAGGGGGGAAGATCGAAAAGGTATAGGTGAAGGGGAAAGGGGTAGAGAGAGAATTGTGAAGCGTACGTCCCTTTTGTTTTGACCGATCTCCACCAGACCGTGACCCTTTTCGTTTCCACCCTTTGCCCTTGGCCAACTGATTCCCAGTGTTTTCCGTCCGACACGAGTGTATCGTTTGGAGAATGATTTCTCATTCGTGTTTCAGTTTGTTTCCTTTTTCTCTCTCTATTTTTTTTATTTATTTTTTTTTTTTTATAGGATTTTCTACCGTTCGAGAAAAGTTACACGGGTTTAGGAGGATGTTTTACATTTTTGTATCATTGCTATGTTTTCTTTTTGTTGATTGAAAGATTGAGTAATTTGTGGAGAGATTATGCGTGTTTAATAATTTATTTAAATTATTTCAATATATTTATTTATATCTCGAAAATAAAATATTTCTATTCGAATGTTGTTAATGTAGTTAAACGTAAATTTGAATTACCTTTAAAACGATATGTTACAAGATAGGATTTGTGATATTGAAAATTTTACGGTAAGGGTAGTAATTGAGAGGGATGTAAAAAGTGCAGTTTAAAATACTATTAACACTGCTTTTAAATTTGATCCTACCATATTCAAATTACCATATATTTTACTTAACATTACAGATAAAATATAAATGTATTTTATATACATATTTGTAGGTTCATTGAATAATATTTCCGTTGACCAAATTGAACATTGGCGAGATAAGAATTGAATTAGTATCACCAAGGTGCACACATCGATGAAACCCATATCGGTTATAGTCGATACACGCTAAGAATTTTTTTATTTCTACCTTGTTCGTCCCTTTCTTAGGTTTCTTTTACTTGGCTGAGCACCCATATCTCGCGATAGAGGAGTGAGAGACTTTCTAAAATGTCACCCTTGCACATTGCAGATCCTTTTTTCGACTGAATTATTTCTCCTTCGATTTATACACTTTCTTTCTTCCTGATATCCACCCTTACCACTACAGAAATCTTGACTATAGTCGAACGTTTATCTCTTCCGTTCCAAAAATACTTCTTAAAGGGTACTACAGCTGTTACTACCCAACCTATGTGGTACTTTGGATATACTCAGCGTAATATCAAGCGAATGATAAATACACCTTTTTGAAAAATGTTTTATTCGAGTACTTCAACCATGTTATCGGAGTATTTGCAATATTGTATATATGTATTAATGTGCAATAATGTTACACCGAGTTGTATAGAAAGTTCGTGTGAATTTACATACAAATTTCAATACGATTTGTTCGAACTTTCCAAGTAAATGTGCAAATTATAGGTTAGATTTCTAATTCCTGACAATCTAACCTATAATCGTACAGTTTTCTGTAAAGTTTTTAATAATTTTTAGACAAATCTTTTTATAAAATATATTCAAACATTGAAATTGTTAAATGGGTTTTGAAAATAATTAATTAACATGAATTTAGGAAAGTTCATGCCAATTCTTTCGAGAAACATTTAACAACAACATTTATCTATGTTTATGTATAAATATTTGAAAAGCATTTCTTTCGAATAATAAAATATTTTTTTCTATTTGAAATTTACGAGAAAGTTAAAATTGAAATGGGCAAAAAGGATTTCCCTAGTCGAGGAATTCGAAAGATAGGTGGGCGCCCAGCGGCCATCGACTTTCCTACACGAAAGCTGAGAACAAAAGCGCGTCGAATCAGCGGCGCCATGCACGATTATGTTGAAGAAAAAAAGAGAAAGGGAAAAAACAGAGAGAACGAGAGAACGAAAGAAAGAGAGAAAGATGACGCTTCTCTGACTCCGATAACAATCTCCAAAGGGTGTAAGTTTCCGCAGCACGCAACATAGTTTAAAAAAAATAAAATAAAGAAAATCAAAGAAAAAGAAATAAAAGTATTAAAAAAATAAATGAATAAATAAATAAAATAAAATAAAAAAATACCAAAAAATATGAAATATGATAAAAATATAAAATAAAATAAACTAAATTAAACTAAACTAAACTAAACAAAACTAAACTAAACTAAACTAAACTAAACTAAACTAAAAAAAAATAAAAAAAAAATAAAAAAATAAAATAAAATTAAATTAAATTAAATTACATTAAATAAAATTAAATCAGATAAAACTACTATAAAAAAATACAAAGAATGCTATAAACTTAAAATGAACAAAATAATTTATATTCACAAAATAAAATAAAATAAAATAAAATAAAATAAAATGGAAAAAGAAGGGGGAAAAATTATTTAATAAAGAAAGGAAAAATGTTGAACCGTCTCGAGACAATGTCGAGTAGGACGACTTGAATGGGGCGGTTCGAGGGCGGAGGCCGCACATAAACACATATATTTTTCACATAAACACATACATAAAAGTATACAAAAAGTAGTAAGGCATGCATATGTATTTCTTGCTCGTGACCTCCTACGAAGATGAAACGAACAAGGAAAGGCTTACGCAAGCTTTTCATACTCCGATGCTTTCACATCTACCGGGTTAACATGACCGAAATTCTCATTGTCAGCTATCGAAATGTAACACTCTAAACACGGTCGATATTTCTCAACGAAACACATTCATGTCAGCTTAAAAAAAAAAAGTTTAATTTAGAATAAAAAACCTACAAATAATTTATCAACACGTTGCCGTACATTTTTAATTTGACGATCTTTCTGAGAAACACAAAGATCGGACGGCTATAGCCGTCATTTGTGACAACGTGTTACATAATTAGAAAGAACAATATTTTTTGGTTGTACGAATCAATTTTTATCGATTTTATAAAAAATCCATTCCTTTTTTTTTTTTTTTTAATTTTTACACAAATTTAAAACGTTGTCTTGAAATTTAATTGCAAAGTCAGCACAAACTCAATTCTATTTAATAATTGAAAAAAGAAAAAAAGAAAAGCAAAAAAGAGATTACGAATAAATTATCCCAGTTTTATAAAATTGATTTAACTTTAAATTTATTATTAATTCATACAATATATAATAACAAATGATCAATGTGTGATGAGACACAAAGGAAAATATCAATGTCACCAACCAACAGTGAACGTATTAAAATGTTCACTTTCTTGTACTTGGATATTAAAAAACCAAGAAGAAGAAGAAGAAAAAAAGGATTTCTAAGTGTTACAAAAGTATGAGAATTGAAATTGAAATCCCAGAGGTGGTAGACGTTGCAAAAGCTCAAAGGAACTTTCCTAGTAAGGAACGTTTTGTATTTCTCTTTAACACTTTCCTATTCCTTCATCATTTCTGACAAGGACGAGTAGAGAGATTTAAAGGAAGGAATGAAGGAAGGATAAAATGAATGAAGGAAGGAAGGAAGGAAAGAAAAAAGAGAGAGGGAAGAGAAAGAGAGAGAGAAATGGTAAAAGCTTTAGCTTTAGTTTAAAGTACGTCTCGAGAGGAAGTCAGTTTTCCTCGTTGCATTTTTCATTTCTCGACGGGTAGTCCCTGATGAGGGAACTACTGCTCCTGTTAAGCTAAATTAACAGGATTAACGGAATTAACGAGATTAACCACACGAGGGATGAAACAAGAAATAGTAATAAAAATAAAACAACAACAACAAAAAATAAATAAAAATCAGATAAGGAGGGGAGGAAAAGAAGACATATACAGTGATAGGGATAAAAAGCAAAAGCCTGTTAAACTAGAAATTAGAGGGTGAACTTAAAGTGATATGGATGGTATTTTATTTCTCACCCTCTTACGACAATAATTAATAGCCTACGAGAGTAAGGATTCTTTCTTTATTTTTTTTTTTTTACTTCTTCTTTTGTTTTAATATCGTTAGGATATTTGGTATCATTGGTATATTAGTATATAATAAATAGCAATGAAAATTATGTTATTATTACATATATAGTAATTATTAAATATAGTAATAAAAATTATATTATTATTACATATATAGTAATTATTAAATATAGTAATAAATAATACTGTATGTAATATAATATTATATTTATATATTATATATTATATTTATATATATTAATATAAAGTATAATATAAAATATATTATTAATTAAATTAATTATATTATATATTAACATAAAGTATAATATAAAATAATATTACTATATTATTATTATTATTATTATTATTATTATTATTATTATTATTATTATTATTATTATTATTATTATTATTATATTATAAATTATTAATTATATATTATTAGTATTATATATATAATACTATACTACATATAGTATTATTTATTACTTATTTATTATTAATATATAATTATTTATTATTATTAATATATAATTATTTATTATTATAATAATAATATTAAATAAAATCCAATTTCAAAGAATAAGTTCACTTTTATAACTGCAATAAATTTGTTATAGTTTCGAAAAAAAATCCCTGTATATTAATAATATACAAGAATCGGATTCTCCCTCTCGTGTAAATAAATTCTTAAGAATAAAAAAATAACACGAGAAGTTGAAAAAGGAATGAAATAAGTAAAAAGGAATATAAAGGGGAGAGAGAGGAGTAGGAAAAAGGGAAGGAGAAGGGTGGAACGTAAAAGCTTAACGTCCGTTGTTCCCTTTTCTTCCTTCTTCTTCTTCTTCATCGTTAATGCGCTTGCATAATTGAGTCGTCCACTTGCATAATGCAATACGCGACGAAGATAAACGTAGAAATATATAGAACGTTTAGCTGCTAGGCTGATGTGAGGAGAAGGAGGAGGAGGTGGAGGAGGAGTGTCCTCGAGCTTGCAACTCGAAGAGAACTCTACTGTAATTCGGACTTCGGTAAAATGAAGGAGGGATTGTGAAAGGTCGAGCGGATAACAAAAAGGGTAGGGACCTAAGGACCAACAGAAAAGACCAAGACAAAGAGAAAGAGAAAATAAACAGGATAAAGAAAAGGAAAAGAAAATGCGGTTTCTGGCAAACTGAAAACCGATAAACTTCTATGTCTAGACCCCCAGAGTCGTGTTTATTTATGTAACAATGTTTGTTACCTTCTAAGATCACAGCTTTTTCCTCCTACTCCTACTACTACCCCTCCCCCTATTTCCTCAACTTTACCGCTCCTTCTTTTCATCCTCTTTTTCCTCGACTCCCTTTTATTCTATTTTCTATGCACTTTGCTTGCTGTCATACATGTTTTAACCCTTTTTGAACGGTTGTTGTTTTATTTTTAATGGAAATCGTTGTTGTTAACATTTTAATGGCCGCAGGTTTACGCAGTCAAATGTTGTCAGGGGTCTGGTAATATTTTTGAAAAATTAATTCAAACAAATTCGATCAAAATAATGCAACATGTGCGAATATACACATAAATCAAAAAACAATAGCAATTTAATAAGAAATTTATAATAAAATAATAAATTACAATAAAACAATAATTACCTAGCAATATCTACACTTGTTTACATTCATAATTCATCACACACATGTTGTTTGAATGGACTCTAATGATTGACTCAACCATCAAGCACATGTGTGAGCGGACTCTAAAGTGTTAAGGTTAGAAAAAGGGATAATTTTTGATCGATTATTGTTTATTTGTTTTCTTTGGAATATCGTATTTACGTAGGCTACGAATACATATCTTTTTCTTTGGAAACAATTTATTAAAAAATAAAGTTAATAGTAATAATAAATGACACTGTCATTCAAGTTATTTTTTGAAACAAAAATAAAACAAAAATAAAATAAAATTTGAAATTAAAAACAATCGGTAATTAAACGAATTAAAAAAAAAATTAAATAAATAAATAAAATGAAATCATACATAATACAAACAGTGATTTAAAGTTTCCAAAATATTCGTAATACGTAATCAACATTAACTGTGGCGGACATCTTGATGCGTTTCGGATTCATAGTGGCAAATTGCTGCGAATAGCCAGGAATGGGGAAAATGCGCGCGTATTTCAAAGCGGCATTATTTCGCGTGTAATTTTCTTGCATCTCTTTGGGCGTACCTACACAATAACAACACACAACCAACCAACCAACCTAAAGCCCCCATTATCATCGGTATACCCAGTGTCCGTTTCTCTTATTATAATCTTACAGTGAATCTCGTATTCGCTTGAAACAAGAAGAAGGAAAACAATAAATTTAAATAGGCTTCGAAAGTAATTTACGATTTGACCGCACGAGAAACCGTGACAGCCATATTGTATATTTCTTTTTTCATTTATTTATTATTATTACATATACTTTCACACCCTGAAGGAAAATAGTATTGTCGGAATAAACGTAAACTTCGTGTGTGTGTTTGATATCTTTCAACAGGTTGCAGAGAACGAGATCTTTTTAGCGGCTTCCTTCCAACAGACGCAAAATCTATTTTATTACGTTACACTCGATTGAACTTTGAAAATATCGTTGAAATTTCTCTCACCTTCAGATCTTGTCGAATGAAACAGTAGGAATGAATAAGTAACAGGTGAGTTAGAGAATGAATGAATAGGAATGAATTAGTGTTGAATTTAATTCTACTGGGCGTGTGTTATTTATGAATGGTCTATTGTAAATCTGTTAGAATTGTACGTCTTATATTTAAAACAATTTATAAAACTACATCCCGTTATGACATACTTGGGATATTTCATAAATATTCTTAACTATTACTATTATTCTTTTAGAAATGATTTATTTATTTAAGCAAATTTATTAGTCTTTACTCAATTATTTTTATTATGTTCTTAGAAATTTTTATTAAATAATTTTTTTAATAATAATTTTATTATTGTTTGATTAAACGTAAATAATATTGTAATAATTTAATACAGATTTATATAATTATTAATAATATTATTTTTTATATTATTTTTTACATATTTTATTTATATATTATAATATACAATTATAATAATATTATAAATTATTTATAATTATTTATAATAATAATATTAATTATAAATAATCTATAATATTATTATTAATATTATAAATTATAATATTTATTATTTAATAGATTGTAATTATTTAAAATATTATAAATATATTTTTTTTATTATATAACAATAAAATATTAGATCATCGTAGTCTTGGTAATTAGAAAATTCGAATTCAGGTCTTTGAATCTCAGTTTACAAAATCCAATCCCAAAATTATTTATATTTCCTATATAATAATTAAAATAATTTATAAACAATAATTAAATAATAATTCTCTTAATAATCAACTTAAGAAAAAAAATCCCTCAAGAACATTAAACATAAAATTACAATTCCAAATATACGATCCTGTCATTACCATAATGATAAAACATTTAATTAAAAAAAAACCAAACAAACAAAAACAAAAAAAACTAGGGATAATTTAAAGCAACAAAATCTTCCAAAAGGTTTTAACAAATTCTCAATGGTAATACACTCGAGTAGGATAAAAAGAGTAGCTCGCTAATGATCAGATTGGATTCTGAGTTCTGAACCAGTAGATACTGCGAACGTATCTTGACATAAATTGCATTGGTTATGGGTAGAGGATGGTGTGTGCCATCAATGCAAAACCCTTTTCGTTCTCGTCGTTTTTGTATGGTGTCAGTGTCGTTCCTTCTCTCTCTCTCTATCCTTCTCCCCCCCTCTCTTCAGTTCTGGAATGCCTGCGGTGTACCGCTGCAGGCAATACCAGTATCCCAATGGCATCAACTACAGCAGCAGCAGCAGCAACAGCAACAGCAGCAGTTATAGCAGTAGCATCTACTGCAATGGGATGTTCATCGATACGATATGATGGTGGGTACACGTGGACGATGAGTAACTTCATTGATGCTTGGCTTAGCAACAACACTGTTTCGGTATCCCTCAACTCTACTTATGAATCATCTTTTTTCTGTTTGAAAAACAATATTTTGTTAGGGAACAAAGTTCTTTCATGTGTTAACACTTCATGTATACTTGTCCCTATTGTGAGTGGTCAACTATATATAAAAATTATATTTCTATTAAATAATATCTATTAAATCTATTAAATAATAAATATTATTTATAAATACTATATATATACTATATCTATTAAATATTAAATTAATATGTTATATCTATTAAATAATAAATACTATATATATATATATATATATATATATATATCTATAAGATTTTAACCAATTGAGTAATGAACAAAATATTTTTTTTTATTTAACAATTAATAATTGGACTGCAGTTTGGTAGGTTTAGTTTTAATGGAAACATACGTTCTTATTTTGTATTCAAATAATATATAAAATTATTAGATCAAGGAAACCTTAAGGAATACCTAACCTAATATAATATAAGTTGAACTAGGTATGATTTAATTGTAAGACATCAGGTATCTTGATGAAATAGCAGATTTCATTAGAAGTAATCTATTCCAAAGTTTCATTCCCGTTATCAGTCATTATCATGATCGTTCTTGTTCGTTCAAAAGTTGAATAATATATTCCTAGAATGATAGTTTGATCGTTATTAGAACGTTCACAGAGGATACCTCCAGTCACAAAGTTACAATTTTCCGTTAACTCCTTTAAACTTTGTAGAATTTTAATAAAACTCGGTTTATCTTTCTCTCTTAGTTAGTCGAATCGTAGGAATATAAAAAGGAAAAAAGAAAGGATTAGCAAAGAGAGTTCAGTTTAAAGTTCAATTCTAGGATAATATTGCGTAGATGAAGGGAAGAAGAAGATAGCTTTTGGGGGGTGTATATCTCAACGTCAAAGCTTTGGTAAAGTTGAGTTGCGGTTTTCGAAGTAAAAGCGTGGAAAATCGTGAGCAAGGAGGTTACTTTAAATTCTCTTTCCCGTTCTAAGCGTGTACGCGAGTGAGTTGCTTAAAAGTGTTTCATTCAGGGGTCCTTGGATATATGCGGGTGATTCGGAACTTGGAGTTAAAGTGGCAAAAGAAAAAGACAAGAAGGTACCACAAGAAGAAGAAGAAAAAGAAGAAGAGGAGGAAGATAAAAAAAAAAGAAAGAAGAAGAAGAAGAAGTACATAAGGTCAAGAGGGTAATACAAGTGGTGGCTGGTGTTCACAGGGAAAGAGAGAAAAAGAGACTAAAATACAGTGAGAGAGCAAAAGAGAGAGAGAATGAGGAGGCCTGGGCGATTCAATTCAGGCCTCCTTTTAGCGTCCCTTCTGTTTCTTACACCACCACAAACAACCACATCAGTAATGTGAACGACACTAGGTAAAAACCTCCACCACTAACAAACACACACAAATATATACATCATCTCTTTCTCTACCACTACTACTACTACTGTATTCTTTTAAACACACTCATACACACACATCTACTCGTTTATCTTCTACCTAGATACATAGATTCTTTATCTACCATTTAGCTAGCTAGCTAGCTAGCTAGTTAGTCATCCTACCTAAAGCACTAACCCGTTGCTAAAGTCTAACCTTTTCTGGGTCAAGTCTGTTAAAGGTGTGGTCCTTCAAAAAGGTAACTCCTCTTATACCACTTTTTTTTATTTTATTTCCCTTTTTTCTCTTTCTATTACTTGTCGGCATCCTTTTAAATGCATCATTCCAAATGAAAATAAAACGATCAAATGATTTACTGCACCTCCCCGTGCAGTAATTCGTCAATTATTGAAACGCCCACGCAAGTAAAATAAAAATCAAAAATTGTATTCCCATTATGAACATGTAAAATATTATTTTGAAGATTTATCTCTCATCGTGTAATTGTTTAATACTAATCTTTGAGGTAGTAGCCCATTCAACCCTCTACCTTTCGTTTAATTCTTTTTGTTTTTATTTTTTTTTAGACCAACAGCGTATTGGGTGCACTTTGAGGCTTACTCTCATCCCTTGTTTCCTCAACCCCTTCTCTACCTTCTACTTTCTATCATTCCCTACCCCATAAACCTCCCCCCACCCCTTTCTCTATAAAAGTACAACCCAGACGAAAATCTAACTCTTCTTCCACAGTTTGCATCATCCTCGTCGTTTTTATTTTTTTATTCTTGTCCCTCCCCCCACCATCATCACCACTACCAATCCTCCCATTTCTTCTATTTCTTCTTCTTCTTCTTCCTCTTCTGTCTTTATTTTGAACCCTTCCCTTGGTCCACAGAAAATTCTCATACCTGACCGCCAGGAATGAGAGAATGAAAGTGCAACAACTACACAGCAATCGTGGTGGTGGTGGTGGTGGTGGTTGTTGCCGCGAACGCACGAATTGAGAAAGAAGAAGAGGATGACTGGTTGGGGGGAGAAGGGGAATGGGTAGAGATAGATGTAGCGAACCAAAATGGTACCCCCGATGTTCCTGGTGGTTGTTGTTACTCCGTGTGAGACAAAGAAGAGTATCCGATGTTCGTAGCAAACGTAGATGAGAAAAGTGCACACAACTTGCATGCTGCCTGCCTGCCTGCTGCTGCACTTGCATCGGACCGATCGATTTCTCTCCCTTTCTATTTCTTTCATTCTTCTTTGTCCATCTTTCCATCTTTCTTCCTTCCTTTATTTCTTTCTTTTAATACTCATCCCTAGTTTAGTTTTACTTCCAAAGTCCTATCTCTGTTGTTTTTTTTTTTTTTTTTAAGTGTAGTTCTTTCAACTACGAGTCCGACTAATTTCCACCAGACAGCAGACATTTTTGTTTTTTGCTTTTTTTTTTACAATGAATACCAGAGAGTAACCAAGAGTATGTTTATGTATGGTTTTTAATGTATAAAGGGGTTTTCATATTTTTCATATTTTAAGAATTCGTATGTTGGTATTAGGTCCTTGGGTGGTGAGAGAAGTCTGAGTATTGGTTTCTGTTTTTTTTTTGCTGCGAATGTTCAATTATTTTAAGGAAGTTTTTTATTTATTGTTATTGTTTTGTTAAATTTGTATGGAAATTTATTTTTACTATTAATTTTTAATAATTTAATAATTTAGTTAATGTTTATTATTATTATTGTTATTGTTATTATTTGAATTTCTGTTTCTTCGTACACATTATTATGCCAGCATGGTCATTTAAAATGGGATTTAGTTATTTTAATGATTTGTTATTTAAAAAGTTTGTTATTTTAAGGGTTCATTTGTTTTTGCATAATTTTAATAAATTTATTGTAATATAATATTCTATAGTACAAAAGTATTTCTATAAGTTGACAATTTTTTTATGGAATAAAAATCCAAAAATTATAATAAACCATACTAAATTTAGCTTAATTTTTTATTATTTTTTAATTATTAAGGTCTATTAATAATAAGGTTTTATTATAAAACATTGACTAAATTACCTGATATATTTAAATAAAATTAAATTAAATGCAAATTGAATGATATAACTAAAATAATAATTATCCGATAATAGGAAAGCTTTTAATTTTAATAAATTCATAGAATTCAAATCATTTTTATCATATCATTCTTCTTCTTCTGTTCTTTCTGACACTTTTAAGATGAATTTCAAACGAAAAATTCTTTAAATAAATGATTCCAAGATTGATCAATGTTAAGAGAAGATACATACTCTTAGCTACTATCTCTTTCTCTTTCTCTTTCTCTTTATTTTTCTCTTTTTTTTTTCTTTTTCTTTCCATAAAATCCATAAACAAATGTGATAATTTTGAAACATCGATTATTTACGAGTTACAGATAAAAGAAATTCTGTTTAAAAATAAATTATCTTACTCACTCATTCTCTCTCATATATACACACACACACACACCACGTTAAATATCTTACACATAACATACACCCATAAAATTTCTTACACATATACTTAAATATGCATATGTTATGTCCCTTCTTTTTTTTTTGCTTATCTTTGATATTTTCGTTTTGAAACTTAAGCTTTCGTCGAGATATAGAAGAGGTTGAAAATTAAAAGAAAAAGAAGATGAAGAAGTAGAAAGAAAAAATAAATAAACGAATAATTTACGACGAAAAGGATATCTAGGAAAAAAAAAAACGAAGATCCTAAGGTCACCGTTTAAATTCAATTTGACCGAACATTTACACGATTTCTTACGAGCATTTTCTATTAAATATTTTCTTTTTTTTTAATTTCTCTTCTTTTAACGACGAAACTTGCATCAGTTTATATTTCATAGAATATAAACTAAATAATTAATTTATAGTATATAATGTAAAATAAAAATCTCTCGTAAATAATCGATGTTTCATAATTAAATTATATATTTATAATAATTAATATATAATTTATTATATATATATATAATATTAATTATTATTATAATTTATTATTTAATTAAATTATTATTATATAATATATATATTATTGTATATTAATTATATTTATATTTTATATTTTAATTATTATTTTTATTATATTATATATTATATTATTATTATATATTAATTATTTAATATTATAATATATTAATAATATATTAATTATATAATAATAAAATTATATTAATTTTAAATATAAAAAAATTAATACATAAAAATGAAATATTTAATTATATAATAATAATATATATATGTATAATAATGTTATATTTTATATTTATAATTATATATATATATACAATTTATATTATTATATTTATTATATATATTTTTTTATTTATTTATATATATAATCCATAAAATACGTTAGACGTATTTATACGTCTTGTCCTGCTAACAAGTTATTTTCGTATTTATTATACAATCATAGAGAATTTATTTTGATTTGATCCTTTCGTCGGATCAGAATGAAAGAAAGAAGGTTGAGAAAAACGTGAGGCTAAGGGAGGATGAGGTTCGGTTAGGTTGGTGGTATGGCGTGTATATCATATAAATATAATAAAAAGTATAAAAGGAATGGTGGAAGGAGAATGAGTAGGGGGAAAAGGAAAAAGAGAAGAAGATAAAAAGCTCGTCACGAAACCAATCTGCGAGTATCAAAGGTAAAAATGATAACCTTCCGACGAATCCGTGAGCCAGTCGTGTTGCTTCGAGACAAAGGGTGGTAAAACCGTACCGAGCCAAAGAAACTCTCCCCCCTCTCTCTCTCTCTTTCTCTCTTTCTCTTTATTTTTCTCTCTTTTACTTTCTTTTTCTCTTACTCTATACTCACTTTCTATCTTTTTCCCTTTTCATTTTTCTCCCTCGAGAGAGTCACACGGTTGATGTTACTCTGAGATTCTCTACCCTCTTCCACCCCCTCCCCACCCCCCATCTTTCTTTTTACTTTTCTTTTTCTTTTATTTCTTCTTCTTTTTTTTTCTTTTCTTTTTGCTTTTTTTCTCTTTGCACTTCTCTTCGTCGCACCTTTTTGTTCAGAAGACGGGCGGGGTTGGGTGCGTACAAAACGTTTCTTCTTTCCTCTTTCTATTCTCAGTTCTCACACCCTCTTCGTGGTCGCCCCCAGGCTAAGACAGTGTTGGGTGATGTAGTTGGGGTACAAGAGGAAGTAGGAGGAGGAAGATGTACAAAAAAATATATATATATATATGTCTATATGATTGATCGAAGTTAAAGAAACTCGAGCACTATCCATTTTTTTATTTTTTTCTTCTGTTTCTTCCTGTTCACTTTTATCTTTTCAATACAATAATTTTGAAATTATTGTATTTTTACCAAATTTATATAAAATATACTTTTAATATAAAAATAATGAAAATAAATATTAAATATTATATACCAAATATTATTTAAAATTTATAATTATATATTTATGTTATATACACAATTTTATTTAATATTTAATATAAATATTAAAAATTATATACCAAAACCACTTTTGGTTCGCATATATCTTTTCAATATAATAATTTTGAAATCTTTCTTCGTGGTGTGATTAAATATTTGTGTAATTAGTATATTTTAATATTTTTAGGGTTGAAATTTTGTAAAATAAATGTTTGATTTACAAATATCCTAGTTAATCAAAGTTATAACACTAATTAATTTTGTAAATTGTAATATATGAGTGATCAGTATACATATTTTTCTAAAATTTTATGAATTAAATGTTTGCTTTTCAAATATTCTGATTAATTAAAGTCTAACATTAATAATTACTTGTATAAATTATTAACAAATATTTTTTTTGTTTTTCTTTTAAGAACTTTATAAACACCCTGTCTGTGTAAATTTAGAAGAGAGTTTGTAATCGTACACACTCGTGTATTCCCCCTCTCGTTTGCGGTGTGGATTTATTTCACGAATTTATTCGAACGTGTAAAGTATTATTCTTCGTGGTGTCGTTTTCGATGGACCATTAAACGTTTTCAACTTGAAATCGTTTACGATGGATTATAATTAAAATCCGAGAGAAATAAAAATAGAAAAATGTTTCTGTCATAAACTTTGATTGAGATTGTCAATAACTTTATTGATCACGATGACATATACATATCGTTGATTTTATATTCCATTTTAATATAAATCACATATAATTTTCTAAAATATTCAATAATTTGTTATATTATTTTCTTAAATAATTATTTATATATTTATAATAATTAAATGTTCTTCATTTAATTATTATAATAATAATTATATATTAATATATTAATTAATTAGTTTATATTCTATGAAATTATATTAATAATAATATCGTAAAATATTAATATAAAAAACAAAAATTACATCATCAAATGAATAAACATTGGTTTTTTGTTTATACAAATATTTACATAATTATTATGACATTTTGTAGAATAGTTTGAAATGACAATTCGTAATATACATAAGTACTTACAACATGTTACATGAAACGTCATCGTTGTCTGGTTTTAAAGTAACTGACTCTTGTTGAGAAGAAAACATAGGACAATAAAAAGATAGAAAAAGATAAAACATTCTCGCAAGCCGCCGGCACTTTCGCGGTTACGAGCAAACTCTCGTAGGATTATATTTCTAAATGCAATGTTTGCATATATGACGTTTACGACCACTCGAATAATCCCACCGTGAAGAATTCTACCGACCGAGTTCCCTTTTTTTAATTTATTTTTTTTTTTTTACTTACTTTATCACCCCTTTTGCTTCTTTGTTTCTTCCCATCTTTCTTTTTATTCCTTTTTATTTTTTTAATAGTTTTTTACACGTGTTCTATGTAAAAATGTATATTTTTTTGTATTTTATATGATCATATATGTGTATTATATGTATGTATGTGTATTATGTGTGAATATGTGTGAGTATGTAGATGGTTGGAAAAAAAAGATGAAAATATTTTAACGAAACGATCTGCGAGAGTATTAAGAAAGGATTGGCCATTGAAAAATCACCAATGAAAGGGTTGACATCGTAAAATTGAAAGAGAGAGTGAGAGAGAGTTTGTGCATATTATCAAGAAAGTTTACGACGTAGGAGAACGTTTTACGATGAATTAAGACATCCCCTTTAAATCTTGTTCAACTGTATACGTGAAACGACAGCTTCCGAAAAAGGTAAGCTTTAAATACCACTAGTAATATTTCTTGATAAAAATAAAATTCAAAGAAATATGCAACAAAAAATATTAAGTTCCGAGGGTTATGGGAATTCTACCAATAAGCAATAAAAATTAACTTACAAATATAATAAATTTTTCGAATAATTTCAAATTAAATTATTTTAAATATTTAAATTGAAATTAACTTACAAATATAATAAATAATTTCAATAATTTCAAATAAAATTATTTTAAATATTTAAATTAAAATTAAATTAAAATTAGTTTTTAAATATTTAAACAATTGTTGTTTGTTTTGAAAAATTGTTCATTTTTGTTTTATTTTTTTTAGTCGAGTTTGTATTATAAATTTTAGTAGAAAAACAATTTAAAATATTTCCAAATAGAATTTTAATCATTTGAATATTTAAAATACAATTTTTCAATTAAAACTCATATTTAATCTTTTGTTGGTTTTTACAAGAAATGAAAGTTAGGAAAATGATTGGATTTATTTTACAAGTTTGTGATGAAAGAAAAGAGTATTTATCAATTTAATGTCATGCTAATTTTTGCATAGTTTATCAGGAATGAGTTATTATGCGTTACATATTATGTTGAAATATTTATTTAAAATAGATAAGTTAAATTGTGTAATCAAGTGCAACGTGTTTATCTTACTGGTAATAACCGGTGACTTCCTATGGCATTAAACGTGTTACTATAATGTAAAAAATATTGTTTTTTTTTCTGTTACTTAATAAAAATTGATCAAAATAATATGAAATTATAATAATAATAATAAAATTGACAATAAATACGATAATGATCTCAGTATAATGGTTGTTGGTAATAAAAACAAGAATGAAGACATGAAATAGAATCTAAAGCAATAAAAAAAGGAATTTCTTGACAAATTAAAAAAGAGTGAATGAGAAAAAGAGAGAAAGAGAGAGGTAATATTTGTCAAAAATTGGAAATTCAGCGGTAACATCAAAAGGAAACGTTCTAAAATGACTACTTATTGCAAAAATGACAAGTCTCTTCTAGTTATAAATTAAAACTGGATTTATAAAAACAAAATTAACATATCTACACTTTCTACGTGCCTGATTTTATGACCGAAAGGAACGGGAGAACGAACGAACCGTAATCGTTCGTGCAAGATCGTTAACGAGCGAGAAATGCGAATTCTCGATGATGGCGTCTGATATAATATTCCTTCGAAGTACACTTTCATAAGAAAAAAAAAGAAGAAAGAAAGGGATTGAAGGGTTGAGGAGTATCAATGAAATAGAAAATGAAATTATTAACTATCGAAAGTAATTAAAAAACATATATTCATTTTTTATTATCAATTATTTCTTAAATATCGTATGTATTGTACTATGCAATTTTAAGGTTATGTATTTAATATTTCATCAAATAATTACTTTTGAATGTTAAATTAACTATTACTATTTACTTTTTTATTTATAGAAATCATTGATACGATAAAGATATGAAATATATACAAGGTGTTTAAAAAGATCAACTTGAAATGAATACTACGCGTTATTAAGGTTAAGTAGATCGAACAAATTTATGTCAAAATATGTTCTATCAAAGAGTTAAAAGAGTTTCAAAATTTTCTGAGAGAAGTAAATAAAAAGAGATGATGAGAATTTCACAAAAAAATGTTAAACTTTAAATACGTGGCAATAATTTTCAATAAATAACGACAACGAATTAACAGATGTTCACAAGACACCATTTTTATTTTATAAAAATGTTAATAGCAACTAAAGAACAGTTTTCATGATCACATTCGTAAAATGAATTTATTATTACTTCTATTTAAACAGAAATATTTGATAAAATTCGATTAAAAATTGTTAAATTGCATTTGTTTTGTTGAAAGAAAAATAAATTGTCTAACATAACCTACAATTCAAAAGAATAAAAATAAATTTTCGAAAGGTTTTTGAACTCTTTGATAAAAACATTTTCTAATATAAGTTCGTTTGAACTTTGTTGACCTTTTATATCTCATTAACATGTGATTTAAGTTTATTTCTGACCTTTTGGGACACACAGTATATATATCAATATGTTGGAAGAGTAAATTCGTTTATCGAACATAGTTCGATGTTAAAGTTGGAACGTTGGCATTTGGTTTAATGATTTCATCGAACTTATACGAGCTTTCAATATATCCTATGGTGGTGGTCCTGTGTTCGGTGAACACTATAATCGAGTGTTATCGCCAGAAGGGCGCCGTATAACTTATTGCCGTCTTTGGGACTTTTCTTTCATTCTCTCATTCTCTCATTCGTTCGTTCGAATGGCATGCAAGATAAACAAAATAAAGAAAGGGTAAAAGGGTGGAGTGGGGAGGTGAATGAGGGTGGTGGGTGTAGAAGGGTCATTCATCTAAATTTGAAATATGGGGTTGAATGGGGGGGGAAATTGGGTTGTCCGGAAAGTTCGTGCCGATTTTGATAGAAGATTGAAATGTTTTGCAATTTAAGTTTTTTTATTGGTTATATTTATTAAATTATATCTAAGTGCCATTCTATTTCACATTCATTCTCCATCTTTAACACTTTGCTGACCGGTCACG
Source organism: Polistes dominula (assembly GCF_049000335.1). Classification (NCBI taxonomy): domain Eukaryota; kingdom Metazoa; phylum Arthropoda; class Insecta; order Hymenoptera; family Vespidae; genus Polistes; species Polistes dominula. Next base: position 7,916,175 of record NW_028301152.1, on the reverse strand, counting down.
AGTTAACTCGTGATGCGCTTTTTGTTCGCATCATGCTATTTAAAAGGAAAACTCAGCGAAAATAAATATTATAATAATAAAAGATTTTTTTGTACTATTGTTATACTGTCTATCATACGAAGAAGAAATATTTAAAGTCTAATAATAAGTAAAATTTATTAAAAATTACTTATATTGTTTTACTTTTCAATTCAATTACGAAGTAATAGCCGGTGACATGGGATAAATTCTTAAGAAAATAGCCGGTCAACAAAGTGCTAAGGGTAACTTCAAAATTTCCTCCTTTCAGAACTTTTCAGGTTTTTTTTAGCAAAAGAACTTTAATGCCATCTACCGGAAATCGGCACTAACTTTCCGGACAATCTAACCATTTATGATTTATTTATTAGACATTATGAAATTAATTAATATTGTGTTGGTTAACAAATAATACTCAAATTGTTAATCTAATTGAAAAAAACTATTGACATTATTTTTATTGCAATAAAATTAATCGTATAAGAATGTTTTCTCTGAATTTTAACGTCGATTATTTAAAGATGAAAATACCGAAATGGAATTAGCCAGTTGAGCGTTAATTCGAATATTAAGCTAGCATGATTGCGAGCATAGCAAATTAATTATCCATCTAGCCCTACTAGATGCAATCACGATGGACGATGATTCAATTGGCTGTTCCTATCAGCACAGCTGCATCATGGGCTCAATATACAACATTTTCTTGGAGGTTCACATACTCTAAAGTAGGAGAGAGGGATTGATCAAACGATCGATATTTATTATCCTGGAAATATCGTAATATTCCTTGGTTACGAGTTTATTTGGTATGATGGTCAAAAGATTTTCTATTTCTTTGAGATTTCTCCCTAATTTCGTACGATCGATATCATCTATTAAATAAACTTATTATAACAACAAATACAATAATCTTTTATAATAATTTTTTTTTTATAAAAATATAGATTTCGTTTGTGCCTAATCTGTAATCTTCAAAAATATTTTACCAATTGTTTGGAAATTTTGACACAACGTTGCCTTTGCTTACAGCTAGGTTTTTATTACATTAATTTATTTATAAAAGAATTAATTAATTTAGAAAAAAAAAGGGAAAAATATATAGGTGGGTACAGTGCCATCTGTTGGCCATAGATTTTGATGAGTGCGCGGGAACTTTTGAACATAACCTAACTTTTTTCTATACGGCAGAGCACAGTTAGTAGTTTATAGAAAAAAGTTATAATATTATTAAAACTAATATTAGAAAATATTAGAAAAAAAGTAGTTTATATAAAAGTAGTTTAAGGTTTTTAATAACTGTATAAAATATTTCATCATTTGGCACGAGAAAAGATGATCACGAAAACTGGCGCCTACCACCACCAATACAATCTTCGTTACATTTCAAGGAGAAAAGAAAATCGTAGAACAAATAAAGGAAAAAGAAAAAAACTAGCAGACGTGGTTGGAAAGAAAAAAAAATGGCTCGTTGGTTCTGGTGCTGGCTGCCAACGTCGTCGTAGTTGTCGTCGTCGTCGTCGTCGTCGTCGTCGTTGTTGCTACCGGTCTGGCGCCGTTCAGCCAGAGAAGTTCACGCCACGTTTTCTTTTTCATCTTTTTTTCTTAACATCTTCCTCCTCTTCTTCTTCATCATCTTCTTCCTTATATTCTCTTTCTTTTTTCGTTCCATGATTACGTCGAACATAAAACTTATCCTTACACTTTTAAAACCTTTTACTCAAGTTTTTTATTTTATTGCTATTATTTTGTGTATTTATAAATACACAAAAATTTATTGAATTTCTATTAATTAAAATTTGCTGTTTAAAATTTTTCTAAATTAAAATTTACAATTTAAAATTTGTGTAAATTAAAATTAAGATTTATTGAATTTTTATAATTAAAAATTAAAATTAATATTTATTAAATTTTAAATATAAAAAATTTTTAAAATAAAAATTTCACACATAACAATTTACAATATAAAAATACTTATAATTATTAATATATAGAATGTCATGTAATTTATGATATAATCCAAAAGGACAGTTCACAAATCATTTTTACATAACCCTAATACCACCCTGTATTTTCAGAAAACTCAACGAACAATATTCTTGACAAATCCACATTTAATTTTTCAGACAATTCAATACTCTTCCTATTAAATTATAAATTAGTATAATACGTTAATTATTCATTACCACAGTAAATACACTTTTCTCAACAGTAATATAAGAAGCAAAAAAAAGAAAAAAAAATGATAGAATAAAGAATACAGGTTAACGTGTTACGAGTGGTACGTTTAAGGAATAGAAACGTAGTGTCAAGGGGGTACCCCGATTAGATTTAATTAAACGCTACGCGTGAATGTAAGTTGGCTTTCGTTGGGTGCTTCTACTACTTCTTCTACTTCTCTCCTACGCTTCTGGATCTGTTATATGCAAATTATATTCTAACGAAGTCTTGCACGTAGCTCGCATACAAAGACATGCCAGTAATTAGTTCTACGAGAGGATTTGTAATCGTACTTTTTACCATTGAAAACATTAAATGCTAGTTTATCTTTCGTTATAACTTTTACAAATTATTTTTTTTTATTATAAATACATCGATTACAATCATTTAAGTATTATATATGAAATAAGAGAATGAAAAATGGATTGATGAATGTATAAATAATTTTAAAATATTATTCAGTATTTATATGTGAAATTGTTGTATTTTAATTAAGTGCATAATTTTTGTTTGTAATAATCACCCCCTATATGAGTCAAATATTATTTCTGACTATACAAAATTTTATGCACATATTATTACAGTTTCGACAATTTTATTATAATATATATACTCTAAATTATAATTATAATTATAATTAATATAAATATAAATATATAATAAAATAATATAATATATAACATATAAATTAAATTAATATATACAAATTAATATATTAAAATTATAAATATAATATAATAGTAATATTTAATAATATATATTAATTTAGACTATATATATTATAATAATACATAATAATATATATTTAATTTATAATATATAAATTAATATATAATATATAATATATAAAATAAATATTATATTAATTATATTATAAATATATATATGTATATATATTAAAAAATGTTATCTACGAAGATTATATAATATAAAATGAATTTTTTTTTATAAATTAGTACTTTATTATTAAACATTATTTAGAAAACATTGACATAAACATTAATGCAATTTTATGTACCTTTGTTTTACTATTAAAAGTCTCTTTATATAAATCTTAATAATAATTAATATAAATCTTAATAATAAACTTAATATACTTATTTATGAATAAATAATTCGTGGCAGTATTTGAACATTTCTAAAATAAAAATAAGAAGAAGAATAATGAAACAAGTATTAGTTAGTTACTAACTAGTAACGTTTGTGATATCGTTGAAAACTCTGATCTAATTAAGTTAATTGGATTTGAATCGTAGAATCCACATTTGTATGATCAAAATTCCATCATGCTCGGTGAAGGAAATTTGTTTAACTGTAGGTATGTTAATTATTCATACGAATATATATATGCAAGAAATATATCTCGTATGTATATATGTATATATTAGACGAGATATATAGACGAGAATTTCTAGCATGACCATCGAAACTAGTTCGTGTATGTTAACTACTGTTTCTGACAGTTCAAATATACTTCTGACAGTAATCCAAGTGATCCCGTTAAAGTCATAATTAAATCAATTAATATCCGTCTTAGTGTATGTCGAGTTTATTAGAAAAAAAATACAACAAAATAAAATTGAACACATGTACTGGGCTACGGTCAAACTTTGTTTATATTTTAATTGACAAAAATTCAAATAAATTTTGTTTATAATTTAATCAGAGTCTTCGAATTATTTTAAATTGTTTCGTTTGATGAATTTTAAATAATTTTAAATTGTTTTTTTTTGTTTTAAACAATTATTAGTTCCTTATTTTTTATTAGATACGCATAATACACGCATAATTGACACATTAAAAATATTTATAATATTTATAAATATTAATTAAAATATTTATTTTATACTAATTAAAATTAATAAAAGATAATTAATTTAATAACTATAAAAATTTAATTACTTAACAAAGTAATTACATATATATATATATATATATATATATATATATATATATATATATATATATATATATATATATATATATAATTAACTAAAATATAAATATAAATAATAAATATAAATAATTAACTAAAATTAGTAAAAAATAATTAATTAATTTAATAATTCTATAAAAATTTAATTACTTAAAAATAATAATCAATTAAAAATAATGTTGAGAAAAAAGTACGATTGAATATATAAAATTAATGAAAAAATATTTAGAAACACGTATTTCATTTTAAAAACCCATAAAAGATTTAGATTACAGTGAATTAGGAATAACAGTAAAAGAATGAGAAGAAAGATAGTAAAGTAAATAAAAATTGGAAAAAGAATGGAGTAGAAATATCGTAGTGTAGTATCACCGTATAAAGTTTTATATTTTTATGGTATCTTTTGCTTTGAATGCTTTCGACAATGCCATTGGAGCAACCCTGGATCCCCCCACATCTGATGCATTATGCTAATCTTTGCCTCATTTCACGCGTTCTTCTTTTTCTCTCCTTTTATATTTCCCTTTTTTTCTTTTAGTTCTTTTACGTGTACCAATTGTACTGGCTCGTAACTTGGAATGTTGAAGGAAGAAAGAAAGAAAAAGAAAAAAGAAAGAGAAGAGGCAAGATTTAATCGTTTGAAAAAGAACGAAAGACTTCCTGATTTCTCTTCTTTTTGTGAGGTTATGTATGGTCGACGTGTTAAATCAAAAATGTTACTAGATTATCCTAGTAAATTATCCTAAGTATTTGCTATAACAATAAATTTCATTTTAATTAAACTTTCTTCGAAATTTTTCTTAAATTTTGATTTCTTTGCAAAGAAAAGATAAAATATTAGATTGGCAATTAAGTCATTGCTGATTTTAACACTAGATATACCAGATCAGTCATTTTGACTGGTCGGGCCATTTTAATTCAAAATTTTTACTTCATGTAACATTTGAGTTCTGTAAATAATTAAGCATTTTGTTATTTAAAAATGTCTATAAATCCATTTATCTATTAAAATTATTATTATTAAACATTTTTTGTTATTTTTTAAAAGTAAATAAAGACTAAAAAAGCATTTTCTCAAAAAGCATTTTTTTGAGAACACCATTTTTTGTATACATCAGTCATTTTGACTAGTGTGGTAGAAATAGGTATACTGAAAATGGTGGTATATCTAGTGTTAAAAAGCACCTTATCGACAAAATCAGCAATCATTTACTTGTCAACCCAAATTATTGGGATCTCTGGCAGGGGTGTGATGTAGCAATTCGACTTATCTACTGTAATTTCGAATTTAGCCACCAGATAGCGTATTCAAGTGCTAGAGATCCCAATATTATTATATAATATAATATTATTAATAATTATGGATAAATAATATTAATAATTGTGGAACGTAATTGAAAGATTAAAAAATTTGAAGAAATAATTTAATTAATAAAAAAAAATTGAGAAATATTAAAAATCCTTAAGTTTCTTCTGTTTTTTTTTCTTATAATTATTAAATGTAAAATATTTCTATCGATATTTGTTAAATTCCATTGAAATTATTCGAAACATGTAACTTTTTTGATTGGACAGTGTGAAATTAAGTTAATTATAATAGCTAACATGAATCAACATTAATCATTCTAAGATGACGAGTTAGTACACGTAATACTCGTCAAACGATGGCACTTGACCTTCGCAATTGATTCGAGCAACTTGAGAGCAAAGGCGATATATAAAAGTCTCGAGAACTTTGTTGCGAGCGTGTCTCAGCGAAATTAAACGTATTAAGAAACCGTGCTTTTCATATATACTTACACACATTCATACACTCATACATTCACATATTCACACATAGTATGTTTATGGTGTAATTTATACCTTCATCACGCCTTCATATCATTTTTTTTCTGTTTAGATATTATTACGAGAATAGTTAGTTAAATTCTAAGTATAATGAGAAAATATTTGTCAATTAGGTTGATATCAAATTACAGGCTTTTCATAAATTACTAACACTATTAATATTGTTTATAATAATATTATTTATTATTATATTATAGTTTAATAATAATTAATAATTGTAGTATTATAATATAATAATATTTATTATATTACAATAATATAATTTATATTATATAATTTATATATATATATATTCGAATTAGAAAAATTGAAATAATTTATTAAGATATTAACCAATCACGAGTATATTACGTGTACAATTAAATTATTAATTAATACAAAAATATAAATAAGTAATATTAATATAATATTATATTGATTATCATTTGTCGTTCAACAGTGCTAACTTAAAATTTAGTATAACAAATTTTTCTAAATTTGTCAATACCATAGTTGAATTATTATTAATGTAATTATTACGATTATTATTATTTAATATTATTATTTATTTTATTAATAAAATATTTATAATATTTAATTATTGCATATATATAGAGAAATAAATAAAAACAAATTAGATTACAGTAAATAAAAAATAAGGGAAGAGTGATGCAATCATGTTGGTGGTGTGTGTAAAAATATGTGTATTTAAAAAACCATTAGTTAATCATTAAAAAAAATATATTTAAATATGTATATCAAACATACAATTAATTCTTTCGTATGTATAGTTTAAAAGAAAAAAAGAAAAGTGTGTAGATTAGAGTAAATTAGAAATAGGATAGAAAGGAATAGAAAGAGAGAGTTAAAAGGGTAGTTGACCCTCATTGTGAATCAGCTGTTCGACTTGTCGTTATATTAGAGTAGTGGTAAAGGTAGGATACGAGGTGTACCACCTTGAGCGGCGAATTTCAAAGCATACCACGATAGAAAGAGAAGAAACGAGTGATCTGGCATCCCAAAGAGAAAGAAGAAAGGCAACTCTGGAAGTCTGAAAGAAGGGGCGACGGAGGGGAAGGGGGGAGAAGGAAGAGGAAAAGGTACGATAGGGTTGGGGGATATAAATGAGAGAGAGAGAGATGAGAACAAATGCGTGGGAGAATTCAGTTTCGGGGTGGTGCTCAACTTTTACTTATATTAAAGACACACATACACACATAAAGAGGTTTAATAGGGAAGCTATTTGTAATTTTTTTTTTCGTTATTCTAATTTCTAGTACATTGTATATTATTTTCTAATTCTTTTAAATTTTTTATATAACGTTCAATTATATTTTAATATTATTTGAAACAATGATATTAGGAGTTCATAGTAATGAAATAATTGTTTATGTATATAAAGGTGAACGCGCGCCCGCGCGAATAGGGAAAATTCGGATTATAAGTTATTAGATGATTTTCGTTCTTTTATAATTACTAGTTATAAATTATATTTCTATGTAGTTTAATTAAAAATTAATAATATTATATATATAATATTAAATATTGTGCATATAAATAAATTATTTTAGAAATTTATTATTCTATTAAATAATTATATTAAATTATATATAATTATTTATGAAATAAATTATTTTATTATTTTTAGAAATAGAAAGAGAGAGTCAGAGAGAAAGAGAGATAAATTTGTTTATATTGTTCAGTTATTTTCAAGTAACATAAAAGAATTTGTGGATAATAAATTTAGTTTGTGAGTTTAACATTGCTTCCTGTTTTTATTATTTTTTGAATGAAATAACTCGTTTTATTTATTTTGTCATCTACCTTTACATATTACAAAAATAATCATCCTAATAAAGTTGCAGAACATATTTGATAGTTGTACATAATAATGTATAATATTACATGATCGTGTAACAAAACTACCATCACCTTTCTTTTTCAGATCATCACATTTTATCTTATCTTTTTTATTCGATGTTTTTCTTATTTTTTTTTAGAAGAAAGAACACAATGTACCATTAAACTTGGGTACACGTAAAAAAAGATGGAAAAGAAGGAACATGTCGGTTTTCCTCTTCATTCACTCAACACTTTCTTTATCTCTTTCTCTCGGTCTATCTATCCTTGTTCATCTGGATGAACAGGAACGTTCGGGTTCAGAGGATTTGGAGTGTCCGCACAGCGGATTCTGCGGTTTTCCAGCGAGCTGACTCTGTCGGGAGCGTGCAGAGAACGGTTGCTCTGAAATTAAACTCCCATCGGTGGAAGGTTTACATCGAAGCCACGTGTAAACCCAAGCGCAAAGCACCAGCCGACTCTCTGTTGAAAGGACGATATTGGTATCCTTCTCTTATTCAATACCTTCTCTCATTCTCTCTCTCTCTCTCTCTCTCTTTCTCTCTTTCTTTATTCCATACACGAAGCCTGGAGCGTTTTCTGCGGTTGCGGAAACCACGAACAGCGTTGTTTCGTTTCGTGATTATGATCCATCATCGTAGTCCTCTGATATCTTTTCCATTTTTTTTTCTTTTTTTACATTCTTACCTTAGTTCTTTTCTGATCTTAGAAAATAAGAACTAGACCTTCCTCTTGTATTAGAAATTTTTATTTTTAAATCCTAAATATTTGACTAATTTCATAATTAATCAAAGATTCTTGAGTGAATCTCGCATCACCGTATATGATCTATTTGACGTTTTATTGCAAATTCTTTAATTTTAATGCAAAAAAGAGAGAAATAATGCAATATTTATTGATTTTATGCAACCGTGAGGTATTTTAACATTTAAAAAAATATTTTAATTTAATTTAAAATTGTTTTAAAAATAGTCTGTCTTTAAAATCTGTCTCGTCTTAAAAATAGACAACTACAAGAATCAGAGGTTATTAATAGACATTGCCAAAATTTCATTGCAATCCTTTATTTTAATAAAACTAACAATATTAATTAACTTCTATCGTTGAAATAAATATTATGAAATAAATGTTAATAAATTTTAATAAATAAAAATTTTAATAAATTATATGTAATAAATTATATAATTTAAATTATCAATTTAAAAATAAATATAAAAATAGATATTAATAAATTTAAATAAAATATAAAATAATAACAATAACATTTGAATAAAAAATAAATTATATTATCATGCAAACCAATGAGAAATAATTTCAAGTAAAGAAATGTTTTTATTGTGTCTCAACCACCCTGTATAAGTTTCTTAAGTTATTTCCATATTACATCTTGGTTTATTATTCAAGCAAACAGGTAACAAAGATTGACAAATTATCATCATTATTGCTACTTTTTTTTTCTTTCTTTTCTTAAATATTCAAAAAAAAAAAAATAAGGTCTTTTACATAAGCATATTCAAACACACCCTAGTGTATGGATAATTTGATCGGAGACCTGTTTTTTTTTTATCCTTTTGTTATTTCCATAGCATTAAGAAAGTTGAAACCAACATCCATTCCATTCCATTCCGTTCCATTCCGTTCCGTTCCATCCATCCATGTTCAATTCTTCATTGTGTTCGCGCGTGTTTGCACGCGAGTGCAGCTGCAAGAAAATTTTAAACGGCGGGTCGGTCGGTCCGGCAGGTGATACGAACACATGCTCTTTATACGCATTTGAACGTCTCTTAAACTCTTCCTTTCTTCATTCCACTTTGAGTTCCATTGCATTTATACGTTTGAATTTTTAAACGGAGTCATTCAAGGTACAAGGAACACACGGAATATGTATATTCTCTTCTTTTCTTAAATCATTTCCATTTTGTTTTTTTTTTTTACATTTATTATTCCCTTTTTTTCTTTTCTTTGGAAATTTAATGTCGTCAGTTTAGAGTACATCATAATGGCGGATTTAAATATTCAAATTTTCCTTTCCATTTTGATTGTAAGAAATATTTTTGTAATAATATTAATATAATAATAATAATAATAATAATAATAATAATAATAATAATAATAATAATAATAATAATAATAATAATAATAGTAATATTAATAGTAATAGTAATAGTAATTAATTAATACTAATACTATAATACTAATAATAATACTATATAAACTAATATATATAAAAACTATTATATATAAACTGTATAATTAAATATATATTATAAAATTAAATATTTAGTATTATTATTTTTATATATATTAATATAGTTTATACATATTAAATTATTATATAATATAAATATATAAAAATAATAATACTAATTCGATAATATTCTTTATTAGGGTTTCGATGTATTTAAGAAAAATATTTTAAAAAATATAAAAAAATACAATTACAATAATAACACTAATTGGTGTGATAATAGGTAATAGGTGTTATAATAACGACAATAATGATACAAAAATAATCATAAAATTGAACATAATAATATTATTTAATTCGTAATCGATTCATCATAAATTATTTTTTGATTACAATAAATTACGAGAATAAAAAATAATAGAAAAATGTTCATGCAATCGTAAAGAAAATATCACATATTTTTATATATTGTATTATAAACATGAAAAAATTATACATATAACTTACAATTACAACTTACAATTATTTTCGAGGTCATCATCATCATCATCATCATTGGTATATAACTTCAGAGACTCAGAATTTCTCTCATTTAATTGCACACCTTTTATCTCGCACGTGATATCGAAGTTCTCCGAAGATCACTCGCGACGAACTTTAACCTCTCTCACGCTTAAATATTTGCCCTCGCGCGTTCTAACCACGTTAAGCCTATGCGCACCCTGCGTACATGTACATAGATGCTTATATAGACATATATATATAGCATACATTTAGAGTATACAGGATGGTTCAAATAAAATGTTATTGACACTAAATCAAATTTTTCATAAATTAAGTAATCAATTAATTAGATATTTTTTTGGACTTGATTACCATTTAAGGAATAAAATAGTGACCTCCATATTTTTAATCTATTTTCTCAGAAATTAATTAAGATATTAATTTTATTTTTTTTGCAATAATTAAATAGGTTATTAGGCTAATTTTTAGGTTATAATATATTTTTTTGTGATAGTATTTAAGGGATGAAAGAATGTCAGCTCCTTTTGTTATATGCAAGGTGCTAATAATTTGTCGATGTTCAGATATTTTTTATTTAAACTAAATAAAAATATACTAAATTTCAAAATTAAGATGTATTATGCAAATATATTTAGGTAGATATATTTTGTAATTGTTTTACTTTCATTTATTTACATGTATTTATATTTTAATTGGAATAGTCCACTGAAACTATAAAATAACAAAAATAACTCTGACGCACTTTAACGCCACCCATATGAAAACAACGAAATTAATTCAATCTTCCATCTTGAAAAATCTTTAGGGGAATCCCCTTTTCCCCTAGCCCAAAAAATTAACTTAAAAATAACTATAACAATTAAATTAAAATCCTTATTGATTTCTGAAAAAAAAAATTAGTCGAACGCCGAAAGATAATTTTATTCACTCACCATGGACACCATGTGAACCATCCTGTATGATATGTATGTAGTATGTGTGTGTGTGTATACAGTTAACAAGTACTACCTATGATGCACACTCGTGGTGTTCGTACGATTCGCTGATTGCCGATTGAAAGTCCATATTTGTACAGTCGAAAATATCAGTGAGCTCGTTTGAATAACATAATAGTTCGCAAACCTGTATGTCGTTTGTGAGTAATCCCCTATTTTGTTACCTCCTTGGTGTGATTAATGCGATCCCCACGTAAAATTGGTCTTTTGAAAATAAAATAAAATAAAAATAGGATTACACAATAAAAAACGAAACAGTGTAATACGAGATAAATAAAATAATTAACAAATAGAGGGAGAATAAAAAAAAACTATTTTTCAAAACTATCGGAATATTAAAGAGATTTTTAGTAACTTTATTTCACGATGATTCAGATGTTATTCATTAATATTAATTAGTTTTGATTTTTATTGATCATCATTGTCCTTGTCATCTTCCTACGTTCAAGTTCGTCGTCAAAGGCAAACTTAAAAAAATAAGAAATATGATAATTTTTGATTTTAATATTAAACCGTCTCATAAACCGGTTTTTGAAAATTTTTTATTCAAATTTTATATTTTATTATATTAGTCTTTTTTTTTAGTTTCATTTGATTTGACAACACAAATTTTTTTTATTTTGTATTTTATAAATACATAAATTCTTTTTAGATATTTTTGTTTTACTTTTTAATTATTTTTTGATCTTACGAACACTCCTTTAACGAGCACGCAAAGTATTTCAAAATAAAATAACGAACTGTTAGGTCTCAATATGGCCTTCGGGCCGATTTATTTCGACGAACAAAATATCTCTGTGATGTCTTCTCTTATTTTATTTTTTATTTTTTCTTAAACGATTCTCTCACGATTAACCAAGCAAGAACGATTAAAATATATTGGATTGACTAATTAGGATTTTTTGAATTTATATTAATTTATATTTAAATAAATTTGAAATAAATTTTAAATATTTACACACGAATAAAGTATTCTAGTATTTTTTTTTGTTTATTAGAAAATTATTGATATTCTTCTCATGTATATATAAATAATATTTTCAAAGAAATTATAAATAATTTGTAAAAATAATTATTTATAAAATTAATTATAAAAATTACATATATTTATACGATATTTTTTATAAATATCTAATTAATAACACACTTTCAAATATTAATTTTATTATTTTATATTATATTATTTAAAATAGTTGTTATTCGTATATAAATAAAAATTTATTATTTACTTAATTAATTTTATTATTTTAATAATAAAAATAAAAAAAACATTAGTACCCTTTATTATATTTAAAATTACATAATCACTTATCAGTGATTTTAGATTCAATAATTATTTAACAATTTTCTCAAAATAAAAATAACTTATCTATCAAATCTCTTTCATAAGTTTTAGCAAAATAAAATGGAAAAATACGAGATATACTATCTTAAGTATTTTATAATCGTCTAGCAATGATTATCTATAGATTATTATAATCTCAAATATCATATATAACTCCCTACACACTCACACTCATATATACAAACACATTACAAATACAAACAAAATTTTGAAACGTTATTCGTTTTTGATAATCATTGATAACAAAAAAAATAATACTTCGAACGATATCGATACGATGGAATTTCAGATACCATTTTCTCTCCCCCTATTATAGTGGTCGGATACATTGAAAGAGAAAGAGAGAGCGAATCAAGTAGATAATTAATAGCTCTACTTTGCGTGACATCGAAACTAACTTCAACCACGACTCTTATATATATACGTACATTCCAATTTGATTATTTACGTGTGTTGTTTTCCCCTCTCCACTTTCCACCCTCCCTCCCAGTCCACACCCAACAACCTCTTCCACACATCCTTTCTGTTCTATACATATAAACACACACATATATATGCGTGTACTCTAGTTTGAAAGAAATCAATATGTAAGAAAAACAAATATATAAATCAATAACACAAAAAATTATGAAAAAAATAAAAAATAAGTAATGAAAATTAAGTCGTCGGAAATAAGGTTTGCAAAGGAAACTTTTTTACAAAACTTACGTTATACTTAACACAGTTTCTTTAATTAATGGCCGCTCGATACCAGGCAAGATTGAAAAGCCATTCACCGGTACATAAAAACAATGACGTAGACACAATTAATCATTTTCTACGCTTGATTCGTTCCTCGTTGAACTAAAGAAACCTTAAATCAATACATACTGTGGTAATTTTTTGATTGGTAGAATTTTTTATAATTTTTTTATTATTATTTTTTTTCATCAATTTATCATCTATTTAATTTATCTATTCCAAATTTTATAATTAATGTGTATAAAAATAATATTTATAATAATATTAAATACTCTATCATGGTATTTAAATATTTTTACGAATTTTTCAATTCGTTGTACAATACATAACATTAATTAATAATTTTTTTTAATATGAAATCTCATAATAATTTTAAATTTAAATGAATAAAACATACAATAATATATTGTACAATACATAACATTAATTAATAATTTTTTTAATAGAAAATCTAATAATAATTTTAATTATAAATAAATAAAACCCACAAGAATATATTTTATCAAAAAAAGTTATTTTATAGAATGTTATAAATACATCATACATATATATAAATGTAATTGAAAAATGTTGGCTTTCAATTACGAAAACCAGTTTTCCTTCTCAGCAGGAATCTTCCACGTGCATTACGATTCCATTCTAACATTGGTCTTTACAAATGATCAATTGAAAGTCGCGGTGTCTCTGATGGTGAGAATAAACTGGTAAGAAAGTTTCTAACGATTTCACGATACTTAAATAAATACATTTAATGTAAGTATGAATTTAATTGAACATTCTTTTCAAAACTTTTAATAATATTGAAAAGTTTTCAAATTAATTTAAAGAATTTTGTACAAAACTTTTGGAATTTTTTTCAATTTTATCCTGAGTATATATATGTACGGATAAATTGATCTTACCTTCTGTACATATATATATGTATGTGTAAATTTGTCTCTCTCCTTCTATGTGTGTTTAATTGGTTCCCCTTCTGACTGTGTATACATGTCCGTAATTGGTTCTCCTTTTGTATGTTTGAAAATTTGTCTCTCCTATTTCTGTATATATATGTTACCTCTTGTACGTGTACGTATATTTGATTTTTTTTTTTGTATACCTACATATATCACATTTTACTTATTTCTATATTTTTTATTACCCCATTTCTGTATATGTGTGTATGCATTTTTTGTGTCACGTTTTCTACGTATGTCTTGTACGTATGAATGATAAATAATGTTTTCTAAAATGAATACTCGTATTATTATTATTTAAAAAAGAGACGAAATTTTCGTAAATTTTTTGTTTATTTTTATATATGGTAAAGCGTAAAAAATCGCAAAAATCAGCAGGAATGGTCGCGTGTTGGTAAAGTTGAAGGAACATACATACAAGCAAGCAAGCAAATGATAATTAAGAGACCGACAGTGTAAGAAAAAGCACCAGGCGAGATAATTATCGAACTCTCCAAGTATCCGTACTATCGGCGGCTCCTTCAAAGCCGGACGACGAAGCGAGCAATTAAGTAAGTCATTTATCGAACCGATAGCACGTAATCACGTTGCTTTCAAAGTCGGCACGTACTTTGCCGAGTCGCATAATCGCGTTATTTGGGAATGTATATAAATTTTCTTACAAGTTGTATAGGTACACGATTTCATTTTTACATTTCTTTCTAGATATGTGTGTGTGTGTGTGTGTGTGTGTATGTTTATCTGGATATCTGGATATATGTATGTATGTGTATAAGTGTGTATAAGAACGATTTTTAATAATTTATATTTTTCTATTAAAAAAAAATTCATTAATATTATCAACATTTGTACTAATATTCCAAACATTTACAATTTCTTTCATTTTTTATTTTATATAATTATTATATATTAATATTTAATTTAAATTATTATAATTATAAACTTTAATAATTTAATTTACCTTACAGTTATTACATACAACATATATATATGTAAAGGATGTTTAAATTTGTGCATGATTTATCCGAGAATTCGACAATTCATTCTGAAATGCATAAATCAGAGAAGAGCTTCATGTCGTGCGCATGTCTGATCATGCACGAAGTCCGAGAATGAGTTTTAGTGGATCGGCCCATGGCTCCAAGTGTTAATATTTCATTCCCCATATCTCTCTCGAGTCGTACCTGTCTGCTGAAGTAAACACAACTCCCATATACAATATACATATACATATACATATATACATACAAATTCATGTACGGATATGTTATACTAATATTTAGTTTATTTGATCTTCTTGCATAGCATTCGAGTTGATAAACCAAAACGTACGAAAATACTTTGTTCCTACAAATCCTACTTATCCCATCCCCCATATTCATCCCTTTTCATTCTTTTCTTCAACTATCTGTCTTTCTGTCTGTCTGTCTGTCTGTCTGTTTGTTTGAGTGCAATTTTTTGTTCTTTCAAGAGGTTTAATATTCAAACGTAATTGTTCTGATGATTTATTATTAATGTGTTAATTAAAATACAAAATACAATTGCATTTTATATTAAAATGAATTGTATTTATTATTATTTAAAATAATTTATTAAATTATTATAATTACAATAATAATAAATTTATATATTATTTATATATTATTATAATTAATATTAAATATTAATATATTATATAAATATTGTAATTATATAATTATTTATTATATAATATATAATTATATAAAATATTAATAAATTAATATGAATAATAATTAATATATAATAATATATTAATATATATTATTAAATTAATTTATTATTATTTTTAATAATAAGTTAAATAATTTAATTAATAATTAAATTAAAATAACCTAATATTATAATTTCTAAATAAGTATCTCGTAAGAAATTCATACGAGTATCTCGCTTAATTAACAGTATTTTAATATTTATTTATAATTTTCTTATCTGTAGTTCTGTCTGACATAGATAATCTTTCTCTCTCCTCCTATATTTGTTACTTACAATCTCTTAAAATATACAAATATCATTAATATGGTCAATTAATTCGATTCTTGATAAAAATATAATATATTTCCACGTATAATATTTAATTATAATAATAAACATATTGATTGAAGCGTAATATAATAATGATCTCTCATTGTGGTAGTGAAATGATGGTGATAGTGGTGTTTCACAGAAAGTAAGGACAACGACATCAGACAAATAGATTTATCAATCAAGAGAAAAATGTCGTTTTGTTATTTATAAGATAATATTACTCTGAGTGGAATAACATCGAATGAAGAAGAAAGATTGAATTAAAAATAAATAAATAAAAAGAATGACAATGATATCTCGTATTTCCATGGAAGATTGACAGTACGGTAAACAGGGATTAGAATTAGAACGCTGTGTAATTCGAGAACGTAATGATAGTCATTATCAATGATGAGGAGAGAGTGAGTTCACTTTAAATGACGTAGATATCATATAAATTGTCATGTCAAACTGTAACTATTTTTCCCCTATAATTTATCTTACTATAAATAATCTTTTATTATTAGAATATTCTATGTATAGGGATTAATATTTTGAGAAATGTATCAATAAGAAAATTAGGTGTATGGATTTTGTTATTTTAATTTATATCGATTGATATAATTTGTTAATTTCAAAATTATATAAATTATTATATAATATATTATCAAGTTATTATAAATTATTATTAAAATATTATATTAACAATAATATATATTATAATAGTATATATAGTATAATAGTATATGTAGTATAATATTATATATTATACTATATTTTACTATATTATACCTAATATTACTATATATACTATATTAATTATATATATAAAATTCATTTAAAACAATTGTTTAAAAAGAAATATAAATCTCTTATCATATTTTCTATTTCTTTATATTAAAATTTCATAAAAATCGTATAAGTTGAATGTAAAGAAAAACGTGTACCTACTTTATACAGATAAAATGTGAAAAAGTTATATAAAATACTTATATATATATATATATACATATATACATACTTTGATACATAATATATAGAAATGGGTATTGGTTTCGTATGCAGAAATGATCCTAGAAGAGATAGGAAGAAGATATTGCTTTAGTTGGTGAAATCTTGTGTCTTTGGTAGTAGCATACGTCGATTCCATTCGTCCACCCTTACATACGTCCCTGGATACATCTTCTGTAAAAGATTATATCCGGTATATCGTCCGTACGAATCCCATTTACATATATACTTACCTCTTTCTATCTTCTTTTATTTATCTTACCTTTTTCTATCTGTCCGTCTCTTTCTCACTCCCTTCATTTTTCTTATGCATTTTCTTGCATTCTCTTTTTCTTCTTTTGTTCTTTATTTATTTCTATACGTTCAATTCTTTTTATATTAGCACTAACTGTTATGTTCAAGTGTTTCACGCACTCACCGAAATCTATCACCAACAGATGGCGTTGGACTTACCTGTAGCTTTTTCTTTCTTTTTTAAATTAATTAATTATTTTGCGAATGCAACGTTGTGTCCAAATTTCAAGACAATTAGTCTTTTAGTTATTAGACTTTTGGAGATTACTGATTAAGCACAAACTAAATCTACATTTTTATATATATATAGATATATAGATGTATAGATTTGAATCTATCCATCTTTTTCTATTTTAATCGAAAAACGTTAGCTACGTGCAACGTTAAAATATATCATGATATGCAACGTCAGCTTGTGAACAATATACAGAAATATACGATCGAAGAAAGACGATTGCTCGATTAAACTGGGAGAACCAATAAAGATGTTCCACTGATGTGTGTGAGTGAGTGAGAGAGAGTCACGCGAACAGATCGAGATTTATCACGTAAATTTATCGAAGGAAATAAAGTAACAAAGATTTACTATACGATGGATTTTAGATTATTTTATCGTCCATTGATATATGTCTTTTCTTTCTTTCACAACCCTCTCCTCCTCTACTCTTTCTTTTTGTATTTCTTTTCTTTCCTTCTTTAGCTCAATTGATTTAAATTTCAAGAATAGGATTGTCAATATGTAATATTATAAATTATTCAGGGGTTAAAAGAAGAAACTCTAATAATAATTTCATTTGACGAATAAAATTCTTCTTCTTTGGGTATATAAAATTATTAAATAAATTTTTAAAAAAGATTGATATAAAATGTCACTTATAATATAATATAAGTACTATATATATATACTACTAGGGGTGCCCCGCCACACGTTGCTGTGACTCACAATTAGTCCGATACACACGTTTTTAAGCCAACGAATTACCTTATACCGCCATCTGTTAGAATCTTATCGAACTAACAGTGATAATCATGACTCTTTGTTAATAAACAAATAATTCGCAATAAAATAATATTGCGATTATAAATTGAGATATAAACTATCCTATCTTTCAAGTTGGATGAAACTGCACATAGTGTGCAAAATTTTATTAAAATCAGTTAGGTAGTTTAGGAGTTCATAGCGAACAAACAACGTGACACATACGTAATTTATATATATTAAGATATATACTATATAATATATAATATAGTACTATTATTATATAATATAAGTAATATAATATAAGTATAATAATAATAATAATAATAATAATAATATATTTAAGTACAAATATAAAAGAAAAATATAGAACAAAGAAACAAAATAAATATATCGTAAATAGAAAAGTAAAAGAAAAATTAAAATAAATATTATAAGATAAAATTGAAATACCAAAAAATAGAAAATATAACTAAAAAAGGACAAAAATTACAAAAATAGACTGAAAGAGAAAAAAAGAAATTGATTATTCACGGTGTTCATTTAAAATAATTCGTTGGAAGGAATCAAGATAAATGCAGTTATATTCGGATAAAGGAAAACCATGGTTCCAGTTACTTTTGCTTCGAACCAAAGTAACTAGAGTTCAATTCCCGCGGGCACTCCTATCGGACGATGGTCTTCTTCCTTTTATTTTTCCTTCTTTTCCTTTTTCTATCTCTCTCTCTCTCTCTTTTTCTTTCTAAAATACTCAACGTTGATAGAGATAGACATTGAGAACAGACACTCGAAGTAATTTTTTCCAAGCTTCCCTGAACTCTCGAGGAAATATGATAGTCACGTTACATTGATCACTATAATTTTGATTATAATTCTCTTCGGAATATTTCTTTTTTCTGTGTTACATAATAATTTGAAATACTCGTAATGTACTTTTACATATTACCTATATTTATCATCTGAAATATTTCTCTAAATTATATTCTTTTTAATTTTATTAATACTCATTTTTAAAAATGAAATTTGTGTTTGTGTGTGTGATTAATACAACTTTCGGTAGTTCGAATGCAGATATTTAAATATATTGTATATTTAGTACAAATTATTGCAATATAACGTACTGAATATTTCTCGTGGTATATTTGAAGATAAAAATAAATGTATTTGATGCGATATATTCGAGTTTCATATTCATCCAGTTATTTTTAGTTACTATAAAAAGTAAAGTTAAATTATTTTTCATACTACGTTTGAGGATAAAAATAAAAATATGTTTAATGGAATATATTCAGATTGTAACGTAACATATTAGTTCAAATTATTTTTATTAGAAAAAATACCAGATCGTGTTTTAAATTTATATAATGTATATTTATTTATTTATTGTATCTAAATTTCGTCGTTGATGTATTAAATATATCAAATAATAAAATTGGATTTAAATATATAATTTAATATAATAAAATATAATAACAATAGATTTAAATTTATAATTTAATATAATAAAGTATAATAAAATAATAAAATTAGATTTAAATATATAACTTAATATAATAAAATATAAATAAATAATAAAATTGGATTTAACTACATTATATGTACATTATCAAGAAAATTTTGTAAATTACAATGAACCTAGTTTAATAATATTCATTACAAATACACAGAAATCATTTAAATACTTTTGTATATAATTCGAATTAGATTGAACGATGAACAAATTTATAGAACAACAACAAATATTAAACGATAAGACTAATGAATATTATTTTTCTTTCCATTTTTTTTCTATTTTATTTTTTAACACTCGATGTCCTAGATCAAAGTCCAATTTATATTTATGAATACGTTCGAGACTTGTTACTGTTCTCGTTTAGTGCCAGGAAACCCCAAAGTTTACTCTACCATCCGGCATATAACACACGCGGTTCATTGTGCTCTCTCTTCCATCGTTTCTTCTCCTATGTATACCTATGAGTATATGTAAAGATACGAAAAAGAAAGAGAAAGAAAGAGAGAAGGAGAAATAAAAAAAAGCGATGAGATCACTGGGAACCATTTCACTTTTGTGAATCATCGTTTCTTTCTTCCTTTTTTTCTTTCTATTCGATTTATCTCTCTCTCTCTCTCTCTCTCTCTCTCTTTCTTTCTCTCCCTTCTTTAGTTCTTCCTCTCTTTCTCTCTAAATTTTTCTTTTTTATCATTTAACTTAATTCAAATTTTAAATCGATCAATAAAAAAAAATAAAAAAAATTGCTTTGATCTCACACGACAAATATATTCGTCGTCATGCGGGTTTGATCATACATGTATAGGATGTACGTGTGTGTATATGTGGTGATTACAAATTTACAAGAGGGAATGGAGCTTAACCTTTTAATCTCCTAGGTTCGAACGTTACGAGATTTATTTTAAACCGATTGAACATTGATGTATTTAATTTCTTTTTTTAACTTGACTATCCTAAATTAATACATTTTTAGGCTTTTGCATTTATATGTTCATTTATTTATGAGTTTAAATATTTAAAGTGTGCTTTACACATTTATACATTGCATACATTAATGTGTTTATTTATAAACCTGTTTATGTGTTAATAAATTCACGTATTTATTTATGATACGTGTATATGTAGGTGTATATGGATATGCGAGAGTATAATTTGGACCATTAACGTTTCAGACGATACTAATGATGAACAATGACGAAGTCTTATCGTTGGAAGTAATTATTTTGATAAATTTCATTTTACGAGTAACTTGAATGACGGTGGGCGGAGGAAGAGACCACGCGTGATCATTCAATTTTATTGAGAAAAGTAAATTGGCTCTTTCTGTCCCGGTATTTATTCATTACGTTCATAAGAAGAAGAAATAGAAGAAAAAATAAAAATATATAATGATGAAGTTGTTTTACAATATTTATTTCTTTTAATTAATCGTTTAGTGAGTGTTGGGTCAATATGTTAATCAATTAACGATTAAATTAATACAACCGAGTTCATACTAGAAAATATCAAATTAAATTATCATTATCATGAAAGTTAGCAGTTAATTATATATAATTTAATATTAATATAATAATATAATATATAATTATATTATTATTGTATATATATATTATTATTTTGTTGTATGTATTAATTGTTACTGTTAAGAATGATTAACTAATTAAATAGAAAGATTTTTTTTTAATATAATATAATAGACAATATAATAAATCAATGAATTTGAGGTTATATTTTGAATACAATTTTTTTTTACAGACTAGAATGAAATTGAAACGGAACAGAGGTTGGTGGATCCATTATTATGACTGTAAAATACATAAATTGTAATTATCCTTACTGTAAAAAAATAAATAATATAAAATTGTAAACAAATTGTAATTTTTCACAAATTTTCACTTCGATCTTAATGACGAGGACTATAGTAAAAATTTTCGTTTCTTTTTATATTTTAAAGAGAAGGGTGGTGTTGTGGGAGCAAGGAGAAGGGGGAAAGGGAAGGAGAGAAAGGTCCCAGGAAGATTTGGATTCTGTTCAAAATTCGACGAATTTTTTGCAAGTGCAAATATTTGCCATATCCTCTTGCCCGAGATTCCCATTAATTTCCGCCCTATTTTCAATTTCGTCCAAGACGCTTTACTCTGTCTCGGGAAAATACCCTCCCCCCACTCCTTTCGCTTTCCCTTTCCCTTCTTCTTTCCCCTACCTTTCCCTCTTATCATCTCATCTAAAATATATCTTTCTCTCTTTATCTTATTTTTGTTTTCTTTCTTACTTTTTTTCATTCTCAAGGGTTTGAAATATTTGAAGGAAGGGATGAAGGATATCCCCTTACAGAAAATTATCGTGCACGAATTCTCTTTCCTTATTTCCCCATACTTCTCCTCTGTTCCACTCCTCATCTCTCCCTCTCTCTCTCTCTCTCTCTCTCTCTCTCTCTCTCTCTCTCTTTCTCTCTCTCTCTCTTTCTGTCTGTCTGTCTCTCTTTATGAATTTTATGATTCTTCGTACAATATTCATGTAATATAAGAGGGTTCATTGGATAATAATTATTCGCAATATAATAATAATAATAATAATAATTTGATATTTGCCATATAATATATAGTGTCCTCAGTTATTCTAATTAAAATTTATTTAATAATTAAAATTATTACTTATGTTTATATAATATATAATATAATATAATATAACTGATATAACAATATTATTTTATTTATTCATTACAATTTATATATATTAGATATATAATATTTATTATATTAAATATATAAAATATAATATATATATATATATATATATATATATATATATATATATATTATATTTTATATATAGATAGATATCGATTTTAGTGCACATTTATTATGTAATTTAGAATATGAGGGAAATAAAAATAGATAAACACAGATAGATTTATACATATATATAAGTGTATAAAATAGTGTATTATAAGAGAGTAGAGATACCACGGGTACTTTTCACGAACATTATTCGCCATTATGCGAAAGCTCACCATTACTACGACCACTACTACCACCACACGAATCCCTATTAAATATTTACAACCTACCGAATCGTTCTAAGACCAACTTCCCAGTCCCAGGCGAGTTGGTTTCTTTCCTTTTTCCTTCCTCTCACTCACTCCTATCCTCCTCTTCGTTTTTCTGTCTCTCTTTTATTCCTTTACTTTATTCTGTTCTTTACTAACACAGTCTTATAGAATGACAAGACATAGGCACAGACATAAACATAAACATAAACTACAGGGAGACGCGTGTAATCGTTGAGCTTGTATTGTCTGTTCTTTGAATCAATTTCTTGCAATTCAATGAGAAAGAAAGAGATAGGTGGATAGATTGATAAATAGATGAAGATAGAAATAGAATATATTTTAGACGTTGTCTACCTCTATCGTAAATATAGTGGTGTAACTGTAATTACATCAGTTCTATTACCATGATAAATAAAGAAAATGAAAATGATGAGGGGGCGGGAAGAGATTGTTGAATGAAATCGATCGTCTGAGATTAAGAATTTATTTTTAAGCTTATCTTTTTATTCTTTCTCTCTTATTTTTTTTTCTTTTTGTTAACATTAAACTAAATAATAATGGTTAGTTTAAATAGAATTAGAGTTTGAATTTAGATATAATACAATTTTTATGATAATAAATAAAAATATAAATTCCATTTTTGGAATTAAATTACCACAAAATTTAAATCGTTTAATGTCATTAGTGAGGGGGGAGCACCGGTTACCTAAATTCATTTTAATTGTAATGCCACGGGGCTCATTGGTGACCCCCCATTCGTCCTTCCCAGTAAGATAAATGTATCCCATACAATTACTCGCTTCAATTTATCCGTTCTAAATAATATTTCAATGTAATACTCATAATTACAAATTTGTTGGCCATGAAAAAGTAGATATTACAATTCTAATTGTTAAATTTTACTTGAAAATCGATAGAAATTATTTGGGGATGTAAAAGTTCATTTAGTTCAATTTATTAATATGAAAAGTGCTTTGTTTTTTTCCGACGATCTCTTACGCACATACACATGTAAACACACATAAACATATATATATATAATTGTTTATTTTTTTGATATCTCCCCTTGTCTGTTGCCATTTTATTTCTTTTTTGTTGGCAATGTTTAAGCTAATGGTTCGGTTATTCTCGGTTTATTTGTCTCTTTTCAGTCAATCACACAGTGTTTCACTCCTTTAGAATTTTATGCGGGACCGAATGTAATGTTGCGTGAAGGATTTAGGATGGTGTGTATGTAAACTATACATACATACATACATACATACATACATACATACGTACACACACGTTTACTCATCATTGCGTATCTGTTTCTCTCTTTCTCATTCTCACTGTTTCTCTCGCAGCAGGAGTCGAGTGTAAATACGTTTCGGACATGATCGTCATGGTATCCTGGTCGTGGGAAAATGGCCGCGTGAAATACATTGTAACTTCTATTATAATATTCAATCCTATTGTTGTACGTGATTGAAATAAAAATCATTTGAAGTCTTTTGATTATTCGATACAAATTTTAAAATAAAAATAAAACATAAAAAACAGAAACAAAATACATGTTAAAAATAAAGATACAGGTGTAGGACATTGATTAGATTTTAAATGAATTCTAAATTTGTTTAGAAAATAAATAGTGTTAGATTAAGTTTTATAATTATATGTGAACCATTTATAGACCAATTTAATAACTTCGAATTTTTTTTTAATTTTTAGGAATTTTTATTATTGCTATTCAGTAATATTAACCGAGATATAGGTTATGTAAAGTATTTTAACAAATATTATGTATAAAAGTAGATAGAAATATGTTAATTAAATAAATATCTATATTATTAATTATATTATTAATACTTATTATTATTATTATATTTATTAATACTTAACTTTTTATATTTAAAATCAATTTCTAATATTATCAGACAGATATTATTTAATAAAAACAATTTTTATAATTTTTAATAATAAATAATACTAGAATGGATATTACTTTATCAATTTGTTTCCACTTTTTGTTTTATTAGTTTAATCGATTGGACTCTTTTATTAATACTATTTTTATTAAATAAAAAAAATAGAAATAGAATATACTTTATTTTTATATTTATTATCGGTGAACTATGATTAAGTTAATATATTGATAGATATTATTGGAGTTTATAGTATTATTTTTGAAAAATCGAATATCTAATTTATTAGAGACAAACTATAATTAGAAATTAAATAGATCGTATTATTAAATTCTATTTTTATTTTCTACGATATAATAAGAATCAAAAATATCTTTTGAAGATTATTTATTTCTTGTTTATTCTCAATATTAAATCATGATACTAATTTGAATTCGTTGTTTACGAAAATAACTTAAGATAAAAATAAATTATTATTGTGTATAAATACGACGAACAAACAAAAATAATGCAATGAATAATAATTTAATTATTAATTTAGTCGTGTTCTCGATATATACGATTAAAAATAAAATAAAAATTATATTTGCCACTTACTAAATTATAAAAATATTTACAACATTCCAATATTATCTTCATATTTTATTTATTAAATAATAATAAAAAAATTTATTGACACTTTGGAAGCTCGAATAAAATAATTTCAATTAAATAACTTCAACTTACTAAATTACAAAAATATTCACGACATTCCAATATAATCAACTTGATGACTTCATATTTCACTTGTTAAATAACAAAACCAAAATTATTGAAACTTTTGAAGCTCGAATGAAAATAATTTCAATTATATAACTTCATTAGAACAAACAAAGTTGAATTTTTTGTCAGTAACAATGACACTTCAAAAGACTAACGTTAAATTGTTCGAATAGGTGAAAAAAAAAAGAATTAGATTGAAGGGGAGTGTGGCTTTAGGGAGGGGATGAAAAGAACAAAAAAAAGAAAAATTAGAGAAGGATTGAACGGAAAAGGGCTGC
Organism: Polistes dominula; assembly: GCF_049000335.1. Classification (NCBI taxonomy): domain Eukaryota; kingdom Metazoa; phylum Arthropoda; class Insecta; order Hymenoptera; family Vespidae; genus Polistes; species Polistes dominula. The sequence continues at coordinate 7,889,752 of NW_028301152.1, read as the reverse complement.
ACTGAGGGTTGGGGGATGTGTGGTACAATTTTTCCTGCAATTTTTTTCACACGAGAAAGAAAAATAATCGAACGATACGCGACGAAAACGACGATTATAAGGGGGCGACCAAAAAATGAAAAGGGAAAGAAAAAGAAACAGAAAGGGAGAGAGAGAGAGAGAGAGAGACAAAAAAACTATGAGATTTCTATCTATTTCGGCTTCGATATTCGTGAAAAAGAAAAGAAGGGTGGGGGGATGAAAAAAAAGAAAAAAAAATCAACGAAATGCGCGCGTGCACGATAGGCAACTCAAATGAATGGCCTGAAGGGATTTTGTGTGTCTGTTTATGTGTGTATTTGTGTGTGTGTGTTGCTTCTTTGTCGTTGCGTCGTTGTGGCACGTTACGAGAAAAGGGAGGAGAAGAGGCATTTGTGAAGTTTCACAGGTCTACCCCCCCAACTGAAAATCGAAACTCGTTTGCGTTCGATAATCGAAAGAGTGAGAGAAAGAGAAAGTGAGAGAGAGAGAGAGAGAGAGAGAGAGAGTGAGTGAGAAAGTGAGAGAGAAAGACAATGAGAAAGGTTGATGAAGCAATCCGTGTTAACAGAACCCCCTGGTTGGTTGGTGGTGGGTGGATATACGTGTCGTTTCAATTTGAGAATAAATAAAGAAAATGAAACTTGTGCTGTGTTACATTAATCTTTCAATCAGATAACAAAAAAAAATTATTTTAATAAGAATTGTTTATAAAAAAAGTGATATTATAAAAATTAATTATAAAAACTAAATATTTATTTATTAACATTAATTAAAATGAAATTAACCATGAAATAAATCGAACATAAATAAAATTTACCAAACATTATTAAACATTACACACATATTATGAACAAGAAAATTATATAATAATAATAAGATAAAGAAAATGATAAGATTTTAATATATTTTCGTAAAACATAACATGAGAGATCGTTGATCGAATTTGATCACCGTTTAAGCGGACACCTGCAAAAACACGAACAAAGTTTTGCCTTGGTATACACTTACTTGCAGAAACGCACGTAAGGGGGTGGTTTAGAGGGAGGTAGAGGTACGTGTGAGGTGGGGTGTATGGTATGCCTAACGTGCACAGGATTTAGGGGGTGTTTTAGGGTCGACATAGTAAAAGGTGAGAGTAAGTGAGATAGAAATAGACGGAATAAGAGAAAGAGAGATAGTCAGAAGGGTGAGTAGGAGAGGTGGTGGAAGGGCTGTGGGGAGGGCTGGGGGAAGAGTTGACGGAGGGGTGAGAAGAACATAGGTTGCTAGGAAACACCCTCTTTTACGTGTTATATTGCATTACCCTATGCGACTCGAAGAGGGGTGGTCGAAGGGTGGTCGAGGGGTGGTCGTGGGGGTTGGACACGTTGAATTGGTTACGAGACCGACGCGTTTCCGTGCCAGTTGGAAGGCGTCTCTGTAGAAAATGACAAAACCCTGGTTGTCCTCGAATCCTTGGAAGGATTCCTCTCTTTGGATACTGTTGATGCTAAAAAAAGAGACTTTTTCGGTATTATCCTATTCTGTATATAACACGTACTGCGGCTTATCCTAGATTTTAAACGGATTTGTTGTTTGAATTATTGTAATTGAACATTTTCGATGTATTTCGTATCGATTATTTTTGTTATTTGAATTTTTAATGTATATTTATAGATTTGGGTGTATGGTTTGTTTATTGATTAATTATTAGAAGAGTATGTGTTGAATTATTTTGAATTTTTATAGAAACCAAATTGTAATCAATTTGAAAGTTTAGGGTTGATAATATTTTAAGGTATTTTTAGGGGGTAAAGGGACGAGGGAATAATTTATAGGAATATTAAATATTATATTGTTATATATATTATATAACAATATTTTAATATTGTTCCAATAAACATAATCTATTTAAACTCAGTAATTGATTTACAATACATTTGATTTACAATGCATTGATTTACATTCATTAACCCTAAATTATAAACCCTAATGGTGATGATAAAAAAAGAAACATTACGACGCCATTTTGGTTGCACCCCTCATTCAAATACAATTATTTTAAAATTAATTTTCTAATGATACACAATTCAATCCAGAATTAACTTTACATTGAGAATTGAATTCAATTCACATTTTATTGATTTAAGGCAAATAATAAATAATAAAAAATTGATAATAAAATTCTAAAACTGATAAAGAACGAGATTCTTTAAAAATACCTCTTGTATATTAGCCTTAACAAAATCTGGGAGGAGTAAAACACAGGTGTAAAGACAAAAGGTGGCAAAACAGGGAAAAGCATGTGTTCTAACAGGTGGCCCATAAAACAACCGAACCATCGAACATGCTCAATCTGCGTGGGCTTAAACCCACTGACTAGAGCCTCTAAAACTAATGATTTTTTTACCTTCTCTCTCTTGATGAACGATCAACCGGATATTCATTTTCTTTTTTTACTTCTAGTTGTTTCTATTGAAATAGAAATTCGTGTGATTAATTGATTGAGATAAAATTTAGAATAATTTTTCCATAAAAAAATTAATTAAAATTGTCTGATGTTTACTTTAAATATTAGAATTGCATATAATTAATTATTAAATTCTATTTTTTTTTTAGATAGTAAATTAATCGATATTATTATAATTTGTTTATAAAATATATTGCATGCAAAGCAAATAATAAACGTTTATTTATATTTTGGTTAATTTGTATTCAGACTGAAATATTTGTAAAACAGATTAAAATATTTCAATATTAAATATAAAAATACATTATACAAGTTTATTTATATTTTTTATTGAGAGTTAAATATTTAGAAATCATCTATGAAAAACAATATTTATACTACAAGTAAATAATTTACAATTTGGTTTACTTTAATAAATAAATTTAATTCATATTTGAATATTTTATATAAAATTTTAAATATTTTAGAAATAATAAATTTGTAATTATTTTTAAAATAATATTTTTGACATCATTCATTCATTTTAATTGGTTTAGATGTATATTCTCAGTATTAAAATAAAATACAAAAAATTTTTTCTAGTTATCTCATTATTTCTTTCTATTTTTATATTTTTATTCATTTAGTATTCTTTCCACAACGAGGAAGATAACAATGTCGTTCTCTCTCTCTTCCTCTCTTTCTGTGTGTGTGTATGTCTAGAACAAGCTTTTATATTCCAAACAGGATTGGTACTCATAAACTACAAACTGTCACAAGCTATGAAAATAAAAATCAGAAAACAAAAAAAGATAAAAAGAAAAAAAATGTGACAAAGAGAGAAAAATGAAAGATTAAATAAAGATAAAAGATCATTAAAAATTTTAGTTCGTTGTCGTATCGTAAAATATTCCGTAAGGAGTTTCATAAGAAAAAAAATAATAAATTCTCAAAATTTCATATACATATAATAATTTGATATAAAATATAAATATAATTATATTTATATTTAATGTTATTTTATATAATATATAAAATTATATATAATAATAATATTATTTTATATAATGTACAGGGTGATCTGTGTGTGTGTGTAACTGGTGGTACAAGCGAAAAGGGGGTGATTCTACATGAAAAAATAAATCGAAAACTTTGCATATAAGAATAACCTATATACATTCCGAAAAGTTCTTAGGTCCGTTATAACGAGACATGATCAAGTGTACGCGTACTTTACGAAAATTCAAAGTCGATTTTCTCGAAAACAAAAAGCATCAAACGAAAAATTTTTATTCTATATTTTCGATTTATTTTTTCATGTAGAATCACCCCCTTTCCGCCTGTACCACCAGTTACAGATCACCCTGTATAAAATTATTTTATTAAATAATATTATTTAAATATAATAAATATAAAATAATATTATTATATTTATATATATATATATATATATATATATATATATATATATATATATATATATATATTATAATTTAATTTTATTTTATTATATGATAATTTATATAATAATATTATATTATAAATAATAATTTTATTATAAATAAATATAATATAAATATATAATTTATAAAATATATATATATGTTTGTTTTTTATTCTAATAGTTTGAAGAGAGAGTGAAAAAAAAAAGAAATCATCTGTCTTTTTACCTAAGTTGACCGCATACAAATGTGATCGCCCGTCTCATTCCACGTCGATCGAAACGTGTCCTGTCACGATCGAAATTCCTTTCACGTAGAAGGGGAAGAAAAATGAAATGGGGAAAGAAGAAGAAGAAGAAGAAGAAGAAGAAGAAGAAGAAGAAGAAGAAGAAAAAGAAAAAGAAAAAAAAAAGAAAGAAAACAGAGCAGATTATATTCCATCTACGTTCGGATACATTGGCGCCGATATTTTTTCAAGGGGTAACCCAAATGTTTAATATTTCTTTCTTTCTTTCTTCTTTTTCTTACATTTTTCACACACACTCTATTTCTTCAAATTTAAAATTTTGTCAATTTCAATATACGAAAAAAGAAATATTGTATTTTAATATTAAATGCTTAATTTTAATCCTAAATTAAATACCAAATCACTGGTAACCAGTATTGTGGTGTATTTAATATAAAAAAGAAAAAATAAGGGTGTTAAAGTAGATTTAATATTTTTTAACCAGAAATTGTCATGTGTATAATGTTTTGTAGGTTAAATTTATTCATTTGAGTAATAAAAAGAATTTAATATTGAATACAGTCGAAAAAATCCCAAATTAAAAAACTGGAAAAACTCTCGATCAGTTTTAGATGAATTTTAATATAAAAAAAAATTATTATAAGATTAAATACATTTTTTACCGCCATTGATCATCACATTCAACCTGTTCAAACTGAAATATATTAATTTAAATAATAACACAAAAAAATTCTTTAATATTATACATTAAATAGAGAATTTAAATTCTAATTTAAAAACCGGTTATAACACGACTAGTCTTAAAACATTTAATAAACAAAAGAATACAAACAAACAAACAAAGTAAAAAGAAAAAAGTTGAGGCGCTTACAGAGGGAGAGTTTAATGCGTTTTGCACAAATGGCGATTAAATATTCAACGTGCGAGGATTTCAAATGATTAATTAGTATGCAAGTTGATATCACGATAAGAGACGTGTTTATTTTTGTTCCTATTATTTTTCCTGTTTCTTGAATAATTATACTGATAGTCTTCTTTTATTTAATTTTTTTTGTTCGATTCTACGCCAGTATCGATCAAAGTAACCTTCTTCAGAAGGACGAGTTACGAGTAAATATGCGTTGATACAACCGACTATGACGACGACATATAGATGACGATAGTGACGGTAGTGACGGTGACGACAAGTTTCAAGATTGTCTTCGTAGTAGTCGTTGGGTTGTGTTACGATCCCGGCTGTCTTCGACAGATTGGAATGCAAATGCAAGCAAGGAGACGAAGAAGAGGAGAAACGATTTTCCTTGGCGACAATGTGGCGCGTCACGAAATACACCGTCGCGAGTTCCGGCCAGGGTATTTACATTTTATGTACGGATGAAATCGAGACGACGATACTACCGTCAACGATCCTCCTCTTACTTTCCTACTACTGTATTACCAATTTTTCTTTTTCACAAAGGTTTTTCTTCCTATTTTATTTTATTTTTTATTCTAATATTTCATTAGGGTTGACATTTATTTGGTCAAACATTTTTCATATACAAATTTTTAATATTAGAATACTTTTGTAAACAAGCATATAACTAACATAGAAACAACTATTTTGGAAACTCATTTTTACTTGAAAAAATTACATAAAAAATGTTCATAATAGACTAACAGGAAATATCAAATAATTTCTTCCATATGAAACAATATCTACATATTTGCTAATTAATAATAATAATAATAATAATAATAATAATAATAATAATAATAATAATAATATACTTCTATCAAAACCTAGCAATGATCAACTCTTTAAACAAAAATGAAACGAAGATCAAACGAAGTATTAAATATTCCAAAAAAAAAGGAATCCTATTCATAATAATAATAACAATACATTTTGATGAACTTTTCTCTTAATGGTCAACCCTTCCTACTTATAAAGGACCCTAAAACTAAAAATAAAATGAGAGAAGGATGCAGATCTAATATAAGAATCTATCGGGAAAAGATTTGCGTTATGAGATCTCATTAACTTGGAGGCAAACGAGAGCCTGCTACGTGAAAATCGTGAATTCGCGTAATTAAGAATCTCCGATGTGCTTTTCCGGGTTTTCTACCAATGATCGGACAAGCTAAAAGTTGGAAACGACTTTTCTTTTTTTTTCCCCTCTTGAATTTTCAGGAACAATGGTAGGAGAACCGGAGTAGTTCTCGATTACGATCGTCTGCGAACTGAACCTTCATCCCCTTTTCCTCCCCCTTCTACTCCTCTTCTTCCTTTTCCTCTTCATCTTCATCTTCTTCCACCTACGTTCTCCACCTCTTTTTCCTCTTCTCTTTTACTTTTTCTTCTTCTTCATTCTCTTTTGTACGTTGTTCCAAAGGAATGGTTGTGGGAGGGTTGAAATAAGAGAAGAGGGGGTTCAGTTTATAAAATGAAAAATATGCCTGTGTTTATCGTTACTTCGTGCCAAGTTTAGATTCCACGTGTGTGTTTAAACGTTGCTTGGGTGCACTGACCAAACGACAACAACGTCCGGCTAAGGTTTTCTAAACATAGGGAGAAATAAAGAAATAATGAATGAAAGAGAAGTAACACCTAAGTCTGCTTGGTCGCTGAACTTAGAATCTTCAATATGTTTGATCGGTTTTTCATCTGGTGTTTAAAATAACATAACTGTAAATAAATCTATCGATAATTTATAGTTGGTGATCAATGAGAAATATTATTGATTAATTGTTTATATTTTATAGAAGTGAAGGGAGGATTTTAATATTTTTATTGGAATAATTATCAATCATATTTGTGATTTTACTGTGAAATAATTTGTTTTATAAGAATTTGGGTTCCTGTAAAAATATGCTTAATATATTATTTTTGAATTAATTTAAATTTTTAGTACAATAATAATGTAAATTATAGGAATTATTTTATTGAAAATATATATATCTTACTTTTTAAATTATTTTTATTAAAAATTTTTAGACTATTCGGATGTCCCTAATTGAAATGTTACATAAAGAAATTTATTATTTATTACAAATAATAATTGGTGTATATTTTAAATAAATTTTTATAGAGTTACACGTTCATAATAATTATTTAATTTTAACATAATATTATAATATTATTTTATTAATATTATTATATTATCATAATAATATTATAATTTTAATAATTTTATATAATAAATATAATATTAAATAAAATAATAATATTAACATTAATAATAAATTTAATAATAAATTTAAAATAATAATATTAATAATATTATAATATTATTTTATTAATATTATTATTATTATTATTACTATCACAAAAATAAAAAATAAAAAAATGAAAAAAAGATGAGAAATAAAGGAGGGGGGATTCCTGGGGATTCCTAGGGATTCCTCGGATTCCATATCGTTAATATATTCGAGTGAAAATGGCTGGTCGCCTTCCGGCAACATCGTTGAACGTTCCCTGTTATACCCTCAAGCGGAAGCAACGCACAAGAGAAAAAGAGAAAGAGAGAGGAAAAGAGAGAGAGAGAGAGAAATAGACTTGGATATCTCGTCGTGGAATTGAATTTCGTGCCGCCATTTCCGAAAATCTACTTACAATGGAAATTTTCCAATTTCCACGGACGCGCAACACCGCGTTTAAGTGAAGGTCGAGGGCCGTGTGTCGATATTGTCAATTATCGATCGAATGGGCACATCTCTTGCTCTATACTCTAACACTTTACTCCTCCCGTTATTCGCACTATGCAGTTTTCTGCACTCACTGGTTATACCAGTGTCGGCTAGATAGACCACGTTGAAAAGAGGTTAAATTTATGAATCCGACATCGTTTCCAACATCTTTTTTTTTTGTTAACCAAACCAAATCCCACTCCCACCCCAACCCCATCTATCCACTTTATTTAAATAATTTTGTGAACAATATTTTGAATACGATATCAGTTAATAACCCATAGCAATATGTAACCATGACATAACCCTGTATTAAGATATTATAAATGGCTTCTCTGGTTGAACCTTTCAGAAATTTAATCACTTATATTTATTTGGTCAATATTTTATCAAATAAATGGTTACAGTATATTATATATGAATATTTTATATAGTATACATAATAATTCGACAATATCTATAATACAGTATCAGTATACGTGTACCATAAATCAATCTGTAATCCTGACACAACCCTGTATTAAAATATTATTAATGACTTTTGTGGTGAATCCTTGAGAATTTTACTTTTTAATAGAAATAATTATTTGTTAATATTTCAAATAGACAGTATTCAAAATTGCATAACAAAGTGTTCTCTAATAATACATATCAATAATTTGTTAAGAATATAAAACACTTGTTTAAAATATCAACAATTGTAATGTAAATCAAATTAATACAAACAAAAAGTATTCAATGGAGTATTGATCATTTAATCCAATCATCAAAGACAGAATTATTATAAAATACAGATCAAACAAAAACTAACCTCCAAATAAATCTAACGCAGTATTTAACAAACTATCTTACGTATTAGAAATGGCACACGTCGATTTAAGATTATCCAAATCCTCTAATGTCAAATGACTCACCCTTGGCATAAAACTCATGTCAGATTGTAAATTATTGACTGGACGTTAAATACGTTAAAAGATTTACTTGATCGGTTAAGTTACAAGAACGAATAACAGTAGATAGTCATTCTATCGTAGACTAAAAAAGGATAACGCCGTATCCAGTTTCGAATTGTAGGGTTTCCCTGTGGATAGCCAGACGAAAAGGGTTCCAATTCGATTAGGTATTACCCTTCCTTCCTTCCTTCCTTCCTTCCTTCCTTGCTTCCTTCCTTCCTTCCTTCCGAAGGAAAGCAAGACGGTAACGATGATGACGATTACAACGGCAATAGCGTCAGTAACACACAGATGCGCCAATTTTGTTATTTCAAAGAGATAGATAGATAAATAGATAGAATTGACCAATCTTGGATAGCAACGAACGGGATTTGCTTTTGATCACAGATAAAATAAATGCGGATTCTGTCTTTTCCAACAGTGGCACGATCAATAAACTCACAATCCACAAATGTCCCCTTTAACCCTTCAAGTCAACTTCATCGCCTACTATTACTCGTTCTTATATAATTTTCAAGTACTACAAAATAATATTGTACTTTTTTAATCATTCCCAAGATCAAAACTAATTCTATGATTTATTATAATATTAATTTGTCAATTTAGTTTTGTTGTTTTTCTTTTTTCTTATTTGCTACAATAGATTGGGATGTTAAAAAGTGGAACGCATTTCGGGTTACGGTTTCTGTTCTCGGTTTGTCAAAGATTTATGTTTTTCTTTTTCTTTTTTTGTTTGTTTTTTTTTCGAGTAATCATAATTCTTCGTACTCTGGCGTAAAAATTGAATTACTTTTCTCGTTAACTCTCCTCGGCAATAGTAGGAAGTAATACGAAACATAGCGCGCATAGACGACACGGGCAATCCCGTGGAAATGAATTGGGATTACTTTTACGGCGTGTTTCAAACTTCCCGATGGAACTAGCAGTGAGATAGAGACGATAAAATAGAAAGAGAGAGAGAGTTTGATGTGGAGTTTGGTGGAAAACGTCCGATGGAGAGGGTGGCTCACCCGAGAGTACACCGTGAGGGAGTAGAAAACGGCAAAATTAGCTTAGATGGTAGACTGCAGGAAGTATTGGCAGATATAAGCGATATAACGCTTTCATGGTTCAAAGATGGTTCTCACATTTTGCTCGTCTTTCATTTCAAATATATTTACAAACTGTAATTATCAATTTTAGTTGAAATAATTCATTTTGTGTAAAAATAATTACAATTTTGAGCAATTATATTTAGTTACACTGATATTGAATGTTCTGTTGAATTATTTTCTATATCTATATCTATATATATATATGCATACATGATTAATTTTAGAAATTCAATTCAACGATAATTGCTATATACAGTGTTCGAATTATAATGAAAGCATAAATCAATAATGTCAATGTTTTACTGTAATGTATTAAATGTAAATAACTACATTAAAGGTAACTAGATAATAAAAGTAGAAATTTGAATGTAATAAAAATAAAAATTATTTTTATATTAAGTAATATTTAAACAATAATACGAACTAATATTAATAAGTATACATTTTAGTTAACAAATAAATTTTTTCTAAGTAAATAAAATGGCAAAATTCGTACAAGTTTATTGATCAATCAATAACTGGATGAACAGTAATTAGAACAATTTACAATAAATAATTAAATTACCAATTATAACCATAACTGAATGAAAAATAACTTGAAAAATTTGTATCAAATTTAGCCATGTCAAATACCACGAAAATCATGAATGGGTAACTGGTAGCAACCAGTAAAATAAATGCATTGCACATAATACAATAAAAAAATTCGCAACTACTCTACAAACAAGCCAATGAAAAATCAGCGTGATGTTAAAACATGTTCAATATTTTCTCACCAATTTAATAATAATTCAAATTTATAAAATAAATAACAAAACCATGAGATTTAGTTTTCCATAAAATACGTAACTCAAGTTAAAAGCAGATCCTTGACGAAGACTAATTGATTACTGAAGATCTTACGTTTCTTTAAAGGTTAAAAAGACTACCGGATGTCGAATAAAAAAAAAAGGATAAGTGTACACACAAGAAGCAGGTGGCTGAACGTCATCTCAGTACGGAAAGAAAACAATGTCTTATTCCTACTTCCCACTCGTATTTGTATTCCTATCTTTCTCTTTTTTAGCTTCCTTTCTCAGTCTTCCGATTTTTCGAAGTAAATTGCATTTACTGACTCCTCGCACGTGAGTATTTCTTCTTCAAACACTCGACGACATGTCGAGAAAGAAAGAGACAGAAAATAGCTTCGAGTTCACGAAGAGTAAAGCATAGATATCTTGTACGTTGATGTTACCTTTTATTCTGTTTTCCACTTTCATAAAAATATTCTACATTTGTCTTACAATAAAAAAGCGGAAATATCAAATAAAAATTTATTGTGAGAAAAGACAAAAAGATGAGGTGGTATACCAGTTCTAGGATCGACCAATTCACATCTCAATTCTTTCTTCTATTTCTTTTTGTAAAAACGAGAACCAGCAGCATGGATTCCTTTTCAGCAATTTTCTCTCTCTCTCTCTCTCTTTTCATCTTCTTTTTCTTTGATACGCAGTGATCCTAGAAAATTGATTCCACGATGAACGAGAGAACCTTTTTTTCCTTACTCAATCGGATTTACCTTACCTGTGAGCGATCGTCTAAAGAGTAAAATTACGATTCGAAAGATAGAAAGAGAGATATTGAAGAAAGTCAAAAATAAAATATTACCATTCATTTCAATTTATTCAATATCGTTTTTAAATTAAATCAAGAAAAAGGGGTATTATATTTTGGGTTATACGATCATTTCATACCAATTTTATGAAGAAAAATTTTAGAACATATTTATAGTCAAAACTTTTCTGATAAATCTAATAAAACAAATGGCATTCTAAGAATACCATCATCGTCATTAAATAATAAAATATAATTCTATTAAAAATAAAGCCAAGTTGATAGAATTAGAATTAAAATTTAAATATTTACCGAGCTCTGAAAACAGCAGCAGTGTTTGCAAATAAATCAAATTAGTAACAGTTTCTTGAATCGTTTTTTGTAATATCAAATGTGTCGTTATTTTTATATTTTTAATTTCTTTTTAAACTAATGTTCAATTTATGTTTCTATTTACAGCGAAGGAATTAAAAATATGCGGTGGAATAAGCAGCGGCGGTGAAGTTTGTTGTTCGGCTGACATGGAGCTACGATTACAAGCAAAGGCCCGAGACAAGCACGAGAAAGCAACCAGGGATACCCTTCAGCGACTGCATCAGCTCTTGTCCACTCGTGGAAATAGATTTCACAGTGAGTATCACCACTCTCACGAGGGCTTTTACAGCGTTGATTTTACAGTGATAGAGACTACGATTGCTCAGACAGGAGAATCCTCTATAACCCTACCTGACTAGTCGTTTATACAAATCGTACCTTTTAAAACAGCCCTAAATATAACACAGTGAATTTATCTTCTTATTTTTTTGTTCTTTTAATCAATTATCCAATGACATTATGATTTTGTAATGGTTAAAATAAACTTTTAGTTTTAGTTAAGTTAATAAATAAAATTGGACGATTGTTCAACAAATCTAATTGGATTGATATCAATGATTCGTATGATAATCATTGTTGCTAACAATGTCACTTTGTCAAAGGGAGAAGATGAAAGATCAAATCCCTGTAGGTTGGTAGTTGATAGAAGTGGATACTGACGAAGTATATACTCCCTCACACTTACCACCCACCACCTATCCTATGTGTAAGATCCTCTTGCCAGGTTGTCTGTTGAGAGAACTTGTGAGACTTTTTTTAATTAAAGCAGGGAGAATGAAGATAAAAAGGGGAAATAGAGGAATGCGTGGATTCGTACGCACGTATATACTTTACTTTACTTTACTTTACTTAATTCTACTTTACTTACTCCAATAGTCACTTGTGAATCTTTCCGCGACACGTTCCATTCTGCAACTACACTCAACTCTTTTCCACTTTCTCTTTGTATCCAACTAAACCGCGAACGGACTTTGGGGTAACGATTTTGGCATTCCTGAAGGTTATTCTCATCCAACACATACACACTTACGCACACCCATATATATATATATATCCTTTATCTTTGAACCTTCGAACACGATCGATCGAGGAGAAAAACGATTTTATTGCGAATTCGAAAGAATTTCACTTTGGTCTGAAATAGGGTCGGTCAAAGTAGATGTTGGGGAGTCATGAAATTAAAAAAGTACCTATTAAATCTTTCATTTTATATGTCTGATGTTCTTTCATATGTTACTTGGTGATAAAATAACTGGTATTTTAAATATTGAATTTAATGAGTTATGTGATTTAATTAGCAAATAACCAAGGAGTTATCTGAGTTTTGAATTATTCTATATACTCTTGAATTATTTTAAGTGAATCCCAATTTAAAGTTGTATTATAAAATTAAACTCACAGATTTCATTCTTTTACATAATTAATTTGAGAATTTCAATTCTACAATATAAATTTTATTATTAAAACAATAATGTAACTAATAATCAATAATGTGGCAAATTGTATAATCATAATTGAATAAAAGAGGAATTACTAATTAAGGTGACATATATTTAAAATAATTATTATATTTTATTATTTAAATTAAATAATGTAAATAATAAATAAATTTTCTATAATCAAAAATTTATATAATTATTTCTTGCACTCGCCATTTTGTTTTTAAGTCCAAATATATTTGACGCCATATTGATAATGTCAACCTTCCGTGTTAATATTTTATTTAAATTATATATTAATATTTTATTTATTATAAATTAATATTGATATTTAAATAAATATTTTATTTTTTTCAAATAAATAAATTATTTTATTTAAAAAAAAAATAAAAAAATAAAAAGAACAATTTTATAGAATTGTCGAACAAAATGTCGAATATCAAAATGGAGGTTATGAGATTAACCATAGAGAATAGTTTTAGTTTAAAGACGTGGTGTAGCAGCATTCAAGGAGAATGCAGATAGAAAGAAAGAGAGAGAAAGTGAAAGAAAGAGAAAGAGATAGAAACGATGGTTTATCCCTCTGTACTTATGCACCTTCCTTCCTACACGCCCTGCAACGACGTCGATTCGAGAAGATCAGCGGTAGGATTACACGTTGGGAAAACGGGACCGGGTGGGACTGTTGGGGAGGTAGGATTAAAAGATTAGCAAAATTGCCGTTTCACGAAGACCTCCGATCGGACCGGTAACTCTTCTCACGTTTCTACGAGAATAACGTTCTCTCTTACAATATTAGCTTCATTGCAAAAATAATTAGGCCCTTTTTTATTATTTTATATTTACTTTTTAGTTTGTGTAATTAACTTTCATCTATTTAAATTAGAATTACCGTGAGTTTGTTTGTTATTACTTTTTCAATTTTTTAATATATGTTGAATTTAAGTCATACTTTGATTTAAAAGAAAATAGCAGTGTTTACTAAGAAAATTCGTATCAATTTTGAGAAAAATTAATATACTTGAAAAATATAAATTTCAGACATTCCAATAATCATAATAAAATAATAATATTAATAATAATAATAAAAAATAACAAATTTTCTTTTAGTATTCAACGGTAAATGTAAGCCTATACATGTGTGTGTATAGGATTATATATATAGTATAATATAAATGATTAAAGATAAAATAAATCGATATAGGACAAAATTTCTCGCATCGTTTACGCGATGATGATTCGCAAGCGGATGATGCCTTTGATCGTGCGGATATTCGCATTATTAATTCTATCATCGTATCTCTCTCTCTCTCTCTCTCTCTCTCTCTCTTTTCACTAACACACACACACACACAAATACACGTAGGTATTCGTTCAAGTTCCTCTCTGTTCCCAACAAACAGTCTCGTTTGCGGTTTGCCTCCTATTGGTGAATATTCAATGGAAAAGGGGTTAGAGAGAGATAAAGATAAAGATAAAGATAAAGAGAGAGACAGACAGACAGACGGAGAATGAGAAAATGAACAAAAGGGTGACGAAGTTTACATGTCGGATAGCATGCACATTGTACTTATGTCTATGAAATATGACAGGTAATACTAACAATCTGTTTTACTATCCTTCAGATGTCCCTTAGATATAGTAATTACTATAGTATTTGCGAACCATGAACCATGAACCATTTCTAAACTCTTTCCTCGTTTTCCACCCTTCCGAATTCGACTAGGAACTTGACTCTACCAACCAAAACAAACGTGCTCTTTGAATTTTGTAACTTAACTAGACTCGTGATCTCCTGACAGAGGTTTGTTTAAGTTTGTTGATCATCAATGATTAATGTTTGAATTAGAATAATTATTTACTATGATTTATTTAATTATTATTAATTTTTTGTTTATGATTACATTTAAAAACATTTTTTGTATCGTTAACAAAAATAGAACAATAATGTAAAATCCTTTTATTTCACGTAGAATTAAAATTATATAACAATTTTTATAGGTTAATTTGATACGTTTAATGAACAATCGTTATGTCAAGGAATTACAAATCTTTATTTACAAAGTATTCTTTCAACAACATCTTTCCCCTTTTATTGAATAAACAAAAAAATGCAAAAATTAAACATAACCTAAATACGAAATCCTTCATTTAAGGATGAAAATGAAAATTGAACAGTTATTTAATTAAATTAATGAAATATGTTTAATGAAAAATCGTTATGTCCAATAATCAAACAAAATTCTTATTAAAAAGTATGCTTTCTTGATAAAATCAATAACACATTAATATATTACAAAAGAAGAATATATTTAACTCCATTAAAAATAATATCGTCTCTACCTATGCCCTAATATGTGCGGTATGTCGCTTTGATATTGATGACTCCGTCAAAAAAAAAAAAAATGAAAATATCAGACATGGCACAGTCAAGATAAAAAGCTCGCGAGGTCTAACGATCCTAATTAACAAAATTACTCGGTGCGGTGCGACGCTTCTAACGGTCCGTATTCGAGTCTTCAATCTTTTCCATAGCCTTCACTGGTACAGAGTCAACGTGCAACCCTTTTTATCTCTCTCTCTCTCTCTCTCTCTCTCTCTCTCTCTCTCTTTCTATCTCTATCTATATCTCACTTACTCTTTCCATCCACCTTCAACACCAAGCAACCCCGTATGCAAGGTTCCTTTGAGGTGGTACCTAGCTCTACCTAGCTACGTATCCACTTTACTTAGCACTCTGCATGATAGAAGTTCACAGAGAGCCTTCTAGACTCGAATACGGAGAAGGGTTCTCTTCTAAGCTTATACAGGGTGTCGCAAATGTCTTTAGGTCTGCCTTGATTTTATGTGTTACCAATTCTCTCTCTCTCTCTCTCTCTCTCTCTCTCTCTCTCATTACTCTAAAATCTGTCTCTTATTTAATTAATATCATCATAAGACTGGGAACATTTCTAAATGGATGTCTTTCACGTACAGACAATTAACTTAACATTAAGTTACATTATTTAATATACTCTTTTTATAATAAATAGTTGACTGCATTTTATCGATTTTCTTTTTGAAATGAAAACTTCTTTAGAATCGGGGTGATTTGGAAATCGGTGAAACGGAGGAGCGTGAAACACGATGAAACGGTAATACGTCATTAAAAAGAGATGAACATATATGCACCTATAGGAATTAATTTGGAGAAGAATGGGATAGAAAATAGTATACATTTGTTTAATATTATCTCGGCCTACTCTTTATGCAGTAACATCCCCACTCTTGTCTAATAAACATAAGCATTGTACAACACTGAGTATATGTTCATATCAAAATTATTTTCTACTTAATGTATGTTAAAAGTTATGAAATGTTTAAACCAATGTATATGCGTTAAAATAATCTAAAATATAATTAGAGTGTATTAGAATATTCAAATAATTGTTAAATAATCTAAAACAATATGTATTGTTAATTAAAAACACCAAGTATATGATTGGGAGTACCGTCATCCTCGAAATTCACTTTAAGACTGAGTCATTGTCCTCTGTGACAATATCTTTATTCAATGTTATTTATATGACTTTCCGAATGTTGCGCATGTGCAACCCAAAAATCCGAAGTTAATTTCAAGTATTTTAGCTTAGTTTTTTGAAGGTTTTACTTCTATCGTGTGTGATCTGCCCATATCTGTTTTTTGAAGTGAAAACTTCTTTAAAATGGATGTGATTTGAAAAAATGTAACGGAGCGGTAGGCGGAAGTGTGTGTAACAGAGCAGCGGGCATCTATAAAACGGCCAACATACTAAATAAGAACAGAAAAAGAGACAAACATATAGCATTGAGCCTGCGAGAGAATGAGACAGAATATAGCTATATGTGTTTCGCGATATTTTCGATCTCTCGACCGAAAATTAATGCCGAACAGTGTCGTGAAAATCTGCAGAAATAAAATATTAGCGAATTTTCAAAGAGTTCGACGGAACGCGTTCGTGCATTTCGTGCACGCAGAGAGGTGTTTAGTTACCGTACATATTTTAGTTACCATAAGCAACTCGTCTCCTTTCTTCAAATTGAGAACTTGCTTACTGTATAATATGTTATGTATTATATGTTAATAAAACGTAAAATAATTTTTGAATGTGGTAACAATATAATTATAATAATATTATAACAAATAAATCTTACAATTATCCTACACCTGATATTCTGCATTGGTCGCATTCCCTCGAAACTTAGTTTTTTGAAGATTTCACTTCTAACACGTGTGATCTGCACACATGTTATTTCTTTTTTTTTTTTTTTTAACACTAAAACTACCACACCAGTCATTTTGATTGCTTGGTCTTTGACTTGATTTGATATCAAAAATATTTTGACACCAAATATTCTTTATTATTGTACTTATTGTTATTATATAGTTTTTAAGATCTCAGAACATGGAGTTTATTTTGTAAAATAATAATAAGTTAATAAATATCAAAATATTTTACTTTTACGTCTTTTTTAAAGACCAGTCATTTTGACTTGTTTTGGTAGAGTTAGCTACGTCTCAACTGTTGGTAGTTCTAGTGTTAAATGAAATAAGGTAAAAGCTTAAAGATTGCATTTTTTTTTTTATAAAAACTTATAAAGTATATGCAAAAGTTATAGTTTTATAATTGCATCAGGTTTGATTTCGGTTTTTATTCAAACCATTTTAATCAAGAAATAAATACTTTTATATTTCTGTCTCTTTATCTGGTACACATACATACATACATGCACAAAGAATGATTTTTATAAGCTTAAGCTTTAATCATAATAAAAATAAAAGAATAAATCTTTTATAATCTTATTTAATTTTAAAATAATGTATATCGATACGTCGATATTATTTTAATTGAATTTTGTTCCCTTTTTGTGTGACATGACGTGTAAAAATATCCTTTTAAAATCTTTCATTGATAAACGATCAAATGGTATCTTTTTTTTTATAAATAATTGTCAATTTTAACTTGAAATATCGACATATATATATATAAATATATAACATAGAAAATGTTTAATTCGTCGTTGTACTCGAAAGAAGGTTAATATTTGTCAAATAATATAAATACTTTTTACAAAGTATTAAAAATAAGTGGACCCAGTACACTGGGGGTTGTTCATTGGATTGAAAATTAGTCGATATTTCAAAGGGGTGGGGATAGGCAGGTAATAAGTAGGAGAAAGAGGAACAATAAAGGTGGAAGGGGAAGTTAAAAGAAAAAAAGCTTATAAAGCATTGAAAATATAGAACGAAAAAAAAAATAAAAGATTAAACAATAGTAGTGTGTATGCACCTGTATGTGTATATGTGAGCGAGAGAGAAAGGGAAAGAAAGTTTCAAAGTCAAACAGAACAAGAGAGAGAAAGAGAAAAACGTAGAAAATGAGAGAAATTTAGATAGAAAGAGAAAAATGCTAAGTAAAGCAGAAAAGAGACTGAATGAGAAAGGGTTGTGTTGAGAAGGAGAAGGCAGAGGTGGGAAGGGGTGAACAGCAACGCAAAATATCGCGAATTAATAGCCGAGACGATCTTACGCCGTCGGTGTTAAGTGCTTCCTCTTCTTTTCTCTCGTTCTCTCTCTCTCTCTCTTTTCTTTTCTTTTTTTTCACACTCGCCTTGCCCTTTGTACGTCAACTACGAACAATGGTAGACGTATAAGAGAACGACGTAGTAAGACGTAGACATTGACTAAGACTACGACGACTACGACGACGACTACGATGGCGGCCGATTCGTTACATGAGGAAAGAGGAAGGAAAGGGGAGGGATCGTGTACTCGTCGTTAAAAGGAATTTTAATCACATTCTTCGCGGCTGAAGTGACGATAAGGAGGTTCCTGCTAGGGTGTACTGCCCTTCCATCTTTCCCTTTCTTTCTCTCTCTCTCTCTCTCTCTCTCTCTCTCTCTCTCTTACTTTTTTTTCTTTATAACTCATTTACACTTACAAACTCATATTCTATCTCATTCTCATAGAAAAGTGTTGGTTTATTGGTGACTGTGTGTGTGTGACTGTGAGGAGAAAGAGAGAGAGAGGGTGGTTTGGCTTGTGAAGCATGACGAAAAAGAGAGAACGAGAAAGATAGAAGGGAAGGAAAAGAGAGGGAAAGCTAGCTGCCATTGTTACCGCGTGCTTCGAGTACTACTACCCCTAGACATTTTATTTTTTAGACCCTATCTTTTTATTCTTTCTCTTTCTTTCTCCTTTTTTCTCTTTCTTTATTTCGCAACTCTCAAACCTTCCCTTTTCTAACTTTCCTCCTCTCTTTTTCTTTTCATCGTTTCTTTCTCTTTTCATCAACCGGCGATCCGTATCATTGATCGAACCATTCTTATGTGCCACCTCTTTGAATGAACGAAGAAAACCAACTTTTAAATCAACGATTATTCTCCCATCAACTTAATTGCTCCCTTTTCAGAATTGGTGATAAAATAAGGGAGATAGTTGAATGACTCGTTCTATTGGTGTAGGGGCTGGTTTACAATTAGAAACGAATCTTTTTGCGTAGTAGGGTGAATCAAGTCAATTGATAAAACCTAAGTGCTAAACATTTCCATTGGCACATTAAACTCAAAAGTTAAGAAATAATAGGAAAGAAATATTTTGAAGAAAAGTTACATTGTAAGACAATATTAAATGTTTCCCTTAACTTTGTTATCCCTTAACCCTTTCACAAAGTTACACATCATTGCAAGTTTCAAATTCGTAGATTTTGATGTTTGCACTTAAGTTTTTCAATGTCATCTTGGTAACTTATTTTTGACGTTAAGAAATATATTACGGGGTAATATGTTTTAGTAAAATTAATCCAATAATAAGGGTCAGTAGAATTAATAATTACAGGTATACTGTATTTTGATATATATGCAACAAAATTGTTCAGTATTATTTATAGTTATAAATTATTTATATTATTTATTTATATATTAATAACTATAATATTATTTATAGTTATTTATAGTAATATATTATTAGTAGTATTATTTATTAAAAATTAGAATTAACTTATTATTAATTAAAAATTATTTGTTTATTTATTTTTTTTAAAGGAATACTACAAATATATGAAATTAATTAATTATCTAATTATTAATAAAATATTTTTAATTTGTAAACTTCTTGTCGCTTCTCACGTGACTTATGACCGAATAAGGGTTAATAACTATTTTTCTAGTTAATTTTTGTCCTATTTTTATTCCATCATCTAAAAAGCTCAATTGAAATATAATTTCCTCTTTTAAATTGTTCCGTTTTAGAGGATTGATAATGAAAGATAAAAATAGTAAAACTAATGACATTATGCGACTAAAAATGCAATCGTTAAACTTTAAGAATAATGTTTTTTTTGTATTTTTTATTTATAACTTGTCTTGTTTGTTTCAAAATGTGTTTCTTCATTTATGTTCTATTTTTATTTGTTCATTGAAAGAAAATATAAATGGATTTAGATGAACTGTTTCCTGATATCAATTGTTCCCATTTTAAATGTTGAATGAAGTATTAAATTCTGATTACTTGACAATTTAAATAAATAAATGTTTATGAGGTTTATTCAATTATTTATTTATTATTGTGTTACTTTTATTAATAGCTATTTTTATTATTATAACATTTTATATTTGTATCTTCCTTTAAAAGTTTTCTCAAAAAATTTATAAAATTAAATGAATATTTCTAAATGTAAAGATAATTACAAAAAAATACTATTTTAAATATTATTTATAAACTACAATGCAATTGACCTAAAAAAAAAACCTATTTATAACCTTTAAAACATTTGATTTTTGTATTTTTATTTAAAACTTGTTCCACATTTGAAAGCGCACCTAACTACTTAATTTTGATTTTTATTTTGTTTTTCGCTTGCAGCCTTTTTCAAGGAGCTCTTAGCAACCAGTAAGAAAGGCTTTCACGAGATGTTCAAGAAAACTTACGGAATTTTGTATGAACAAAACTCTTACGTATTCACGGATCTCTTCAAGGAACTTGAGAATTATTATGCTAAAGGAACAGTAAGTTTCCTCGTTGAATTGTATTACTTTATCATCTTGCATTTACATTAAATTCTATTGTACAACCAAAATTTGAATTAATTAACAAATATAGATTTTTTTTGTCTATTTTCTAGGTCGATCTCGACGACACGATGTATAATTTCTTCAACACGCTTTATCAAAAAATGTTTACTGTATTAAACAGTCAATATAAATTTGACAATAAATACTTGGAATGTGTTGGTGAACATATGAAAGAAATGAGGCCGTTCGGTGATGTACCACAAAAACTGAGCGTTCAGATTAAAAGATCTTTTGTTTCTACAAGAGCTTTTAGTCAGGCACTTACTGTTGCTGCAGATGTTCTAAAAAATATGCAAACGGTAATATATTTCATAAATATCATTAAACTATTTTATTTTCTATTTAAACCAATTTTTGATATCTTATATAAAAAAAAAATAAATAACACTATAGTATTTCTTTTTTTATTAAAAATTTTTAAATAAAATTATACTAATATTTTATATTATCAACTACAATCATATATCTAAATAACACTATAGTATTATTTTATTTAAATTATTTAAGTAAAATATTATATTACTATTTATTTTCTGTAAATTCCGACATTATCAACTGATCAAACCAATAAATAGTTTTATAAATTTTTATTTTTTTATTACATTATTATTTGTAATAAATAAAATTTAAAAATATTATCCTCATAGAAAGTGAATGCTCACTTTGTTAAAAATTTTAATATTATATTAAATACAGTCCTGTCAAAGTTACAACCATTAAAATATAAACGACCTAGTTGTGTTATTGATCTTATTGATTTTCATCATTTATTCATTACTATCATAATAATTATATAATATATATATGTGTATATATATATACATATATTTGTAGTTGAAATCATCACCAGAATGTGCATCAGCGTTGACAAGAATGACAGCTTGTCTCTCGTGTAGCGGGATCGCAGGCAAGGTGTTAGCTTGCGGCGACATGTGTGCGAACGTAATGAAGGGTTGTTTAGCTCAGCACGTGGCGCTTGATGGGGAATGGAATCAGTTCGTTGGTCAGTAATAATATTATACCATAATTTATATTCTTCATTGATTTTTAATCACAACACTCCAACTTAACACACATTTTTTTAAATTAAAATTTCTTTATAAATTTTGTATTTAAACAGAGGCATTTGACAAAGTGGCAGATCGTTTGTTGGGTCCATTCAATATAGAAATGTTGATGAAACCAATAAACTTGAAAATATCCGAAGCGATAATGAACTTCCAAGAGAGCAGTAGCGATGTTTCGCAAAGGATATTCACAGGATGTGGTCGTCCTGTGTTAGGTAGACGAAGAAGAAGAGATAACAGAGAACTCGAACTTGAGTCATTGAACTTTGATCAGGAAACATCAGGTGAGGATCGTTCCTCGACTGCTGCGATACTGGACAAGCTCGTCAAGGAGATAAGACAGAGGGTAAGAGACTCTCGACAGTTCTGGGTCTACCTACCCTATCAGTTATGCAACGATGGTTTGGTACAACCACCTAGCAATACTAAGGAATGTTGGAATGGTACTCACGTTGATAAGTAAGTACAATCCAACAAGATAAGTATCTATCATAATTTCTAACTCATTTTAAATATTACATTTATAATTGAAATTGTTTCTGATTATTGATTACAAATTTTTTATTTATTTTTATATAATTTTTTAAATATATTCACTTATGACATTTATAATTGGAATTGTTTTTGATTAATGATTAGAAAATGTTTACTGTTGTTTATTTTTTGCAAAAACAAATCAAGTTGTATGTTTTATTGGACTGATTTGTTATAAGTAATTTTTTTGTAGATATATCTATCCAGTATCTTCGGATGGAGAGACGCAACCATTAAATCCAGAAGTACGAAGTAGCGGACCAAGACCAACGATCGTGAGGGATCAAATTTTTGCTCTGACGACGATCACGAACAGGCTTAGGTCAGCGTTTAATGGTCAAGATATTGACTGGTTAGATACAGGTAGGTATTATTGTCTAAATCCCTAGTATTAAACATTATTTATTCAATTTTAATATTCACATCAATATAAGATATAATCCTCAAACCTATTATGTAGGATAACCATAATTAATATAAAATACCTGATTTTAAACAAATGATGAAATAAATTAGGTATTTCATATTAGGTACAGTTAACTTATACTTGTTAAATCCTTGAAAAGAATATTAGTATTTCATGGAATTTATGTTATTCCAAAAATAAAAATCCTAGTTTCTACCTAATATTAAACATTAGACTTATCATATTCCGTATCAAATTTAACCAGAAATTTCTCATGAGTCTAATATAATTGTTTTGTTTGAAAATATTCATTTGCAGAGGAAACGTACGGATCCGGAAGTGGATCAGGTGACGGTTCGGAAGGTATAGACAACGAGGATCATTTCGTGGAAGGATCAGGTTACGGTGGTGACCATTCATCACCAGAACAACCACCGAATCAACCAACACCTAATAGAGGTCCGGAAGAAGTACCACCAAGTGTAGATGTTGATACAACATCAAACAATGATAACAACAATACCAAGAAACATGGCAATACGACGGCCACAGCTGATAGTGGAGCAACCAGGCAAAAAATATCTTTGTCACGAGCATTGACGACGTACCTGGTGCCAATAGTTGTCATGTGGTTTGGTGGATGTCTCACCGAGTGGCTGTGATCATACATGGCTTTATTATAATCGAGCAGTGTACTACAGTGTAAATATCTCTTTTTAAGAGAATAACAACAGTAACTCCTTTTCATTCAACAATCTAACATCGACGATCCTTGTATTCGTCGTTGTTTTTATTGTTGTCATAGTTATTGTCGTGAAATTGATAAGTTTAGTGATCGAGAAAAAAAAATGCCATTTCTTTTTCGTTATATTAGCGAAATTTTCATCGACGATAATTACGAAGTGAGTTTTTATATATATTATTATAAAAATAAGAAAATATACTATACGAAGTATAAATATACTATATACTATAATATAAATTAGTATATATATAGTATAAATATGCTATATACTATAGTATAAATTACTATATATATAGTATAAATATATAATATATATACTATAGTATAAATTAGAATATATATATATATATATATATATATATATATATATATATATATATATATATATAGTATAAATATACTATAGGAAGTATATTTTCTTCTTCTATTTCTTTTTCCCTATTTTTTTTTATATTCGACATTTTAGGATTAATTTTTTTAGACGCTCGATTAAATACTTTGATCGATCTTATCTATCTATCTATCTATTTTTTTATTTCTATTATCAACGTGAGAATCTTTACGCGATACGAGTGCTTAGATCTAATTAATTAAAAGTAAATTTGATTATAAATTGCGATATATAAAAATAAATACAAAGAAGAACTATGATATACTAAAAACTCTGAGTATACGAAAATTGACGTTTTATGATCCAGCATTGAACTCTCCAAAGTGAAATAGAATTATTCAGTTACTCTGTGACCGAATCGAGAAGAAGAAGAGAGTGTATTTTGTTTATTCTTTTGTTTCTTAGAATTATTTTACTTGACCCTTTGATATTTCGTTTCGTTAAATTAGATTTGTCAAAAGAAAAATAAAAGAAGAAAATTGTTTGTTTTTGTCTACATTTTTATGTTCGTTTAATCCTCTATAACCTAACTTTTTGTTCTTATTTACAAAAAAATATTTGATGTAATGTGATATTTTACAATATTTGTACTATAATTACAATTTAATGATCTTAAAAAATATTTAAAATACATCTGAAACATACTTAATAATTTTTGTTTCGATAAAATAAAATGAATGTTTAAGTTAAGTGTTTTTTTTTTTAAATTGCGATAGAGTGTTATAGAGGGTTAATAAAAAATATTTTCAACATATTTTTTCATTAATTTACAATATTTTTGTTTTCTTTATCTTCTACCTTCCTTCCTTTCATTCTTTCTTTCTTTCTTCTCGTAACTAATACAAATAATTTGTCATTGATAAACTCATCGACCCAAATTTAAAAATGCATATAATTAAAATACATTTGAATAAAGTGTCAAAACGTCGTGCGACATAAAACGAAAAAAAAAAACACAACAACAAACCTTGCTAAAAAGGCTGAAAGTGAAAGAGAGAGAGAGAGAGAGAGAGAGAGAGAGAGAGAGAGAAAGAGAAAGAGAGAGAGCTCCTGTGATAAAATCAAAAAGAAACTGAGCTCGTATCATCATTAATCGAATCGTCACCAATAATCAGATATCGCACGTACGAAATTTCTTCAACAAAAAAAAACCAAACACTATAATAAAATTTATGCGAATTGGTAACATTTTTCGCGAATTCGCTAATAAAAGGACATTAAATATATATTATATATATAAATAAAAGTAAACAAAGAAAAAAAAAATAAAAAATCTAGTGAAATATTAGAACTATAATAATAATAATAATAACTAAACAAACTAAATAATTACTTGTAATTATATATATATAATATATTATTATATTATATATTATATTATATTATACATAAATATATATATATATTTACACTCATACACATACACACACATTATGTTTAAAATATTTTATTGAACGAAATAGAAATAGAAAAAGAAAAACTAAATAAAAATGCGTGTAGTTTTTGTTTTAAGTTTTTATTTTGCAAATTTTTTTTTGTTTATCATCAATCGATATTGCGTGTTTGTTTAAAAATAAAAAAGATAAAAAAAAACATATCTAAGTAGAAAACAATTATTAATTTACACGTGTGTGTGTATGTGTGTACGCAATATACATTTATTCATATAAATAAATTTCTATCGTCATTATTGTTTCTTAGCAAATAAATAAATAAATAAATAAATAATAGGAGAAAAAGCAAAAAAATACACAACAACATAAAAAAGGAAATTGCAAATATTGTGCAAAAAAAAAAAGAAATTAATGCACCAAATAGGAACAGGGTTGTCGTAAATGTGAAGATCTTTTATATTATAACGATCGTATATTATACAATTTTGATAAATAAAAAATAAATGTATACTCTTTCCCGAAAAGAGTATAATAATATAGATTTAAATAAATAAATAAATAAATGAAGAAACGAAACAAAATGGAATTAACTCGACTGCACGATGATGGGCAAAACACGCACGCACGCACACCGATGACGTGTAATAATAATTATACTAATAAAAATAATACTAATTATTATTATTATTATTATAATATTAAATCTAAAGACGACGTTCCTAATTTTTTTGTTCTTTTCCTGCGATCATTTTTATTGACATTTGAATAAAAAAATAAATAAAAACGAGAAGTCCAAATGTGCTATCCTTATATTAAATAATGAATATTATTTAAATTAAATTAATTGATTGAGATTGATTAATCGTCGAGAAATGTAGAAAAATGAAGAAAAGAAAAAAAATAGGAAAAAAATAGGAAGAAAATAGGAAAAAAAATAGGATAAACTTATAAACAATTTGTAAAAGCCTTGACACCGAAATGTTCGTTTTTTTTTTGTTCTTTTCTTTTTTTAATCCATTAAAATTAGATAAATAATAAGTACGTGAGTGTGTAATGAATTATAATGTGTGTTATTACGTTTAAAACGATGAGAAATAATATGCGTGTGATATATGCGAGAGAATGTGAGAGAGAGAGGTTGTATGTAATTCTGATAAAAAGAGAGAGGGAGAGAAAAAAAAAGAAAAAGAAGGAAAGATTTCTCGAAGTGCCCCAAGTACGACTGTTAGGCAATACTTAATTCGATTTAAAATAATAATTATTTATATAATGATTAATCATTATCACATATAGCAATTATAATTGCGATTGATAATGAAATATTTCGAATTGTAATCATTAATCGTCTATTGAATTAAATACTGCCGAACATTGCTCAGTACATTTAATTAAAATAATAATAATAATAACGATAATAAAATATTAATTATAATAAGTATAATAATAATATTAATAATAATAACAATAATAATAATAATATTAATAAAATAGATTTATATACGAAACTTATGATTATTATACAAAAAAATTAATTAATTAATAGTTTGTGAGAAAGAAATGAATGAATGTAGTTGAGTATGTTTGTTCTGTGTGTGTATGAGTGTGTGTAATTTATCCATTTATCCGATCATCTTTTGTTTTTGTTTATTTTCAGATTTGTTTATTGCAACTAAAATGCAATTATTTCGAGACAACGGAGTTAAAAATTAAATTTAAAACAATATACATATTTTAAATGAAATAAAAAAAGGTATAGGAAGGAAAAATATGGAAATAAATAAGAAAAAATAATAAAATAATATTGAGTGTATGAATTAACATACTTACACATATATAGATATAACATGTTTATGGTTGGAAAGGTCCAAATAAGCCTCAAGTGTGACGATTCTCTTAAATAAACTCGTAATTTTAATAAAAGTAGTAACAAAAGAAAAAAGAAAGATGAAGGAACGTGAAAATTGAAATAAAGTAAACAAGAAGCAATGAATTAAATAAATAAATAAAAAATAACACTCTCTCTATCGCGATAAAATAGATTACACGTTAGAATATTCTATGTTTTATGTATACAGTAATAATATAGAATTTTTTACGTTTACATGGGACAATTAAAAACATTATAGTAAGATTAAATTTTCAAATTTGAAATCCATTTGATACGATCAATTATTTTGAAAATTATTATTCGTATTGAAATGAAAAAAATAAATAAATAAAAAAGAAATTGAAATAATATTCAAAGATAAAGTTTTACCGTGATAATCGATTATTTGAGAATTATTATTCATATTATAATAACAATAATAAAAAAAAGAAATAAAATACGTAAACAACATTGAAAATTTTCGTCAAAAGATTCGCATTCAAAAATATTAAAAAACAATTCTCTAAAAAAAAAAAAAAAAACTAAAAAACAATACGAATTGTCAATTTTCTTTCCTATTTTTTTCCATCAAAATTTTCATTTCTCTTTCAACTTTCGTACATGTTAATCTAATATCGAAAAAAAAATCCAAAATACGGATACATACATACATATATATAAATATACATGCATACATAAACAACCTATTAACGTAATTAATACAAAAAAATTCAGTGTAATTAAACTAAACATTAAATTAACAAAACGAAATGCAAATAAAGAATAAAAGAAGAAGAAGAATAAAACGGCTTATTCTTATAATTATTATTAATAATTTTTTTGATTAGAATGTTTTAATTGCTAGTGCACGCTTAACATAAAAATGCATTTACATTAGATGCATGTTTTTTCTTTTTTTTTTTTTTTTATTATTACTATTTAACAAAGTTTAGATGAAAAATCATTGATGAGAATTTTCATCAAAAATTGATGTTGTTATGTTAACCTAACCAAATGCATTATTATTATTATTATTATTATTATTATTATTATTATTATTATTATTATTATTATTTTTGTGCAAGTAGGTATTACTTTCTCACCATTAAGCTGGTATTGTTATTATTATTATTATTATTATTATTATTATTATTATTATTATTATTACTATTATTATTATCACCATTATCGTCACTCATAATCATCATCATCATTATCATCAATCCACTTGTGGACTTGTACTCGAAATTGTTCTCTGTGTGTTATAATAAAAAATAACAAGAAAGAAGTTCATCGATATATAATAAATAGATTATTTTCAATGCATAATTAAAACTGCCCTATATAATATAAAATTTAATTTAATGACCAACCATATATGGAATAAATTTAATTAATCATATGTATGTATTTTATATATATATTATATATTTCACGTTTATTTATATTTTTTATTATTTTCATATTTTTGATTTGATTTACAATAGCTCCACACAATAACGTTAATTAATACCAATTTTTTTGTTAAATTCACACAGTTTTGGGATTTATTAGGTCCCATATACAATGTGCAAACAGTAAGACCGAATACATAGCTATTACCAAGAAAATAAAAAGTTCATTACATTATACATGAGTAAAGCTCAACATTTTTCAAACCTCTTTGTGGTTGAAAAAACTCCTAATGGTAAGTTCAAAACTTTTCAACCCTTTAATGTGTAATAGGTTTAGAACCTTTTATTTCTTGTGGATCTTATTGCTTCCACAGTTTATAATTCTGATGGACCCCTACAAATGTATAAAGTTTAAAAAAATCATTGACAAAGTCTGATTGAGCTATTGTCAGAGAAAGCGATTTTCTATTACATCAAAAATTAGAAAATTTTCAAATTTAAATTAGAAGATAAATTATATAATATATAGAAATTTTAATTATTGAATTATTTTAGTTTTAATCTCTTATTTTTTATACGTACGATTTATTTTGTAATACTTTACATATTTTTCAAAACAATTGTGTTTCTCTGGTCCGCTGAGAAATGAAGTGCTGGGTTTTTCAATTCTATGCATGTATGTATATATACATGTACATATATATAACATATATAATATTAATTAATATTAATGAACCAGTTAGTTTTGGTAACCTTTTTGAAAAGTATGTATCTAAATTGTATCTGTTTTATTTTTGTATTAAATTAATCATTTTATTACTGATATTTATTTCATTAATTTAATCAAATAGTTTGCATATATGAAAGTAAAAAATTAACTACTTAAAAAAGTAATTACTTAATCAAATTAAATCTGCCGTTGTTGAATGATATTTAGTAAAGAACAATGCAAAGGTACAATACAAAAATGATAATTTCACATACTAAATCTAATATTTTCTTTCTATAATTCTAATGTAAACATTTTTATGTAGGATTATTTTTTAAAGATATGGTATATAAATCTAGAAAATATTTCTAGATTAAACGCGCAACGTTAGGTTTAACTAGCCGACCGAGTTTGTTCTACTTTCTTAATATTATTTATACAATATTTTTATAATAATTATTTATATTTTTGGTTCCGTTTTATTTTATCCTTGTTTTCATATATTTGAAATATCTTGAAATTGACGAATATTTTGTAATTTTCAGTAAAATTACAATTTAAATAATAAATGGTTATTACCTTACTTTTCTGCATGACGAGTATACTTGTCAATCACAACTAAATGATTCATATCAACCCTTTGCTCCAGAGTTAATTTTATTTAAATATAAATAGTTTCCAGTTCATAATTTTGCAAATTAAATCTTTCAAGAATAATATTATGTAAAATAGAGGTAATATAAATAAAGAACCTTCAAATGTGCAAATATAATTATTATAAGATATGAATTATATTAATATTAATTAATATTATACATGCAAGATAATTATTGGTGTGATAGAAATATGTTGGAACCTCTATATTCTCTATTTCCTACATCTCACTATTTAATTGAATGCAATAAAAACTATAATAATTCTTTAATAAGAATATTAGTGTTAATTAAACGTACAGATTTTTTAAAAATATTTCAACTCTAAACTGTTAATGTGAAAACTGAAACTTTTAAGGTAATAGGATATAGACAACAAAAATTATTTAATATATATAAGCATAATACAATATATTATTTGTCTACTTTTATCTTTTTTTATTCCATAATTTGTCAATGGGAATTTTATTTTATTTTATTTTATTCTTTTTTATTTCATTCACACATCATTTTATAACTCTTATTAACGATTTTGAATTCATTTAAATTTTTAACTGTTACATATGTGTGTGTATGTGTGTTTAATGTGTATAATAAGTTATCTATATTATTTAATATGTTTTTCTTTTTTTTCTAGACTTTCAGTACCGGTCAATATATATAAGGTGAACAATATTTTATTTCATTGCAATGGTAAATGATGAAATAAATTGAATATTATTCACAATATTTGAAGCGGCGTGTTCGTAAAAGAAACTATATCTATTTAACAAATGCAAATTACATTTTGTGTAGCACGTATTCTATACATATATATATACATACGTTTATATATATTATTATTATATATATATTATTATATATATATAATAATACGTATAATAATGTAGATAAATCGTGAAAGACTCAAATACTAATTTTCGGTTTAATATTTTTTCTTTTTGTTTCATTCCCATTTTTTGTACAAAGTTGGCAATAAGTCTATGTAATTATTATTATTATTATTAATATTATGAACGAATTAAAATATGTACAATTTAATCCTTAAGAGATCTATTAAAATCTCACATTAATAAGATCTAACAAATATTTGTTTACTCAATCGCTTCTTCGCCATGTGAATTTAGCTCTTTGAGTGTTTGCTTCGGGTACAAGCACTGCGTGTGTCGTTACAGGATGTGAATATGGACAATTAGGTTTGTTACAGAAAGGATGATATTTGCATTGTTGAGTAGGATGAGAAAATGCGCATCCTAATTTTGTACAAGATAATCCAAATTTACATTTAGGATGTTTGTACGCACATTTGTCTCCAAACTTACAAGCCGGGAATGCACTGTTTAAATAATTCAATAAATATTTTACTAAATATACGTAATACGATTAAGATTGAAATAATAATTTGTTAATATTTACCTGCATATAACTGTGGGATGCATAAATGCACATTTGTTTCCGAGAGTACAATTAGGCCAATATCGACATTTTTCTTTTGATTTATCGATCACCGTTGATACACTGCTCTCAATGTTTGGTTTTTTACCTAAAAAAAAAAAAAATACGGTAATTATTATTGATCATCATTAATTTTTTGTTTGTTTAAATGTTATAATAAAATTATATTTACGTTTAGTCGTCGTTACACTACTACCATAAACTATTGTAGATTTTACTTCTACTGGACTTGGTGAGTGAGATCTATTGTATACTATTGGACTCAATTTTCTTCTCTTTGTTTGTATATTCTCAACAACTTCTACATTTTCTATGTTACAATTTTCATTATTCTCTTCATTTATATCTTTTATAATTGAATCAGCATCATCATCCAAGTCAGTTATCCGTAGAACGTTTGGATCCGAATCACTTGGTACAAGGGTATCATTCTGTACTGTTAACAATGCCATTTCATCGTCTTCGTTTACCTAAACAAAACAAAGAGTAAATAAATAAATAGATGAAGTAAATATTTCAGTTTCATGATTTGAATTAACGATTTACGTTACCTCCATTTCTAAACGTTCTTCGTCATCAGAACTAGTTTTTTCTTTTGTATGATTATTATTATATCCATTTAAAGTAACTAAAAACTTTTGGTTATTATCGTTTCTTTGGAATAGAGACATCACAACCCCCATGTGTTCGTCAGTGACATGTGGCATATCTATATAATTAAAATAATATTAATATAATAATAATAATAATTGTTACTTGTATAATATTCGTATATGTCATAAAACTTACAAGGTTTAGGTTCTGATTCAGTAGAATCCGCTGTATTTAATTCAACTTGAATTTTCTCCATGACGAGCCTCTTATTAGCATTAAAACGTACAGACAAACTTTGGCTTAATTCCCTCGATGGAGCTGCTGCTGGCCTAAGATGCTTCAAAACTGGTTTCTTCTCCTATCAAAAGTGATTCTTTAATTAAATGATAATATCTTAAATACATAAAAAAAATGGAAACAATTTTTTCTACAAGTATATAATATATACATATATATATTATATACTTATTCTATAAGTATATATATATATACATATATATATATATATATATATATATATATATATATATATATATTATGTATACACATATATAAAAATATGTATTGTAATGTTAAAAATAAAAACTGAGAATTGACTTGAACAGGTAAGATTTTATTTTCCTTTCCATCCTAACTATATACAATGCAATTAATTTTAATAACAACATCCCTTAAATTAACGCTTATTACGATAACTATATACCGTTCATACTTTTGAGCACTTTTTATAGAAATGTTGGACTCTTGATTTGTCTTCATATCAAGTAATCAGTTATTAAACAGCTACAGAACATAAATAAAAAATCGGAATCAGTTTGGGATATCCTCTCAAACAATAATTACTAACAAATCAAAAATGAATCGTTATCACATTATACATACCATTAAACATGGTTCTGGATTCTTCTGTTTAACAACCGATTGATTGGCTTCAGCAACTGCTCTGAGTAATAACGATTGCGTCGCACGTTTCTGAAGAGGTTGCAATGGCTTCAAAGGTCTTGGCGTCACAATAACTTTACTGGGAAGCTTAGATTCTTCAATCTCTTCATCGTCCACATTATTAGATATTTTTTTATTAACTTTGTCTATAGCTTTAATTCGTTTTTTTTCAGTCTTTGGCGGTATGGATTTTTTTACAGCTATTATATGAGATTTAAGAGGACCCGAATTTACTTCTTCATCCACTTCGTCATTTAATTCTTCTTCAATACCAACTTCTGGTGGATCCTCATCTTTGCTAACATTGGAAGATTGAACAAATGGATTCAAATAATTTTTAGAATTCACTGGTTTGAAATTATTTTTTAATGGTCCTAATCTAGTTTTAATATTCTTGTTGCTTATTAAAGTATTACGATCTTGTTCCAAGCATTTGTTAGTCTTATATTCTACTGTATCTAGCGTTGATTTCAGTTGAAGTCTATGAGCGTTGCCTATTCCTAGCCGATCTTTTATACTACCCGCCAATTTGTCAGGTAAAATCTTAGATTTGAAATTAGGATTACCTTTATCTTTGATATCAATCAGTTTATTAGATCGATCATTTCTAATGGTACCCAATCGACTTTTAATATCATTTGCTCTATCAACTTCTTGTTGTCTTATTTCTATCTCCCTGTTTCTCTTTGCACGTTCCTCCAGTTCAAAATTTCTATTACGTTGTGAATTAATATTATTAAATCGTTTCTTATCGAATCTTTTTTCTAATTGTTTGTGTCTTGCTTCATTATCAGCCTTCTGTCTATAAATTTCAAATTTTTTTCTTGGTGAAGCAACACCAAGACGATTCTTGACAGAAACAACAAATGATTTCAGTTTTTTAACATTATCTTCTGGAGAAGTGTCATTCTCTTCTAAAGATTTGGATAATTTCCCATCGTTATCCTTTTTCTCCAAAGATTCATTATGTTCATTTCCAGACTCTAAAGGTCTCTTTAAAATTCTTGTTGAAGTATTAGGTGTCTTAGTATTTTTATTAACTTCAGTGCTAGATTTTGTAACTTCTAATGAAGTGTTATCTTTTGTAACAATATTTTCTTGTATCTGATTATTTATAGGTGTTGAAACGTTACTAGATTTATTTTCATTATGTACAAGTTTAGGACATTTATCTGTACTTTTAACATTATCATTGTTACTCTGATTCAACAAAGTTATCTTGGTGACCGGTTTATGCAAACTTTTGTCATCTTTAATATTTTTTACAGTAGGTTTTTCGGTTCCGCTTTGGTCAGTTGTATGATCTTCCAAAAAAGATGTCGTAGATGTTTTCCTTTTTTTCTTTCCTCTTCTTGTTTAACAACAACAGTAGGTACAAATTCTTTTGATGATTTCTTCTTAGCAACTGTTACTTTTTGAAGTTTCTTTAAAACTTGATCGTGCAACCAATCTACAAATGGAGTTGTACTGTCTTCTAAGAATAAATTTAAGTCTTCGTGCATTTGTTGACGTGACTTTTTATTCACTACCATTACTAAAATGTAATCTGGTAATTCCTCATCGTAGCGTACTCCTAACTCTAATAACTTAGCACGTATAGCACTCTAAAAGAAAATTATAACCAAAAATTATTATTATTATTATTAAATGTAAATAAATATAATCATTTAAATAAGAATATTATTCTAATTTTTACTTACTCTAAGTTGATTTGTCACTTCTATTCCTCGTATATCCATTATGTGTATTAATTAAATCAATAACACTTGAAATAAGACATAAGACTTTAAACTTTGACTTATATTAAAATAGCACTGAAATTATCATGAATTTATTTATGGAATAAAAATATTCTTTGCAATGTATGAGACAATTTCTTCGAGACTTTCTCCACGACAAAACCCCATTATAATTGGAATATTAACTAAAGTAGGTATCGCTGCATTGAACATAGAACTTTTTTTAAAACGTTAAAGTCACTATGCCGTACTATATTCATTTTGACAATAACACCTGAGATTTCGTTATAAAAGAAAATATTGATCGATCAATGGAAATATCAAAACAAAAAGAGATATTGTTAAATACGAATCACCACAATTCTATAAATTAATATCTTAAATCTATCAAATTTAGGTTACTGTTTCCAATAATTTACCATACGTACGTACATATCTAGGATTATTTGTTTGGTTATGTGTATATACTGCTTGCATACTTTAACTTACATTTGGCGCGAAAATTTAAATCTAAAATTACTTATCCTTATAATATCGGATTTTTATGAAATAATGAATAATATTTTAATTTATTATTAATTTTCTTGTAACCTATAGTTTATGATATATCATTTTTTAATGTAAATTTTAATAGTAAGCATTAATTAATTTTATAAATGTTTTATAAACATTTCAGTTTCAAAATGGCGCAAAGAAAAAGATAATAATCTTTATTGTGATACGCATTATTAATAATATTAATAATGTTAAACGTAACTTTAAACGTAAATGTGACAAATAAATATTAAAAATAAATCATTAAAAATTATTGAAAAGCAATTAGAAATAAGAATATTTTTCTTTCAAATAATTCAAGAGTTGGTAACACATTCTACATTGTTACTTGCATAATAATTATTATCAAAGTCTTCTTAATACATACATTTTCAGATAAGTAAAAATTTATTATTAAAAAATAATTAATAAATGATATTTAATAATATTAATAATATTAAATATTATTTAATATTAACCTTAATATATACCATATAATATTAACAATACTGAGAAAAAAAGATTTAATAAAACTGATTAATGTAGAAGATTTCATAG
Source organism: Polistes dominula (assembly GCF_049000335.1). Lineage (NCBI taxonomy): Eukaryota > Metazoa > Arthropoda > Insecta > Hymenoptera > Vespidae > Polistes > Polistes dominula. Next base: position 7,853,418 of record NW_028301152.1, on the reverse strand, counting down.
ATTTATTCTTCCATCATCATCTATTTTTATCTGATATTCTTGCATGCAACAATGTGTTCTTAATTGCGTACTTTTTTTCATATTTTACATGTTACATGATCGTTCGGTAAAACTCGTATAAGTCCGTATAATTTCGTAATTTAACTCGTTACTAGCCGGTACATGTATATATTATATCTGATTAAGTTCCATTTGTTTGCTCACTTATTATTCTATCTTCCATAAGTTTGAAATAAAATCATTTTATATTTTGTTTTGTTTTTCAAAGGATCGATAGAATTTCAATAGTGTGCGTGTAAAAATTTATAAACGTGTTAAACGTCACGAAAATGCTTATTCTCAATACAAGTAATAACTAAAAACTAATAAAAACAAAAGTACACACACAAAAAGAAATAATAATAACTACCTACTCATCCTCCAATCATTATTTTCAATTACATCACAACGTTGATCATTTTTTTTGCATTTGTATTTGTATATAACATAAGTAGCACTCACTCAGTAACAGAGCTAGACAAATCATCTAACATCCGGTTTGCCAATTACATTTTGTTTCATACCATTAAAAATAAGAGTCCAGGTTAGCAGTGATTTAACGTAGTAGCAGCTGTTAGCAACAAATCAACAACGCTTGATTTTGTTTATTTAATTGTAGAAACATTTGCTTGTTAATAGTCAAAGTGACAAGAGTTAATCATTTTGAAGATATTATCTATTTCTTTTTATAGTTACTTCCATCGTTAAAAAGCCAATACTTAATACAGCAACTCGTTTAATGTCTTCCATGGCTGGGGAATTGCAAAAACATGGGGTTGTTCCCGACGTCATTGATAAGGCTCCATCCACCTTACTGGATGTATCCTATCCCAATAATCTTGTTGTTGAAGTTGGTAAAGTTTTAACTCCTACTCAAGTTAAGGATCAACCTACGGTTAAATGGGCTGCGGATGCTAACACTTTTTATACTCTTTGTATGACTGGTAAGTTGATTTTATTTATATTTATCAAATAAAGAAATTAATTCAATACTATAGGAAAAAATTGATGTTATACACATCTCGTTTTTCTTTTTTTTTTTGTAGATCCTGATGCACCAAGTAGAAAAGATCCTAAATTCCGTGAATGGCATCATTGGTTAGTTGGTAATATACCTGGCAATGACATCAGTAAAGGTGAAACTCTCTCAGAGTATGTCGGCTCTGGTCCCCCAGAAGGAACCAGCCTTCATCGTTATGTTTTCCTTCTTTATAAACAACCTAAGAAGTTAACTTTTGATGAGAAGCGTTTAACTAACAGAAGTGCAGATGACCGTGGTCTATTTTCTATTAGGAAGTTTGCAAAGAAGTATAACCTTGGTGATCCCATTGCTGGAAACATGTACCAAGCTGAATATGATGATTATGTACCTATTTTGTACAAGCAACTCGGTGCTTAAAGAATTTTGCTTCCAATAATATTATTTAGTTATTTTACAATAATCAATTACTGTAGAACATGATAAAAAGAGAATATTCATATAATTTGTTGTAGGGGTTATATAAAAATAATATTGTATTAATGATTTTTAATAAAGTTCTGATATATAGATAAGTTTGTTTGTTATTTTCTCTTACTTTTTATCTTATTCTTATACAATAAATATGTATACAGATTTTACTACGTATTTTGCGTATATTTTTTCTTATCTAATCTATAAGTCATTTGTTTAAGAAACAAAAACGATAAATTATTTATCTATAGTAATTTAAAGATACTTTTATTGTCCTTGGTAGGAAGAGAATCTTGGTGGGGATGACTTCAAATAAGACATTCATTTTCTATGGTAACATACTTACATCGTTGCAGTCGTTCGTATCGCAACAAGGATGAAGATGTTTAAATCTTTAGGTATGTTTTATTATTATTTTTTATTTTACTGAATTTTTAATTTTTTTAAATTGTATAGAAAATATAACACAAACATAAATGATCTTTATAAGGAAAAAAATACATGATAAGATATTAACATATAGGATTATATAAGAATTGTTTAAAATTATTGTACATTAAAAAAAATAACAATTATTTTTAGGAATTTTTCTTAGCTTAACAACTTTCGTGTTCGCGGACGTTGCATCGGAATTTAAAACGGCAAATATTCAACCTGATATATTGCAAAGCGTTCCCACCGAGAAAATTGAGGTATATTTCGTACAATATCAATTATTATTAATCTACTTAAATTAATTCATAAAGTATAATTAATTAACAAAAAGATCTGTTGACGTACTAGCTCAAAAAAAGAATATATATCAAGTATCATACAATTTCTATAACGAGTTTCTAAAATGCAGGTCAAGTATGGTAAAAACGTAGTTGATCTGGGAACCGAATTGACGCCTACTCAAACACAAGAGATTCCTGAAATTCATTATAAACATGATGGAGGTGTCCTTTATACGCTTATTATGACAGGTATATATATTTATATATTTTTAAACAATCCCATAATTAATAAGAATTTTGCAAAAATATTAATATCTTAAAATATTTTGTTAAAATTCTTAGAAATATGAAATACTCGGAGAACATTTTATTTTCAATAATTTTATATATAAATATATACATAAATTAGTGTGCTATAAAAAAATAAATAATAATAATAATTTTTAGATAAAAAAAATATTAGTTTTAATTTATTAAAGTAATCTTTTTTAAATTTTAAACCTAATCTTTAATTGCTTTCCGATATACTTAAGTATTAAATTATAAGGATTGAAATCTGTTTACCGTTCTTTTTTCTGTAATCCTTTCTTTTTTCGAAGAAGTACGAAAGGAGTGACACGACACCTAAATGACCTTAGATCATTGAAGAGACAAACCACTTTCACCAGCTTCGAAACCTGTTTGCACGCTCGACTTCGCTTCGTTACTTTTGATCTATTGAAATGCGCAAATGAGAAAATGTTAAATGTCATCACCTTTCCATTCGGGAATCATCCGTTTAAATTTGATTAGAAAACAATTAGATGTTTTACATGAGATCCCATATTCTTTTATGGGAATATTATACAGAATAATGTTATTGGTATAACAATAATGAATCTGTGATTTGTGACTTATTTTATGAATTGCAAAAGAAGTTTAGGTGATTCCTGCATTTAGATAAAATTTAACTAAAGTTTGGTAAATTGATTTTAAAAAATAAGATCTCAAATTAAATACAGAACATTTCTTGTTTAATTTCAATCCACTATCAAAAAATGTTCACTATCACAGTATTAGTATTTCAGTAAATTGTATCATGTTTGTAAAACGAGTACATTGAACTATGTTTTATATAATCTGCGATACTTTCTTTCAGTATAAAACTAACTACAACTACGTAATTGTAAAATAACTTCCAATTAATATTTCTTTTCCTTTTGTTTCATAGATCCTGATATTCCAACAAGAGGCTACAACCGAGAATTCCGTCATTGGATAGTTGGAAACATACCTGAAGAAAATGTTGCTAAAGGTGAAATTATTGCTGAATATGTAGGACCAGCTCCACCCAAAAATACTGGAAAGCATCGTTACGTTTTTCTTCTCTATAAACAAAATCAAGGAGCTATTACCTTTGACGAGAGAAGATTGAGTAATCGGTGTGTATAATTAATTATTATTACGTTTAACATTTCTATTTATTTGGTCAGTATTTTTTGATTAATTAACGGTATTTTGCAAAATAAATAAATCAGTATATGTATATGAATATTATGTTCAATATTAAATAATAATTTTTATTAGTATTTCAAATAAATGATTAGTAATTTATAAATAATGTTAGGGTTGCGTCAGTTTATAATTTATTATAATTACTGATCATTCATTTAAAATATTAACTAAAAATATTTTTTGAAAAATATTGACCCAATAAATGAGTCATTCATTAACCAAATTAATTAACTTCACAGACTAAAAAGTACAACAAATATAATAAAATTACATACATTGTCCTATAATTTATTAACATAAAAATTAAATAACAATCCAATTGTTTGCTTTTAAAATTGAAAAGAACATTTTAAACGTGGAATTATTTGTTGTCCATTGAACAACACAAATAATATGCATTCTTTAATCATATTTCCAATTCCATGCTCTGTGATTCATATTAAATATTATCTGATATAAATTATAGGGATGGCAGATTCCGTAGTCGATTTTCAACGAAGAAGTTCGTGGAAAAATATAGTTTGGAGGGACCAATAGCAGGGAACTTCATGAAAGTTGAATACGACGATAACGTACCTTCTTATCATAAGCGTTTAGGATTATAAAGTTTGCATATTTTATACTGTGAGTTATCTCATTATTTCATCTTCTATTGTCTTCTCTTTTTACTTATATTAAAAGTATAATAATAATAATAACAATAATAATAATAATAATAATAATAATAATAATAATAATAATAATAATAATAATAATAATAATAATAATAATTGAAATTAGAACGTCAGTTCTTCGATGTACGTATATTTCTTTCATATTATATTTACCTTAACTTATTTTATTTTTTTGTTTATTTTTCTTTTCTTCTTTTTATTAATCCGCTTTTATTTTTATCTCATTTTATCGTTATAAATATAAAATGTACAGGGTATTACAATCCTATTTCTCTCTCTCTCTCTTTTTGTTTTCTTCTTTGAGATGAGTTACATTTTTTAAAGATGTCTTGAGCATCCCTTTCTCTATAGTAATAAATTCTTAGTCTAATCGTTTACCTCCTACAAAATTGATTATTTTCATATAATTAGTATTTTTTTCTTTTTTTTTATCAATAGGTTATTACATAATGACTAGTAGTTGTTAGATAATATTTCATTCGATTAACATTTCTCAATTATTTTAATTTTAATTATATTTAAATCAATAATAATCATATCGCATTATTCTATTTATTAATATCAAGTTTTTGTTCAAAATAATATTTAAAATTTTCAAAATTATTGAATTATTAAAATATGAAAAATTAAATTACTCTGATTATTTTCAATTTAAAATTGGATATTTAATATTAATTAATTTTTAAATGATTATATATTATTAAATAACTATCAATGTGTGTTGCAGAACATTGCAATGAATTTAATAAATTTCTAAATGATAAAAATATACAAAAAAATAATATTAACCCCTTAAGGAACAATTTTGGCTCAACGTGATACAACGCCGATTAAGTTAAAACTCGAGCGTGCAACTTAAGGGGTTAATTTTGCTAATTTCTTTCGAGTATTTCGATAATGAATTGAATCATACTACATAGAATATAAAAATAAATAAATATATAAATGTGGTTATAAATAAAAATAAAAATGATTGATTATTAATGGAATGAAATATCGTCCAACGTTTATTGTGACTAGAGTTACAACGTATGTGCGCATTTCGGGGCAAATTTCGGCCTATGTATGACTTTCGGAAACTCGAAATCCTTTGAAAAAAGTCTCTTTGCTGGCCCGACTATACTCTTCGATGCAAAATTTGTTAAACAATGATTATTATTATTTATCATCATCCTCTTCTTCATCTTTCTCTTACTCCATGCCAAAGGACACAAAAAACACATTTCTTGTTACAAACTTTCACTTCGTCTTGAAAGTTGTGTATCATCGAAAAATAGGAACGTATTACATGGTGTTGAGATACGTTAAACAACGATTATTTTCTTTTTTTTTATATAAGTCACTAATATAACAATTAATTGTTTATATAACTATTAATAACAAATGTCACAGTATTGAAAAATCACGATTTTTAATTGGGAAAGAATCGATAAAATCGTACGGGGGTGGAATTCATCATCATCGTCATCTTCAATAGTTAAACATTGTTTTATATTAATTATTTTTGTTAACGATTCTCTCGCAGTGATGTCAACGTCGTGTTTTTTAAATTAGGAAGGATTTATTAACACTCAACAATTTATCTAAACGTAATAAGAGGAAACTTAATTCTCATGTGAGCAGTAGTAATCACGTTTTAGTGATATCCGTCATTTTGTTTTTGTTTTAACGAAATATATAGACAGCTTTTTTTAGCTCTCGAATACACACACTCACACACATATATAAATATGTTTACATATATATTATATATATGTATACTATAAATTCGTTATTCCCATTTGCAGATATACACTATGGTGACGTACATTCATACAAATCTCGAGAGACGTATTTTGTTGGTTTGTTTTTTCTTTCTCATTCCAGAGATCACGATTTGAAAGACACATATTTAAAATAACAAGCTCGATACTTAACAAAAATCGAGTTCGTACCGTAGAAATAGAGTCTTTTCTTGGACCAACATGTTCACTGATCCGATTTATGAAATGATGTGGAAACGATTCCTGTGTATCGATGACAAGTGTTGGAATATGTGAACAATCAATTGGTAAGTACAGCTGGCATCTAAATTTCTTTTCTTTTTTTTTATTTAAGTAGTATGTAATAGTACGTTGTCTTTTATGATTATGAACACCCTACTTGGAATGTTCTTTATGTTTCTTTATTTATTTGGTTTTTGATGAAATATTTTAAGGCAGGACAAAGTCCGGGTACATCGTGATATTCCAACAGAGCTGATGATCCCTAACATCACCCCATCCACCGTTACCTTTCCTCAATTTAGTCTTCTTTGCCATACCAGCAACCGTTAAGGTTAATTGCGATGGGAATAGATGATCCCTAGCAGCTCTCAATACATTTTGAACTTTTGCTATAACTGCCGTTGACTCGCAATTATTCTTCTTGTGATGAACACCGCTGAAACATTGTTTATCTATTTATTATAGAAATCATAAAATGTTTATTAAGATCAAAATTTAGAATATTTTTCATTATATTTATAACCACTTTTGTGTGTGTGTGTGTGTGTGTGTGTGTGTGTGTGTGTGTGTGTGTGGTCTTACAATTAGTTTTTGAAATGTACAGGTAAATATGTTTAATAATGTATTTAATTTTTAATATTAGTTATTTTTATTGATTTAAATTAGGATTGTAGCAATTTATTTATATCTATTTATATTTTGTTGTTTACAATTGAATGCAGACAATAATCTCAATTTAAATATTGGGTTAATAAATAATATGTTTTCCCTCCACTGAGAATATTGATCTTGACAATATTATTCACAGATCACTTAATAAAAATTCTTCAAGTGAATCCTATATTGGATAATTGCAAAAAAAAAAATGAAAATAATTCGGATATTGATTTTACCATTCACCAATGTGGAAGACTCTGGGAGCTCTCATCATCATAGTAATCAGGCCGGAATCAATGCGTGGAGCAGCACCAGCTCCTCTGCTCGGTGGTAGACAAGTTTGAGCGATGTGCTGAAGACTCCAATCCCAATTGTAATCGTCGTACGAGCAGAATTGAGCGGCACACTTTCTTAGTTTATTCCACGTGACCCGATTAAAGGCCATACCCATATTGTGTTTACTCGATATCCAGGGTATTACCTCAGCCTAGGTTGTCAAGAAGAATGATCGATGTTAGAATCTATGATTCGGCAAGATTTCATTTAAAGAAAGTACGTGGAAAAAGAACGATAACGATCGATTTTATTATTTTCTTTGTTTATTATCTTTATCGATTAGAAATATACGTTCCTTTTCGTACGTCCATCAAGAAACTGTACTAAATTTAATACGATCAATATTTGAGCTGTTAGTTAACAGGCCAAAGTGATTAATACCAATTTTGTGTGTGTCTGCACTTCAGTTATCATCAAACATTTGATTTATAATAATTAAGCTAAATTTCTTTATACTTTACGATATCTGGAACACGTAATTTGGTATCAATTCCATTAAAATACTAATAATGTAAATATTTAGTTGAAAATTTTATATGAATCAAGTTTCGTATTACTCATTAATTAAGAAATTAATATCAATAATCAGAAAAATTAAATAATAAATGGTTTGATAGTATATATTATGACATTATCAATATTATTAACTTTATGGAATTAATCGATGTGGCCTATGGAAAGCTCATTTATTGATTATTAGCACTATATAGAGATCATTATCAATAATTAAACTTGTATACACTCTTTTCCGTACGACACAATCTACGGTAAACCGTATATGTCGTTGACAAGACTTGCTTTATCGTTACACTTAGCTAGTAGAAAAAAAAACCAAACGATTGAAAAAAAAGAAATATAGTGCCCCAAACGATGAATAAAAAAGGGGGATGAGGAACGCTTGTGCATAAAGTAAAGAATAGCAAGAAAGAAAAAGGAAAACAATAAACAAAGGTGGGGTTCTTCGGTTGTACATTTCGTTCAAGCGAATATCGATTGACAAACGAAAAACATTTCTAGTGTCGTTTGAATAATGAGATGTTTTTTCAGGAAAAAAATAAATAAAATAGCGTTACCTACATGATGACTAAAATAAAAGCAAGAAATGTTACATCGAACGAGACAACTCTATACGTAACAAAAATAACAATTTCAGTTCTTGGAAAATGATCATGGTTCTTATTCGATGTGCCATTCTGAGTATATGCAGATCAAATACAATACTTTCTATGTAAAAAGATGGATGAAGGTTACGTTATACCAGCTGATCCGATTAGTTGGATTAAAATGATAATAATTAATATATACCCTAGAGAATAATTGCGGATTATAAAAGCGTGCAAAAAAGATTAATTGAGAATAATACAGAAGAATAATAATAAGAAGAAGTGCCAGGTGACACAGAAGCAAGATCAAAAATGCGAACTTAGATTCGCAAAGGATGATATTCTCAAGATAATTATCAGAAAAATAGGATTGGGATTATAGGAGGATTGTAATGTCTCTAATCAATTCTCTAATATTTCGTTTTTGTGTGTGTTTTTGCATCTGGGTCTGAAAACCTTCTGATAGTGGGTGTAGAGACTTGGTAAGAGCTGGAAAGCCCAAGAAGGTGCAGCATGCACCATTTGGGAACTCTGATAGGTCGACACTCCAGCAATAGTTTGTCCTCCAACGACGTTGCCAACAGCAACGTTGTTATTGTTGTTGCTGATGCTGCTACTGCTGCTGCTGCTACTGCTGCTGCTGCCGATGTTGCTGGTGATACTGCTACTGATGAGAGCATTCTGTAGTCCCGGTGACTCGTGCTTCTTTAATCCATGTAGTAGTTCCTTTTGTAAGGCGCCGTTTACGCCAAGGAACTAACGGATCGGGCGTGCGTGAAACATCGACACAGATACCTTTCACAATGAAGTGAAAAAGAAAGAGGAACAGGGGAAAATTTTGAAAGAATTTGGAGAGAAACACTTCAACAATTTTGGAAAACGAAGACGAGATTGTTGTTTTTTTTTAAAAAGGATGAATTTCTTTCTGTGCTATAGTGACGGTGTTGTCAACATTTCGAGCAAGATTGCAACGTCTCATTTGTTCGCATACTTGCTCGTTTATTGCGTGATGAAAGATTTACAACGATACTTGTTATATAATTGTTCTGTTTTTTTCTGTTTAAGTTAATAACAGTACAGATTAAATTTAAATATCGATGATAACAAGTATCGTATTACATGTGTAAAGTGAATTTACAATGTCGTAAAAAGATAAACTAAAGACACGATAGTTCAGCGATGATGTGAAAATGTGTTATGATCCAATGAAATTCCTGTAAATGAAATAACCAAAATTCCAAGCGTTTGTTTTGTTTTGATTTGTTTAGAGCTTATGTACAGAAATTAGGCGCAAATTTTTTTCTGTTTTAATTTTCCTTCTTCTGATATAGAAGATTCCGATTATAAAATGCAATTTTAAAAGATAATACATAAAAACGTAATATTTGTTAAAAGAGTGTAAAGTGTATCATAATAAAGCATAGTGTAAATCCAGCGTGTAAATCGGCTAGTGCCCACTCCTCGCAATAGATGTTATAGAAAGACTTACATTGTTTCAATTGATTTCAATTTAGTTAGATTTATTATTAGAATTCTTACTCACTTTACGACTGAAGTCAGCGAAATAGTTGTAGGTCTTGAGGTATGTACCCAAGGAAAGAACGTTGCAACGTTCGCAGCTGTGTTTGCAGGTGCGTTCCATCAGTCTCAAGACATGAAGAAAGTCTTCAGCTACGTAATGATCTTCCTCAAGGAATAGGACCATACCCGTATGATTTTTCGTTATTGTTAATTGATCGAAGACCTTGTTGGCTTTCCACCACCAATGATGCTTCGTTTGTGTAAACTTTGCCTCCCGATAATGACCATAAAGATCTGGATGCTTCGCGTTGATACATTTTAAATACAAAGCTCTGTAAAATAATATGAACAAAATTAATAAGAATATATAACAACGTTTAAATTTGTTTATGTTTGTATGAGTAAAAATTTTAGGGGATTCGAGTCAGAATTCTGAAAATTCGAGAACACAAAAACATATTTGGGATTGTTTACATAAAAATTAGACTATAAAATTATGATTGAAAAGTTTAAGTATAAGATTAAAAAGGAAAAATAAGAGTTTCAATCTCCAACCATTTGATCCTAAAATATCAGTTGAATTTTTAAATATCAGGTAGTCCAAAATAGTTTTTGTTTCTGTAAACCTTTTAGACCCTGACTCGACTTATCCCAATTGTAAAAAGAACCCTGCTGTGCTTTGAGGCTCAGGTATCTATAGACTTCTAATGTTGTTTTAGGAACCAATGATATTGAATACTTGAAGATACAAGACTGAAAGACGTGCCTTGCGGTTGGAAACCTTTTTTATCTTTTGTGTTAGCTAAAATAGCTTTTAGGAGACCTTTATCTCCATTTTCTTTTGTAACCTACACATTCCTACAGTTACTTTAGTGGTCTTGTGTTCGGTTTACAATTAGAATTAAAAAGTATCTTGTGAAAAGAATTTGAAATTGAAATATTTTCTTACTGTTCTTTGTGAATGTTTCTCGGACAATCGTTCGGATCTTCCCCGGGAAATGTTCTAGGATGCGTTTGTATGCTATGTGGATAAAATATTTGCATGACACGACAAAAGTCAACGCTCTGAACTAAGTAATTGATGTCCGGATTCCACACGTCATGACTAAAAACAAGAAGAGCCTGTTCTATGCCCCTGGCTTGTGCCAGAGAGACGATCAGGTGCCTCAAGTAGGTCAGCCTAACGTGAACTTGGACGACGATGATCGGTGCATCAGCGGCAAGTGGACCAAACGCTTCCTCATTGTAAACCTTTTGCTCGAAGTTTATCCGATCGATGTTACGACGAATCTCCTCGATTTCAAGATCCGTTAGCGTGCCAGAAGTTCCATTGCTTGACGTCGAAGACGCATTACGCCGTTCTTTCAGGAACCTTCATTAATCATCATAAGAAAAGGATGAAAAAAAAATATTATAACTTATGGAAGTTAATTTGCAGATCTAACTGTTTTCTCCCGTTATTATTATTATTTTTTCTTAATGGATTAAGTTTAGCCAATTAATAATTTTGAAATGTTTTATTAAAAAAAAAAAAAAAAAATAAAAACAAAAAAAAAACATACTATTAATACTATAATACTTATTTTATAATTTATTTTATTATAATTTATTATTTATTATACTTATTATATATTATACTAAAAATACTCTAATACTTATTATAATACTATTTATACAAAAAATACTATTAATAATTTAACTCTTTGAACCACGAGTTCTACTTTACAACCAAATTAAATTATTATTATTATTGTGTTTTTAAATTATGTTATTCCTTTATTAAAATAAAAATAAACTAACTTGTTGCAATTAAAAAAGAAATACAATTTCTGTTCAACATGAGTCTTTTTTTTTATTTGATACATCAAAGGGTTAATTATATTTATTTCAATATGTTAGTATTACTTATTGGTATATTTAATTTATATTATATATATTTAAATGAGAATATTAATAGTAATTGTATATTGAAAAGGTGGATTTGATAAGAATGGAATACTGAACGAACCTGTGAAGTTCCTGTGGGACCAGCGCAAAAAGCGTCTCGTTAGCCGAAGACTGTCCAGACGTGTCCCCACCGGTTAAGCTGATCACATGAAGCTGCAGCCAGAGAAATGTCGCCAGAAATACGAGGACAAGTGTCCTCAGTAGAGTACCACGACCTGATCTCACCACTCCAACCGCTGTGACCCCTGTGTCGCACAATGTCAAATTGTTGGATTATTTTTTACTTTAAAATTTGATTATTTCCTCCTTAGTTTTTTTTTATTTCTTTGATCATGTATATTGTATATACAGAGTGTTCTATTTAAATAGATCAACTATTTAAATATCTTCTGAAACTGTTGATGGTAGAAAATAATGTGTTGAATGGTTTAAGGGTGTACATTATCTGATATTATTGGTCATATAAAAGTCCATTTTGATTTTTTAAATGGAATCTCATATTTTATATATATATATATATATATAAACATTTTAATTATCTTTAAAATGATATATCACGGGATAGGGGTATGTATCACTGGAAATTTTGATGCAAGGTTAGTTAGAAATTAAATGAGATGGAAATGAAAATGTTATCAATATTACTTTGAAATTTTTTTTCTTAATATCTAAATTAAATATATATTTTTTATTAAAATAATAATAATTAATAATATTATAATAATTATATATCATATATTATATTTATTATAATTATATATTATATTATAATAATTAATAAAAATTACTTTTAATTAAGATTTATTCGTGGTATCAAAATTTTAAAAGTCATTGTTATTATAAATATCAGAAAGGTTAAAAATTATTGTCAAAGAAGAAAGAAGTTACTTGATCGAAATAAAATTGTTTTTTTTTATTTCAATAATATAAATAAATAAATAAAAAAATTTATAATTCATTATTCACTTAAATTAGATTAATAAATTTTGTCACAGACCAAAAATCAATAAAGTTTATAGATATTTTAAATTTGAACTAGTAAATTTTCATGATAAAAGGAATTTCGAATATTTCCGATAACATATTCATTTACTATCACATGTATACATCAATTTATTTTCTGATCATAATAATGGCGTAATATTTTTCCAGGTGCTGTTACGTTCTTAATAAGTGAAATCATATTCGCAATAAAGAAAGAGACACACAGTAATGAAATGCAACAAAGCATGAGTCTGACACTGAGTGTGGAGTATATAACTAGACAAAACTCATGTACAGTATGTATAGTATATACTGCTCGACCTACAATCGTTCTACAACGTAATAACGAGGGAAACGCAATGAAGTTTCTTGTCAAACCCAGTGATTTTAGTTGGATTTAACAATAATGAAAGAAAATAAGATAGATGGTAATAAACAAGAGTTTCTAACTTTTCAAAATTCTTGTGAAACGTTCAAAGAAAATTAAATGATGTAACTAAATACATTTTTCTGTAAAAAAAAATAAAAATAAAAAGAATGAAAGTGATCAGTATGGTATAATCGAATTCTAAATAAAAATTGTTCTATAATTTCACATAAAAAATAATTGAAATACATTTATTTGAAAACTGAAGTGTGATTAACTATTTTAATTTTATATTTTGATTGTTTCTAAAGTAATTATCATAATTATTGTTTTTAATAATAATTGGTTTATTAAACAAATGGAATATAAATTTATAAAATTAATAATTGATACTGTATTTTTCCAAATATTTTTAAGAGTCATTGTATATATACCATTGTATAATATAATACACTTATAACGTGCTTTTTTCAGTGTACAATACATGTATTTTTAATTCAAGTAGGAAACACATACTCATATCTATTATCTCGATTTTGGTTAACTTTAATTGGGCCAAGTTATGTAGAAAGTTTGCGAGCCCTTAAAGTAAGATAAAAAATTCATTTTACATGGTACAGCTCTTATCTCGTTTGGTTATCATTGTTTTGTAAAATATTACCAACACATGGATGAACTTTTATATTATACAATTATTATGATATCCAAGTTACTTTTACTGTTTATATCTTTTTTTATATTATGCATTATTAAATAAACAATTTTAACTTTATAAAAAAAAATAAAATACTCAATATCTGTGATCTTTTTCCTGTAAAAAATATTCTCAAACAATAAAACAATTTTTTTATTACAATACAATTATTCAAATTACTAAATAGTATAAAACATAAATAAAAGAAAACAAACTCTAATAAAAATGAAGTTATTAATGAAATATTGTGTTTGTAATTAAAATTTGTGAATTAAATTTATTATTTAATTTCCGAGAGATAATTAAGGGTCCGATGGTAACTTTCTGTATAACTTGTGTATGTGTGATATTATGTGATGTGAGTGTTATCCAATAAAAGATCTCATTAATCTATTGTTTGAATTCTCCTGATAAACTATTAGTGAAACAATGTTCTCATAATTACGAGCCGATAAACAATAATAGTACGTGCGTTTAATAATTCAAATATAAACTTTGTACCGTACAATTTGCGTTTTAAATTATAGCAGTAACAGTAAACAAATATTAACACGTTTTTATATAAAATAATATTATTGAATAATATAATAACAAAAATTAATATAAATATTCATAAATATATATTAATATATAGAATACATATTAATGTTACTTTATTTTGATATTAAATTAAATAAAATTTGTATTTTATTAATATATGTAATAATTTGTATTAAATAGTTGATATTAAATATTACATATTGATCGATATTTTATTTTATAATCAACAAAATTAAATATAATTATTAAAATTCGTAAATTAAATCGAACGATATTAAAAATGAGAACAATGTTTCGATATATATATTTTCTTCTTTTTAATTGATTCCATTTAATTGAATTTGATTTAATAAGATTTAAATTAATTTTACATTTGATTTTAATTAACGTATTTCATTTTTTGTCATATATTCGTGACCCCCTCATTAGTTTCTAGTGAAATTATCGAAGAAGAAAGTGCACTCGATTAAAGAGTTTCATGGAAAGAACAACGACATGCTTCGAAGTATTGGAGTGTATATATGTTTATATATGTATGTGCTTATGTATATATATATGTATATGCATATGTATATGTATATATGTATAGTTATAGAAGACGGGAATCGATAGTCTTTCGTTGGCATTCCGTATGCGGTAAAACGGACGAGTACATTTTTCTATTTGGATTGGTTAAATGTTTAAAATAATATACATGTATATATATATATATATATATATGTTACCATTAATTCATGAAATAAACATGTAAACAATGAAATAACTATATAAATTTGTTAAAGTATAAAAGAAGGGTGAATTACATATTTTAACTAGGTAATATAATTAATTAACGAGAAGTGAGTGTGTTAAAGTATGAAATTGAAATTAAATATGATAGAAACAGTATGATTAACAACATTGGTTTTCAAAATACAAGAGGAAATAAAAATGAACAACTATCAGCATTTTTATAGAAAAAAAAAGAAGCAGATTTTTAGAATACATTAAATATCAATCTAATATTTTAATTATTTGTCTTTTGTGAGTTTATATTTTATTTATTATTAATTATTTGCTAAAACAATTAGTTTAGGTGTATAATAAGATGCTTTTCCTATAAGACATTTAGTTATTTCGTGTAAGATATAAGTTATTTGTGAATTAACTGATTTATAACACTTTAACAGTAATATATATATGTATAGGTGAACAAAAAAAAACATAAAGAATAGATATTCAGAATATCACCTGTAAATTTGTGGTACAAGCAAGAGTAGAGGATGATTTTACATGAAAAATTAAATTGTAATTAAAAAATATAGAATACAATTTAATTCATTGAATAATTTGAATATTTGTGGGACAATGATGCAAATCTAATGAATATTTAACGAAACACCGATGATAATGTGCATACTTAATGTAGGTATAATTTGCATAATATTGTTTATACGTAATATCATATACATTAACGTATAATATTGAGGTGGCTTTTTTTCTCGGACAAATGGAATTTCCAAAATGAATTTTGCAATAAAGTACAATTGGTGAAAATCAACATCGAACATTTAATAAAAATATTTATACAATGTTATCGAAATTTGTTTTACCTCCCACAGATTTTTTTCCGCGTATCGTTTTTGAGTATTTCTGCTTAGAATAAGTTTGTTGTTTTCCTAAAAGAAAACAAAAGTTTACAATAATTGTTATCCTCTTGTTTACTTTCCTTTTAAAATAATTACTTAAATACTATCTATAAAAAAAAAAAACAAGAAAAAAAATAGTATATAATATATCAGTATAATTTGTTTAAAAAAAAGAAAGTATATCATTTATTGTGGTTTATTTTTGTTCTACTTTAATGCTAAGCAATGATTTTTTTTTTAAAGAAAAAGAAAGAAGAACAAACCTAAACAATTTAATCATTTATTTTTTGCAAATAATCTGTATTAAATAATAATAATAGTAATAATTTTGTGTTATGATTTGTTTTAATAATAATAAGTTTAATATTAAATAAAATATATAAATATACATATATATATTAAATAAAAAATGTATAATATATTATTATATTTTTTTATTTTATTATATTTTTTTATTTTATTATTATATTTTATATTATATATATAATAAATTTATTAAAAAATATATAATTATTATATATTAATTATACATTATAAAATAAAATATTTATTCTGTATTTAATATTTAAATAATATAACTTTTTCATATGTTATTTATTATTTATTACTTATTCATATATTATTTATTTTCATATATTAATATTTAAATAATATAATTTAATTTAATAGTTAAATATATTTAAATATAAAATATTTATATTTATATATATTTTATATTTTAAATTATATTAATATGTAAATATATATATTAAAATTATGTCTATTATAAAATAAAAATAATAAAATTCATATTTTCATTGGTAACACTTATTGTCACTTTACTATAAAAATTACCAACACATATGATTATCCTATTAAAAATTTAATATGTTCATTTCTGCAATAACTTTGGTAGACTATAAACAGTTAAATCATTGAAACGAATAAATATCGTATGCGGATAAACCAAAAATAAGATATCATGAGATATTCTACGAACACAGCCTACTTTTAAATATTAGATATGACCTACGCACTTTTTTATGTGTTTATATACGATTATAACATATACATAAATTTGATTTGAATAAGCATCGAAAATACTCGTCACTGGTTGGTAAACCTTAAACTCCATACACAAATAATAATTCGAGATTATCCATATTTATTATTGATTAGCTTGACACATTCCAGAACTGTGATAGAGACAATTTTATTGAACGAGTGTTTAGATATTTTTTTTCTCTCTTTTTTTTTTCGTTCTGTATCGTTTCTGTGATAATGAGCTCTCGACGACAAATAATTACAGTTGTCACAAACATGCAACGTGTACGCATCAATACATAAATAATATTTCTATTTTTATATACACTAGACATATATTTATTTGTTACATTGATATTTTTGTTTAAAGTGATATAAATAAATAAAAAAAATAAACAAAAGAAGAATATAAAAAAAATAAATAATTTTATTTAACCAAATAACCTTTTTAAAAGGTTCTGCGAATTGTTATTTATTTATATTACGTTTTTTATAGTCGTATTTAAAAAAAATTTCAAAGAAATATTTTTTTATATTATTTTTATATAAAAAATATATTGCATAAAATATGTTATATATTTTTTATTTTATTTTTTCCATAAATATTTCCATATAATTTTTAAATATACCAAATATTTTTAGATATAAGGGTTTAACGAATTGTAAAAAAAATGTTTGAAAATCACTGCGCGTTAAGATAATATTATTTTTTTCTTATCTTATTTTATATTTAATTTTTTTCTTTTTCTTCTTTCATTTGTGTTTCTTTTCTTTTTTTTTTTCTTTACCTGTTTCCATGCGAATTACGAGAGGATGCATTGCGTGCAACGATTTGCAATGCGTGCCACAGCTCGTTACGCGTACGTGAATATCTTGATTCTAAGTAATTTTATTATCTTGAAGGAAAAAGGGAATCTTCTTCACAGTGAAATTCAATTAAAACAAGCATAGACGATTACGAAGGTAGAAGCTTTTTTTTTGCAAGTATTTTGCATATTTTAATTCTCATATTCTCGTTTTGTACGTTTATTTATTTATATAATTTTTTGTCTATTTATTTTTAATTACGGTTTATTTGTTTTTTTTTTTTTTTTAGTTATGACGAAACCTTAATTCGTGATATAGATTTAAATTTTTTAATTAAAATTTATTTAATTTATCAATTATTTTTTACTTACTTTCTTTTTAAATATAATTATATTGTAATTTTTTTATTTTTCTACACCAAATTAAATGTATTATTTCAATAATAATTTAATTTATTATACGTAATGCTATAAATTAATAAAAAAGAAAACATATATTAATTACAATTATG
This sequence comes from Polistes dominula, assembly GCF_049000335.1. Lineage (NCBI taxonomy): Eukaryota > Metazoa > Arthropoda > Insecta > Hymenoptera > Vespidae > Polistes > Polistes dominula. The sequence goes on along the minus strand of NW_028301152.1, from coordinate 7,834,939 downwards.
TAAAAATTATTTTATTTTATTTCATTTATTGTATTATACGTAATATTTTTAATCGAGAAAATAAATTCGATATTAAAGATTGAATTTTTACTTTTTTTTTTTTAAATGATATATCACATTTGTTCAAATATTGAACCATAACTCGGAAATATGAAAAAAAATAAAAAAGAGATTCATTCGTTACCAATAAAAGGTTCGTCATAACTATTTTATTCGATTCAAATAATTCTATAGTAAATATTATCGATGAAATACAATAGACGTTATTTCTTGATGTGTTTTTCATCGATATATACAAAATGCAATTTAAATCCGTTCCAATTGTAACCCACGAAGACTTACACTGTCGTTTCTCGCCACATTAAAAGCTTCTTTTCGTGTCGTCAAAAGCTTACGAAATAAAAAAAGACTCACCTCTCATCGTGTCATCCTTAGGTAAGTATTCTGAAACAAAAGATACATTAAATTGTAGTCAAAGATTAGAGATTGTTTTTTTTTTTTATTATTATTATTATTATTCTTGTAAAAGTAAAACATTCTGATGAAAATTTGATTTATTTTGACTCCTGCAATGCTCTATCGTATATTTTTTAATTTATAAATTTATAAATTTTTAAATTTTCAATGTCATGTATTTTTATATTTTTCAATTTGGAATATTCATTTATTTCATTTTTTTTTTAAATTATTGGTTACATTAAAAGGAACACAGTTTTTTAGATATTTTTTTTAATAATAATAGAAATAATTTCAAGATAATATACAGATATATATACATATATACATATATATTATAATATTCGTAGAAAGAGAGGATTTAATAACACTATGCGTTAAAATTCCACCCATCGAGCTATAACTTTAATTCATGTAGTCTTTTTCTTGGCAAACTATCAAATAGCTTGCCACTAATGTGACTTCATGAGTACATATGTACCAGAGACTGAACAGAATCTCTTTCCATCTCGAATTTCGAGGGACAACGATGGGTCTATCACGAATTCATTCTCGTGTTCGGATTCTGTAAAGTCAAACTTCACATACACCACGTTTCATTTTGTTTATTTTTTCAAAGAGTAAAAAACCATTCAAAAAACTGCTTATTTTTGAAATTTTTTTTTGGAATGATGGTAAGTGTAAAGTAACATTTTTTTAAGGGTATTTTATTATACATACTTTTAGTAATATTAACAAATTTTTTTTTGCAAATAATCATAAAATAGCAGCGCTATAGTTTAACAAACTTAACCTCATATTTTTGGATTTCACGTCATGTTTGAAAAGTTTTTTGTTTATAAATAATTTTTGTCTAAATTTTTCATGGAAAAATATATATACTTGATATTTATTCTAATTCTTTACGTTCTTTCCTAAATAATGTATTTATATAGTATCAGTATAAATTTCAAGTGAACCAATAGTCGAAATTTTGCAAAAACACTGTATTCAAGGCGAGGTTAGTTTCGTTGAATTGTACCGCCGCCATTTTGTGATACCTTGCAATAAAAAAATTTGTAAATCTTATTTAAAGTGTATACAATAAAATCCCTTAAACAAATTTTTCCTTATACTTATCATATTTTTATAAAAAAAATTGGTAAAAATAGGTTATGTTTCGTAACATTAGATTGATCTTATCTTATAACAAATTCATTGTAAAATAAACAGAAATTTGATGTCACAAAAATTTATTTACCTTAAAAAATGAAGACAACTCGTTGGATGGTCCTCCATTTTGAAAAAATCTATAACAAAAACAAAAGAAAAGTGGATGAAATTAATTTATTGGATAGATAAGATACGGTCAATGGTTTTTATTTAAAAAATGACTTGAGAAAAATGTGACTCCTGATTAGTAGCTTGTTAATGAGTACACCCAGTTCGTTTGCCTTTGTAATCTTTAAGAAGAAAATATCTTCTAAGCGTTAATTGGCATGAGATTATCGTACCAAGAGGACCGGGTCAGCAACTTCCGATTCTGAGTCCGGAATTAACGCCGGCAGGAGGAATAATTAGCACGGCCTGCTGATTCGCATAATTAATTAAGGGAACATAGAAGGCAAGTTCTCAAGGTTAAACACGATTAAGTTGAAGTCTAAAGCGTGGGAAACGAACCGGAAGGAATCAAAGTCTGAGATTCCAACATTCTTTCCTTTTCTTTACTTTACCTTTCTTTTCTTTTATTTGCCATTCTTATTTAGATTTCTTTGCTTTTTTGTATAAAAAATCAGATTATTTTTATAATTAAAAAATATTGTATGGGGCTTGGAAATAGGCTTATTATTTTCTTTTTGGTTGTAAATAAAGTTGGTTGTATATTATATTGTAGTATGTCTATAAAAATTAAATTTAATAGTATAATAATTAAAAATAATATTTTATAGTAATTTTATAGTAATTAAAATAATATATTTGTAAATATATTTACAAATCACTGGTAATAAAATATTATTACACTCAACTATTATTATTTTATACAATTTATATATATAATTAATTTTATTATAAAAAAAAATAAAAATATTAGTACTGTGTTGTAAAAAATATAATTACACCTATATTGCCCTTATTTGATAAAATTATAAAATAATATTTAAAAAAAAAACAATAGATTTATTTTATAGAATGTAATGAAATTGAATTTGGGTGTGTTATCAAAATTGATGGGCCAATTGAAATGTTTTGATCAATTGAATGAAAAATTTTAACGCAATGGAATTTATTCCTTCTTTTTACTCCTACCACCACTTTCTCGCCCCCACTCCTTCCTACCTCCCACTCTTCTCGCCCCCCACTTATTTCTCAACCGTATGCACCGTAATTGACTTTAACCATTGAATTATAATGTAGCGCGTGCAGCTAGACGACGCACCGACTACGTCCTTGTCCCAATTTGGACATCTCGCGTAACGTCCGAGTAGTACGAGATTTTATGACGATCTTTATCCTTCTGAATGACTTAAGTGGCCGGACTCATTATGCGGAGAAACGTTCTTAATGTCTTTACAGAGTAGATGGTTCGCGTTCGAATAAATTTTCGTTTATAAAATGAGCGCACAGCAACCAATCTTTTCTTTTTTTATATGCTAAATTCGTTCCAGAAAATACAAAAAAAAAAAAAAGAAAAAATAGGACATTATGTAGATGAAAAAAAAAACAAATTTGATTATTTGTATTACAAAATCATGTATTTCAAAAAATCCGTAAAACTTATTCAAGGAAATACTTTAAATATTTTTTTTTTATTTCCAATTTAAATCTAATTGAAATTGTTAAAAAGTTGATAATTCTATTTTAACAAATTAATTTGTTCTATGAATAATAAATTTGTGAAACTTGTAATATATTCTTATTTTAATTTAAATCAAATTAAATTTTTAGAAAATCGAAAACTGTAAACGAAGGCCGTATATACATGAAACAATTGATTATTAAAGCATATCTGTAAAACCTATAAAAAAAAAAAAACAAATATAAATAAATAAAATCTTATCTAAAAATTGATATTAAAGTTCAGATTTCAAAAAAAATTAATTTATTTTAATTTTGTTAAATAAACAAAACAAATTATGTACAAATTAGGGATAAATTAATAATTCTGATCGTGTTAAATCAAAACTGTCTAATAAAAGACACCGTCAACAACCAACAAAAAAATATAACATTATTTACTTTCTACTAAAATCACATCAGAATTGAAAAACACAAAAACAATTTTTATACAGTGTCAGATAAAAACAAGTCGGTTAGAAATAAAATTGAAAATTCATATGATGAAAAACGAGACCACGTACAAAAAAGAAATTGAATTAAATTTGTTGACAATGTTGAATAAAAATCGTATAAAAAATAAAATCAATAAAAAAAATTGAAAAATATTAAAATACATGTATAAATAATGTTAAAAATAAATGATAAAAATTTTCAATACGCACAACAAGACATTGTATTCATTAAATTGAAGTATTTTCCGTGAAATAAAGATTTGTTAAAGTATTATTATAGAATTTAGTCGAATGAATCGATTACGTTATCGAAGGTCGTACTTACACATGTATATACATATATATATATATATACGAATGCAATATGTGCATTTAAATACACATATGTGTCATGAATAAGATTTTTCCATATCCTACGTAACGTTCGTTTAACACGTTTAAATATCCACTCATACAATAACACACATGGATAGCAAAACCAACTCGTCTACAATAGTGAAACGTTATTTCTTTATCTATTCAAGACACTTACCATGTGTGCATAAATATACAGGGTTTCTTTGTTTATTTATATATAAAATTTGACCAACATATATGTACATATATTCTATGAACACATTATTAATATTACATTAAACATTTATAACAAATATACGAAATAATAACTGATTGGTGTTTTGTTGACACATATATATATTTTTATAATTTTAATAAAAAGTTAAATTAGAAGAAAACAAAAAATAAAACACATTAAAATATGTATAATTAACATTTTTAAATGTAAACACAATAATAAATTTCTTGTGTTAAGATTTAATGTTAATTTCCAAATTGGTAAAGAAAAATTTCATAAAAATTTCATAAAAAATTTCATTAAAAAAATTGAGAAATGAAGATACAAACAATTAATATTTTTATCGTCTTTCCTAAATGTGTCGGATGTAAATAGTATTACAAACTACAACACTTAAGATAATTATCATCATCCGGTCGCGTATTTAACACACACACACAAGTGTTAATTGTGAAAAGAAAAAACCTGCGCGCATCGAAGAACACTCGTTAGAAAATTCTATTTTTTGTTTATTGTTGTTAAATCATATGATAAGTATTATTATTCTAATCGTTTATTACAATTTTTAATCTAACAATAAAACTCACATAATCCTTGAAATTTGTCTGTGTGTGTATGTGTTTTGTTTAGTATAATAAAATATTATATAAAAACGTAATGTTATTCAAGATCAAAGTAGAGCTATAGATAAGTGTAACTGCTTTGAACATATACTGGGTGTTACACTTATTATTCACACAATTTTATCAACACATCATAATAAATATTGTATTAACATGGATTTTAAAATGTTATATTCAAAATAACAAAAACATGAAACGTTTTCTTGTCTAAAACACCATACAGGAATAGATTATCTGTTCAAATTGCAATACCATTTCAAAATGGAGTTCTTTATTATGAATGCAAGTCTGGTATCTACGTAGAATAGAATTATAATTACATTACTCATTTCTTTTTTATTTTCTTTAATTGCAATAAATTACGTCATAAATTCTTTGTATTTTTTTCTAACATGTAATCATTGATGTTTGATAAACTTTTTATTTTCACTATTCCTTACTAATAAAATTCTAATGGCGTGATATCTAGGGATCTTTGATGTACCAAGAAATTGTTTTTTTAATGTTATATTCATCATGGAAAGTAATGGTCATGTAATTTAGGCAATATTGATATATAATTATTTATAATTATTATTTTTATCATTATTAAGTAATGTCATTATTAAATATAATTAATTAATTTAAAATATAATTTTAAATATTATAATATATAATTAATATTAATTATATAATTTAATTAATTTTAAATATAATTAATTAATTTGTAAATGTAATTTAAATTAAAGATCAGAGATACCTAAAAAAAAAACTAAAAATACATAAATTATTATCAACATCAAAGTTTTGAAGTTTAAGGAAAAAAAGTGAAAACTTAAAAACTGTATAAAATATTTAATATTTACAATCAAAAGTTTGATCGGGCCACTCCTTTGTGAGATAACTGCTGAATATACGAAAAAATATTTCTCACCATCTATTACGATCCTTCTACCGGTTCCTTTTTTTTCAAGAATTCAAGATAAACAGAAGATACGAAGCATGTGTGAAATAGAGAAAGAGAAAGATAGATGGATACTCGATCGAATGGCTGACACACGTTCGTTCGCATGTATTTACGAAGAAGAAGATGTTCATCGCTTAGGCGTATTGCACATAACGGATAAGCGGCCATATTGAATCTTCCGTGACTTAAAGATAACGGTATGAGACAATATACAAGTACATTTTGTACCATCCTTATTTACGTGTTACACTCTTAAAAGATACTTTTTTTTCATATTTCACTTATTTTGTTTCATTTTAATAAATGTATCTTATGGGCTAGGGAATAAGTTTTTTCGTATATATATATATATATATATCACTATATAAAAATATCAGACAAACTATAACAGCAAAATTCAAGGATATAATTGAACTATTACGATATATACCATCGGAACATCATAATTTCTTCAAATCCCGTTCACACACCCAGTAGTAAATTTTTTTGTATGTTATGTTTGTAATTTTTTATATTATGTAGTTAAAAAATGTTTTGAATTGTTTAAATTGTATTTCTACAGCATTATTTATTAAAAAATATTAATATTGAATATTTAAATCAACGACATTGATAATTATGTTTTGAAAATATATTTAATAAATTATATATCTAAAATAAGATTAAATAGTATTTTGTTTTTTATTTCAATAAATGTTTTATATATATAATAATAATATAATAATTATATTATATAATAATAATAATAATAATAATAATAATAATAATAATAATAATAATAATAATAATAATAAAAATAATATTATAGATATTTTGAAATATTGGGTTGGCAAGTAAATAATTGCGAATTTTGTCAATAGGTAGCTTTTAAAAATCAGCAATAACTTAGTTACCAACCCAATAATACTAGCACGCCGGTATAATAAATAAATTCCTATTTTTTATTTTGGATGAATATGATTATAAAAAATTAACAATGAAAGAACGAATAATAGTACATACGTGTGATATACATAAATTTATAATTTATGTGCGTATACACTTAAATATTTATTTAAATTGAAATATACTATCGATTTTGTAATCTTAAGGTATATCGTTAAACTAGAAATGACATTTTCAGAATATCTCGATACGCACGATTGAAATCATAAAATATTCATTGACATAAGAAGAGTTTTTATATGAGTAGGATAAACATCCATAAGCAAGTTTACACACATATACGTGTTTTACATATACATAGAAATCAAAATGAGTAAGCAAATCGTTTAGTTAAACTGTCTAAAGGTCAAGATCCGACACACATGTATATATATATATACACATATATGTAAAAGGATAGAACAAGGTTAATTAGCAAATCAACTTTCTTCCGAGACAGGCAAACATACGAGTTCGTTCGATAGACGCTAAATGATCATTTTATTTCCTAATTTGTTATTTTATCACATATATGTTAAGATCGAAGTTTTATTATAAAAGAAAAGAAAAAAAAGAGTAATTTCTCTGGAATAACGTGCATCGATTATTTTTAAATATTATGTCATCCCAAATAATTACTTTCTTTTTTTTATTTTTGGTAATAAGTTGTACAATATTTTATGGGTAATATTTTTTTTTATGCTATTTTAGTAAATAAGATCAGTTTTATTTTGTATTATCTTTTTCTTTACCTGTATATTATTCAACATTAAAAATATCGTGCGCATAAAATTATTTTAAAAAAAATAAAGAAAATAAAAGAATAAACTTTTGAGACAACCTAATATTTTTGAGTAATAATCCGTATTAAAAAAAGAATAATAATTGTGTTATATGATTTATTTTAATAATATTATATTAATTTTAATATAAAAAAAGATATATATTTTATATTAAAAAATATATGATTTTTATATATTAATTATATACTATAATTATATTAAATATATTACATTTATATATATATATATATACTATTATATACCATTACAAATGTAATACAATCATTTCTGCAATAACTTTTTAATTTATAATATATCTACAAGTTTGTTTAATTTATTTTGTATCGTCAGATTAAAAAAAAATCATTATTTTAAGATAGAATTTCCAATTTAAATAATATAACAATCATAATAATTTTTTTAACATTATCTAGGGATATTTTTAAATCAAGGACAAATACAATTGCAATAATAATAATATGTATGACATATTTGAAATAAAAATGATGGATCGAATAATCAATCAAATAATGTTGTTTATATTGATTTGTTCAATATATATATCGTTTATTTACATGAGTATATGTACGTAAATACATATACATATATACGTGAGCCGGCCTCGATGGTTCGATAACTGTACTATTTTCTTGCTTCTCTCTCTTAAGAGGATAGAAACGTCTTCCGTCGTAATCGTTGTGATCTGTCGTTACTTAACTTCTAAGTCGTCCGATATTGTTACGAGTATCGAAAGTGGAACGAAACGATTCGATTTAGTAAGAACGTTCACACTAACGAACTATTATCTAATCCTCTGACAAATTTTATCCTTCATTAAATTTTACGATGATTTTAAAAATGAAAAATTATATTATAAAAACAGATCAGTTCTACATTAATTAAAATGTACACGGTAAAATAATATTTATGATGGAATATAAAAAAATATTGATGTTTAACACCTTGGGTACATTTGACGAGTCTCACTCGTCATCTGAATATATATATATATATAAGAAGCTTATATTTTATATATTTTATATATAAAATATAGAAATATCTCTATTTTGTTTCATTTATATATTTATTTATATTTTTTCATTGAAATATTGTTGCAAAAATATATATTTACATCACCAATATAAATATATATTATATAAATATATTATATATAATATATTATAAAATATTAATTATAATTTTATATTAAATTATATTTTCATTTAAATATTTTATTCTTTATTTTATTATATTATTATTATATTATTTATTAAATATAATAAAAAATTTATATTTAAATTAATTATATTTATAATTTTATAATAAATATATATATTATATACCAATATAAATATATTTCAAATAAAATCAATTACTTTTATATATTAATCCATATAGCAACAAATTAAATAAACTATATAAGCATAAAAATCTATAAATAATTTAATACTCAAAGGATTAATGAAAAATGTTCACGTTGAACTATTTTTTTTTATCGAATGTAATAAACACAAGCGGGTATACTTTTTATGATAATTTATTGACAATTTTTTTCTTTTCTTTTTTTTTTCAACTGTACAGTTGATTAGGAGCTTGGTTTTTATCAGAAATAAATGTATGCTTATAAAATTGAAAATGAAAATAAAAATTTACAACGTCAAATAGAAAAATTTTACACCGTAATATTTTGTATCTAATCTGATATAAACAGACAAGTCTGTTACCACTTACTACGTGGAAGTTTACTTTGAAATAGAACAAAATTATTTGATAGAAACATCTGATTGTGAGTTTGTTTCTTTTTTTATAAAAAAAAAAACTAAATATTAGATGAGAAAATCATGATATAAAATAAAAAAAAACAATTCGCATAGATAAATTGTTATCTAATCTGATAATGTTTGTGTCTTCGTTGATAGCTTACATTGAAATAGAATCAAATTCTTGCATAGAAACAGCTGATCGTTAGTTCAGTTCTACGATAGAGGCTTTTACTTTGAAGAATAACAACAAAATTATTTTATTTTTAGACGTGAGTTCATTCTGAAAAAAGAAAACAAAAAATACGATTCTGTGTATGAAAATGTTTCATAGAGAAATTTTATTATTCAATCTGATGAACAAATTTTACATTTTTTAAAGAAAAAAAAAACAAAATACGAAAATGTGAGGACATCGAAATTTTCCTACAAACGTCCTAGTTGAAATATTATTAACAAAAGGATATATGATCTAATGATAATATTTTTTCTCTTTTTTACTTCGATGCGAGTAAAAGAAAAATATAAAAATAAAAAATAGGACTGACACCGAAATTTTCATAAAAATAATTTTAAAAAAGGTAGGTATTTTTATAAAATATTATTATTATTATTATTATTATTATTATTATTATTATTATTATTATTAATTGGCATTAAATATACAAAAGAAAATAAAAAACCCAACTTAACGACAGCTGATTTTTCTGTTTATTTTCTTTTACCTTTTTTTTTTACACACATTAAAAAATAGAAAAGAAAAAAATAAATAAATGAGGGACTTTGAAACGAACGTGATGCTGAAAGATGTATGAGGAAAATTGTCTTATTGTTAAGAATAAAGAAAGGATACAAAAAAAAGTAAGAAGAAATAATAATAATTATAATAAATAGAAAGAAAAATAGAAAAGAAAAATATTAAAACAAAAAAAAAGACTTTGGTTCTTCCTCTTAGTGAGGAATGTTATTGCTCGGAACAGTTACTCGAACATCAGCTGCATTTATTGCGACACTGACTGACAGGTAGAACGATTTAAAATGACCTTGCTTCGTCGTTTCATCTATCTCTCTCTCTCTCTCCCTCGTATTCTAGTTTTCCTCGAACCCTCCACACACTTATCTATTTCTCTTTCTTCAACACTAGCATGCTTCTTCGAGGTATGTATTCGAGAAGCTTTCAAAAGCAGAACCACTCTTATGTTGATTTAACATTTTATATGCATGGTCAGGGATAAACTAGGATCTTGAATTCAATATGATATTTATTAGCTCCCACTCTCTCTCTCTCTCTCTCTCTCTCTCTTTCTTTTATTTTTTTTTTTAAATTTATTTTACCCTTGGGTTGTAAATTTCTTGATAATATATATTGTTGTATTTTAAAAGTAGTTCAGAATTAATTAAATGTGTCAGTAACTGTGACACATTAATGTCTAAAAATTAAACAAAATAAAAAAGAAGAATTTTTTTAAATTTTATTTTAAAGGAAAATTATTTATATTAAATTAGATCAGTACTGATTGATTTTTTAATTTCATTTATTGGTATTTATATTATATTATATATTATATAATATAATTATAATATAATATATAATATAATATATAATATAATATATAATATAATATGATTATAATATAAATTTAAAAAAATATTATATATTCATTTAATTTTATTTTTTATTATTTAAAATATGATTTATTATTTTTTTTAATTTTAAATTAATTATTATTTATAATAAAATTAATATAATATAATATATAATATAATTATAATATAAATTTATAAAAATACTATAATAATATATATTTATTTAATTTTATTATTTATTATTTAAAATATGGTAATTTAAATAAATAAATTAAAAATTTATAAAATAATTTTAATTATTTATTAAAATAATTAAAATAAATAAATTTAAATAAATGTTATTAAATAATTTTAAAATACTACTTTAAATTTAATATGATCAATTTTAAATTTAATTACATATTATAATTAGATATTATAAATATTATTTTATATTATTTTATGTACATTTTATAATAACATATAAAGTATTATTTATAATTATATTTTATTGGTCAATAAATCTATAAATATTTTTTTTCTTTTTTTTTTAATTAAATAAATATATGAAATATGAAAAGACTTTAATATGACCAATAAATTAAAAAATCAATACTGTCAATTTTGTTTTATATTAGTACACTCTTATAATTACTGGCACATATAATTTGATTGATTTATAATGAAATTAGTTGAATTCTGAATACATTAGATATTTGTCTTTAGTTTAATTGATCTAATTATGAATCAAAATCAAAGAATTAGACTGATTTATTTAAAATGACTGAAAAGAGAGAAATCTAGATGGAAATTTGAGAGGATTGAAATTCCTGAAAAAGTGTCTGACGTAATGCACTTTTATTCGAGTGTGCTTGTGCGCTCATTTTACACTATACGAGTTTAGCCGGCAAAGCACGACGCAGCATCCAACCGCGTGAAACGCAATATTATCTTTCTTTCTTTTTTATCTGACTATCTTTATCTTTATCTCTCTCTCTCTCTCTCTTTCTTTCTTTCTCTTTCTCTTTTTCACCGTCTCTTTCATCCGTGACATTTTTTTTTATCGTAAACACACCCGCACCTGATCAAACTCGCGTGAACATTATATTATTATTTATTATACATACAAACATCATTTGTTTGATATAATTATAATGTTATTTATATTTGTTGTAATTAATTAAAAATAATATTAATTATTAGCAATTTATTGTAAAATTTGTTTGAAATTATTTAAAGTAATATTTGTATTTTTTTTTTGTAAATAAAACAAACGTTACATTTTCTATAATTAGAATTTGTATTATTTCAGTAATATTTGTTTAATTAATAATAATAATTAATTAAATAATTATTATTATTAACTTATTAACTAAATAATAATAACTAAATATTATAAATTTATACTAATAATTAATTATTAGCAATTTATTACAATAAATATACATATTTGTATGAAATTATTTAAATTTAATATTTGTATTTTTTTATATGTAAAACAAACGTTGTATTTTTTATAATTAGTATTTGTATTATTTCAATAATATTTGCAGTTGTTTTAAATTATTTATTTAACTTAAAGTTGCTAGGTAATTTTTATTGTTCTTCACACAATGCTTAAAATAAAAGAAAGAGCTTAGTAATAAAATAATAATCATATTATAAATAATTTGTTTTATATGTATATTTGCAAACGTGATAAATGAACATAATAATCTCTCATTTTTTACATTTTTATTAATTTACTTTTCTATACGTTGATTGGTTTATTTATCTTGCTGAAATTCTATCATTTAGATAAAAGAAAATAGATTGTCGGGTTTTATAAACAGAAAGAACGAAAAGGGGAGATTGAAATAGGTGATGAGTAAATGTTATTGTTTTTATGAGTAGTTTCTAGTTGTTCATTCATTGTAAGTACGTTAGTACAAATATTATTGTCATGAATTGGATTTTGTTTTCATAAAGTGGATTCTAGTTGATTCTCCTTTGTAATGTGTAAAGTAGTCAAATAATAATGTTTGAAATTATTTCAAAGAAATAGAATCGAAAAAATAAAACAGATATTATTTTAAAGGTGTGATATTGAATATAAATTAAAAATAATTTTACTTTATAATGTTTTAGTTTAGTTTATTAAATGTTTTTTATATCAAATATTATATATAACCAAGTTGTTCATTTATTTGGGCAAAAGGGTGTAAATAAATAAATATCTATGAATTTTTTTTAATTTACAATAACTACCAATATTTCTTATAAAAAATATAATTTTATATTACTCAAAAAAAAAAAATACAGATAAGAAATATATAAAAATATAAAATAAAAATAATATAAAATATAAAATAAAAGAAATATAAAATACAGATATAAGAAATACAATTTTTATATTATTTAATACTATGATAAATGAACTAAATTTAACATGATTTGATTATAGTTGTACATTATGCACTTTGTGCATGTAAAAAGTGAAAAAAAACATTAGTTAAAACAAAGACAATCATTTTATTATGTGTCATTATTCTTTCTGAACATAACATGAACAAAAAAAAATTACTTACTTATATCCAATTAACCCTTAGGTTAATATATGCATTTAACGATTGAGATTCATCATGTACTTGTTTTGACTAACAATAAGTGCAAGATAACGAGTTTTTTGCTATTCAAGTTATAACAATATTAATTATTATCATTTTTCTTAAAACATTTACTTTCAATCAGGTATATGAAATCTATTGTTTCTATATGCTACTTAAAAAAAAAAAATTAAAAATCATCAAAATGACATGAACAAATTAGTATTTTTAAACAATTTAGTAATCTTTTAAAATGAAATAAATATTCGAATGATTTATTTAAAAGAATTAAAATGTAACCTTAGTTAACTACGATCATTTATAACGTTTACACGAATGTATGCAATGTATGTATATATATGTATAAGTGAAAATGTTAGTTAAAATTATAACGTTTTTATAACACGCATAAATGTCATTATTTTCTTTGATTTTAAACATGATATGAACAAAGTACAAAATACCTGGGTATATCCGATGAATAAGCGAGTGTTTCTAATTTGGCACACGTCTTTAATCGCATTCACTATTTTCTTCTCTCTCCTCTTTCCTTACTTTCTTTTTGTTTTACACCATTCAAATAATATTACATTTTACATTATTAATAAAATAAAAAAAAATATTTATGAATATCAAACTAATTCATAATTAAAAAAATAAAATAAGAAAACAAATTAAAATAAAAAAGAAACACAATTCTACAAGAAAATAATGTAGATTATTAATTATTAATTATTGTATTATGTTAAAAATGAGTTTAATAATTAAACGATGTGTTTAATGACTCAAATTTGAATATGTCAATAATCAATCCTACCCGCACGAGGTCTCCGAATCAACTGAGCGCTCGTCTAGCGCTGAGGGCGACTCCTATGTTCGCGCCACCGAGTCAAGCATGTCATGTGACCGAATCCCCACGTGACTAGTCAACCGATAAACCTATTGGTTGCTATACTTTGCCGCGTTCTTACGATTATCTTGAGTGGTTTTTATACCTGAAAAGAAACGGGTTACGAGTTTTACTCTTCTTAATTAATATCTTTCAAGTAATTACGTTTCTTATGTACTTTTTCATATTTTTTATATATAAATGTACACATTTATCTTGTTCTTTTATTAAAGATAAAGGTAATATAAGGTATAAGTCATTATTTTTTATTACAGAATAAAAATTGACGATGATGAAGAAGATATATTTGTTAGTGTTTTTTAAATTATTATCTTGAAAGAATTATCGATGATAATTAATAATTAATGATTATTGATAAAAATCTATCCTGTTGTGGAGTTTCTTTGCGGAAATTAAAAATATTGTAATAATAGGAATATATTTGTCTAGTTTGAATTTATATGCTATGCGTTTCCTTAATATGTTATATAATATGTTATTTTCTAGGTAATAAACGTAAATAAAAAAATTATATATTTTTTAGTAATTACATATATATATATATAATTCAGATAATTATCAATTACAATCAATGATCAATGACTATAAATAAAAATCTTATTTAATTGTCTTTTGCATCTACGAATAAGAATTTTTATATTAAATGTATACGTAATGGTATTACATACTTTTTCAAAACCTGTTATTTTTTTAATATTTAATTTGTTCTTTTACAGTTAATAATGTAAATTTCTTATTAAAAAAATTAATAATCATTAATAAATAAAGCTTATTACAAAAAAAATTAATAAATTTCAATTTACAAGAATTCAGAGTGAACTACATTTGTTTTAAAAAATTGTATTCTTCTCAATAAATGGATTAGAAATAAAAGAAAAAGAAAAAAAAAGAAATGGAATGCAGTATGTTGAACATAATTCTTCATAAAATCTTCTAGCTTGAGTCTATGCAACTTTTACAGTTTATTGGTGCAATGCGCACGCGTAACGGTCAGATTTAATCGGCTGGAGACGTTAACCATTGAAGTAAACGGTTTCATCTCTACATGAATACATACACGGAACTTCCTTTAAGTATTCTGACACATTAAGTTCTCTCAATTCAGAAGGATATGTTCTCACGCAATACCGTTTCACGATTATCGCCTACGAACAGTAATTTTCTTTAGTGTTATTAGACTAACCACTTATATTTCATGAGTTATCTATCTCTACGCTTCGAAGAAGAACATGGTGACCATAAATACGTAAATATGTATGTAAGTATGTATGTAGGTAAAAAAATAAAAGAGTACTGATAGATACAAGGATGTAAGTAAATATATATGTACATTTCTATACATAAAAGGATATTTTATAGATTAACCAAAACTCTCTGGACATTTTATAAAATGATCAAACAATCTGTGAAATATCTGCTTATTATACACACCATCCGAAATATATACATTATTCGTCACATACCTATAAAAAATTATATTATTTATAAATCTAATTATGTAGAGTCTCGAATACAGGTCTTCGTAGCTCAAGTAGCTCGAGTATTCGTTCGGATAGCGACAGGTTTTGGGTTCGAATTCCAGAATACAACTGTGACCTAAATATTTGATATAAACTCTTTTCTTTAAGTAATGTTTAACAACATAGTTGTTTTTAAATATTTAATATTACTACTTCTCCAGTTATTCACTTTATAATAGACGGGGCAAGTTGAGTAGGGGGAAAAAATGTGGATAATGTTTGAATACTATTTAAGGTATAAGAAATATAGTACATTTAGGCCAAAGGTTGTACTTAGGAAGCTCTCAACCATTGCCCCAACCATTCCTATAAATGGATGAAAATATTTCACGATCTGGAATTGTATTATACTTTCCGGGAAGTTATCTTGATATAATCAACGTATTTTTGCTTCAATTCCGGATATCCATTTAATCTGTTTTGATCACTTCAGTATAACTAGACGAAACCATTTACTCGATTTCTGAATACTATTGAGTTTCGTTAACACTTTTAGCAATAATAAGATATCAGTTAGATATAATTTTTTGTTCTTCATGTCGATAGACATTATTTGCAATTCTTAGATAAGATTGAGACGTGCTAAATAAGTTATACAGTAGCTTTTGTTTATCTAAAAATTGGATACTTACTTCGATATCTTTAATTATCAATAACTCAGAAATTGAAATATATTGGACATATAAGATCGTATATGGTTTTTGATTAGTTTTATTCTCTTAATATATCTTATTGAAGTATTTATATTATTTTATGAAACATCCTATATATATTTACTTACTGACAATGAGTAAATGCGCCGCGTATCACAGCATACGACGTAAGTGTCGTTAAATGTTGAATAATGCATTTAGCAAACTCGCATGACGTTCAGGATTGATAATGAGTTGAACGAACGAATGAAAAAAGAAAGAAAAAAAAAAGAAAACAATTCTCGAAGAAAATTAAATAGCGTTGCAATACCTCGAAATAGAAAAGGGGCATCGACTTCAATTAAATCGTCAGAATTTTCTTCGTAAACAATTAACTAATATACTGGAATAAATTGATCATCGTTTTGAAATAAATGAAGATGGGAATATATCTATGTTTAATTATATTAAATTAATAATATTTATTAACATTATTATATTATCAATATTAGTGTGTGACATTAGTGTCACCGACGATAAGGTATTAAAATGTATTTTTTTTTTGTTAAACATTTAGATATGTATTGTATCATATAAAATTTTATAGATTTTGATTTGTATATTTTTTATAAATAAATAAATAAATAAGTAGTTTATTTCGAGAGTGACCTAAGTTAATTTTTTATTTTTTTCACGAAATGTTTTTTATTTATATTTTATATTATATATTATATTTATATTATATATTTTATTCTATATTATAATACATTATGTGTTATTTGATAAATAAGCCAACCTGTGTGTAATGAGGCCACGTTCCATTATAATAGGGCTATTTAGCCCTTTTCATAGAATTCCTTTAGAAATTCAAATTCAAATTCAAATTCAAATTCAAATGTTCTCTCTCTCATTCACTCTCTTTCATCATATTCTCTATATCTAGAACAATTTTCAGATCTTTCTAAATTTTTTTTCTCATTTTTATCTCTCCCTATCTTTCTTTCTTTCTTTCTTTCTTTCTTTCTTTCTTTCTTTCTTTCTGTCTTTCTTTCTTTCTTTCTTTTTCTATCTTTTACACTCTCACATATTATACACATACACATGCTTATATCTTCGATAGCTTTGTTTTTCCAAGAGTACCTCCTGAATATTTCACGATGGGCCGTTCAAAGTGACGTTGCGAGAAGCAACGAGTAGATTCCACTTTGAAATATTGATAAGAAGCTATTTTAATCCTTCCGTTTTACGTATGTAGAAGTATGTATGTGTATTTTTATGTGTTATGATAGGAACCCTGTTTGAAAAGCATTACATTGATGTTTACAATCACGCTAACTACTAATATTTAAAATAATGTCGAATATTCGATCTAACGTTATCTTCATTTTATAATTAATTACTTGTCCTTATAAATAATTAAGATAATAATTAATACAAATTTTATTTTTTTTTTTATCTAAAATGATTAATGATTGCTATGAGAAAATAATAATAATCTAATAATAATATTTATATATTTATTTTTTAATTTATTATTTTTCCTTTATTTATTTAATTTTAAAAGAATTTTATAAATATTCCAAGATTTTTTATAATCATATAAAAAATATATGTGATATACATTTATTATATTATTAATTTATATTAGATAGATAGATAATCTTTATTCAACCCAGTTTTACAGCCATGTGGTGTATATCAATTTATGTTATTTATATATTAATTAAAATTTATATTTAATATGAAATAGAATGAATATAAAATAATAATATAAAGTAAAACGTAAGAGAGAAAGTGAGAGAGTGAAAGAAAGAGAAATTTTCCAGTAGGTTATTATTATCTTTGGAATATTGCTGCTGAAGAAGTCAAAGTATTTTCAAACGCAAGTTGGGAAATGTAAAAATAGACATACAATAAAATGTATGTTATATATTTATACACATAGCTCTCATTTTATTTCTTTTTATATTTCTTTCACTCTCTCTCTCTCTCTCTCTCTCTCTCTCTCTCTTTTCTCTCTTTCTTTCTCTCTCTAGCCCTTTCTTTTTTCTATCTCTTTCTTTATTTCTTTTTAGTTTTCCTCTTGAGTTCGACGAGATCGTGCAGGCATGCAGATAAAGTCGTCTAGACCGACAAGGATTAATGTCTACCATCGTTATTTCTTTTACTAACATTCGTTTTTCTTTCTTTCTTTTTAACTTTAAACTATATTTATTTCTTTACATTTCTCGATCCATTTATCTCGACTTTGATCGTATACATCGTTAAGAAATACGTCCGTGTTATCGAACGTCTTGAAACAAATTAAAAGAAAGAAAAAAAAGTACAAATTAAAAGATTCATGTATATTTTTGATTAATGTGTATCTTTCCTTTTAATTAACGTTCTACGTTAAATAAATATTTATCTTCGTTAATATTAAATATGATTAATGAACAAATTTATATATGTTATTGTTAACCCTTAGCGTATATCAAAGGTCCATTTGATTATCACTTCCTAATTTTTTTTTCTACCAACGAAACAAATACCAACATGTTTTTTTCACAATTAGATTTTTTTTATTTGAAAATCTGATTGTACATTTATGTTGTATATTTAAAGTCTAATTAATTTATTATAAAAAGTGTATAATTGCTGAAAAATGACTCGTCGAATTGATCCCCTGCGTTTGTCTCAAAAACAGCAACAGTTTTTATGGTGTGGAATTTACAAATTGTTAAACAGGTGAGAAAAATGTATAGCTCGCTATGGACAATATTTCGAATCAAATATTTTTTTTATCATTTTCATACAATAAACGTGTATTTTCTATATAAAAATTTCGATCTCGTATTTACATATTTGGTATTAACACTTTAATGGCCGCTCACACAGCATTTGTGTGATAGCCGGAACACATTGACCGTTATTTTATTTATAACTTTATATATATTTAAAATTATATATAAAATTAAATTTGTTGTTTTTTGTTTTATGTTAATTTTTTCGTAAATGACAATAAAGTTTTTTTTAAATTAATTCTTGTAAAATATTACCGGGCCTCTGACGACGTTTGACTGCATACACGTGCGACCATTGAAGTATTAATAAATTCTGATAAATATTTGTAAGCACAACTTCAATTATTTCTTGCACGTTTAAGACAACGATAGAAACTTGGTTCTTTGCTGATTTTCAATTCGATTAAAAAAAAAAGACATCTATGAAAGGAGGTAAAAAAGAGCAAAAGAAGAGGGTCCAAAAAAAAAAGAAAGAAAAAAAATAGCAAGAATGAAAAAGAGAGTATCGGTAAAGTGGATTATCATTTCTCGGCCAGCTTTCCCTCATCAACGGAAGTAGATATCTAGCCTTTGGGGTGGTAGCTTGCGGAAATCCGCATTGTTTCGAGCCACGTAGCCAAGTCAGCTGACCTACATTAAGGCTTCGAGTTACCCTCTTCTCTACGAAAAGGGGTGCAAAAGAGTGAAAGAGAAAGAGAGATAGTGAGGAGCTTCGAAACACTCGATGCTCGCCTATAGAAAAGCACTTCTACCTCGACAACCCTCGTCTGTCCTGCAATTTCACATTCCCTTCACTACCCCCAGCCTAAAAACCCTTGTTTTTTTGAGGCACCACTAACCTACACGGATTTCAAGCAAGCGTTTGTTCGTTGGTTGGTTAGTTGCTTGGTTGGTTGGTTCATTCGTTCGTTTGTTGGTACGAGCATGCTATACTCGATCTCTCACGCTTTTAAACCACCCTTCTAGTCAGTTCAATACAAGGACAAGAATCCTCGATCTTGTTTCGACACGAAATCAATTTTTATAACCAACCCTTCTTACTTTTTTTACTTTATATATGTATATTTTCAAAATGAAATATCATACCTAAAAAAGGATTTGTCAGATGTGCTGATTGAATGACCTACAATATTTTATTGTCAATCATTTTTATTTTATTATAATAATTGTATTTGATAAATTGACTCTCTTTAAAATATGTATACATCATAATATGATTAATTGAAATTAATGTAAAAATGATCAACAAAATTAATAATATTTTTTAAATGTTTTGTTTATAGTTAGTATTTATAATAAAATATTAATGTTCATTATTGCATTGATTTATATATATATAATATCAAACTTTCATGCGTACTGATTTGTGTCTCTGAATATCTTTTGAACGCTTAATTTAATCGCCAAAACATAAGACTCTATTTTTATAGAGCAGTTAATTTCCTACAAAAATTTGTATTGTGCACTTTTTAATAGTCATTTATTGTCGAGTTATAAAATTCATAAGCAAAAATGAGATTTGTCTAAAAATCATCAAATTTAAATCTTCAATATCATTCAAATGGTGAGGTTTACGGAAAAAATATAAGATACCTTTCTTGTAGAGCATTAAATTTCCTACAAAATTCGTCTTGAACATTTTTCTGTACAATCAATAAATAATGAGGTATGAATTTTAATCTATTGGACTGAAAAAAAATAAAAAACTGCGATGCGGAGGATCTTCCTATTAAAATTAAGAGCTCATATTGGGTGAGAATTCTTTTAAGGTGTCTAGGAACCCATTTTTGCGTGGCACTTGAAAAAAAAAAAAATAAGTCATTTTTTTGACCCACCCTAATATATATATATATATATATATATATATATATATATATAAATTGTTAATATTATAAATGCAATAATTTCAATACTGAAATATCAACCTCAAATACAACTCTAACCATATTATAAATATTAATTACATACATATAAAAATTATTGTCAAAATATTATCTATAATGAAAACAATTTTCTATAAATTGACAATTTATTTAACAATATACTAATAAAAAAAATTGTTGAAACTGCTAAACTCAGTTATTTAACATAGTATAAATTTTTGTTTAATCCAACTCTACATTTCCTTCCATAAATGTTTAATAACTATAATAAAAATGGAAAACCTTTACCAAAAAAAAAAAAAAAATGCGAAAGAAAGGTTAGAAAAAGAAATTGAATCGAAAATAATGAAGTCTGTTGTTTCTTGACGATTATTCCTCACATTTTCCCTTTCCTAAATTGCTACTACCAAGTCCCAAATTGGCCATAGTCCTCTCTTTATGATAGTGGGTAATAGTAAAAAAAAAAAAAAGGTACGAGAAAAGGGCGGATTAAATTGCGTGAGAATAAACGTAGCAGTGTTTTGAAACCCTTGTAGGTATAACCTAAGTACATATGTACAAACCACGTCAGGGATTCGTCGAGGAAACAAAAGAGGTTTAGCGATTAAGAGGATAAGAAACTCGCCTGTGGCGCGTATTCCCCTAACCCTCATCTTACCTCCTCAATCTGCCCTCGTTCACCAGAGGAGGTGGAGGAGGTGACTCATCAGGCTATATACCTGCTGAAGAACGGGGAAAAAATTCGAATAAAAATAGAAAGGAAGAAGGTAGAAGAAACAAAAGGTAACCATGCTTGCTACTAACATGAAACATGGAATTAGCCTAATGGGGGAGTTCCAAGAGAAATTAGAATCTAAATGCAATTGAGATGCACTTAAACGATTTTCTTACTTCGAATGATTTCCTTATTTAACAATGGCGTACTTAATATACTGAGGAGCTTTTATGTTCGCGTGTCTATGTAAGTTAACCCTTTGGGTACATTTGATGAGTGAGACTCGTCATTTGCTTACTTGGGTGAAGTTACGGTGGGCGAGTTTGAGTCGTCATCTGAATTTAAGAAGCTTATATAAATATATAAAATATATAAATATATAAATATTTCTATTTCGTTTCATTTATATATTTTTTATTTATATTTTTTAATTGAAATGTGGTTGCAAAAATATATATTTATATCACCGATATAACATAAATGTATTATACAGGGTGGGTCACCACATTTTACCATCAAAATTTACGTTATTATTATTACGCGTAGCAAACAATGTTTAACATGTAGTTGAATGGCTTTAAAAGAGGTTCATACTAATGGTACTTTTTTTTGTAGGTGGACGTGTAAAGGACATATGAAGGTCATTAATGTTTTTCTGAACGGAATTATATAATTTTTATTGCATCATCTGATGTTCTTTCATATTATTTACAAAAAAGTATTAACTTATTTATGTATAAAAATTATTACTTTAGGAGATATTTTAATTTTTATGTCTATTTACAAAAAAGGTTCAATGTGGCGACCATTTGCATCAGAACACTTTCTGAATCGAGAAATTAATGACTCATTAACGTTTCTTAATGTATCTGATGTTATTTTTTTGCATTCATTGACGATACGATCCCTCATATCGGCCATTGTAGTCGGAGGCTCAGCGTAAACTTTATTTTTTAAGTAGCCCCAAGAGAGTAAGGTTGCACTGCTCATTATTCAAGAATAACAAGGGATACATTAAATCAAATGTTCCCAAATCGTTGGATAGGACGAGGTGGGCTTAATCATTTTCCGGCTAGATTACGAGATCTAACGCCCCTCGACTTTTTCTTATGGGGTCATTAATTTCTCGATTCAGAAAGTGTTCTGATGCAAATGGTCGCCACATTGAACCTTTTTTGTAAATAGACATAAAAATTAAAATATCTCCTAAAGTAATAATTTTTATACATAAATAAGTTAATACTTTTTTGTAAATAATATGAAAGAGTATCAGATGATGCAATAAAAATTATATAATTCCGTTCAGAAAAACATTAATGACCTTCATATGTCCTTTACACGTCCACCTACAAAAAAAAGTACCATTAGTATGAATCTCTTTTAAAGCCATTCAACTCCATGTTAAACATTGTCTGCTACGCGTAATAATAATAACGTAAATCTAGATGGTAAAATGTGGTGACCCACCCTGTATAAATATATTATATATAATATAATACATATGTTTTTTTTTTTTAATATAATATATATTATAATATATATTATTTACCAATATAAATATATTCCAAATAAAATGTATCACTTTTACCTATGTATTAATTCATATAGCAACAAATTAAATCCGTTATATATGCATAAAAATCTTCAAACAATTTCTATATTATAAAATAAATAATATATAAAAATAAAATAATAATTTAAATTCAGTACTCAAGGGGTTAACCGATATTAGTGGATCGTTAAAAACATTTTTCACTTTCCACTTCTCTATTTTTCTTTCCTTGTCTTTTTTGTATTCTTTTAATAAATTAATAAATTAAAAATTATTAACATCATCGTCAAAATGTCGCTCGTACAAGATAAAAAAAAAACTTGTTAAAAAAAAAACGAAAATTAAAATACACAATTATTAATCTTAGAATGTGAGGGAAAAACGAGATGAAAAAAAAACATCTAAGAAAGTTTTTCACATTTTTGTAAAAAAAAAAAAATAAAACGAGAAAAATGTTCGTCCTATCTCGAAGAAAATTATTATTTCTTTTTTTTCACGAGATGCTTTACCAAAAGAGAGGATAGCAAAAGGAGGTGAGTAGGGTCGGGATGGGAGGAGAGTGATTTAAAGGTAAAGGAAGGAATGGTGGTAGGTAGGGGATGGAAGGCAAGATCGAGGAGAGATTTTCTAAAGAGGAGTCATGACGTAAACTGTAAACTGAAAAGACTCATTGCGTGTTTCTCGCGAATATAAAAGAGAGAGAGAAAGAGAGAGAAAGAGAGAAAGAGAAAGAGAGAAAATGATAGAACCCTTGGAACTTTCAAGTGGCATCTTTCAAACGTTTTTGAAAGCTTCGAGTTCTCTTTCTCTCTCTTTTTTTCCATCCCCATATTTTTTTTTCTTTACCTCTTATTCTATCCTTTTACGTTTCATCCTTGTCTCATTTTATTCTCTCTCTCTCTTCTTTCTCTGTTTCTCTCGTTTGTTCTCTCTTTAATTTTTTTTTCTTTCTTCTTTATTACAGACGCGTCTCTGAAACGCTCATTAACAGTCGTAGCACGCGAGTAATGAGCGAGCTCGACTCACGTGGCAAACACAAACACACTCTGTCTTTCTTTTTCATACATAACAAACTCCCCTTCCTTCCCCACCCACCTCCCAAGAGCCCAACTCTTCTCATCCACACCCTGTCTTTCTGTTTCTTTCTCTACTTCTGTGTGTTCTTATCTT
The DNA here is from genome assembly GCF_049000335.1 of Polistes dominula. NCBI lineage: Eukaryota > Metazoa > Arthropoda > Insecta > Hymenoptera > Vespidae > Polistes > Polistes dominula. Next base: position 7,810,289 of record NW_028301152.1, on the reverse strand, counting down.
TCTTTCTCCTCCTCTTTCCTACTCCCTTTTTCTCTCTTGTTTACCTCGAACACGTCGATTGAACGTTTCAAGAAGAATGGCTACCCTCGTATACACCACTCATGTCGAGAATCACCTTTTATTTTGTTTTGTTTTTGTTTTAGTTTTTTTTTTTCATTACCAATCATCATAATACTCTCGTGATAATCTCTTAAATATTCTTATTCCAATGACACTCATGTTTATTATATTAATCAGTTAACTGTGGAGCATCGTTTTGAAAGTACGCATCACTGTACGTCGCAAAAATCGACCGACGACGAGTATGTACGTCAAGCACAGAATAAGGGTCACTGTGAATGTCCCATACAAACTATTTTCACTATTTTTTAAATATTTGCGATAACCTGACAACAAATACTTTAAATGAAAGTTGATCTATTTTTGATTAGCAATACATTACGATAAAGTAATGTTTTTTAAGGTCTTCTTTATTTCTTTTTAAATAACACCCTAATATTTTTGATCTTACAGTATTTTATAACCCGTATTAATACGAATTCAACGAAATAGTACTATTCCAAAACAGAAATTAAGTTATTTTTTACTTATACGTATTATTCTTGCATTTTTCGTTAATTATGTAATATATGTTACTTAAATAAAGAAATATTTTAGTAATAACATTGGCTATTTATAAGACAATAAAATTAAATTAAATTTAAAAGAAAAAATACATATACCCACCCACACACACACACACACACACACACACATAAATAATAATAGAAAAAAAATAATAAATAGAAAAAAATTGATAAATATACTTATCTATTAAATTAATTAACTTAATTAATTTAATTAATTAATATAATTAATTTTTATCTTATTTTAATATTATATTTATATATATTATTTTTATATTATTATAATATTATAAAATTAATATTAACATTATAATATAATTCTTATCTATTAATTAATTAATCTATTAAATTATTAATTATTTTAATAAACTACACAAAATATTCAATCATGATCAATTATTATTATTATTATTATCATATCATTTGTAATAATTATAAAATTAAAAAAAAATATTTATAATAAATATTATATATATGTTATATTAAATAATATTTAAACGACTGATTAAAAAAATTGTAATTTATAATAAATAATATTATTATTATTTTGTTATCTGATTAATACGAGAAACAACAAAAGCAATTAAAAATATAAAAAATGAAATATGAAGAACCTGTTAGAATTTCATGATGAAATCGTACGATAAAATCGGAACGGTAATCGTCCCCTTTTTTTCAAGGACTACTACCAACGCTAGAATACATCGATTTATGATAAAAATGATTGTTCATCCTGTGACGATCCAATCGGGTAAAATGAAAGATTTACGATAGGAAGCAAGTGCTTTAAGTAATTTGATTGTTATCCAACTGGAAGGTGATTATATGCCTTGTTGCGAAAGCTTTTCAAATAAAGAAGAAGGAGGAACAAAAGAAAAAAGTAACGATAATGGTGGTGTTAGTGTTGGTTGGGGTTGAGGGGAAAGAAAGGTGGATAAAATTGTACGAAAGAACAGTCAGCGTGTATTCTCAAGTGAGTTTTACTCAGAAAGCGCAAGCGCGAGTTCGTAAATAATGAACACGAGCACGTGCATGTGTGTACAATGACCGCTATACTCTCAGAAAAGTGTTCCCCGTAATAAACTGTGAATTTAAAAGTTAAATAATATTTTATTTATTCTTATGAATAAGTAGAATTGCACAGAGTGGATAGGGGAATAAACTTTTTTAATTTATATTATTTTAAAATCACATAATTCTGACATTAATCGGATCTGTCAATACTTACAATTATATATTATATTATATTAATATTATATATTAATTATAATATATATTACTATAAAAAAAAATAAATATTATAAAATAATTATTATTATAATATAATAATATTAATATATTAATATAGAGAATAATATTAATTATTATATTATATCTTAATATATATAAATTCGTGTCACGTTGTTTGTCCACAATGGACTCCTAAACTGCTAAACCGATTTTAATAAAATTTTGCACACTGTGTGCAGTTTCATCCAACTTAAAAGATAGGATAGTTTATATTTCAATTTATAATCGCAATATTATTTTATTGCGAATTATTAACAAAGAGTCATGATTATCTCTGTTAGTTCGATAAGATTCTAACTGATGGAGGTATAAGGTAATTCGTTGACATAAAGACGTGTATATCGGACTGATTGTGAGCCACAGCAACGCGTGGCGGGGTACCCCTAGTTATATTATATATTATTATATTAAATATACATTTGAAAAATGAGAAATATATCGTGTGACAAAAAATAAAACATTAACTTGAAATTACTATTAAAATACGAAAAAAACTTTCCAACCCCCTTCATTCCTAATGCAATATATTTAGATTTGTCAAGAATAAATTGGCAACATTGACACTTGAGTATTTTTATCTAACAAAATGTGTCTCTCATGTATCTTTTGATTATCTTTTTCATCAATTATTTTTTACTTCCTTTCATGTCCTATTTGCGTCCGTGGGAATGTGTTAGTTCGAAGATAAACAAATAAAGGGAAAAAAATTTTTACGAAGTGTGACGATGTTAAAAATAGAAACGATGATTGTCATAAAAGTTAGACCAGATTTTTAATAGTTGATTTAATTCAAGACCAACCTACTCATTAGATTATCCTTATCGAATTAAATCGAACGAATGAAGAAGATTCTTAATACCTTGCTTTAAGAAATATATCGATAAAATGAAAACCGGATTTGCTTCTCTTATCAAACAACATTGGCACGTTAATAGAACTAACATTTCTATAAATATTAGAGACGTGTATTTGTGTATTTGTAGAGATCAAGGTTATGCAAATCTTAATCAACGAATAATATTTCATTTTGTTTTTTATCGAATAATCATTTTTAATTATTACTTTGAAAATAATTTGACGAATGATATTTTAAATTAACAACCAATATGCGGGTTATAACGACAGGTATTTAAATTTGCCATTTAATTTTATAGTTTTAGAAGGATTATGATGTTAAATATACTTTTTTGTTTGTTTATTAATTTATTTATTGTTTGAATCAAATGTCAAGTTGATTAATGTTTGCATTAAATTGGAATAAATAGGAGTTTTGTTTATGATCGGTTATTGGACCGGTTCAGCATAAATGGGTAAACGAGTAAAAGGTTTTGCTAGTTTAGTGTTACTGCTGAACTAGTTTTATTCAAATAGAAGTCAATGTTTTATTTCTGATCAGGATTAAATATTTAATTTTCAAATTAAAGTAAACTTAAATGTAGAACGAACGGTAAGTATGAAGTTTTATGCTTGAAATTTATAAATATTGCACATTCAATATTTTTATTTGTTTTTCATTTAATTTTAGTAAATTTATAAATTATAAATCCGTATCAAAATCGACTATATTATTTCCATTATTTAATTAAAAAATAAATATATAATTTAGATTATAAAACAACATTTTTGAATAACATATAAATAATAATTTATCAGAAAACGTATTACGACCAATTAAATGACTAGTTCTTCAAATTTCATATAAACATTTTATATTCAACATAGTTGTTTTATTTCGTTAAAAATTATGTCATTATAAATAATATTTTATTACTATCGAATAAAATATAAATATTTTATATTTATTTATTTATTATTCCCAGCTGTGTGCATATATAAGAAATTTCGAAAGGCTGGCCAGGAAAATGGGCCAAGATAGGGGTGAAGGGGGAACGAGAAGATAGATAATATGAGTGGAACAATTAGACATATAAGGAAATAGAATGTAAGGAATAGAACACATAAACATAAATGAAGTATATATATGTTATAGTTTTATATAGTCTATATAGTTACTAAATGTGGTATATTGTTTAATGTTGTTTATATTGTTTTATATTATTTTTATATTGTTAATATTAATATCTAATATTATATTAGGGCATAATTAGAATTAAGTATATTGTCAAGGGGAACGAACATGTAGGGGGGCTTCGGGGTAAACACCCTAAAAGGGTATACCTGAAATAAACTTCTTCTTCTTCTTCTTATTTATTTATTATTAAATTCTATTATATATTATTAATTAATTTAATATATTATTATATTAAATAATATATTATATTAATATAATATAATCATTAATTATATATTATTAAATTAAATTATTATTATTAATCTATTACTGTATTATTTTTTTCGGAATTGACTGGTACCTACTATCAATTATATAAACAAAATAATAACTTTGTTTAAAAAATGATCATTTGATTAACAAAATAAACACATACCAACACGATTTGGTTAGAAGTATATTATTAAACTCGAACGATCGAAAATCATGGCGATGTGGTATGTGTGTACAGGGTAAAATCGATTTGGCGAACGGCCGAGAGACGAAAGCACGAGTCGAGAAGACGAGGAGGTGTAAGAGGAAAAGGAGGAGAAGAAGGTGGAAGAATGGGTGGTGTACGAGGAATAGGAAAAGAAAAAAAAGAAATAGGAAGCAAAAGAGGAGGAAGATGTAAAAGGGGGTGGGATGGGATTGGGATAAATAACGGAAGGGGGATGTAAGGAGGCTAGACGATGACTCTCAAAGGTGGAAACTGAAAATCGGCGCAACGATTACACTGAAAGCTGATGCACGCTCTCTCGAAGGGTCAATATCGATCCCAAACCTCGTCCGTCGTTCTTTCTTTTCTACCCTCCTTCCCCTTTTTCTCTTCCTAGCTCTTTCTATTTTACAGTGTCACTGTTTATTCTTCTCTAGTTTCACCTATTATTCTATTTCAAACGTGTATGCAAAATATTTGGGTTGTTATAACTAAGGTAATTGGTAAAGTTTACTTACGCAGGGCCACCATATCACTTTGTCAATGTTCTCCTGATGTTTTATTATTTGTTTAATAATGTTCAGTCGGAGATCAAGTGTCGTCCAAGCTGAGAATATTGTTAGAAGGGTAGTCGTGAATGTTACGTCGTTGTTGCATGCTGACGAAAGTAACACGACGCACGTCGTTTCGTTTTCGGGGCACCACTCACCGCGCACCAGGCTGCCAAGGGAACTGCCCGAAGCTTTATTCTCTATCTTTCTCTATTCCTCTCTTTCAACCCTCTTCTACAACCCTCACCGCTGATTCTATAACATCGCCCAACCTTCGTCGAGCAACCGAGACATTCTATCTCACAGGGATGTCGCTAACTCTCGGCTTGTAGTTTTGATTTTACGTGGGTGGTCTTTTATCATTTGAATTTGAAATCTATCTATTCTAATATCTGGTCAATGGCGTCGATATTTTGTTTATTTTTCAATATTACCTTCAGTCGGTAACTTGTTTAATATTGGTATTGTAAATTTGTATATTATTTATAGCTGATATTGTACGTTTGGTAAAATAATTTTGGTTATTAATTTAATTTTTTTTAACAAAATTATTTTATTATTGATATATGTATTTTTAAAAAGTATTTAAAAATAATATTGTAAAGAAATAGGTTATGAAGACCGCGACTGGAGGGGTTGCATTCAGGGACGAGAACACTGGCGGGATTTGGTATTTGCGGCAGTGGAACTTTCGAGTTCCTAATACCAATTAATAATAATAATATTAATAATAATATTTAAAAATAATTACAAAAATAATTGTACTTATTTATAAATATTATTTTAATATTTTAATATATAACACGCAGGTTAAAAAATCCAATATGTATTGGTAACGTGATAAAATACTTTAACAAATAAAATTATTTAATTAGGTAACTTATTATTATTTTTTTCATACTCCACCTTCAAATTTCATACTTATCACTTGTAATCTATGCAATTTTTTTATAAATAAAATTATTATTTATAGTAAATATTTTTTAAAATTTAATTTACATAAATAATTTTAAATACTGTTTTGACTAAGTTCTTATGATAAAAAAAGAATTTATTTTTAACAAATGTTCATATTTCTGAAATAAAGTTATACTTATAACATATATATATGTATAGTTAAAACATCATGCGCAAAAGTACGTATGTCAGATATGAAAATTATCAATTCAACTCATCTTATTGCATCGTCGATATTAACCTGCGCATTGACTTCTTATTCTTGGATGCAGTTGCGCATTTAACAGCGACTGGTTCATTCGAACCAATGGAGTATAACTTAGACCCCACCCCCATTTACTTAGAATGTATATATGTATTTGTATGGTATGTGCTTAAATGTATGGAGAATATAAATATTACTTTTAAATAATAATTAAAAATTATTTTCAATAGTTAATATTTAGTTTATTGTCAAAAAAAAGAAATTAATGAAAAATATTATTAAAAAAAAACTAAATGAAATATTTTCATTTATTCAGATGTGAATGATCAAAAAATAATATTATTATTAAATTATTTGACAGTGTAAAACATATTTGCAGTTATATAATGAATATAAAAGTATTTATTTACAATTATACTAATAAATTATTTAAAATAATTTAACGTAATATTTATTGTTTAATGTAATTTTATAAATGTGAATTAGTTAATACGATTCATTATACTAAACGCTTTTAAGGATTATTAGGTTTAATGGTAAATGTGGTTTACCCCATGTTACTTTCTAGAACAAAGAGCATAATCTATCTAACAAAATTAATAATTATTAGAAAATTCATAAAGATTATTTATCATGGTTTAGTTATCTTGAAATTATTAATTAAAATCAATGATTGATAAAAAAAGAAGAGTGTGTTTCTGAAAATCTGTATACAATTCCAGACACTAATCTCCAGAAAGATCTTTTTATTTATTCATTCTCAAAACGATCGATTAATTATAGTCTTTTAGTTTATATCTCACATATACACACACACGTATATATCAATCGTAAAAGTTTTCTTTTATCAAAAGTCAACTTTGATATTTTTCCTTTCGTGTCAGAGAGTAATTCCGTAGCAGAAACAAATACTTTCTTCCAAAAATAGTAAAAGTAAGTCTGATATGTTTTTTTTTTTTATTGACGACTGTAAAAAAATTTACTAAGAAAAATTTACGAAAAAAATGTTTAAGTGCATAAAAGATTGATTCTATATTGAACATTATTTTTTTACCATTTTAAAACTGAAGTGTTCGATTGTTGTTTAATTTTTTTTAGATTGATAATAAAATTTTAATAAATAATATAATAATGTTTATAATTATTTTAGAATAAATAATAATAAAAAGTAAAATATTTTCAATAGTTTTATTTTATGTACATTAAAATAAGAAAATCGGAAATATATATTTTGGCAAAGTTTTATTAAATAATTAATTACAAAACAAAAGGACACTAAATTTTTTTAATTCCTAATAATTATTAATTATTAGTAATTATTATTTTAATAAATATTAAATTTAAATATTAAATACATTGACAATTTGATTTTTCTTAATTTATATTTTGTGATTCTAATTTTTTAATACTACTTTAATTATTAGTAATTATTTTTTTTAATAAATATTAATTTAAATATTAAATACATTGACAATTTAATTTTTTTTAAATTTATATATTGTGAAATAAGAACAAAATATAATTTTAGAAGTTTCACGTAAAAGATTCGTAAAAGAAGAAAAAATTTCAATTATATATTTTAACAATGTTTTATTAAATAAATCATAAAAAAGAAAAACTGCAAAAAAAATAATATAAAAAAAAATATCTAAATTTCTTAATTTCCATTATTCATAAAATTGAATTATTTATTAAATAATAATTCAATTCATGAAGATACATTTAATATCAACAACTTATACGTAAAAATACAACAGGAAATGATTTTTGTTCAGAAATTTCATCCGTCGGGCATTGAAACACAAAAAAAAAACATTGGAACTTTACTCGAGTAAGCAAATACAAGTAAGTTAGGAAAAGAACTATTATAGTTGGAAAATATTGGTAAAGGGTTAGTGTTAACACGAAGGTACAAACGGAATTGCGCAGGTGCAAAATTCTATCTTCACCACATAACTGATTTTTATTCGGATACAGTGTAACTCTTTAGTTCTTCGTGATATCAATTCGTTTTTTTTGTGATATTAAAAAAGAAGAACACAATAATTGAATAAAATTTCATAAAAAACTTCAACAAAATAAAGAAGAATTAAAAACAAAAAAATATTAAAATACAAAATAGAAAAAAAAATAAAATGTCTGCCGATTCGTTCAGAAAAAACGTGATATCGGTGAATTTGTTTCTTTTAAAATTCAGCGGAATAATACCGTGCAAAACAACCCTATTTTTCAACATCGATTGGACCAATCTACTCACAATAATTGCATTTTTTTCTTTAACAACTTATTCAGTTACTTACACTTATGAATTTGTTAAAATAGTTAATACAATACACGTTGACATTGCTTTAGAATTTTTTTCTATGATAATATCCTTAATAAGTGGACAAGCACGTTACATCATTTTATGGATTAAAAGAGAGCAATTTTTACGAATGTTAAACGTTTGTGAAAATCTTTGGATCGAATTGGATAAATCGGAAAAACATTTTGTTCGTAATTGTACAAACATAACTAAACGTTTGACGTATTATTATTTATTCGGTTGTGCTTTTACCATTTTTTTTTATGCAATTGCGTGCCTTTTCGTATCACCAAACGTAGATGAAAATAATCCGAATGAAACTGTTCAACGTAATTTACCATACGCTTTTATAATTGAAGTTCACGAGTCACCTTATTTCGAGATTGCTTATGTTTTTCAATTGAGTAGCATGATTAATGTTGGTTTGACTTGTGTTGGTGTAGACACCGTTGGACCAGTTCTTATTTTAATTGCTTGTGGACATCTTAAAGTAATACAAAATAAAATGTTGTCGTTGAACGAAAATATGAAATCTGAGTTCATTGAAGACAAAGATTTTGTGGATTTTCATCAATCCATTGTTTTGAAAGATGTTCAAATTAAACTTAATAATTGTGTTAATTATCATATTACGATTTTAGAGTAAGTATATTAATGTATGTGTATGTGTGTAATTTTACAGGGTGTCCTTAAAATCTAGATACAATAAATACATTTGAAATAATCGAAATTATTTAAAATTTATTTTTATTTATCAAAATTTTTCGCTTAACAAATGTAATCAAAGGTAACGATTGTAGAAAAAAGAAAAAAGAAAGAAAGAAAGGAAGACGGATGAGTGATAGAGTGAGAAGGATGATTTTGTTGGAAAAAAATATTTCTACAACGATTTACTTTTCATTTCTTATATTCTATCATACTCTAACACTTTTTCGTCATATCTCGGTATATTTATAATCTTTTTTTTTTTTAGTTTACCTTAGTTAAACTTACGTTCCCATTTTTGTTATATTTTGTTTTGGGAAGATACGTTTGATATACCAAAATTTTTGTTTAAAAATTTGTATTTATGATACAATTATTGGATTAACATATTTTAAATAAAAAAATGTTTGACTTGTAAGAAAAAAAATAATTATTATTATTGTAATTAAAATAATGTATTTTAATACAAATTAAAATTGCAGTAAAATATTATAAATATTTTTAATCAAAAAATACAACATAAATAAATATATTGAATATTTAAATATTTAAATATTATTAATAAATATTTTGAAATACATGATGTAAAATATTTGAAATAAATTTTTGTATTTTTTTTGTATAGATTTTGTAAGAACATCGAAGAATTAACAAACATCATGTTCCTAACACAATTAATTGGCAGTACTTACAACATATCATTAGTTGGATTTAAATTAGCTGGGGTAAGATGAAATTATTTAATTAAATTTAATTAATAAATAAAAATCATTTAAAAGATTCTGGATTGTTATGTCATTTTTCATGTCATGTTGCAGAATGACCCTGATAAGTACAAATATACTACACAAGTATTGATTGCAGTAATACAACTTTTCCTTTGCAATTGGCCACCAGATGTACTACTTTTTGAGGTTGGTAATACTTATATTATCAATACTAAAAATCAAATATTTTATTTTATTTCATTCTAAAACAAATGTAAAATTTAATATGAAAATTTAATATGAAAATAACCACAAGTTTTTATGAACATCTTCGTGTGTAAGTCTCATTTCTGTAACAGAAATCTTTTCAAATTCATTATAAATAAAAATTAAAAACTATAATGGTTGCATTAAAGGTTTTGCATATGTATAAACAAAAAATTTATTCGTAATATTATATTTAACAGTCTCATAACACTTTGTTCTTATTTTTTAATGTAAAATTCAGCTATCAAAGTTTAACTGTCTACTTTTAGGATAGGTTGTATATATTTATTTATATATTTATATATATTTATTTATTTAGGAAACTTTGTATATATTTATTTAAGTTTAACTGTCTATTTTAGGACACTTTGTGTATATTTATTTATTTAGGACTCTTTGTATATATTTATTTAAGTTTAACTGTCTACTTTTAGGAAACTTTGTATTTATGTTTCAATTTTTTATTTTAGACTGCTGCAATAGCTAATTCGAGTTATTCGGTGCCTTGGTACAATTATTCAACAAAATTAAGAAGATCAATTAATATTATTATTATGAGATCTCAAAGAGCTGTACGTTTAACGGCTGGCAAATTCACATCTCTGTCCTTGGAAACTTTTGCTTCTGTAAGTGATACAAAAAAGAACAAACAAAAGAAACAAAATTTGCGAAATTTAAATAAAAAAATAAATCATTCATAAATTTTGTTTTAGATGATTTCAACGGCTGCTTCTTTCTTTACAGTGATAAGTAGTATGAATTAAAAATGATAAGAATGAATTTTTATCCTACTTTAATCTCGCATTTGCTTATTAAGAAACAAACAATTTAATATAATATTATAAACAAAATGTCTTTTCTCGATAGTTTTTTTTTTCTATTCAGAATTTAGTGTTTGTTGTACGTGTAAAAAGAATGGAATGAACAGATGAAAATGATTCAGATAAGGGATAAAATTAAACGAACTTTGACCTTGATAATAAAAAAACAGTAATGTCCGAATTATAAGAGAAAGACAGTAAGAAAAAAAAAGAAAGAGGAAAAGGCTTTTGATGTAGCTCTTGAGTTAAGTCGAGCATCGATCATTTTCCTTTTGCTTTAGCGTTTCTTTTTTCTTTCCCTTTCTCAATTCACCCACCCGAAATTTTTATTTCATTTCATTTTTTTCTTTTCTCGTGATATTTTATATTTAACTAGGATGTTATTTATCAAATTATTTATTATATCTTTTAATATTTATGAGATTAGTGTTTTAGATATGTTATTTATTTGTTTGTTTATTCATTATTATATTTCTTTTATATTTGGTGTATTATAATTAAATAACAAATAAAGTAAATATAATTTATTATAATTATTATAATAATGTATTATATTTATTATTAATATAATTAATATATTATAATATTATAATTATTAAATATATTATATTTATATAAGTTATAATAAATTAAATTATATATTATATTTATTATAAAAATTATAATAAATTAAATTACAATTTATTATAATTAAATATAAAACTATAATAATAAATTAAACTAATTATCAAGATTATAGAAAGAAAGAAAGAAAAAAAATTATAAATAAACACAAAATTTGTTAATATTTTTATTATAATAAATGATCGATATAAATAATCACACATTCTATGATCTTTTAAAAAAATATTCAGAAAAACAAAAATATTAAATAATATTCACTATATAAATTGAAAACACCTTTTCACAATTATTTAATATAATAAAATTATTATACTTTAATTTATCTGCATAGCATAAAATATATTTTTTATTCTTGTGTATCATTTACTAAAAAAAATATGTTGAATAACCAAAAAAAAAAAAAAACACACAAAAACTCAAGAAAGTAGAAAAGTAGTAGTAGTAGTAGTAGTATTTCAGAAAGGAAATCCATAATTATTGGCTAAAAGGAAAGAAGCCACGTTTCTTGAGAAGTTGCTTGCTTCGATCATTATAACACTGGAATCGGAAACATTCTATTGGCCTAGCTATCGATGATCACGTTCTATTTTACTTTCTTTCATTCTCTTTCTATCTCTTTTCCTAAATCTCCATGCTCTCAAAAAACTATGCCGTGATAATCCCATGAAAATTTCAACTAAATCATTCAACGTATTCTAAAATAATCAAAAATACATTCACATGTTGCTTTTTTTTTTAAATGAAAAATAATTTAAAGGGAAAGAGAAACATTGTTAGTAATACTCGTAAAATAATACTAATTCATATAAAAATAAAATTAGATCATTTCACTGTCAATGTTCATCAACGTAAGTTCGTATAAAGACAATCAATCAAAATAATCGACAAAATTCAAATGATATTCGATAGTTCAAAGATCATAATCAATAAGAAATTAATCCTATAAATAAAACGTTATATTAAATTATTATTTTTTCACATTAAATCAACCCTCTTGGACCCAATCTTGATACAACCTTGTTCTTTCGTATAAAAATGACAATGAAAACCTTTATACAATTGGATTATTATTTCGTTCATTGTACGTTTAACGTATCGTGAACAAAATAAGATACTCGAGGTACACACAATAACTTTAATAAAAAACAAAGAAGTAGAAGAATAAAAATAATAATAAGAAGAAGAAGAAGAAGAAGATACGAGATAAGGTGAAACTATAACACAAGTGACACGGTAAATAAACAGGAGCCCCTATAAACGTTGAAATCGGCTTGTTGGATATAGAAAAAAGCTAGAAAAAAAAAAGAGAAAAACAGTGGAGAAAGGGGAGGGTGTGGGTAAGAGAAAGGTAGAGAAGAAACTCATTGCTTTTCATGAGAACGCCCACGAGACGAGGAAAGCTAGTAACTCTGAGACCGATGGTCATTTCTAGATCCCATCCAATTCTTCTGCTAAAGTACTGCTCCGTCTGTTCGTTGGATTATAAATAAAGATGAGAGAGAAAGAGAGAAAGTAAGAATGAAAGAAAGAAAGAAAAAGAGAGAGATATATATATAAGACAGGTTTGCTAGAAGCTATCGAACTTTTTGATAAATCGTCTGGACTATCGGCTAAGCAGGAATGTTGTCTGTCATCAAATCAAATTCGATTAATATTGGTCCTTCTTCTTGTTTATTTCTGGATTTGAAAATAAAGGAAGAGAGAGAGAGAGAGAGAGAATGTAGGTAGGGAAAATTAGGGCAATGCACTTTTATTTATTTCATCAATTCTGAAATGTTATTGATTGGTATTTTTTTAAATAAATGATAATTAATTGGAATATTTGTTAAGCAGAAAATGATTTCTACCATTAGTTAGTTATTTAAATCATATTCGATTAATGTTATGATTATTCCACTTATTTATTTTTGGATTTGATAATAAATATCGACGTAACAAATGGCAATGATTATTTTATAGCTCGAAATTTCTTTTGAATTTTATCTAATAAGATTCTATTTTCGTTGCCACTCAAAGGATAAGAGATCCTGCGAAACGAATCACAGACATCCCAGTTTTAGTATTTTCCTCTCTTCTTCTCTCTCTCTTTCTCTCTCTTTCTTTCTCTTGTACTTTCTTTCTTTCTCTTCAGCAATTACAGGATAAGTGAGTTCTCCTGTAATCTTGTTATATTTGCCGCGATCCATCTGAAACCTTCTCGTATAAACCTTCACACCATTCTACTATTTCTTTCTTTTTCTTTACACCAAATATTCCACCCTCTTCCTTCACCTATCTACCCCCTACCCCTATTCTTACTTTTCCCCTTCCAAAATATCAACTTTATCTTATGATAGTTCGATCAATGATCCTAATATACGAACATTCCAGTTGTTTCTAAAAAAGAAATTGATCAATCGTGTATTTAACAAAGTATTGAATAATTGATCAATAAATAATTTAACAATATTTATTTCGTTATATTTATTAAATTAATAATGTTATTTATTTTTGATTATATCAGTCATTGAAAATATGTAATTTTATCAAAACTTTTGGTTTATTAATGATTAATAATATCATAATATTTATTCGTTTATATTTAATTTAATAAGAAAAAATTAATAATTTATTAAGTAATAATTGGAATATTAATAATTTTTAATTTTAAGTATTTTCTATTAATAGTTTCTAGTATTTTTTAAATTTAAGTAAATAAAAGATACTATTTTATATTATATTTTGTATTAAAAATATTATTTTTATTTTATTCGAAAAATAATAAAGTTTATATTTTATTATTAAAATAAATCATAGGACAACAAATATTAAATATTTTATAATTAAATAAATAATACGTAATAGAATATTTTATTTACTGAGAATTCTTTTAAATAAACATCACTAATATTTGAAACAATTTAAAAATTCCAACAACACGTGTAAACTAATCCCAATTAATAATTTAAAATACCAAACAACTTATAATTTAACTTTCCTTCAATTTTACCTGATGTAACCTTGTTGCAACTGATATAATGTTAAACCAAAAAAATTCGAGTACATGTATATTCGAACTGAAAATAAAAAACTTAATAAAGAACACAACGAAAAAGAGAAAGAGAAAGATAAGAAATAAAAAAAGAGAAAAATAGCAATTCACTTTAGAATTAATTGCAAGAGACGAAGATGTGTTGATGGAAGTGAGTGGTAGGGAGTAGAATAGGGGAGGGGTGTGGGTGGTTGGTTGAAATGAGAAAAGAGTCTGCCTGCCACGAACAGCCCTTTAGAAGGGTTGCTCCTGCTACTGGAAGGAAAGAAGGAAGCAAGCAAGGAAAGAACGAAGATGAAGAAAGAAAGGAATGGTGAAAAGGATGAAAGGGTGAAAGAGAGGAAAAGAGAAATACTAGTCCGTCGTTCTCTGATATAGTCAGCTCAGTACTCAATGTAGTTCGCACAATAAAGAAATTCCGCGATCCCCGACGTAGGTGATGATACTGGCACACGAGACCTAAGAAGAAGGTTAAATGAGGAATAGGTGTTGGGAGGGATGAGGAGGGGGCCGAGTTCAGAAGGTGATGGGCTGATAAAGTGACGTTGGTAGAAATGGAAGAAGATGGGGATGATTTAAGAATCAAGAAGGGCTTGAGTAGTGAGTATATTGGAGGGGTGAAAGGTTGAGTAGTGAGTACAGTGTGGAGGGGGAGGTGAAAAAGTGACTTAGGAAGGGATGGGTAAGAATGAGGAGACTGAAGAATTGAGAATCGAAAGGGTGAAGGGGGACGAAGGGGTTGATTGGTAAGTACATTGGAAGATGAGGTGCTGAGAAAGTGACATGGGAAGAAATGAGGGAAGATGAGGAATCTGAAGAATCAAGAATCGAGAGAAGTGAAAGGTGAGAGGGTGAAGTAGAAAGACAGAGAAAGAAATGCCAATGACGAAGTGAAGAAGATGAAGAAGAAGAAGAAAAGGGGAGGCTTCTTAGCGAGTGTTCGACGAACTTCAACGGAGATGTACGATCCTCGAGAGTTAATGAAATCCATTTTGCCTGGTGACTACTTTTTAACCCTGAGAAATCTTTACTCGAATATACAGACAACATCGATACCGCTGTAAGATATTCTACCAGCCTCATTTTATTTTTTTTTATTTTATGTTTTTTTTTTAACTTACTTCTTTTTTCCCCCTCTTTGTGAGTATTGGCGTTGTTTTGTTTTTTATTTTTTTCTTTGCAATCGTTATCGATTGGTAAATGGTATTTTGTTGGTTGGTATTAATGAATGGTATTGAATAAATTCGAGGTGGTTGCTTTTTTTTGGATATGTTTGAGATGGAGAGATTATTTTTTTAAATATAGTGAAAAGGATTGTTATATTATTGTTAAAAAAAAGTCATTTTTTTGACCCACCCTAATATATATATATATATAATATATATCGAAATTTAGTAAATATTTAGAAATATTTTAAATTAGGATAAATAATTTTTAAAGTACTATAAATATTTCGAAGTAATTCTAGTTTTATTTTTTATTGAATGATCCGAAATTAGATTATTGAAAAATTTAGAAATTTTGTTGGTAATAAATACACTGATAACAAAAACAAATAAAAAGTATAATTAAATATAATTTAGTTTAATAATTTAATTAATAAATTAAATTGATAATTTAAATAAAAATTAAAATAATAGTAAAAAAACATACCAATACTATTAATAAATAAGGAATTTTCTTTTAATTAAAATAATTATATACTTCACACATACAAAATAAATTACATTGAAACATTTATAATCTATTCTCATCAAACAAAATATTAGGTGGACCAGAAAGTAATGTTACTTTTTAACTTTAAAATTCAAACAAATCAATTTTTCAAACAAGTTTTTATTATTAATCAATAATTAAATTAATTAATCACGTTATCAACAACTTTTTTCTATCTGGTATTTAAATTTGTAATATCGTAACGATAAAAATCATCAATCGTTTTTTTGTTTGAAAATATTAGAAATAATTTGTCATGCGTAGTAACGATAATGACATTACTTTTCAGTCCCCGTAATACTACAAATTACAATGCTATTTTTTAGCCAACCCGATAGAAAAATGAAAATAACAAATAGAAGACAAATTAGAAACTAAAAATAGTGAAAGAAAACAAATAAATCGATCGTCCATTTCTCAAACACTGCATTACCATAACAACGACATGAATTGGCATAAACAAACAATCCAAATCAGACTAATCGTTACCATCTCGTCATCATGGTAGGAAGAAGGAAGAAAGAAAATACTAAAACCCGATATCAATGAAAATTTTCTAGTCAAAGTTAAAGTTAAAGTAATTCAATGCCAAGTGGACGATGATCATCACTGTCTAGAAGAAAACCTTTCAATTAACCCCACTTTCAAGATGGCGAAACAATCAGGATTAAAAACTTCTTCTTTGCTTTCTCATTATCGTCCCATGAAAAGAAGAAAAAAAAAAAGAAAAACTATTTTTAACGTAAACGGTAAGCTAACTAATTCAAAATCAAAATATTAAACCAAAAAATTGATTGACATTCTGCAAATCGGCACGAACTCTCTTCATTGGCAGTTCGTAATGGCTTCCCAAAAAGTTCATGCCGATTTTTTGACATTTTTTCAAATTTTTAAATTTAAAAAAAGATATTTAATTTGGTAAAAACTTGTTGAACAACCCAACGAAATTTATAATCCTTTATTTTATCTTAAAATCGTTTTATCTCCTTGATAAGAAGTTAGATCAAAGTTAGGAAACTTAGAAAGTGTTCATAATACCTTCTTGCTTTTGTGGTATGTGTGTGTGTGTAAATATATATGTATGTTTCTCGTCTCTTTCCGTCTCTCTTGTAAATAGTGTATTCGCTCATTGAATTCTATTCACTTCCAACGGCTGAAGTTGCACGCCGATTCGATTATACACCCTTCTGGCCCTCCCTTGGTCTCTGCTTTGCTTAACGAATCTTTCACGACGCGTCTTGATTCGTCTACTGATCGTCTTACTTTCGTCAAAACGTCATATATACATACACACATACACGTGTTTCAAATATTGTCCGGAATATGAAAACCTTGATTTTAAATTTCAATAAAAAGAACAAACTTTTTAGTATTTTCTTTCCATAAAAATTGATTTGTCAAACTTCGACGATGATAATTAATTTTTTTGTGTAATAAATTAAATATAAATTATTTAAATTTGTTATTAATTAAATTTTATTAACTATAAAAATTAATATTAAATTAAAATTAAATTAAAAATTAATATTCACATTTTTCTCTTCCTTTTTTTGTTAACAGTTTATCGCAAAGATTTGAACTTTGAATAAAAATTCTGAAAAATTTTGCATCTCTTGCAACGAATAACAGAATCCAAACACCTGTAAATAAAAAAATAAATTCAAATGAACGAATTGAGATATTCAAGGATGTTAAAAAAAAATCACAAAACACGATTTTAATTCTGAACAGTTGGTTATCATTCATTTGGATAGAAAATAGAAACGTTTCAATCATTGACACCAAAAAATTCGTTTAAATCAGATGAAATATTTGTATTTTCTTTCATTTTGCGATCTACTGAGTTCTCAATGAAGGAGGGACACTTATCATTATCAAAATCAAGTCAAGATTTTCAAGTCAATAAACCCTAAAGGCGGAACAACTCCCAGGGGGTCCTTCAACGTCCTAAACTTTTATCCGATGATTTCTATTATTTTATTTTTTTATTCCTTTCTCTCATTGTTCATTCTATTTTCTTTCTTTTTTCAACTTATCACCATTCCTTTACTTTCTTTATTCCTTCCTTCTTTCCTACCTTTCTAAATTTCGTCATAAAAAATTAAAAAAAAATAAGTTTACAAATACAAAATACAGAATTGCAACAAAATTAAAATTTCGATGTTTATGAAACATGATAAATATATGCAAGCAAATGTATACCATTTATACAAATAAAATATGCTAAAAAAATGCTAAATGTGTTAACATATTTTAAGTTTAATATGACAAATAATTTATTAATATATTATACAAAATATTTAATTTTATTTCAAATATACATTTTAACTAATTAAATTTTGATCAATAAATAATTAATTATTTAATCTGTATAAATTTTTATATTACAATTACAAATGTTATTAAAATATTGATGCATTAAATAATAAATTAAAATTATTAGAATATAAATAGATGGAGGCAACAGGAAGAAAATGTAAGTACAATTATAAATGTAAGTCTCAAGGAAAGGGACAGAGAAACACAGGGCCAACTGCAAACCA
Organism: Polistes dominula; assembly: GCF_049000335.1. NCBI lineage: Eukaryota > Metazoa > Arthropoda > Insecta > Hymenoptera > Vespidae > Polistes > Polistes dominula. The sequence continues at coordinate 7,791,452 of NW_028301152.1, read as the reverse complement.
ACAAGATAGACGAAGCGAGGTACAACAGGAAGTATAAAAGGATAATATCGGCCACAAGACCAGAATACCTCAACAGGTGTAGGAGAGGAGGAAGCCAGAGATTAATAGCGAGGGCGAGATATGGAAACCTAGAGGAGTGCAATAAGTATTGGCTAGATGAGCGCAAGAGGAAGTGTGCACTATGCGGTGTAGAGGCTGGGACATTGAGGCACCTGATGGAAGGTTGCACGAAGCTTGAAAGAACAGACTTGAAGGAAGAAGAAATTTTAGAGGGGAAAATGAACGAAAAGGTGGAGGGATGGTTGAGATATGTGAAGAAACAGAGGAGGATTTGCAGAGAACATGACAAAGGGAGAAGAAGAGAGACAGGCCTAGGGATGATGCAAGCAGGAGAAGCAATAAGGAATGAGTGGGATGGATGAATGAAGAGAAGTGGATGGATGAGTGAAGAATGCAAAAATGTAAACCAAGTCACACCACATGGCTGTAAAGCTGGGTTAAATAAAGATTATCTTATCTTATCTATCTGTTAAAATATAAATTATATTAATTTATTATAAAAAAAAAATATTAAATCAAGCTAATACCTTTTTATATTAATTAATATAATCCTAATTATTTATTTATACTATTTATGAATCATATTTAATTATTTCAACAAAATAAAATCACAATCCTTTTAAATAAACTTTCCAGTTTATAAAATTCCAATGAACACTGTTCTTTTATTTTTAATTCTCATTGCATAACAATAGAACCATTTAAACTTTGCTAAACTTTTTTTTCATTTAATGAATTCAATTCTTGAACAATGGACCATTCAATTGCTAATTATTTGTACCTGTGTATCCGTAATTGTGACTTCACTTTGAAAAAAAGTTTCTTTTTTATCCATTTCAGTTTATCGCACCTTTAAGACGATTATTTATAATAAACGCGTGCGCACGATGTGTGTATATGTGTGTGTGACGTCAACTACTACTATACCAAATCGGCTCAACGAAGAGGATTCAGTTTTAGCAACAAGTTGCACTCTACCTCGCGTGTTTTCCTCCCGGGAGCTTGATAAAATCAACAAGTGAGTTCGCTTTCTGTGCCTGGAATTTATATGTCACCTTCCCGAGACGTCGACTCCACAGGTGGTAATAGAAAAACTTTTTTAAATTTATATGCAATTATTCATTAATTATTTTTATTATAATTCAAAACTAAATACATGAATTTTTATACACAAATATATTGAAATTATTATTTTGATAAATGGTGTTCAAAAAAGTTTGACGATCAAATTGCAAGGATTTCAGAACTAAATACATAAATTTTTATACACAAATATATTGAAATTATTATTTTGACGAAAGGTGTCCTGACGAAAAGTTTTGCTGATCATTCCAATGTTTTCGAAAGTAAACTCTCAACGAGTAGAATAATTTTTCTGATCACGTAGAAGCCATAAAAAAGAAGACATAAAGAATTACTGAATCCCAAAGCCGATGATATGTGGAAATCCAAGATGATTTTTTCATTGTCAGTGAATAATAAAAATTAGATACCATTTTCAAGATATTATTTTCAACTTTTCTATCATTTCAAAAAGAAAAAGATTCAAATAAATAAAACAATTGTTATTTACATATTAAATAATTATAAATATTATATTATATATTATATTATATTAATTGTTATTTTTATTGTGTTATATATAATAATTTACTAAAAATCAGCAGAGCCCTTTTTAAGCTTCAAAGCCACACATTAAGATAAAAATATAATTCAATTATCAATAAAATAAGCAATGAAAAATTAATTAATCTTATTGATTAATTATGTTATCAAATTTTAGAGACAATTTTTATTCGAGTTTTTATTTTCATTCAACATTTATAAGGATCACGTGTTACGTAAATATTGTTCAACGATTCTTTTCATAATAAAATTTATTGAAAAAAAATGCATGGATATTTGAATGAATAACCCTTTAAATATACTTTAATGTTAAAATGACAATTTTTCATGGAATCATTTATGAGCATGATGTACTCAAAATCGACGTATTTCGATTTGTAGTGGTACGTGATAAAAGGCATCTTAATAAAGAGCCAGTTCAAGCTCAGGGATCCCTTCATATCGAGAATTCTTCGGAATCTTTGCATTCCTTTTGGTCGCACATTACATTCCTTTACTATACTTAGATGTTCTCATTTCTCGACCATAAGCGTCAGAATTTTAATAGTCTATTATTCCTTTCTAAGTAATTTTTCCTAATATTTCATTTAATTAATCACCATTCCGTTAATTATAATACAATTAATCTATTGGTTTTGTTTTAACATAATTATAAAAATTAATTAAGATAATACAGGATACGAATACTAAACATGATTTTTATGAAAATAATTTAATAATACGCAAAAATGAAAACAAATTTTTAATTTATATTATTGAATCGTTAAATATTACGTATTATTATGAAAGAAAATAATTAAATAATTGTTCCATGGAATGCAATAAGAAGAGTTTAAATATAATCTTCCATTATAATCTCTAGAAAATAATTCTCTAATAATAAAAATTCAAATATACTCAAATTTAAAACCAAATTTTTTAATTTTTTTATTCTAGATAATACACCAAAATAAAATTGTTAACTAATTATTTCATAGAATCTCCCTTAAAATAATTGCAATATAATCTCACCCGATTATTATATAATTTCCACAAAATAATATCTTAAAGAAATATAACTGAAATATAAACAAATTAAAAATAAAATCATTGAATCCTAATATAAATATCCAAATATTATTTCTTTCAAGAAATCATTGACAAAAGTTATAATATATACACCCAATTCTTAAATAATTTCCACCAAACAAAACCTTAAAGCAATATAATTGAAATATCAACAAATTTAAAATGCAATCATTAAATCCTATTATAAATATCCAAATATTGAAATCATTGACTAACCATACTGTTTGATAAAACTGGAACATAAGTAATAGGAGAGTAGGTGATTTTATCGTCTATACAGTTAGCAAGAATAAAATAGTGGGGGATGAAGGATGGTACGTTCGTGTTCGTTGGGTTAGTTCGGTAGTTGGTTTGGTGCATGCGCCCAAGTGAACTTTTGACGCGCGCGACCATTCCTCGAGGATTGAGAAGAGGAAGCTGAAGAAGCAGACGCAGAGAGACGCAGACGACGGTGGGTAGAGCGACGGCCCCGAGCCGGAAACACCGGGGTGAGATGCACCCTTATCGCTCTTATCGCTATCAATCGGCTGTGGGGTTTCCATCTGGGAGCACCGCATTTCCACGAAGGCTGATTCAACTAACAACAACTTCTGACTGTATCCTAGATTAACACGGACTTTTTAATCCCGTCTAACGTTCTCTTCAACTTCGGGGTAAGTACTTTCGATTCTTTCTTTTCTTTTCCATCCTTTTTTTTCTTCTCTATATTTATTTTTATTCAGTAATTTGAAATTTTACAATTTATTTTTATTATATTTGAAAGAAATTGTTGGAAAATAACATAGTCAATTTTATTCTTAACTTGCGTTTTGTTGCACTTATTGTTTCTTCGTAATTTTTATCGAAACAAGGATTACCGAGTTTAAGTTGAATTGTTTAAATATTGTAAAAATTTAACTTCAATTATATTTGGATAATATAATTATTTTATAAAGATATTAATTAATATTACTGATAAATCCTTGTTAATCTTAATACTGAATTGTATAAATATTAAAATATATTTAAAAAAAAATATAAATATTAAAAAATATTAAAAAATAAATCTGAATATCAGAAAATATTAAATTCTTTGTTTTTCTAATTTCCACTAAGCAAAAACAGATAAAATTAAACAACAATTTTTCTTAAACAATCGGAAAATAATTTAAAAAATAATATAATATAATTACAATGAAAATGATCAAATTATTCAATCAATTATTGACAATGAAAACCAAAGTGTGAAATCTTTTGTCCGGTGTGAATTTCAATTACACGTTAGACAGAAGCCAGGTGCGCTTTTCACTTGGGAATGTGTGTTTGAAGTGAACATATCCTGCGGGAAGCATCTGACCACTTCCGGTCACAGTTTAAAGACCCTCTTTCTTACCCTAATACGATATTTCCTGATTGTCATTGGTCGGGACGCTTTTCTCATTTCCACTTGTCACTTGCACACAATTATCTGATGTGTTTTGTTTTATTTTTTAATTCAATATAGCAAACAAACATACTGAAAGATTTTATTGTACCGTATATACATACTATAAGAACAAATACGTAACGAAATTATTTACTTAAGAATACTTGTAAACGTTCGGGAAGTGTGAATTATGGCTGATAGAACAAAATTAGCCCTTATCGGTTTTTACAGTACGATTCTAATTTGGTTGTAGCTGATTTTGGTTTGTATGCAATTATGCATATGTCGATTGTCATTTTTATGTGATAAAAATAAAATGAATAGTACCATAATTATTAAAAACAAAAAAAAATGCGTAAATATGTAAAAAAGTATAAATTATGTAGATAAAATTTATACAGTAGCAGTTAAACAACAAACAAAATGTATAAAAATAATTGAAATTATTTTAAAAAATACCCACAAAATATAGATGACAAAATAATAATCTTAGTTTTAAAAAAACAAAATATTAGCAAAAACTAAACTTTGAAAATGATAATCGATAAAAGCGTTTAGGATAAAAGCAAATAATGTTATATCCGATTGGTTCTTATCAGAGATTTCGCTACTCCTCTTCACCCTTCTTTCATAGTTCCGACAAAATCATTCGACAGGGTAGTATCTAACAGTTACAGGGTCCTAAGGTTAATAGAATGATCGGTAACAAAGTTATAAAGCAATCTGCATAAACCTGTCTCGGTACTTTGCACTACCTGGGGAGAAAGTTCTCAGCAGTAGTGCAGGCAATGTCGCAATTAACGACAATAATACGATTACCTGTTCGTCAAGGACCGTAACTGAGAAGGTTGACACAATATCCTTACTCTTCAGAATGGACACGTGACCATTAATGTAAAAAAAAAACTATTTAACATCTTTTACACATACTCTCATCTTTTCTTGGATTTACATTTTAGATTTTTTCAGTTTCTTTTCTTTTTGGTTTGTTTTCTGTCACAATTATTTTTTAAATATATGATTAGTAAAGTGAATATTACTGTGTGTTTGATTTTTAATAATTATTTATTAGAATTACATCAGGATTTTCTTTAGGGTTTCTTTCTTTTTATTATATTGCAAGAAAATGTTCACGATATTTTTTACCTGGTTACTATTTTGTAAAATATAATATATTTATGATCAATTATATGTGAATACTATTTTTATTTGGAAATAAAATTTATTTTATAGAAAGAAAAAAATTATTATACAATATAAATAATAATTTATCAATATTTAAAATAACATAGTCACTATTTATAATAGAAACAAGGTTGCATCATTTTGTTACATATTAATAAAATCTATTTACATACTAATATTCCTTTAGAAATTTAATTATAAAATTATATTATTATAAAAATTTAATTGAAATTTATAAATTTGAAAATATTGATCATTATAATATTTAATAATATATTTATTAAATTTAAAATTTTGTAGAACAAGTAAATAAAAAAAAAAACTATATTCACTAATATTACATATTTAAATTGTTATCATAAAAACAAACCATAATTAAAAAATATAAATACCAATTTACTATTCCGAACTTATATTACATATTTAAATTTTGATCATAAAAATTAATTAAGAAATATTGATCCAATATAAATATATCAGCCGATTTACTGTTCTCATTAACCCATAACTTTCAATTTACAATTTAATACTTCTATAAAATCCTGGTGTTACAAATTTCTTCATCCGATCTAATTGAATCGTAAAGTGTAATTTTATTTTGTACCTTTCTTTCGTGCCTTTCTTTCTCATCCCTCTACTAATCTTTTTCCACCTATCACGTGTGTTGCCATTTACATATATCCCCTCCCTTTTTTTCCCTCTTTTCTTCGTATCCATGTGTCTTTTCACGGATTTCAGGATATCGAATGTAGAAACAATTTTGTCATTCGTTTATAGATTTTACGAGGAAATAGAAACGAATAAGAACATACAAAAGCTTGTTCGATTGTTCCATGATTTTACGATACTGTCATTTAAATCCTGTTTTATAAAATTCAAAATATACAGTAGACATTTGTATAACATATCTAACGTGTTACGTGTTATATGAATTTCTTCTTTTAAAAAATTGAATTGTATGAAATATTTTTCACGAGTAATATAATTTCATTATTTTTTTTTTAAATATAATAATTTTATTATTATTATTATTATTATTATTATTATTATTATTATTATTATTATTATTATTGTTATATCTAAAAAGTATATAATATATAATAATATAAATTTATTATTTTAAATATAATAATTTCATTATTATTATTATAATACCTAAATATATATAATATATAGTAATATAATTTTATTATTTTAGATATAATAATTTTATTATTATTATTATTATTATTATTATTATTATTATTATTATTATTATTATTATTATAATATCCTTTATTTGTCATGGGTTTTCCTTTTAGTCACCTCTTACGACAAGCAGGGATTACTAAGGGAGGTATTCTTACCCACCCCCTCACGGGTATTATTATTATTATTATTATTTAAAATAAATATTATAGCTATGATTAAAATTCAAATTTGTTGACAAATATTGAAAACCGTTTCAGATTGATTATCTTCATCTTTGTTATTATAACAATAATAACTTTCATAATTATTGAAAATATTTGTAATTAATTTTTAATTTGAAAGAGAACTCATGTTATATATGAAACTTTAATATATTTATTTTAATCATTTGTTGATTTCTTGATAAGTATCATCCTTGATAGAAACAAATATGTTGTCTCGCCATAAGATTATGGGTAACATATTATTCTGGTTTAACTCTGTGTCACTCGTATTGGATTATTACTGACAAACATCTGTTGATATTCAAATCGAAGAGCCAGTAAATATCAGACCATTTGTACGAATAAACGTCTTCTATCAATCCTCTACTTTCGTGTGAGTTTATTATTTCATATGTTACGATTTCTTATGTAAGAATTTTGAATAATATTACTAAAATAATATAATAGTTTATTTAACACGTGCATCGTTATACATTTTTCGTTATACTTCTCTGGTTAATACATTTATGGTAATAATATACAATGTTTCATTTGTTTTGTTACAAATTTTTTCAATGTTTTTATTTTTCTGTTAATTCGATTATTGATAATTTAACGGCATAATTTATTTCAACGTTTTATTTATATTTTATAAACAAAAGTGAGAACAAACTGTTATATAAGCTTTTAAATGCCTTCACACAACTGAATTTTAAACTTAAAATTGGAACACTGAGTATATTATCATACGTGTATTTTTGTATAAAACTATTCTAACAGATTATTTAACACTCTATTATTATAATTGTTATTATTTTTTTGTATTACTTTTTTTAATAGTTTATTATAATTATAATTATATATTATATATTTATATTTAATTCTATTTTATAATTGTATTTATTTCTATTATAATTATATAAAAGATAAACTTTAAAACAAAATACAAATATAATATACAAAATTAATATAATTATAAATAATTAGAATTATATAAATTATAATATAATTAACAATTAATATACAAAATTATTAACAAATGTTGAAAACCATTTAGAAAATATTGATTACATTAATATTGCTACGAGTTTTTATTTTTATTGAAAATATTTGACGATAATTATCAATTTTATTTTATTTTATTTTATTTCTTTTATTATATTCCGATCGAATAGAAAAAGAATTGTTTAACGTTTCGCAACAGTATCGAAATGTGTTCGAATAAAACCACGATTTCGATCGGAGGAGTGTGAAAAAATTGTTCGTGTGTTCGTTTCTACGTGAAAAAAATATTACGTTGGTTATAAATTAACAGAGCAATTGCATGGAAAACTTTATGAGACGTAAAGACAAAGAACCGAGAAGGGAGAAAAGGGTTGCTCGATTACTCGCACGATCAAGTTTCATAATGTAAACAGGAAAAGACTTTTCCATTTATCGTTCTTTTTAAAAAGTACACAAAAAATGATATTTATTTAGATAGATATATAATCTTATTACAAAGAAAAACCCGAATGAAACGAATGTCATTTTTTTATCTAAGATTTTTGTTAGATGATATCAAAAATCAAACGTTAATGATAAAAGACAAAAGGATTCATTTGATCTACTTGTTGAACCACTGAAGCAACAGTTTGTTCTTGATATTTGTTCACAATAACTTTCTTGTTTTATTCTTTTCTTTTTTCAATTTCTTTTTTTTTTTTTTTGTATGTTTATAAAAACTACTTATGTAAAAATTCAAAAGTTTTGTATAAGAACAATTATAGGTTAGAACCTAACCTAAATTATTCACAAACTTTCTCATAACCCGTATCAAAAGTTATTCTCAGATTTAATTAAGCAATTCATTCATTTGACAAAACTGCGTTATATGTTCTCTGAATGTAACTGGAAACGATAGTCCCTTTAAACTGGATAGTAACTGTGCAAAGATTATAACTTTGACGATGCATGCTGGTGGATAGATAGATAGATTTCAAGAGTTATAAAGAACCCCAATTTCTTATTTTACGTTTTGTCTTTTATTTTTAGAATATATTTCAAATAATTCGATTCAATTTAAAATCAGGCATATTCATTTTATTTTTTATAAATTAAATGTAGTTTCAATAACAAGATTGGGAGGTTATGAGTTAATTTTATTGGGTCTATTTAAATTACTATTGAATAGCATATTTAAATTTAAATAAAAGCATTTAATTTGTAATCCAATTTTTGGTTTTTTAGTTTCATTTCTTATCTTATAATATTTATTTATAAATATTAATATATAGCATATTAATTTATATTATATTAGCATATTATATTAGCATATAGCACATATTATATTATATTATACAAATTATTATTATATATTATATTAGCATAGCATAATATATTATATTAATATATAGCATATTAAAATTACAACTGGGTAAATAGATTTAAAAAATTAAAAGGAACATTCAATATACACCCTAATTTCTTTTTATTTTATTTGTTATTCCCTAAATATATATATATTAAATGATATGATTAAATTCATTATTAAATTTTTTCAAACACCTATTGAGTAGATAGTTTCATAGAATTATAAATGTGAAACTTTAAATTCATTCTAGTTTATTTTTCTCTTATATTTTATCCCCATTTCAAATAGTACGATTAGACTTATTACCAAATATATCAAAAAAATCAATTTTCTTAATCATTTACCATAATATATCGGACCCACTCTACTACTATAAAAATAATCATTTCAATGACTTGCTTTTTTTCAAGAAAGTCCTTTTAAAGCTAACGCTAGAGGATGATAGTCACGTTTTACAATAAATTTGCTGACCTCGGACACACTGGACAAGATTTTTCTATTAGCAGACTTGCTCTAACGTTTCCCTTCCTTCCTTTTACTCTCTTTCTCTTTATTCGTATTATTATGGGCACAGCTATGTATGGGGTGTCATGTATAATTTAAAAAAAAAAAAAAAAGGAATATACGTATGTGTGCATGTGAAAGAGAGGAGGCAAATTAAAAAAATAAACAAAAATAGAAGAACAATAAAGAACTAAAGAAGGTGCGAATGTAGTGGAGATAACGAGGTCGAATGAGTCGGCATACAATCAAGGGGGCCCACTTCATCACCGACCAACCATGTGAGCTTGTCAATTGCAAAATCCTGTCAAACCCTTTCAACAATCCCCTACAACGCATCAACATCCCTCTCGACTCTGCCAATGCAGCTTTCCCATTCCCTATCTATCTATCTAAACTATCTTCTTGGATTTTTGACAATTCCTTCTTCAAAAATTAATTATTTTTTATTTAAACAATTAACCTAGGATATGAATAAAATATACCGATACTTTCAATCATCTCAAATTGAATAAATTTTGTTCAGAGCAGTTAATTAAAAATAAAAAAATATTATAGTAAATTTATATATCTATCGGGTATTTTGTTATATGGAATATTTTTTTGTATAATTTATTTAATGGTGAATAGTTAATTAAAAAATAAAGTAATAATAAGCTTAAAATTTAACAATAGTTCAATAATTTTAAGAATTTTTTAAGTTGTAAGGGTTCAATTTAGTTGGATATTAAAATTACAAAATTAATTTATTACAGTTTCTGTATAATTTGGACGCTATTTGCAATATATTTCCTTATAGGTCGCTAAAAAATTTTACTATCTAACATTGTAACTAAAAAATCCCCAATAAAAAAGTTCACTGTATAAGACAAATTAATAAAACAAACCTAACCTAACTTAACTTTTAATATAAACCGATTAGAAAAGTTCTGATTAAAAAATTGAAGAAGATACATTTAGAACATAATACGTATTGATAAATGAAGTAAAAAAAAAGGTCCTTTCTTTTTTTCCAAGAGAAGAATCTTGACGTAACTCACAGAATGTCAAACTTTGATGAGTGTCCACCGAATGAAGTAAAAAGTAGCAAAGCAAAGCCTTGTACAAACAGAGTGGGTGCATGGTCATTCTTCGTTGTAATTACCGAGAAGATAAGAAAGATGGTGGGTGCAAAAGATAGAAAATGAGGGGGTTGGTAAAGGGAGTGGTTGGAAACGTTGGATAGTAGGAAGGCATCGGAGCTTGTAAGTGGCAAGACAAGAGCCACTCTTTTCTGAGAATAATGCTGTGACCCAGGGGACCTGCCTTTCAAGAAAAATGCTGATTGCTTCCCCTCCATTTCTCTTTCTCTAACTTGCTACCCTCTTCCTTTTTCTTTCTTTATATACTTTTTTCCTATCAATCTTCGACTTTTCATAACGCATACATAAGTATATTTTTTGTCCTACTCATCCACGTCTCTCTCTCTCTCTCTCTCTCTCTTATATATATATATATATATATATGTTTAAAGTGTAGGAATAGTTACGTGCTTTTATTTTTTTTTTTTATGGTAAAGCCAGTATCTCATGGGAAATAGTATCTATTCTTTTTTAAGATAAATATCTCAATTCATTTAAAAGGGACGACTGACTATATCATTGATTTTAAGAATATTGCACAAATGAAAATATGTCGGTAATTATGAAAATTAATAAACAATGAAGTATAAAATTTAAATAAAATTTCTTTTATATTAATTTTATTTATAATAGGTTAAAAAATTAATCATTTATTTATTTAACCTAGTGTCATGATTATGGACACAAAATGTGAGCTCAGTGCACTGTGAGGGGTTGATAGTTTGAATTCTGGATTCTATAATTTTATTTTAATGTTAATAATAAAGAAATATAAATTGATAATGAATTATTGGAATGTACAGGGATCAATATTTATTGATTTTGAAATAATATTATAATTATATTTAGTATTATAAGATAATAATGTCTTTTAAATATTTTATATAAAAAATTATATTCATTTATTATTGTTATATATATATATATATATTAGTATTTTATATAATAATTATTAGTATACTATATAAATATACTAATACTATATACTATATACTATAAATATATTATATACTATATAATAATTTAATTAGTATATTAGTATTATGTATATATGTATATAACAATAATAAAGGAATATAATTATATTTTCATTTTAATTTATTTATGTATGAATTATATTTTTATATATAACTTAGTAATGGAGTCTTATTAATGTTTATTAAAATGATGTTAAAAGTTTTATCATAATATTAAAAATTTTTAATGTCAAAATTTTTAATAATTGTTAATACCTAATATTAGACAAACCTAATACTAATCTTATCTAGTATTTCTTATAGCTTCTTTTAGTATGGGATACTATCATATGTTTTTGTAAATTTATAAATAACAGATGGGGTTCTTGATCATACTTTAGTTTCTTTTCAATCACTTGAACCAAACTAATGAAATGATGAACTGTTGATCATCTTACTTGGAAATGAATTTGTTCTTCTACCTTGCTATTTTATACTCATTTTCTATTTTGGTTTTTATAATTTTTCCATATGCAATGTGTTGATAATTTGAACATTTGTATCCGTTTCCTTTCTTATATATCGTTTTTAATTGACTTATTTTTCATTCTTCCGTCATTTCATATGAATTTATGTATGTTTGAAATAGTTTTGTTAGATGTTTGTACAGTTTGTTGCTAACATATTTTATCAGTTCTTAGAAAAAATTGAATGATTGTGTAAATTTTTAGTAAACATATGTATGAACAATATCATATCATGTAAGAGGATTTTATATTTGTATTGTATCTATGTGAGATGTAAGAAAAAATAAATGTATAAGTGTTGTGTGTGTTTCTGTAAGAGAGAAAGAGAGAGATAAAGATAGAAAGAGGGGTAAATCGTGACTACCATTAACGCTAGCCTTTTCATCGAAGCGAGCGTGAAAATTAGGTGGCTTAAAAGCATCAGGTAACTGAGTTATTACGTATAAAGAGAAGTAGCGAGGGTGTGAAGTACAGAAACGGAGGAGTACCAGCAACAGCTCATCGGAGTAACACAGGAAGTGCCGTTAAAAGCTCGTAATTGATACGGTTAATTGTGTTTCGTTAAATGAATGGAAATTAGGTGACTCCCAATCGTGAAAAGGTTATTACATACTATATCAAAGAATAATTGTCATCAAAGTTCATCGTTCTACTTTTTATTGTTCATTCTAACATTTAGAATTAACAAGAATCATTGTTCGTTTTATTTCTATTATTTGATTAAGTAATTCCACACTTTGTATTCTTTATTATACTTTCTGCTAATTTGAGGATAAAAATCTTGGGTTGTAAATGTTGGGGTTCTTATAAAAAGAAAAAGAAAATGATGAGAGAACGATTGTGATAAAATCGTCACTAAACTTGATGATAAAAATCTTACATTAGATTGTAAATTGCAACAAAATGTAGTGGGGTTCTTAAAGAAAGATGAAAGGGAGCTAAGGGAGGTGGAAAAAGAACAAAATTGTGATAAAATCGTCACGAACAGACGTAAGTGGTAGAAAATCGGTTCGCTAGTGGTTACGAATATACGCTCGAATGAGCTCACATCTTTCTCACTTTACTATTAGATATATATAGAAATAAAGAAATATAATCATAGTTAGGTGAATAAAGTTTCATTTTTATGAAAAGTGGTAGATTTGAAATATGCAATAGAAAAATAATAATAATGATAATACAAATATTACAGATATCAAATTCTTATATATGCAAACGATTTTTCAATCGCAAAAATAAAAAAATTAATATTATTATTATACAAATATTACAATTAATAAATATTATTACAATGTATTTTACATTTATTAATTTTTGTATGTATATTGCAATTATTAATTTTTATTGAAATTGTATTTGCAAAATGTGATATATAATAAAATAAAATAATAATAAAAAATAATAAAAATAAATAAATAAAAATAAATAAGAAAAATAGTAATAAATAATTAAAACAATAATTAAAAATAAATAATGCAAATATTACAAATATTACATTCTTACATAGACGATATTAAAAAAAAAAACATACAATAAAACAAAATTTTATAAAGTTTAAAAAATTGTGTAAAAACATAATATATTAGGTCTACCGGAAAATTCTTTCCATTTTGAAAATAAAATAATAAATTATTCATAATTTGAACAATTAATTAATTGAATTACTTTTGGTTGCAATTTTTGTATATTCCATTTTAAGAAATGGGGCGTAAAATAGTGACGTAAAATTGAACTAATGTTTCTTTGAACGGACAGAATTTTCCGGTAGACCTAATAGTAATAAAAATAAAATAATAATTATAAAATAAATAATAAACACGTTAGGTTTTTTTCTTTTGTATGCACTCATCGTCAGTGAATTTGAAGAGTGATGAAAATTGATGAAAATAAATACAAATATCTTGTAAAGACGAGATAGAAAAGGAAGAAGAAAACTTAAGGGAATGAAAGATCCCAACGAAAAGGACCGAGAGAAAATTTAATTAAAAGCGCGTTCGAGCTGTGAGATCGAAATGTGTTCAAGCCGGCAAACGTCGCGAAGTGTTAATACAATACAGCCAATTTGCGGCTTCGTTCTTACTACGAACGAAGATGCTGGGCTGTTTTCCTCCTCGAGTGTTTGGCTCGATAAGCAATCGAATTTATCGTGTCGTACAGAAGATTTCTCTTTACTTTTCCAAAATTGACAAATTTCGATTTCTTACGTCTAAATCTTCCCTATGTTCGGTCAAAACCATACAATTAAAAAGAAAAAGGAACAAAAAAAAGAAAATTGTTAGGTTTCTAATCCTCCATTTTGAAATGATAATCAGAAACAGGATATTTAATTGTTTAACAAAATAATTAGAATCTTAATTATTGTTAATTTGATAGAAATTTGTTAGTTATCTTATTTTTAAATATGGTGGTGTAATAAGTATTGAATTTTCTTTTAATATTATTGTTGTAGTATTATTTAATATCGTCTTATTTAAATTTTCAAAATTAATCTTCGATAAGGTTTCTTTTTTAAATATTTAATTGGTAACAAAATAATTAGGATTATATTTATTATTTTTATATTTATTATTGTCAAATTATTAATTTTTATATATATTCTCGTAAAATTAATTAATTATATTTATTTGTTTAATTAATTATGGAAATTATTATTTTCTGATATATTAGGTTGATGTACAAATAATTGAGGTTATGACGCCATATATGACGTCAATTTTTCAAGTTACTTTGTGTTTAATTATTGTCATATAATACTTCACTGAAATGGATATTGTTGCATATTTTTCAACACTGTAAATATCGACTATAATGATTTAAGAGTTGTTAATTATTAAATCGAATTCATGTAAAACAATACGAGAGATAATAGAAGAGTCCATTGTTAAAATCACTGAACAGTTTTTTACTTGACATTAAAACAATGTATACACCATTTTAATTCGATACTTAAAAATCATAATTGATGAGTTAATTGTATTGAAATAATTTGTTATATGATTTATATTTGTTATAGATCTGGTAAAGGATAGAAGAAGAAGAGAATGGGAGGGGCAGAATGGAGTGGTTGGTTGCAGCGATGTCGAGAATCACGAAGACTTGTCCTCGTGATTGTTGCCATTGCTTTATTGCTCGACAACATGCTTTTAACAACTGTCGGTGAGTATTTTATTTATTTTAAATAATATCAATACATATTTTTAAAATAAAGATACGAAAACCGCGAATGGAGGGGTCCGCGCTCAGGGATTGGAACAATGGCGGGATTTGGTATTTGTGGCAATGAATTTTCTAGTTCCTAATGCCAATTAATAATAATTATTATTATTAAAATAAGTAAGAACTATTAATTTTCAAAAACAACAATTATTATATATATAGAAATTATATATAGAAATAAATAATAATTATATATAGAAATTTGGATTTGTGATAACTAAGAAAGGTTGAGGTTAGGAATTTGATTAGAATGAATGATTGTAAATTAAATTGAAATTCTAAACTTTTTTTAAAAACAATAAAATTCAATAACCATATTACGTCCTGTGGCATAATAAAGAGTGTAAACAATTTTTGGTCAAACTGAAATTTGGATTTGTGATAACTGAGAACGGTTGAGGTTAGGAATTAGATTAGAATGAATGATTAAAAATTAAATTATGATCCTAAACTTTTTCTGTAGCTTGTGGAATAGGCGTCTGTCACTACTTTGATCAAAAACAATAAAGTAATTCTAATCGTAGGTAATACCTGCATTTTACATCGTTGCATAACGAATAAGTTTATAGGTTATCCAACTTACTATTAGTTCCTTATTGGGTTGTTACATTGACGTCTAGAAGACTTATTGGTTTAGGAAGTTAATAAAGAATAGATTATACCTTTCGGGGGTGAAGTTTAAATGATTTTCACAAGAAGCAGCAGCAGGAATCTTTACTTTGTCTAAAGAAAAATTCGTTTCTTTTTAAATCACATCGACTTCGACAATTCCTTTTATCTCTTATCAAAGTACCACGAATGTAATCGCTTGTAAAAAGGTACACACGAAAAGAATTCACACGCAGCTCGTTAAAAACTTCTTCTACGAAGCTTGACGAAACGCACATACTGTGATAGGGAATGAAAGAAAGTTTTATATATTTTTTTTTTTTTGTTTTCTTTTCTTTTCAAAATAAAGTACAGTAAGAACCTTCTGATTAACCAATGTGATCGAGGAGACAAATTACGTGGATAAATCAAAGTTCAATGGATACTTAAAACTAGGGTGGAATTTCTTTCAAACGCATTTTATTTTTTTTTTGTACAAAATAATATTTTTTACTGTTATTCTTTTTTTTTATAGTAATGCATATGCATATATTATTATATTATTATTGCTTACATAAATAATTGCATTTATATATTATTATTATATTAAATACATATTACAAAATAATATTTATATGTTTTTTCGTTTTTTATTTATTTATATAAATTTCGTTATTATTTTTATCATAATTTTTGTATCAATTACTAAATATTTATAATAATAATAATAATAATTAATAATAATAATATTATATTATCACATATAACAATATTGAATGATATGCCTGATGATGATTTTTATATTATCATCTAAAATATTTTCGTTATATTTAATTTTATTTACAAAAAAATATTCAATATCATTTTTTTTATTAATAAATTATTTATTAACCTTCCGTCGGTATGGTGGATTATTATACTAACGCCATAGGATCAGTTTTTATCAATATTATAATTTATAATAAATTTATAATTGCTTTTTAAGATTTTTAAAATATTATCTCCAATAATTTATTTTATTATTTATAATTTTAATTTAAGAATAAAATTATTTATTCAAACATGACAATATCAACATTATCGACTGAGGGTTAAAATAAAACATCAATATACCGTCTTAAAATTAATAAACAATTAAATTGATTATTATTTAAAGAATTATATTTTCTACAATTTGTACTTTTCAAAAAAAATTTCCTTTAATACAATTCGACGATCATTAGAAATAAAATAGAAGAAATTAATAGAAATGCTTCCTTTTTTTTATTTTTATTTGGAGAATAAATCCTCGCGAGTAAAAAGAAGAGAAAAAAAAAGATAGAGACAGGAGAGGGGTAGGAAAATTGAAAATCGTATCACGGGGACATAAGTCGAAGGTAATATCAGCTCGAGGAATCAGAATCTTCGATGAAAACCTGAAAGTAGACGGGTCTCAAGATCTTGACGAGATTAGGGCTCTGATCCTCGAGACGGAAAACAATATCCCAAGGGGCGCTGGGGGTGGAAAATTAATCTAAACAACTGCATTTCTTATTTTTTTTTTCGTTCTATAAAAATTTCATTAACTAATTACGTATTAAAAATTACGCTAGCAAAACCAATAAAAATTATTTGCTAAAGTTAAATTATTTGTTTTATTTCTTTCTAAACTAATACTAAAAAAATAAAATAAAATAATTCACTAAAGCACAGACAAAGACAGACAAAGTACATGCACATAACCTTGATAAATTTTTCATTGAGTACATTAAAAATATTGTTGAATTATCTGCAACTATGATCAAAGTTCTAAAAAATGGTAGAAAACAAAAATCTAATCCTTGATCTGAAGTTGGAAGTGGTCACGCAATTTTCCGCCTTTTAACTTTTGCACTGGTACGAAACCTCGACCATTTCCTTTTGGCTGTCATGTATAATTCAAAGAGTACTTCATTCTGGTGTGCCGTATCGAAGGACGTCAGAAACGTATGGTTGTGGTCGTAGGGGTGAATAAGTAGGAAAAATAGGGGTGGAGGGTCGTGTATTATACCACCAATCCGAATAAGTGCCTCATGCATTTATGTAGTGCTATGAGATTTTTGTAATGGTAAAAAACCTAAACGTTTGTTGGTCATGTAACGTTGAAACGTCACGTGATAACTTTCAAAGAGAATGATTTAAGTTTGATGACGTCAAACTATTATTTGAATTGTTGTTATAAAGAAAAATGAAATTTAACAATTAATTTGTTGGGATATTGTCTCGATGATAGCAATTTCCACCTGTTGCTATACAATTTGTAAATGAAATTCCACTTGGTTGAATTAATAAATTGATCGAAAGATTATTATCGCAAATGATTGCACATGTTGAACACTAAAAATTGGGACATGAATTATTTTCATACGTTTATTAATTTGTAACTTTTGTTTCAATTAATTGATTAATTCATGTAAAAATTAGTAAATTATACTTTTAAATTTTATTTCTGCATATAGTAGTAAATGAATTTTAATGTAATTATATATATTTATTGTTACATTCATAAATAGAAGATAAATGAAATTTAATAATTAAGCCATCTGTGCATACTGTGCAAATAATTGCATGGTATTATTCTGTTCTTGTATTAAGCTTAGTTACAGTTAAATACAAAAAATTAAAATAATTTTCTTACGTACATTATTATTATTTATTTATTCTTTGGAGTGTTAAAAAAAAAACTGGTTAGCTGGAGGTGCTGGGATTTGAACCCAGGACTTTCAGCATGCGAAGCAGACACTCTACCACTGAGTTACACCCCCAATGTATTAAATATTGTTTATTATAATTCTTATAAACAAAATACTATAATTATTCGTTTTCATTTTATTTTCTTATAATTTATGGTATTTTATAATTCATTTTTCTTAACTCAATAAATAGAAATTATATTGTTTTATTAGTTACACCCCTAATGTATTAAATATTGTTTATTATATACTGTCTTAACACTCTGAGAATTCATACGTATTGTTTAAATAAAGTGTCTTAAATAAATACTGCAACTTCACACTGCTTTCTCCAACAGTTATTATTGAAAAAGTAAAATTTATATTTGACTAACAGTGACAATATAATAAATAATTAATATCCATGTATTGTACACAGTTCCAATAATTCCGGAATTTCTCTACGACATAAGACATCCTAACTCAACCCTAAGTGAACATCTCGAAGGAAATTACAGAGCAGAAGTCATAACAACGACTACAACTATGACTACATCAACCTCACCAATTACACCTCCAACACCAAGATGTTCTTGTCCCTGTAATAATACATCCAATAATTCTCAATTAGAATTTCTTTCTGGTACCACAATGTCTGCTGAACTGACAGGTGATACATTAGAACTTAAAATCTGGGTATTTGTTGATTTAATCTAAAGATTAGAAATTTTCATGAGTGATCGTGTGAATTTAGATTCAACTACGATAAATGCAACAATGGCTGAATTAGAACAAAAGGAACAAAGGCATAAAGAATTGTTAGAAGAAACGGTTGCTGTTGGGATGATGTTTGCATCTAAAGCATTTGTACAATTACTTGCTAATCCTGTTGTTGGACCACTTACTCACAGGTATTTGTAAAACCATCATACAGGATAGGGTCTTAATATTTCTATTTTAAGTTATTAAACAATTACTTAGGATTGTAAAATAAATCTAAGTTAGTAATTTTTAAATCAATGTTGTAATACAATTAATGATTTGTTTTGGAATTTTAGAATAGGCTACAGTATTCCTATGTTTACTGGATTCATTATTATGTTCATCTCAACGCTGATATTTGCTTTTGGTCGAAGTTATGGTATATTGTTTATGGCACGTGCACTTCAGGGTATTGGTTCCTCGTGTTCCAGTGTTTCAGGTAAAAAAAATAAAAATAAATTAATATGTATTTTATTATTGAATAGACTAGAATATGAATGTATGTTTTAAAGGTATGGGGATGTTGGCTGAAAGATATCAAGATGATAAAGAACGTGGTAATGCAATGGGTATAGCTCTTGGTGGATTAGCCCTTGGAGTATTAATTGGACCACCCTTTGGTGGAGTTATGTACGAATTTGTAGGAAAATCTGCACCATTTTTAGTACTTTCTGCATTGGCTCTCGGTGATGGACGTAAGTAAACTCATATTTGTGAAAAAAATAAAAACAAAAAATTAACGAAGAAAAAATAAAAAAAACATGTGTGTATATCACACAAGTTAGAAGTGAGACTTTCAGATAAACAAGTTTCGATGATATAATTTATTATATAATATTATAATAATATTATTTGTACTTTTAATTTGTAATTATTTCTTTAATTACACTCAAAACTGTTTATACACGTATGTATGACGGATTGCCTGCCTATCTTTCGGGCAGAAAAATTCCGTCCCGACAGATGACGCTTGCAAGCAACGTTTTTAAAATATGTCTAGAGAGTTGCATTTATACAGGCGTGCATTTTTATAATAATTACAAAGAAAGTAGGGCGTTTCATTTTTTCAAATCACACCCATTCTAAAAAAGTTTTCACTTCAAAAAGTTAAATAAATAAATAAATTATTAATTAGAGTACATATAAATGACTTGATTTTTCTCAGTATTACAACTTTTGATGCTTCAACCATCCGTGGTGTATACGGAAGCCGAGCCACCATCTTTAAAATCATTAGTTACCGATCCATATATTATTTTAGCTGCTGGTACGCATATTTATTAATTATAATTATATTTAAAAAAATATTTATTTAATAATTAAAGAGAATTTATATAATTATTAATTTATATAATTACAGGTGCAATAACATTTGCAAATATGGGTATTGCTATGTTGGAACCAAGCTTACCTATTTGGATGATGGATACGATGGGTGCTAGTCGTTGGAAGCAAGGAGCAACATTTTTACCTGCGAGTATTAGTTATTTAATTGGAACTAATCTATTTGGTCCTCTTGGTCACAGAATGGGCAGGTAAAGTTAATCATTTATTCGAATTACGAAATCTACAAACAAATTTTTTTGCAATTATTATAAATTAAACAATAAAAATATATTTTATTAATTTTGATATATAAATATAATTATTTGATTTGGAGTAAAAATATATAATAAATCAAAATTATTCAAAATTATTCAATTAATTATATCGAAAATCCGAACAAAACTAATTTTAAACTGGATCCTTTCACCGGCCTGGATAGCTCAGTCGGTAGAGCATCAGACTTTTAATCTGAGGGTCCAGGGTTCGAGTCCCTGTTCGGGCGAATTTTTTTTTCTTTTTTTTCTCGTAATTCAATATCATTTATTATTAAATTTATATATATATATATATACTCACATATGCAATTTGTTATTAATAATTTGATTATTATAATTATTAAATCGCAAAATTTATTTTACAGGTGGTTAGCATCACTAATCGGCCTCGTTGTAATTGGCCTCTGTTTAATGTGTGTAAGTAGACAAATTTATGTTTAATATATTTATTAATTAAAATATTATATTATATTCTTTTATTTGTGGGGTTCAGCCAGAAAGAAATAAAACTGAAGATGATATAATATAGTTTATTAAATTATGATGATGTGATGTAGAGCGGTATTTACAAAAAGTTTACAAAACAGTGGCGTGGTTACAACAATACAGAATACAAAAAAGTTATGAATATAAGACGGACTGACTGACTAATAAACTGATAAACTGACTGATAAAATACGCAGACGAATATAACAGACTGAAAGTATAATTATTAAACTGAGAACTAAGGACTAATACAGACGGATATACATATATTATGGAGGGTAGAGGTAAGGAGTAACCTTCTCTGTATATGAAAAGTGTCCGTCGAAATCCAACCAATTCAGGTTGCGCCACAGGTAGCATCAGGGTAAATTTTAAAGGAAGCACCAAATATTATTAGAGTAGGATTGAGAAATAAACAAGAAAAGAAAAACTTCCGTTAAGTTATAGCGCGCTTTTCACAACACAAATTCTACCCATAACTGTTTTATTATTCACATACTTTTTCATAAAATTAAATTATAAAAAATCAATAAACGTACTATTCACAGTTCACGAAATAAAATCACTTTAGCAACACATTTTCTCATAATAATTCTTTAAGGTTATATTTACTACATTATTTTGTACTACACAAGTTGTAGAAATGTTCAATAATTAACTACTTTAGTCGCCAATAATATTAAATTTTTTAACTCGGCATACTTCAATTCGTTTACAATTGCTACATTCATACATACCTGGTACCTTCACCAGTGCCATTCTGGAAAGTTTTTGAACAAATATTTTCAGAAAACGCTGGACACTTTTTCACATTTTCTCCCATAAGAGATGTTACTCCTTACCTCTACCCTCCATAACAGATATACAGACCAGTGCTGTCAGATCGTGGGTAAATCTTACCCTCTCCCTGTGCCACTGGGATTGCACACAATGAAAGTTTTCCATGTCCGTGTGTTTGGGATGTCGAGGAAAGCCGAGTGTAACCGAAGTTGGCGGTTGGCCACGAAGTGGTACACTATGAAAGCGACTCGTGTCCATGTGTTCGGACGACACGAGTCGCTTTCATAGTGTGTCACTCCGGCGTGCCCGCCAACTTCGGTTACACTCGGCTTTCCTCGACATCCCAAACACACGGACATGGAAAACTTTCATTGTGTGCAATCCCAGTGGCACAGGGAGAGGGTAAGATTTACCCACGATCTGACAGCACTGATACAGACTGATACAGATTAAGAACTGATAGACTAAGATTCACTTTCTTACTTTCTTTCACATATTTATATCATAAAAGAGTAACATACACACACACCCCTTTGGAGACGGAAGGAGATTATGAATATTACCGACCAATAGCAGAAGGATCCCCCTCCATAGTCAACCGATGGGTACAGCTTTTGTTTTTGATAAAGATCGTAGTGAAATCATGTATAAAGGAACTTCGTTTTTTAAACAACGGAATATCGTTTCCCCCCCCCCCAATTTCCGAGTAGAATTTCCTGTTACTAAGATCGATAGCATAATCAAAAAGGAAATAAAATAAAGAAAGAACTAAATATTAATTTTATCGTCTACGATAGCGTATTTAAACAGGAAATAAAATAAAGAAAGAACTACATATTAATTAATTTTATCGTCTACATATTCTATGAAACTATTATATAATAAATTAAAATAAATAAGAGAATTGTATGAAAATAATAGAATATTTTGTTTCATTTGTAGATACCTCTAGCTACCAGTATCAATCATTTAATAATTCCTAATGCTGGATTAGGATTTGCAATTGGCATGGTAGACAGTTCTATGATGCCAGAATTAGGATACTTGGTAGATATTAGGCATTCTGCTGTTTATGGTAGTGTTTATGCTATTGGAGATGTGGCATTTTGTTTGGGCTTCGCTATAGGTAAGAATTAATAAATAATTAAATAAAAATAACAAAAAATTGTATTCAATAAATATTAAATAAAAAAAAAGAAATTGCATCGGCCGGGAATCGAACCCGGGCCGCCCGCGTGGCAGGCGAGCATTCTACCACTGAACCACCGATGCTTCTTATTTAGACAAAAACGATAGTGAAATAAATGTTAGAAAGAATTAATAGCCCTATGATTCATTGATTAATTATAAATTAATAATTATAATTTGTTTATTTAGGACCTGCATTAAGTGGAACGCTGGTTAATACTATAGGATTTGAATGGATGCTCTTTGGAATCGCTATTTTGAATTTCCTATACGCTCCTTTAATGTATTTCCTCAGAGCACCACCGACAAAAGAGGAAAAGAAGGTATGTAATAAATATTTACACTTTAGTCTTACGATTTATGCGAATTATTCGTTCCATGTGGTAATTTTTTTTTATTTCACAAATTATTCATTAAATGAAGTCTTTCTTTACACGCGAAAAAAAACGAATTCAAATTCCGTAAGAAAAAAAAATCCCAAATAAATTTGATTTGTTGTCGTTAACAAATAATATTTATAATTTATAATTAATAAGTATTATATATATATCTAATCTCCCCATGTTGCCGGTACCACTTAAGATATAAAAGATATTCCTTTATTCGACAAGTTACTATTTATTACAATTAGAGTAAAATAACAATTCACAATCTCTCACACTCATTCTGACCTCAAAAAACGTATGAAACCCGCGAATATCCGCAATTTTACCGCAACTCGCTACTCACTCTCTAATTGCACATATCGTATCGCTTTTTGTCATTCGCTCTGATCACTCGGTTCTCCACACGCTTCCACACGCGCGACTGCACTCTCCTTTTTTGTTTCTGCCCCCACCCTGCATCCCTGATGGATGAACCATCATCCGTATCGTTCTCGAATTTTTCCAACGTCCGGCTCGGTCTAATAAACAAAGCACCGATATCGCTCAAGAACCTTCTAGATTCACACAGACTTGCACACACAACTTACACAATTTACAAAAAATAGACCACGCATCGTCTTTCTTTATTTCGACCATCGGGTCCTTTTTCCCTTTATTCCTTCGTCGCCTATCCACTTATCTATGTTTACTCTTCGACACAACTTAAAACTCCCCTACATATATATGTGGAATTCCCCTTCTCCTGTCAGTCTTCTGAAAGGATATCTAACAAATAAAAAGGAAAGAATTCCGTGATGTTGTCAATAGATTGATACAAAAGAAAAACCTTTCTTCACGGATATGCAATATATTTAACACATTCACGACCGGCATATTTTTTCTAATTCTTATACTAAGTACCGGCAAAAATAATGAAATTTTGAAAAAAAAAAACAATAATTTTTACATATATTCTATATATAAATAAATAAATATAAGATTAAATTATTTAAATTTATATTTAAATAATAAAATATAATAATATAATAAAATATAATTATTTAAATATTATATATAATATTATATAAATTATTAGGTTATTAACTATGAAATGTCTGATTACTCGGATTATTTTCATCTCGAAATCAGACATTTCATATTTAATGACCTAATAAAATAATATAATAATATATAACATTTAATTATATTATAGTATATAATATTTAAATATTATATTTAAATAATTAATATAAATTTTATTTATATAAAATACAAATAAAGTAATAATAAAATAATAATAAAAATAATAATAATTATAAAATAATATAAATTTATATAATATATAATATATAATATATAAATTTAGTTTTATTAAAATTTTTAAAATGTAAAATGACGTGAATCACGTTAGCGGCAACTAAGAATAGAACTTGAAAAGACGTGAATTCACGTTCAACGGTCGTGAATGTGTTAATATAAATGAAATAAAAATACAAAATAATGATATAATAAACCGTATCCTCTGATTGGCTACTAAACAATAACTGCCTCTTGGTTTCTTTTCTTTAATCTACTTCTTTGTGCGACGCTTTCGCTATCGATATTCAGCTATTTATTTTACATTGTTTGTCTTCCGTTTGATCATACCCGATACTCTCTGGCCCACCCATGCTTCAGTGTTCTCACTTACACTCTCACACCCCACGGATATATATATGTAGGGAATTTTATTAAGGGTGAGAGGTGCGAGGTGAACATACACCCAGTTTAATCCTACTAATAATATATATTTAAATTAGATATTAGAAAAAGTACAATAAAAACATCATATGTGCAGATCACACGTGTTAGAAGTGAAACCTTCCAAAAACTAAGTTTCAAGAGAATCAGACGAATGCACAGTTTCAAGAATAAGATAACTATAGGATTTATTTAATTTAATATTATTACCATATATAGCAAAGGGCACTGGTATGGTCTCTGGGTTGGATAGTTGATAAAAAGTACACTTTTTCAAATTCAAGCAATAAAAATGGAATGCTGAATGCAATAGTCATAGATAGAACCAAAATCGTAAAATATTTATCGAGGGAAATATAATGTGTCGTAAACTAAGTAAATATAGAATATCCTTTTAGTAAAACTCAGATATAAAATTTTATTTGTTAGGATAGTTTTCGATTTCTCACTTTCATCTACATTTTTGGGCTGTCTAAAAAACATTTTAGGAATGACGAAATAAAGACGTTATGAAAAACAAATGGAAAATACTACTGGACTGAAAGAAGGTTCTAGTGCAAATGTAATGAGAGATCTAATAGAGATCTTTTCTAGAAATGATTTTTCAACTCCATAGCCTGCCACACTTTGAGACCTTTATTATTTATAACATATCTCGTTTTTATTCTTTGAACCACAAACTTATCTTCTCTAAATACTCTCGTCTAAATAAAGATCTGAACAACGAAAAATCTAAAGAACGCATTGAATCGTATCGCTCTCTCAGCTTATCGATCTGTGTAAACAACGAGTCTCGAATTTGGGACCCGTGGTAAACTCCACCAATTCACGCTGGGTGTTCAGCCTGTTAAAAATGTTTTTATTTGATTAAAAAATTAAAATAAATTTCTTTATTACGTGAATATTATAATGAATAATATAATTTTCTTATATGCCTGGTTTAATACATGTCTTTGGATATTTTTTATAAAAACATATAAAAATTAAATTTAATAGACATATTTTGTCTTTATGAATTAAATATATTTTATGAAGAAGCAAAATAAAAATGTGACAGTAATTTACTTGCTTTTGAATGGAATTTGTCAGCTGTTAATAATATATTCTACAGTATTCTCTAATTCTTTTTCTCTGATGTATCTTTTAATCATTCTTTTTTGTAAAATATTGCAGACAATACAATTATTATATATTCTATGTATTTCATAATTATTTATTATAATATTTGCGAAATGAAGAATTTAATACTAATTTTTCAATAAAATAGAAACATTTTTAAATAGAAAAGATATGACACGTTTTGTAAAAAAAAACTACAGGCATGAACATTATCGCATCGATAATAAAGATTATGAATATAGATCAAATTTCAACGGACCTTCCCTGTTTTTTATAATTCTATTCTCATAAAAAGGAACCGGCTTTGGGGTGTAGGTAGCTGACAAAAACTAACATTTTCAAAATTCTATCTATCAAGATGGAATGCCGAATGCGATAGATATAGATAGAAACAAAAATGGTAGAATGCTTGTCGGTGAAAGATACCTTGTCCTAACCTAAGTAAATATAATACATCCTTTTTTGTAACTCAGGTAGATGAATTTTTTCTTTCACACTTTTCACACTTTCTGTGAATTTGAGATATCTTTATTATGGGTTAACATACACAAGTATTTCTTTTTGTGTTGTAACTAATACCTATAGATGCTGTAACAGAATGGAACAATTGTGGTGGTATTTTGTTCGTTTCATCGGGGTTTGAGATAGAACGATTTTAAAATCTATTTTTTATTTCCGTCGTTTTATTTTATAATTTTTAAAATTAAAAAAATTTTTTTTCTATATTTTAAAAATAAGTTATATTATTTTATTTTTATTGGAAATATAATAGTAAAATAGGTTTATTTGTTTGTGTCACGTGTCCAGTTTCTACTATTTAAAAGCTTTTCTATTTTATTGAAAAATTAGTATAAATTTCCTAAATACGCAAACATTATAATTAAAAAACATGTCTTTGGATATTTACAAGAAAAATATTCTACAATGTTATCTAATTCTTTTTCTCTGATGTATCTTGTAATCAATTTTTTTTTCTGAAATATTTCAGACAATACAATTATTATATTCTATATATTCTATAAATAATAATTATAATATTTGCGAAATAAAGAATTTAATATTAATTTTTCAATAAAATAGAAATATTTTTAAATAGAAAAGAAATGACAAGTTTGGTAAAAAAAACAGACCACGCACCTTCTTTTTTTATTTCGACCGTCAGTTTGTTTGTATCCTATTCTTTTGTCGAATACCTACGTGCTTATCTTTGTTTATTCTTCTACCCCTCTATTGCTCCTACCTACAAACATTTCGAGTATCGAAATAATATGTGTCCACGCTTTGTACTATGCAGTCGTACACAACACACACATATACAACCAGGAGCGATACTACGAAACATAGCATAAAGAGGAGACCGAGAATAGGAAATTCTGTCTCATTCTCTCGCAGGCTCAATCCTATATGTTTGTCTCTTTTTCTCTTCTTACTAAATATGTTGGCCGTTACAGAGCCGCTCACCGCTCTGTTGCATTGCCGTCGTGTTTTAATTTTTCAAATCACTCCTTATTCTAAAGAAGTTTTCACTTCAATAGTTTCACAATCTTACGATTACAACGTAGATAAGCGACTGCACTCTTATAACCGATAACGACTTATATTAACTGCGATTGTTACGACTGATTTACTGATTACGACCGAATATAAACTGATAACTAACTGAATAATGAACTAACCACTGCCTCAATCTATGTCCCTTTATTTTCATCCGCATCGTTCTCGAATTTTCCAAATATCCGTCTCGATACGATTAACGAAACATCAATATCGCTCGAGAACCTTTTAGATTTAAAAGGCTTATAAAGAACAGACCACATACTGTCTTTCTTTATTTCGAATATTGGTTCCCTTGTTCTTTATTCTTTCGTCGCCTACCCGCTTATCTATGTTTATTCATACACTCAAAAACTCTCCTACATTTATAGTATACCAAATATATATAATATTTGTAAATTAAATTATATTATGGTATTGTATATTATATT
The DNA here is from genome assembly GCF_049000335.1 of Polistes dominula. NCBI lineage: Eukaryota > Metazoa > Arthropoda > Insecta > Hymenoptera > Vespidae > Polistes > Polistes dominula. The sequence continues at coordinate 7,762,736 of NW_028301152.1, read as the reverse complement.
ATATTTTAGCATTGTATATTATATTATATATTATATATTTTTTTTTATTTATTTATTTAATTATTTTTATTTTATTTATTTAATTATTTATTTATATTATATATATTAGGGTGGGTCAAAAAAATCAATTATTTTTTTTTACAAGTGACACGGAAAAATGGGTTGCTAGACACCTTAAAAGAATTCTCTCCAAATATGAGCTTTTAATTTTAATTTTAATTAAAATATTCAGAGACAAAAATCAGTACACCTGAAAGTTTGATGATGAATATCTTTTGAACGCTTAATTTAATCGCCAAAACATAAGACACCATTTTTATAGAGCAGTTAATTTCCTACAAAAATTTGTATTGTGAAATTTTTAATAGTCATTTATTGTCGAGTTATAAAATTCATAAACAAAAGGAAATTTGTCTAAAAATCATCAAATTTAAATCTTCAATATCATTCAAATGGTGAGGTTTACGAAAAAAATATAAGATACCTTTCTTGTAGAGCATTAAATTTCCTACAAAATTCGTCTTGAACATTTTTCTGTAAAATCAATAAATAATGAGGTATGAATTTTATTCTATTAGACTGACAAAAAAAATAAACTGCGATGCGGAAGATCTTCCTATTAAAATTAAGAGCTCATATTTGGTGAGAATTGTTTTAAGGTGTCTAGCAACCCATTTTTCCGTGGCACTTGTAAAAAAAAAAAAATAATTGATTTTTTTGACCCACCCTAATATATATATATATATTTGAATATATTGGAATTGTTATTTTTGAAATAATACTATATTGTTATTATTATTATTATTTAATTTATAATGTTAATATTAAAAAAATTACATTACAGTCGTTGATAATTGGCGAAAAATCGTCCGTGCGCTACGTAACGTACCAGAACGAAGAGGATGATCAATAAATCATGCAACACAATTGGCATAACTGTGACGCTTTAAACCACGGTAAATCTTTTTTTCTTTTTTTTTTAATTAACTTTACTCTCTCTCACTCACTCTCTCTCTCTCTCTCTCTCTCTCTCTCATTATCTCTCATTCTCTCTCTCTCTCTCTCATACTTTCTATCATTTTATTAATATTTTGTATTTATTTGTATTTTCTTTCTTGTTTTAGTCTTTTAATTAAAATGTTTAACAAACAAACAACGTAGTGAAACCAAAAAAATTCTACATCTATCCGAACTCCTATATCCTTTTATTCTATTTGCAATTTTTGTTTAAAACTTTGTTTTTTAGATAATAATAAAATAATTATTTATCGAAGAACAAAATGGCAGAAAAATTAGAAAACAATTCAAATGAAATAATCGCGATAATATTATTTTGAATTTCTTCGAATTAAACGCGCGCACGAATTGATCCAAATAACTTCTACTCTTGGTATATATATACAGATTACATATATACATAGGAAATTAGATAAGCATAAGTGTATAAATCCATATATATATGCATAACGCATACGATAAACAATATATATATATATGTATACATAATTGACAAAATATGTAGGCGGGAATATTATATTATTAAAAAATTATTCAAAAAATTACGCAATAAGAGTTCAAGCATCGATATCTTAGAGATGATAATATAAATAAACAATATATATGTATATGTATCATGTTAGGACAATATATTTCAGCTGTTTAAGCATTTTCATTAAAATAACGAGAACAACAGGAATGAATAAAATCAAATAAAATAACAAAATTGTTTGGAGATATCGCAAAAGTATCATCCTGAATTTTTGAGAGTGTTTTTTGAGCAACCTGATGAGGCTAGAAAAACGACGCAATGAAATTTCTTCAATGTAAAAAAAAAAACAAAGGCTTTATCTTGATAATTAGAATTGAATCATGAAAATATTCGTGTCGATTTTGACATATAATTTACGTTTTCAAATAAATCGTCACGAATTATTTTTCAATCGATTCTAATTCATTTGTAATAAGAAGGATCAAACAAAAAAAAAAATAAACAAAAAACTAACATGTTATACCGTAAGAATAAGTGTGTGCGTTCACGAAACATCGTTTAAATTGAAATATATGAATGTTTGTTATATTATGCAAGAACAAAAAAATATTGTCACATATTTATTAGTATTATTATTATTATTATTAATTAATACGATAAATGTTAAAAATACAAAAGTTACGCGCATATATATTATCTGAAATTTAGATTATTAAAAGATGCGAGTGTATTTGTTGTATCGTAAAATTAGAGGGTTGATTAATGTAGTATTAGAATAGAGCAACAATAAAAAAAAAATAAAAAAATAAAAAAAAAAATAAAAAAAGAAGATAAATAAAACGCGTTTATCAGAACGCAAATGAATTATTTTAATTTCTTTTTTTTATAATTTATTTGCAATTCGTTTATCTATTTTTGTTTTCTCAGGTAAATTTTCTATAAGCTCGAGATTAGAATTGTACAAAATTTATTTGATAACAAAAATACGATAACAGGGGGAATCACCTAATTTGGATTCCCTGAATGGCTGCAGGGAAACCGTGCGAATTGAAAAGCGATTAGGTACGATGAAGTATTCTCTAATTATTAGAAATAATAATAATAGAATTTTATATATGATTAATATAAATATTGAATAAAATGTTGAAAAACAATTCTTAATTCTCGAGCGAGAAAATTCTAAGAGAAAATAAAACTCGGTTTACCAAACTTCGAGAGTCTTATATAAAAAAAGAAAAACATAATATATATATATATATTAAGAGTAAATAATACTAATACATATACATATTCATAAACATATGCATATATTGATGAACAAAGATGCAAGAAAAAAAAATTTTGACGAGTTTCCAAGATGTAGAAGAGGAATATATATATCTATATATATTTTCATATATATGTAAAAATATTGTTAACATTAATATGTTAATATGATTATTTTATTAACATATTATTATTAACAACATTAATTTGAAAAAATATTTAAAACATATATATGTAAATATATATATATATATGTATATATTTTCTTGATATTCACGATCGTATCTCGAAAAAAAAGTCCCTCGAAATTTGTAAGGGCTTAGGTTTCGTATTTTCGATTATTTTCTTCTACGGGGGATTCCCTTGGAGTACTTTCGTGAAAGTCCTCTTTCAAAGATGTGTAATCTTACTTCGGCTTCAACGTAAACGAATAAGAATAAGAAGAAAATGAAGAAATAGAAATATTTCAAAGATTGAATTATAAGAGATATGCTAAAAAAAAATTAAAAAATAAAATTAGCATGCGAGACGTTCGCGAAAATAGACGAATTACATGAAAAAACATTATGTGAATTCGCGACGGAAAATTCTAGATGGTATGGAATTACAAATAATAATTATAATAATTAATAATAATCGTTATAATAAATAATATAAAACCGTGTTTGTGGGATCTCGAAAGAAAAAATATTAGAACGTTCGTAGAAGCAATACAAAATTAAAAAAAAATTGTAATTAAATAATATTATAAAAATATATATATATATATATATATATATATATATTAATATTTAATACATATATACAAACATACATATTTACATAAATATAATCTTATGTTTCAAATAAAGAACTCTGTATACGTGAGCGTTAAATGTAAAAGTGATATACGTATGTATGTAAAAATATATACGTGTAATAAAATAGATAAATTAATTATATATATAAAAAAAATAAAATAAATATATATATATATATATAAATGTTAGAAATGTATTCAAGAGCTTTAAGCAAGGCACAAAAAGGTTAACCATCGTATATTTATTACACTAATGTAATTTAACAGATGTGAAATCTGTTGTAACTTTCATAGTACTCGTTGAGATCCTAAGCTACCGTATATCGAGTAATTAATTAGATTAGTATTGATTAAAATGATTAGAATGGTGATATAATGTTTGCCCTAATGAAAATGCTGATATACATAAATATATATGTATATATAAATATTAATATTAACACAAACACACAATACATATTATACAACTATAGGAACGTGATATATTATAAACAAAAAATAATGCTTAATAATTTAAGAAATTATTTAAACAAATAAATATATATCTTTCACGCGTGTGTTAGTGTGTCGTTCTTTTTGTCGTAGTATAGTCGAGAGACCCACGGTTAAAAATAATTTTAAAAAAGAATTGAGAAGGTTACAAAGATCAAAAATCAATGTTTCTTGCGTGTTAACATTTGTTTCTTTGAATCTTTTGAAAATTAATTATGTTAGTAATTATGATAGTGGATTTAGAAAAAAATTGTTTAATTCAAATTTTAGTATTTTTAATATTTCGTCATTTATTTTATTAAGAAAATATTGAAAAAAATTAATTGAAAAAAAAAAAACAACAAAATTATAGAAATAATAAAGTTATTCTTTTTTTATGTAAGATTAAAATTTGATTTATTTCATACTTTTATTTTAACAAAGAAAAACAAATTCTAAAAAAAAAAAAGATTTTTTTTTCCTGTTAGAATATTAGAATAATAATTTTAATTTTTTTTTATACAAAAATTTATTATTCTAAAAAAAAAATAAAATAATTCATTTTTTTCTGTCAGAACATTAGAATAATAATTTTAGTTTTTTTTTTTATACAAGATTAAAATAAATTATATTATTAACATATATATTTTTGATTGAATTAACTGTTATAATTATCAACAGAATTAAATTATGTTCGTTTACATCGCGAGACACATTGTGTGAGGATAAGAAAGAGAAATAATATTTCTAATAAATTGCCTACAAATTCCCGTTGCGGATTCGGAAATCCACGAGGTCACGGTTTCATTGCTGTGAACTTACTCCCGGTACGAAACGCGAGTCAATTCAATTCGTGATTTAAATTTCGCGAACGTCCCGCTCCATTAACTCTTAATGTTTCAACAAAATAAACAAAACATGGATGATTAAATGATTAATAAATTGATGATCCAAAAAATAATACAATGAAAACGTGTAACAAGAAATCTTTTTGCGACAAAATAAAAAGAAAGACAGAAAGAAATGGAATGGAAACAACATTGATAAAAAATCGAAATCGTTTGGCGATTTCCAGAACTCGAAAATGAAAATGTGTTAAAAATGAAAAATATATTTGAATGTGAAAAATATATAAAAGGAAAATAAGATGAGATAATTGTTTATGTGCTACAAATGGAAACGAATAATAAAAGAAGAAAAATAAATAAATAAATAAATAATAGTAAAGAAGAAAAGGAAGAATGATGGTTAATAGAATTCATTCTATAAATCGTTAGAAGAATCTATGTATATACATAGATAAATACATATTTACTTAAATACGAATACATAAATGCATACTGATGTGTATTTCATTGATAATTTATTTCCTTGTATATATATCTACAAAAAAGATACTATATCATTAAATATGAAATATCCGATTTTTAATTGAAATTAATCTGACGTTTTATACTTAATGATTTAATAATATAATAAAGACGTATTATATTTAACTCATTTGCATCATATGAAAAAAAAATTGAAAAATTCATTCTCATCACGAAAATTTTTCTTTTTTTTTTTTATTGTATGCACTTAAGTGATTTGCTTAACAGTGAAGTGCGTGCAAATGCACAGTGCAGTGCACTTATGGTGCAAATGGTTTAAATGATTTATCTTCTTCATATTTCTTATTTGATATTTTAAAAGTATTGGTGACAGTGGCCAAATAAAATGGGCGCATATATGCGCTTATGATGCAAATGGGTTAATGGACGATTTATAATGGAAATACTGCCGCCGCTGAGATACCTTCATGTCGGATGTTCTCGCAAATTCTTCTTTTCAATCCCTTAGAAAACATTTGGAAAGTTTTTCCTAAAAGATTGTATCGATTACAAAGAAAATACCGACTGAGAGAAAAAGAAAATGAAAGAGAGAGAAATACAACAATAGAGTATTCTATAATTAATTAATTAATTATTAGAAAGGTGTATAATTTATTAGAAAATTAATTATTGTTTGTGTTGTAATATGATCTTTTTTATATTGTAGAATTGCAATTTCATTAGTTTCAATAATACTCTATAAAAAAATAGAACAAGAATAGAACTGTAGATGTGATATTGTTGCTATTTGTTTGTATTTTTCTTAGAATACAAATTTCATTGGTTTCAATAATATTCTGCAGGAAAAAAAGGCATGAAATAGAACTACAGAAGTGAATACAGTTGATATTTAATTATGTTTCTGGGTTTCGTAAAATAAAAATTCTATTTATTCCAATATTCTTCTGCAGAAATAAATAGAAAAAAATTGACAAAGTGTGCCATTTGTTTCTGTGATTCGTAGGATACAAATTTCACTGGTTCATATGATATATAGAAATGACGAAAACTGCTAATCGATTTTATATTTTACGTAAAATAAACAATTTCATTTGTTCTTACAATATTTAAAATTATTTTTCTTATTATTTATATTTATTTTTATTCTTATATATATGTCTTCATTTATTTATTATTTATTATTAATTTTTATTTTTTTTTATTTAATATTTATCTTATTATATATAAAATTATTTATCTTATTTATTCATAGAATACAAATTTTATTCATTCCTATAATATTTTGAAAAAAACAAATAGAAAAGAAAATTTTAAAAAATATTAAACTAATAATAAAGTTCAAAGTTGTTTTCGTAGAATAAAAATTGAATTAGTTGTTAAAAATATTAATGAAAAATTATTTTTCGTCTATTCTATTTCTTCCTCTCTCTCTTTCTTTCTTTTTTTATTCACAATATTTATAACATTCTCAGGACGATTAGGAAAAGTCATATCGATGGATAAAATGTTTCTATCCAATGGTTATAACATATGGAATAAATGTGTGAGGGTGCGTGTGTGTGCGTGTAAAAAAAATTCTAATTGAAAGAAAGAAAAGAAAGAAATTTATTTCTAAAGAAAGGAAGAAAAGTAATCGTGTGCATGTTCAATGTATTTTAATTGATAAACGTCATAAAATCGGCATTACTTAGCCGAAATTCATTATTCGAATTGCCGATGCAATCAAAATGCGATAAAACAGATAAAATATGAATGAAAAACCGTCGAGAGATACATGAAGTGTACGTGTGCTACGACGGTAAAAATCATATCATTAACATTTACATAAAAAAGAAGAAAACCAAACGCAAAATTACATGCATTACAAATCTTATGATAAACAAATATATCAACAATGGCAAATGATTCCTTAATTAATTATTAAATCAATTAAAATCAATTAATCAAACTAAATCAACTGAAATCGAATTAAAATCAAATCAATATTTTTTTTTCATTTCATAGTTAAAATCGTCAAAAATTTAAATTGGGTAATTGAAAAAATATTTAAAAGAAAAATAAGAAAATAAAACAAAACAGTTGCTCTATATTTAATTATTTAATTAATTTATATTTACAAAAAAAAAAAAAATAAAAAAAAAAATAGAAAATATAGAAAAATTAAATACGAAATTTGTTATATAAATAAATAATTACAAAATTTTTCGGTTCGCTTAAATTTTCCTCGTAGATCATAGTTCGATCTGGAAGTCAAAGGTTCGCCATTACTGCATTGCATTCGTATGATATGATTTAATTAATAACTAATTAATTAAAATTTCGATTAGTAATTATTAATATATATTATTACAGAAAGAATTTTTTGTTTATTAAATATTTTTAGAATACTTTTTTTTATTATAATTTTAATTTTACTAAAGTAATATAATTTATCAATGTAAAAATTTTGATAATTGACAAAAATTATTTTGAACTTTTGCATTGATAAATTTAATCATAGACCTGCTATAAATAAAATTCACTAATTTTTCATTTAATATTGCAATTAATCGTATCATATTATTAAACAAATAATAATAATAATAATAATAATAAAAAACTTGTTACTTTTACATCTTCATGCTGTCTCTCGACAACATACAAAATAATCCCAAAAGAAGCATATTTACAAAAGTCTAAAAAATAAAAAAAAATAAATAAAAAGGATAGAAAAAAGAAACTAAAAAAAAAAAACCATAAACAAGAAAATCTTTCACAAAGGATCGTCGTATCGCACGTATTATTTTAAAATGAAATATAAAGCAAAAAAAAAAGAATTATTTGAAGAAAAACATTTTAGCGAGAGTTACTCGTCGCGTTGGCTGCTATTGTGAACAGACAATAAGCAATGAAAGAAAAAAATATAACGATATTTAAATAAAAAAAAAATTACAAATAAGCGCTGAAACATTTCCTACATTTCTAAATGAAGGAGAAGAATCTGTATTCCGTATATTGTTATTTAATAATATTTTTTATTTATGTTTTACGATTGTTGCTTGCGCGGAAATGTATATCAATTTTTGTGATAAACAAAAAGAGGAAAAAAATATGAAATGATATTAATCATATCGGTACATTATTAATGTATCGAATCATTAAACAAACAAACAAACAATATAACGGATATTCCAATAATTGATCGACGCTTGTGTCAGTGTGTGTGTATACTAACATAAAATATAGTTTTCTTTCCCTTTACTACCCCCATCATCCACCTCTTACTTAACATTTTCTCAAATATGTATTAATCATTATCAGAGCACTAATCTAAAAGTGTTTCTAAACAATCCTATCGTTGTATCGTTGTATCGTAGTAGTGATATGTATTTAACCAGCTGGTGTATGGGCCCGACTTTACGCCTGTGTAATTGTCGATAATTAAAACAAATACAAATAAAGTAAATCAATTATAGGCGAGAACTAATAAAGAAGAAAAAGATGATGATGATGATGATGATAATGATAATGATGAAGCAGATATAAAAAAACATTTACAAGAAAGAGAGAGAGAGAGAAAAAGAAAAAAAAATACAAAATGAAACTATAAAATGCTCATGTAGGTATGTCTTACATTTTTAATTTATTTTTTCGTTTTGTCTTTTTAGATAATAACAGGAAATGATTATATCGATAGTAAGATATATGTAAAAAAATATGTTTTGTGAAAGATAATGATGAAATTTGTATGTCGAATCTGAAAATCGCCAAATAAGTTCGTTGAGGATCATCAAACAAACGTGTATGTAAATGGGAAGGATATTTTATGGGGGCTTATTGAGAACGTTTAAAAAATTCTACTCGTGTAGATAGAGTAGAATAATGTCTTGTTAAAAAGATTTAAGAAAAATCTTTTGTAAAAGTAGCATCAATCGAATGGTAATTTTCTGAGACAAAGAAGACACAAATAATAATAATAATAATAAATAAAAAGAAATGAAAGTGAGAGAAGAAACCGACATTTTAATAATAATGTTTGAAATATTAATATTAATATACATAGCTTATAATATACATAAAGTTACGAAGGGGTCAAATCTGTAATCTAATGCAACGTTTGTTCTAATTTATGTATGCCGCATCTATGTGTATATGTTGTAATATTAATATGGTAATATATAATGTAACGAATAAATAAATGTAATAAAAATTCTATCACCTTTTTCTTATTTTTTTCTACCCCTATTATAACTTTAATTAATAAATAATATTAATAAATAAATTTATGGTAATTGTAAATAAATTATGGTAATGTAATTAATTAATAAATAATAGATTATATTATTTTTATGTTAAAATTTCAGTTAAATTCAACTATTGAACATGACGAATAAAATAATTGTAATAAAGATAAAATTATTTATAGTTTTTGTTTCTCTTATCAATTTTGATTATTTTTATGACTTTATGATAAGCTCTTAATTATGAATTAATGTTCTTATTATTATTTTATTTTATAATTAATAATATTTTATCAGATTAATTATTATCGTTTTATAATATAACTATGGCTAAAAAATTTTAGTTACATTAAAAATTGTTATTCAAGTATTTAAAATAAGTATTTAAATATATAATACTTACATATCTGAATAAATTAATTTTATTTTTTTGTTATTTTTGATTAACTTCTTTTAAATCAGACGATTTTACACGAGTCAAAAGTTCTTTCGGTAAATCGTCCAAAACAACTTCTCCTTTAGAAATCTTTTTCATATAATTTAACACATCTTTCATTGTGTTCATTGTTCGATGAAATTCCTCTGATTAGTTAAATAAAAATTTAAAATATTGAAATCAAATTTTTCGTAGCAAATTATTAATAAACATTTTTACCAATTTCCGGATATTCGACTTGAGATGCAATTTTCGAAGATTCTGTTGTTTCGGCTGATTTCATTTTCTTGAAAATATTCTCATCTGTAATAAGTGTATCAAAATTATATAAAGTGTCTTGTAATTAGTGAACAGGAGTCGATTTTACATGAAAAACTAAGTTAAAATGTAACATAAAATTTGTTGTAAGAGAAACAAAAAGTTAGCTTGAAAATCTGTTGTTACAGGACATTTTATATATTATTATTAACACAATTTTATTTATAATAAATTAGTTATAAGTATAAAATTTTGTTTATTATTTAATTACCATAAATTTGATTTTTCGGTAAAATTAATTCACTTCGTTTTACAAGATTATCAATGTCTTTAACCCTTTGATTCGTTCTTTCAAGAAGAACTCTATTTAATTCTATACGTTTCATCAAATTTGTTAATTGAATCTGCAAAATTCGAATAACAAAAAGATCAAAAATAAATACAAATAATTTATTTATACTAAACTATTGTCAAACACTAAAATTAGTATAAATATTAGTAAAAAATAAAACTTTGAATAGTTGAGCAACTTTAAAATCTGTAGCGCGCGAAATTTGAATTCAAAAAATGACATTTGAAAATAAAATTTAGAATAAGTTGTTGTTTTTAATTACTTACGTCTATTTCCGTCGATTCATTCTTCGCTTTTACAAAAGAATTTCCCTCGATCGTATCTTCAACCGGAATTTTATTTAAAAATGTAAAAGGTTCAGTCGGATTTTCTTGTGCTCTTTTCAAAGAATCTTGTAAATTTTTCAGCTTTATTTTATCAACGTCGCAAAGTGAAAATGAAGATTTTTTAGAACCAAATAATTTTTCATAATTTCCTTTTTCAACAATAATTTTATCCAACGATTCAGAGGTTATCTTATTTTTTTAAACTACAATAATTCTTCATTATTAAAAATTTAATTTAAAAAAAAATATATATATATGCATAAAATAATTTTATAATCGTTATTAATATTACCTAGTTTTATTTTTGGATTCCATATTATTTTAAAATAGTTAATAACGTTTAAGAAAATACAAAACCTCAATTAAACTAACCCCGAGTTTGTATCTATGAAGATTAAATTCGTTTGATCAATAAATTTTCCTTCAGTACAATATTAAGAATAAAAATAAGATACAATAAACTAATAGTTAATGAGAATACTAATAGTTAAATGCTAATAGTTAATTAGAATACAATTGCATTTATGGAAAATTAGATTTAAATTTTGTATAAGAATAAAATTTCGATTATAAATAAATCACTGTAAACGAAAAAAGTTGATATGAGATAAAATAACAATATATAATACGTAATATAATTTGATTTTTTTTTTTTTTAGTAACGCATATATAACCCACATTCTTATAAATACAGTAAAACGATATATTATACAATTGATGATGAAATTAGAGAACTATTTATTATCTAATGCTTATATGATTAGTTGTACTTACAAAAGTATTATTATTTTTAATAATAATAATAATATTATTATTATTATCCATATTATATTTTTATCATCTCAAGGAAAAAAGAAATTGATAAAGACCAAAAATAATAATTACTATAATAATACGATTACGAAGCAAATATCTTATTAAATATAAAATGATATGAGATATAATTTATAATGTTGATTTGAGCGAATTAATCGACACATACACATACACATACATACATGCGAAAAAAATGATTATTCGTTAGCTTTTATATCATTTGAAATAATATAAAAATTGAAGATATTTATCTTTTAAATGCTAACGATAACAAAATAATTAGTAGCAGCCAGAACAAGTAGCAAAAAAATAATTAATTTAATTTTGATCATTTTTCAAATCGTCTTTGACTAAATATTTTTCTATGGGAAAGAAGAAGAGAGCAACATTTTTAATAGATAATTGCAAATAAAAGAAAAAAACTATGTTAATTATTATACACTACTGCTTGAAAATCAGTCTTTTACATATGAGAAATAATTAAGTGTTAATAGTAATTAATTACATTAGCATAAATCTTCTTTTAATATATAGAAAAAAAGTAAATGATTTTAAGCATCATAAGCATGAGAATTTCCTTAAAATAATAATAAAAATATTAAATATGCTGCTGTTACTGCTGCTTCTGCATCTTCTCACAAATGTAATATTTTGTCCTATCATTGGAACCTAATTATCAGACAAGAAAAAATTGCAAAACTAAATATATATATGTATATAATTTAACAATAAATTCTTCTCTATATTTATATCACAGTTATCTAGAAGTATATAAGTCTAGCATCTTCTGGATTTTGTTCCACAGGACAGTACGGGCATTTCAATCTAGAAATAAATAAGATTTGCTTTTATATAAAGTTAATTCGAAGTTGATCTACTTTACCTTCTCGTTATGCTAACATACTTGTTCGCATTGGTGAGCTTATTTAATGCATCCCTTGATATTACATGACCACAAACTAATTTCATCGGTGGATTATTTTCTGTACTTTGTTGCCGAAGAATCGGACATGCAAAAACAGAATGATAACGACTCTGTTTACCCAAATCTATTTCGATCTATATATTAAAGACAAAAAGAAATGTAAAGATCAATTTTAATGAATATTTATTAAGCATAATACTGTTAATTAGATTTACCGGAAGTTCATCTTTACCACTCCATATACCAGTTACTTGTCTTTGTTGCATGACCTGTTTAATATTAAGAAGAGCAGGAAGTGCGGTACATCCAGCATTGATACTATATAAAAAAAATATCTTTTCATAATCGTCGTTAGTAATTTTAAATTTGATCAACTTACCAAACAGAGAGCGGACTGTCAACGCTTAGGCCTAATAATGTACATGCTTCTTTAGTAAAAACATCATGAATGTCGAGCCATAATGTAGGATCTAATAAATGGCTATACGGAGATGATTCTATTCCGTTAGGTAAATAAAGTAATGTTCCCATTAAAGCCTGTACTTCTTTTTCATGACGTCCAACAAATTGTGTAAGATTTTGACGTGCATACATTATTGCTTCGGTTTGTTTTGTAGGTCCTTGTTGTACAAGTCTTATGAAATGTAATCTATGTAACTTAAATTCTAAAGATGAATTCTGTAATAATTTAAATTACATTTATTCTAAGACTAATCTTTTCTACTTCTTATATGTTAGGAATGAAATCGTATTAAAAAATTTACTTGCGCTAATAGGGCTTCTCTGTGCTTTTTAGCCCATTCAAGTGCAGGTTCTAAATTTCTTTGCTTCAAGCAATCAAGTATATAATTCAATTCTGTGAACGGTTCTTTCCTACCTTCATCGGTTTTAATTCCTGCTTCCTAAAATATTTCTAATTATATTCAACAATATGAAAATAAACATATGATTGTACACTTAAGTATTGTGTTAACAATATTTCTATACGTAATCTACTTTCAACTTCATTTAGAATGTTTTATTATTAATTAGATAAATATCATTTAATAATGAGATAAGATTAGATAAGTATTTTAATATTGAAATAAAGAAACGTTTTCATAATTAATTAAAATATAGAAATACGTTAAATGATATTAAATGATGAATAATGAGATGCAACTTCAATTATAGGTTATAAATTTACTGTTGCTAATTCATCTGCGATATCCAGCATTCCTTGACGGTAGAAATGTTGGCAGATAACTTGATTAAGAAGGTGAGATTTTTCTGGACCAGAAAATACATCTTCTCTACTCGTACTTGCAAAATCAGCAATAAAATTTCTATCAATAGCTTTTCCCACTTTTGATACTGTACTGTGTAAGTCTCGGTGATCGGTAGCCAAACGTTGTACAATATCACGAACCTTTGACATTGCCTGTTTTAACACTTGCACTTGACCTGGTGTTAATTCATGATCAGGTGGTGCTAAGAAAAAGTAATATAATAATTCTTAAATTACAATTGAATTTCAATTAAATTTCAATTAAATTTCAATTAAATTTCAATTAAATGTCAATTAAATTTCATTTATATAACCTTTAAATGTATACAAACAAGTTTAAATGCTAATTACTAAGATGTCATTTTAAAGAGGTTATAAATGTCAAATATCGTTTAAAAACATAGACATTGAATTAAACTTCATTTTGTTCATTTTCAATAATCAATTTTGATATACAATCTATAAATATAATCTTGTCAAATTATACATAATATATGCTGAATCACAACAACAACACAACGAATCTGTCCTGAATCAAATCAAGGACATGATACATCATATAATATATAAAACGATAATTCTTACCTTCTTCTAATTCTTTTTTTAACGACTCACTGTGATTTATTAAATCTCGTAAAACTGTATCCGCATGTTCGTTGATAGCACCAAATTTTAATAAAACTTTGTCAACTTCACGTTCGACAGCATTACAAGCCTCCATTGTTGTTTGTCTTCAATATACTTGTGTCATTAGTAAAGAGAATACTGAATTCCGAATAAAAATAAACGTTGATTGAAGTACACTCTAGTGGTAAATTTTATAACTTACATTAAAAGATGGCTGGCTACTAAGAAATATATATTTAATTTTGGTAATGTTGAGGTTAACTCGTTGACAAAAGTTGGCAATACTGATTAAATGCGATTACTTTCTTCCGGCTTCGTAATGTAAGCTCACCAAAGTCGCCATTTGTAAAAGTTTCCTTGATCACTGAGCGTTGAGCACCAAGAAACATCCTAGGGAACGTTTGGAGAGGCTATATTTAAACCGTAAGAAGGATATAAAGTCTAAATACATATCAATATATATAATAATCTAAATTTTTTATTGATATGTTTTCCTAACTGAAATTCTTATCTAATTCAAATTACATATTTAAATAAACATATGTCCAAAAACATTATTTTATAAGCGACTTGAAAATAATATTTAATATTTCTAAGATGATGTTAATGAACATTGAATGGAATCGGATATTATCTATGATAATAAAAATAGTTATACAATTATTTTAATTATTATTATTATTGTTGTTATTATTAGTACTATTACTATTATTACTATTATTATTATTTTATTATTTTTATTATTGTTAGTATTACCGATGATGTATTATTTAATTTCTTAAGAAATTATTATACACATAAGAGTATTGTAAAAAACAAAGTCGTGTAGAATATATTAATGTATTAATTAAATTAATATTATATCAACAATGCATATGTTCATATCGTAAAAAAATATCATATAGGTCATGATACTTCACTTTTAGGTAAAATATATCATGGAAGTAATAGAATGTCAATATAGGTTGGGAAATTATATTTATACTATCAGAGACTCTAAGGATGTACATGCTAAATTGAAAAGTGGTAATTTAACGATACTTTTAAATTTATATTCTAAAATCTTACGATTTAGGATCGATCGTGCTTACACATAGACATCTTTAATTTCCAGATCCTGTTTTTATTACAGAGTATATTAAATTATATGGTAATCATATGGAATTTGGAGTACAAAGTGTAAAAATACCAACAGGTTGGTACACACATGTGTCCAATCATAAACAATTTAACAATTATTTTATCAATGTTATATTATTTCTCTTAATAACTATAATTAATTTTATTTTTTTACGTTTGAAATACGTTTTCAATGGACATTAGTAAACTTCGACTTAAAAATGTTCTAATATTTGAATTAATTTATAGCATGCTCGATTTTAGATACTGGATTCGTTTGGACAAAAAAAGCAACGTTTTTGCTTATAGAAGAATACTATGCTAGAAAAGAAAAGTTTAAAGATACTACGATAAAAGAAGAAATCATTGTGGAAAGAAATAGCACTTGTATTTGAAAAGAATAATTATTATGTTTCTCCATTAAATTTAGATAAAAAATTTAGAAATTTAAAAAGAACTTATCTTAAAATTCGCGATAACATTAAAAAATCACCTAAGGAAAAGGTTAGAATTACGTGGGGATATTACGAATATTTAAAAACTATTTTTGAAGATTATAATGTAGATAACTATAGTACGACAAATAAAATTGTAGTTAAGACTGAAGATGATGAAAAGATATCAAAAAGTATTGTTCATAATGAAAACTCGTTATCTGGAAAATCTGTAGAGGATGATGATTCTATTTTAATATTATCCGATCAATCAGATCAATCAGATCAGTCAGATCAATCAGATTATTATAATAATACTAAACAAATTATTGATTATGTAAAACCAATTAATATACAGAAAAGAGTTAAATTAAGGACGCAAAGAAAGAGACAAGTAAAAAATTTTAGAGAAGAACGTCTTAGTTTAGAAAAAGAAAAGATCAAAGAGCTTAGACGTTTGCGAGAGGCTATAGAAAATAATAATGAAATACAGAGAGAACGTAATCAATTATTCTCATCTTTTATAATGAATATATCATATGAAACATTAAACGAATATAAGTTTGGAACTTCTTATGAGAAAGCATAAATAATATAAATTTATATTGCGAACAGGGTATCAAATGTGAGTAAGAATAAATTATTATAAAATTATATCTTTATGAGATCATTTTCTCATTATTAATAAATTTGAATTTAATCAAAATCGAACCAAAGCTGTCCGATTTGACCTAATTTATTTATAAATTATATTTACTTAGTATGTACTTTTTGTATATTGTATATTCTTTTTTGTATATTGTATGTATATTTACTTAGTTACTATAGTATGTAAATATATGTATGATAGAATCTAGCATAAAAGTGCACTTTTTAGAAAACATGTAATATCTTCATATCTAATAGTAGGATTTCAATGAAATTGGAAAAATAAGTAGCACATAATGTTTTGACGATGTAGATGAAATTTAAAAAAATATAAAAAAGAATTCAGCGCCAGTCTGTAAAAAGTATTAATAATACCCTTTCCGCCGATAGTGTATTAATCTACTGATTAGATTTATATATGTCTATAAAGAAAAATGTAAATAATAGATTTTTTTTAATAATAAAGAATATACATTGAAGATAATTACTACACGTTTGTGATAATAAAAAAAAAAATAACAAGTAATAAATAATTAATTAGCAAATTTGTCAAGAAAATTCAATTTAATCTATTTCGTCAATCATATTCTTATAATTTTGTAAGATCTAATTTTTTTCAAATGAAAATTATTTAAATGCACATCAATACACAATATTGGCAGTATATATTTACATGATACAACAATAAAAAGTAATACCATCGTTTTGTTGTCATTGAGCACTAAATGTAGAACTTGGATATAATCACATTTTTATGGAATTATTTAATACTACACAATTTTGTTGTCAATAATTCTAATATGAGCGAGTTTTAAATGGAAAATTCAAAGATAAGAATCTATGCTATATACAGGTTGTCCCAGCTAAAAGAAATCACCTAAATATTTTCTTTGATTTTTATTATACGACAAATTTTATATGGCATTACTTTGAATGGTTTAGAAATCTACAATATAGAAAAAAATCTAATGGAATTAGATCAAGTGAATATGCCGGCCAAATTATTAATTGTAAACAACTTTATTAATTGTATTAATGCCAAAAGACATGTACATTTTACTCGCTACAAGGGATAATAAAAAAAAATGACCTATAAAAACATAACTCTTTTTAAACCATTTCAAAGTATGCCATAAAAATTTGTTGCATCATAAAAAACAAAGAAAATATTTAGGTGACCTTTTTTTTAGGTCATCCTATATAAATGTATATATCTTACAATTAACTGAAAAGAAGTTTTTTTTTTTGTTATGAATATGCCACTTGTTATTCGTGCCATAAATTGCCTAAAAATATTTGTACACAAATATTTAAACTTAACATATAATAACATATAATTAATTTCATATTAATAAATACAAGCATATTTTGCCTATATATATATAACAGTACTCCTAGTTTCTCAGAATATACATATTCAGTTAATTAATACGTTTATATATATATACAAAGAACGAATTTTCATGTTACATCAATTATTTATGCGTTTTATTGTTCAAGTGGTGTACCCTAAAATAAAAGTAAACAATTTAGATTAGAATTAAAAAATTTTGGTTGAACCATTAGTAAAGTACTAAATCTAATAATTATATATACTACTTAAACTATTTGTTTGCCTAATCGATAAACTCTACAAACAAGTAATACATTTTTCATATCATTTATTATCAAATAGTCATAAAAAATATTCTCATTTATAGTAGCATTAAGTTTAATTATTAACCCCTTGCATTATTAGGACTTGTGTTTCTACTGTTTAAATAGTAATGAGTATCACGAGTCCAATAGGTTATTTTAATGCAAGCAGTTAATTTATTTCAATTATAAAAGGTTAAGTATCAGTTAAGCAATTTAATATTTTTTCAAATTCTAAAACTAAAGTTAATCGTTTAGGTATTTGAATAATTTAATAGTAAATAGAATCAAAGATTATATAAAAAATACTAACCCATTCTTGAGCCATCATAAGTATAGTTTTATTAGATAATTTAGGTCCAATTAATGGATTCATTTGTGCCATGTAACAACATAACCAACTACAATAATAGAATATTATTATCAATATTAATAAATAATTTAGATTAGGATATTAAATATTGTAATACTTACAACAACCAACAAGTAAATGCTGTTAATATAAGAACAACTTGTAGGATTCTAAAAAAGAAAAAGAAAAAGAAAATGAACAATAATAATAATTAATTGATTAATAATTAAAAAGGAAAAAAATGTTTCTGATTATTTGTTTTTTTCTTTTTTTAATTAAAAAAATTTGTTTGACAGATAGTGGGATGGGCACTTTAAAATATTTGTATGTTAAAACGTACCCACGGTTTGGTCCAGTAGGCACAAAACACGGGAATGCAATCCCAACTGCTCCCCATAAAATGGTGAATATTAATACTGGTGCTATGGATGCTGCCATTTCTCGAGACTTTTAAATTTTTTAAAAAGAAACAGGTAGAATATATTAAAAAAATATATGAATTTCAACCAGCGGATTTGCTTCTCAGGTGTGTGTAGTAATCACATGAGTGAAAATATCGATACTAATCGTTTTGACGTTTAAAGTGTCATGTGATGTGGCTTTCGATTAGATTCGATATACCGCGACTTTCAAATCGTGTCTTTCCATTGGATTCGATATACCGCGAATTTCAAATTGTATGTATAAAATACATTTATATTATTAATAATAATTAAAATTAATAATAAATATATAAGCTACTCTTATATATAAAAATCGATTAAAAATATAAAAAATCGATACAATATAAAAATTAGGAAAAGATTGAAAAAGTTATATACATCTTTATATCATTTGTTGTTTTGTGATATACGGAGTGTTACATAAATTAATTGACAAAAATGTATTATTATTTTTAATAGATTTAATTTTACAAACATTAGGCCTTACACATAATATTTTAATAAAAGAAAAAAAAACATATATTTTTAAATAATACGACAATTGCAACGATCATCATATAGATTGTTTTTATTTTATTTAAAAAATTTTTGTAATCGATACTTTCGTTGGTTCCAAACAAATACTAAATTTTCAATTACGAAAATTATGCTAGCTAAAATAGCCGCAAAACATGGTATCAAGAAAAATGTAGACACCTGTTCCATTTCAACCGGATCTGGTTGCTGCCAATCCAAATATATCTTTTTATTAGCTTTTATTTGCTTTTTTAATCGATCTATTAAACCAATCTCGAGTAATTTTATGACACTATTAAATAATATAATATATTATTTATTTCTACATCGTATATTAGCATCAACTCAATAATATATTTATTTATTTATATATTATGCTAACACTTTGAATGCCATGCTCATTTTACATGACTTGCATGTTATGTCAAGTCGAATTTGTTATTATATTGAAATATTATTTAAAATAGATAAGGTAAAGTAATGTAATCATGTGCGATGTATTTATTTTATTGAAAGTCACTGATAACCGACGCAGCGTCACGAATAAACTTAATGCTGGACACCAATGACCCCCATGGCATTCAATGTGTTAAATATATGGATAATATTTCACAATTAGAAATAATATACTTAAATTTACCCCATATCTATTGTCCTTTTATATTTGAATTTTTTACTTATTCCAGATGCAACCCATGTTTCAAAATAAACTTGTCCTACAGCTTCCAATTGACAAATATAATCTCCTTTTGTGTCATGCACATCTTCGGGAAAGAACATAACATAATCGTTAAAACATGCTTGTTCATACATTTCTTCATCCGTCTCAACTACAAGAAGTCGATTGCTTTTCCATAATTCTTTTAAAACTACATTACTTATCTAAAATTGAATTACTCTCTATAAAAAGGATTATGCACTTTTTTTGTAAAATTATCATGTTTAATATTATAAAAGTGAATATATTAATTTACCTTAAATGCTATATAAGGAACAGATCCGTTGACGATAACGACGTTGTAATTTGTTTTATTTTTCAAAGATATAAGATCATTGAATGTCGGTAAATCTACGATTTTCGTTGTCATGTAAGCAAATACGAGCACAGAAAAAGCTATATGCATAATAGTGCAAAACAAACTCAGGGATAATTCTATTATTCGTGATCTTCCCTCAAATTCTTCTGGAATACAACCTGTAAAATTTATTTTAATGAACCTAAAAGTATTCAATAATTAAATGGTTAACGTGCATAATTTAATCTCAAATTTTTCTTTATACTTGAATAACGTTGAGTAATTTCAAATACATTTTTTCTTTTTGCAAATCTGATTACACAGATTTAAAGTTTAATACTATTATTACAAAAAGTATCTTTACCTTTTTTTTTTTAAAAGTGCATAGTTGCCGAAATATTAATAAGAGTTAAATTTACCTTGTTTGCATAACATACCAAAGTTGTAGAAACAATGATCGATTAAATCTGCTTTTTGTTTGATTTCAATGTAACATGAGAATACTAATTGTGATATGTAACCGCAAATAGTTAATAAAACATACGTTGCTGCAATAAAATACCAAACATTCCAATCGAATAAATATAATACCCAACCGGAACTATATGCTGGATCGACTCGAAGGAAAAGTCGATGTCTACATGTTTAAAATGAAAAATAAATACATTTGTTGAGATATATACAATGTTAATTATATTAACACTTTGATCATCATTAAAGTTGTCATCATAAAATGTTTTAATTTATTTATAATTGATTACACTCTAATGTTCGAAATATTTAGATGGATAATTGTAATTTTAATTTTAAAAACATTTTAAAAATTGTTCTACGTATTTAATTGTTCGTTAAAAAATTGTGTTAATTTTGATAAATATTATGCAATATAATAAATCAAAATATTACATACGGTGTTTTCCAAAGTGCAGGTGTAAATCGAGCAGCATTGACTCGTTTAGAATACATCCCTATTTTTGGTACTACATCGGTTTTATTTTGTTGTAATAAACCTAACAAACCTTGATAAGTAATATTACCATTTTCATTAATAAAAGTACCCACAGTTGTTACATCTGAACGTATTGTTTTCAATCTGAACAAAATAAATATTTTTATATAAAATAATATTTCACATTAAGAAAACATTTATGAAATAATTCTTGATGATATTGATATTTACGTAAAATTTAAAGATTCAGAGAGTAAATTCCATATGTCAGCTGCAAGACCACTGACCTTAGTATCATTGTCACTGTAAGAGACTATATTTGATTCCTGTAGTAAAGATAAATATAAATTATTATTGAATATTATTTTTTAAATGATATCAAAAATGTTCTATGTTTGTTTACCTCAAAATAAGTAAATTCAATAATTTCTTTATGAAAATTATGTGTTTCGATTAATCGTTTTTTCGACAAAACTTCTTGATGAATTATCCAATAACGATTAATGCTAAATATGGGTACAAAGACACCAAGATTTTTGTTCCATATTACACCACCGATAGTTAAAGAAAATACAAATAAATCTTGAATAGTTGCTATTAATAATATACTTTTCATAGCGAGAGGAGAGAAAAAGAAAGTATTTCACTAGATGTGAATAGTAACTGAGTGCATGTGAATAAAATTCATGTTTCTCGATGAAAAAAAAAATGTGAAGATTCCTTAAAAAGTTAAAAAGTTGCGTGTTATTTCATCATTTAGCATGTTTGCATGGCATGGTATTTAGTTTAGACATTTCAATAGTGATTCGTTATCTAATTGTTTTTTTTTTCTACAAATTAGAAGTCACACATGTGACCAGAAATGTTTTATAATAAGGATTGGTTTTTTAAATGCGACCGAGTTTTCATTTCCATTAGTCATATGTTATTCTTTCGTGCTGTTTATCGTATACCTAAGTAATAATACACGTAATAATAATGTTTGCATATAATAGTAAAAATGAAAAATCAATTTCAATTAAAATGGAAAAAAGAAAACAAAAAATAATGTTAGTAGGTTTATGATTTTTAAAAATGTTTCATTTTGTTTGGTGGTGTACGTTAAGTGTTTTTGTTAAATGAACAATGAGTTAAGTGTAGACAAGAATTTAAAGATATATTTTTTTGAAAAGGTTTAATTTCGTTAAGTGTGTATTAAATTTTCGTACTAAATTGAATTTGCTCTCTTGTTTTCTTTTTTTAATTTCATGCTGAATTTTCTTCGGTATTATGGGGGTAAGGAATTATTATTTTTATAATATGACATGAGATACATAGCTAAATTATTTTCTAATTTAATATTTAATATTTTATTGTGTGTGACACTATTATATATTATTCACGCATTTATGTGAAAGCTTTATTTAAATATAATTCTAACTATAAATATAAAACTATATTTAATATATTTAAATATAAAACTAAAATATTAATAATTAAATATGTAAATATAAACTATATTCTAAATATAAAACTATATTTAAATACAATTTTTGTTTATACCATTAAGTGCCACCAGACCAAACCAAACCAAACCAAACCAAACCAAACCAGACATGTTAAACATGTTAGCATAATTATTTCAGGATTAAATTAATTATGAGTATTTTATAAATTAACAAATTTGTTACTTTGACAATAACACACATATAAGCTTAATAACATATTTTGTAAATGCATTAATTTTATTTGTATTAATATTTTAAACCTTTTCTTTTAACGCGTTTTTTTCTCATATCTTGTTTCGATTCATAATAAAAAATAATATGTTCCATAGCAAGTACTATTAAGGATATTATAAATCCTATCGATAAAATGATAAATATTACATATATTTGATTGAAATCGATCTTTTGAAATTCAGTCTTTATCTTGTTGTCAAGTTTTATAAACAACCAAGAATCTTTAAATTTGTCGATCAATCCAACTTCGTGCATTTTTATGATCCTACAAATAAATTAATATATAAGTACAATATACATACAGAATCTTCTATAATTAGAATTAAAAATACAAGTAACGAAGGGGGAGCGGGGAAGTTGTGATTTTACATGGAAAAATTAAATATTGAAAATATAGAATACAATTTGTTTAGACAAAGCTTTGTTTTTCGAAGAAAAATAAGTTTGTACATTTTTATTTAATTTATTTAATTTATTATTTTATTTAATTTATTATTTATTTAATTTATTAAGTTTGTACTTCAAATAAATTTTTTTTTTTCAAAAACAAAACCTTGTACTAACAATTTTGATTTTATATCTATTTTTCCCCCTCAATGCTCGCTTATATTATTAATTAAAAAAAAATAATTAAATAATTAATTTTTCTAAATTTAAAAACTTACGCCACATCGATCGTACGTTTGTAAGGAAGATGTTTTTGTATCCCAAAAGTAATCCACGTTTCAAAATAAAGCTTTCCTACAGGAATTAAAGTACAAATGTATCTACTTGACACTATATATATGTCTTGTACTACAAATATCGCATATTTGTCTTCAGTTTGACAAACTTGTGTAAACAAATCTTGATTTTTTGCCACGTATTGTACTCGATTGTTCCATTTAGGATTAGTTTGAAAATGTTGTTTTATTCGAGTCTAAAATATAAATTAAATATATATTTTTATGTATCAAATTTATTACATAAGCTTTATACATTTAAAATATTTTATGAATTATTATGAAAAATAATTTTTTATGACGAATGACCTGAGATGACTGAAAAGAAAAAAAGATACATGTGTATTTTAAACACTTTCCAGAAAAATCAATTCATAGTTTGTTGACTATTCGTTTTACGAAAAATAATCTTGAATTTAATATTTTTCCGAAATATTTCAGTTAATTAAGTATGACGATATATCTTGTATATTGTTTATAATTATATCAAAAGTATTTAACTATTAATTTATACATCAAATGAAAAATAAGTGAAATATTGGAGAAAATAAAGTTAGGTGGTTAACCTGGTATATGAATAATAGAAAAATTAATTAAATTTACATAAATTAATTAATTTCATACCTTGAATTCATCGTGAACCATTGACCCAAGGAAACTGATGATTACATAATCTGTTTTATGAAATAAATGTGTTATATTGTAAAACGGTGGTATCATTTTTCTATTAGTCATTTGATAAATCAAATTGGAGCTAAATGTTAGGAAAATTAACCAAGAGAAAATATTCTTCGAATAAGTGAGTATCTTGAATTTGTCGAAGAAATCTTTTGGAAGATAACCTTGAAGAAAATAATATTTTTATTTCATATATCACTGTTTTATATTTTAATTAATAATTAATATATATATATATATATATATATATATATATATATATATATATATATATATATATATATATATAAAATTATTTTTAAATTTAATTATTTTTAAAATTAATATATATTATAATTATTTATTTTTTTATTATTTTTTAATTTTATATTTATTTTTAATTATTGTATTATCTATTAATTATTATATTATATTATAGATACTGTATAATATTATTTTATAAAAATTATTTTTTTATTATTTAGAACAGAGCTTCTCAAATTGTTTACTTTTCAATTTTTTAATTTATTTTTGTACAAATTTGAAATATCAAATCCAATTAAAATTCAAAAAATTACATTTACTTTATAATTACTTGAAAATAATTAAATTTATTATTAATTTAAAGATTAGTTAAAGATTTATAAAATTCGATATTTTGCAACAAATATTACGAACAAATAATACGAAAGAATAAAATTATCGATTAATCGATATTTTCCATTTATTTTTACCTTGCGAACACATTATAGCAAATGTGTGGAAGATGTGATCACTTAAGTTGAAATTCACATTATTTTTATATTCTTTAGGATTAATTATAGTTATTTTTTGCGCCAAAAAACCGAAAAGACTTAGAATCACGAATATTGATATAATGAAGTACCAAGTGTTGGGTGAAAACATTGATATTAACCACATATTATCGTAATACAATTTTGGACGGATAATTAAATTATATCTGAAAAACAAATACAAGAATATAAATAATAAAATAAATTAAAAATTATTTTACAAATTTTTACATGAAATTCGAATTGAAATTCAACCATTTTACAAATGAAATTGAATTTTAATTTATTTTAATAATGAAACGTATAAACCATAATGATAAAACTTGTTAATTAATTAATTTGTATTTCAATTTAATTTATATATTTTTTTTAAATTTTAGAAATTTAACTAAAAATTACCCTGTTTTGTAAATGGGCATGGTATAAACCATATTATTTTGTTGAAATTTATATTCTCCGGTTCGCAAAATGACGTCAGTTTCATTTCGTTGAAACATACCCATAATCCCATCGTAAGAACCATTTGGTAAAAGTTTACCGAATGAAAAAATCGGACTTTTTACTGGTATTAATCTACGAATAAATCAAATAAAATCTGATAATCAAATTACCGTGATATTTATAATAGAAATCATTTGATTTCTGATACGTACGTAAAATTTAAATATTCGGAAAGAATTGTCCACAAATCACCTGCTAAACCTGTAATTTTGGTATCATTTTCGTAGAACATGGTCATATGAGAAGCCTAAATCAAATAAGAATCATCATTTACAATGATAATTAATTATAAATATTTTTTAAAATATCAAATTACGATAATAATTTGAAACATTTGACATGCATATTTTGTTACACCTTATTTTTTAAATTTATTTACAAATTACAATAATACAATTGTTTTTGTAAAATAAATATGCTTATGTTAGTTACAAAGTAGAAAAATAATTAATAAATAATTGAAACCTAAGTGTTTCAAAATATTACAAAACGAAAAATATTTAATTTACATTTAATTAGATAAATTTCGTAAAACTGTTATCTACTTATCAGTAAATATGTGTAAAAATGTTTAAATTAGTATTTTAAATAAATAACCTGTATTTATAATAAAATATCAAATTGTAGTATAAATGATCAGTTGTTATAACATATATATATTTATATAACAAGTTAGTACAAACGAGTAGGGGATGATTCTGTATAAAAGATAAAATTAAAAATGTAAAATAAAATGATATCAATAAAAATCTAAACATTAATCATATAAAACAATTTGAAACCTATTTTAGAATAGACTAAAAATAAAATACGAACAAAATCTATTTCATTTTTGCATTTAAATGTAAAGAAACATTTTCCTCTATCAAATATATTGAAATATAACTCGTATAGTATAAATTACACAAATAAAAATATCAAATAAATGCATATAACATTATAATTATTAACAAATATAAAATAAACATATACAAACCTCATAATAAGTTACTCTTATAGGTTTACGATCGAAATGATACAATTCTGTTTGTCGATTTTTCTCACGTGCTTCCGCATGTAAGATTGCAAATTTTGGTATAGAATACAATTGCACAAAATTTTGTTGTCTTTTGTCCCATATCAAACCACTCACTGCAAGACAATTGTTAAAAAAATATTGAAGGATCGTAAGGATGAAGAAAATTCGAACGATCATTGTAAAGGTTCTTTTGTTTATGTTATGTTTTTTTCTCTATTGAATTATTATGTTAGTTAGAAAATAGAATAGTGACCTGAAAAATGTATAGCAAAGTATTGAACGGTATTTGAAATGATTACTTCATGTTTCACACTCTAATGAACGGATGTGTCAAGATTGTATATGCCTGATAGAAAAAAAAAATACGTTCGATAGCGATAAAGCTTTTTACCTCCATTATGCCGTGATTATGTTTAAAAAAAAAAATAACAAGAAAAATGTGTGTGAAAGTAAGGAAATATTTATCTAATGCATATACGAAAGGGTATATAACTAACACATTATATATACAAAAAAACATTAATTGTATATTATACTTGATTTAATATATATATTGTTTATATATATATATATTTTTTTATTTATTTATAAACGTTATAAATATATACATATATAAATTTATAGTGTATATATATGTATATATTTATTGTGTGTATATATATATGTATAAATTAACTTAGATACTAAAACTTACTCGATGCGTCTATAATAAAAAGTACGAAAACAGTTTTATTATTACAAATCACGCGTTACAGATTCTCGATAGTTTTTAAAAAAGTTCTTTTATTTTTTGTCTTTTTTTTTTTAATTCTTTTCTTCTTTTTAATATAAGAAACGCAGTAATTCTTAATACGTTCAATCAAATTAAGATTAGATATTTATTTATCGTCTTAAACCCAACGCGCTATCCAATTTTCAAATATAATAAATATTCATAATAAGAAAAAATATATATTTGTATTTATAATAATAAGTTGAAGTTAATTTAACACAACAAATACGAATATATTTAACACCATAAAGTACGAAATCGTTAGTTTTATTTATATATTAATATTTTTTTTGCATAGGAAATAAAACAATGTTTTATTGTTTTACAAAATATTTCTTTCACGTTTAAATATAAATAACTTAAATAAATTATGTTTTTACATCGAAAAATTGATAAAAAATAAAACCTAATAATATTGTTTATTTTGGTCTTCGACAAATTCAAAAAAAGAAAAAAACAAATGATTCAAGATTCGAATTTTCAATTTCGCCATGATGGCGCGCTGAACTCGCGACATTTATTTCTTTATTTATTAAATTCTTTTGTTTTTGTAATTTTTTTTTCTTTTTTTCATTCCTTCTAATATTTTTTTTAAACCCTGACGAAACGATTCCTACGTTTCTCGTAATAGAAAAATGATAAAAAAGTATAATACAATCTTAGTCAGTCACTCTCTCGTTTCTAAATTTCATTGTGTTAGACGATATTTTTTCTAACAAATTCTAAGATCTTATCTTAGTTAGTTAGCGCATTTTAAAACTTGTATACCATTCTACGGTTCTATACACATACATGGTATGAAATCGCATAATTTTTTTTTCTTTTTTTGTCATTTCTTTTTTCTTCTTATATTTTCTTGTTTTTTTTTTTTTTTTTTTTTTATACACACAAATGGCAGCATTAATTTATATTAACATCGTTTTACTATTTTTACGAGGACAAATGGTACTTCCTTATTAGAACATTAAATATGTTCGACGATTAGCTTAATTGTACCTTGACGATACTTTTAAAATTATAAATCTGATCGTCTTATAGATTATGGAGATGCAGCACGCTAATTATGTATTATACGTATATAAAAGAACGAGTATATGTATATATATATTAGGGTGGGTCAAAAAAATCAATTATTTTTTTTTTACAAGTGAAACGGAAAAATGGGTTGCTAAACACCTTAAAAAAATTCTCACCAAATATGAGCTCTTAATTTTAATAGGAAGATCCTTCGCATCGCAGTTTTTTATTGTTTTCTCAGTGCAATAGAATAAAATTCATACCTCATCATTAATTGATTGTACAGAAAAATGTTCTGGAAGAATTTTGTAGGAAATTTAATGCTCTACAAAAAAGGTATCTTATATTTTTTCCGTAAACCTCACCATTTGAATGATATTGAAGACTTAAGTTTGATTATTTTCAGACAAATTTCATTTTTGTTTATGAATTTTATAACTCGACAATAAATGACTATTATAAAATGCGCAATACAAATTTTTGTAGGAAACTAACTGCTCTATGAAAATTTCTTATGTTTTGGCGATTAAATTAGATATTCGGAAAATTTCAATTTAATTTATAAGTTTTGAGAAAATTTACACGAATTTTAGTTTTTATCAACTGAGAAACTTCAAAATATTTTTCAAGTTTTTTTATGTGTAAGTATTAAATTGAATTTTTTCGAATATCTAATCAAAAATTTTTTAAATCAGTACACATGGAAGTTTGATGATGAATATCTTTTGAACGCTTAATTTAATCGCCAAAACATAAGAAATTTTCATAGAGCAGTTAAATTCCTACAAAAATTTGTATTGCGCATTTTATAATAGTCATTTATTGTCGAGTTATAAAATTCATAAACAAAAATGAAATTTGTCTGAAAATAATCAAACTTAAGTCTTCAATATCATTCAAATGGTGAGGTTTACGGAAAAATATAAGATACCTTTTTTGTAGAGCATTAAATTTCCTACAAAATTCTTCCAGAACATTTTTCTGTACAATCAATTAATGATGAGGTATGAATTTTATTCTATGGGACTGAGGAAAAATAAATAACTGCGATACGGAGAATCTTCCTATTAAAATTAAAAGCTCATATTTGGTGAGAGTTTTTAAGGTGTCTAGCAACCCATTTTCCTTGTCGCTTGTAAAAAAAAATAATTGATTTTTTTACCCACCCTAATATATATAATTAATGTACATATATATCATAAAACATGTGAGTAATTTTTTTAGGAAACTTTAAATTATAACACATATTTTAAACATAATCATATATGTGTATATATACGTGATACACAGTCAAATGCTTCACAACCTCTTATTACAGAGCGAATAATAATAATAATAATAATAATAATAATAATAATAATAATAATAATAATAATAATAATAAAAAATAATAATAATAATATAATTAAAAAAGTGATATATAAAACCAGCCTTTTAAAAAGATTATTTATAAATAGATTATTCAAAGATAGAGAATTCGAATTACAAAGTTCATGTATATATCTTATTGTTAAATATATGGGAAAATTCATCCATGATGGTTCAGTCCATATCATTTAATAAATATTTTGGCAGTATATTAATATATATTGTATTAAGGAGAAATAATTATTTCATTATTTAAATACGTTATATATAGTATATATACAAGATTCAGCATAACAGGTAATGATATTTTTACATATAGAAAAAAAGTCGAAGAGAATCGAGTAACACTTTTACGTTTTTCAATTTTCGTTTCCAAGAAAATTGTGTTTATGTCAGAATTCTCAGAATTAAACGTACACTGAAATCTCTCTAATTATTTATTAACAATAAACATTTTTTTCTTTTATGTTTCCGTACTCATTCAATACAAAACAATATTTAATACGAATATAAAAACTTTCCGTATGTTAAGTTGAAATATTTCTCCTGAATACAATCATTGGGATAACGCGGAAATATTCGCATGTTAGTTGTAAAAAAAGGTGACAATAAACAAAAAAATATTAAAAAAACACCTCGAGTCATTTTACAGGAGCTAAGTAAATATAATTTATAAAATATCACATGACATATATATATGATCATGAATTCATCGGATCAAACGTCGACTTATTTCAAATGCGATTTCACTTTGCTTGTGAAAACATATAAATGCATTATTATAGAAATGTGTCTTCTCAGTTATAAGTCTTTTAGAAATAATCGTTTTATTTTCACTTAGATACCCTGGTTTCAGTTGTAACTTTGCTTGGATCTGGTAACCTGACAACTAATTGTGCACCGTTTTGCATTGGTCTCGTGCCATTAGATGCGTTTGTTTTACCTATTATTGGTTGAGGAACAGAAGGTAAAACTTTCTTTGCACCGCTTAGTTTAGGTGAGCAACACTGTTTTTCATCATAGTCGTTTAAATTAATATTTGTATTTGGAGGTGGTTGGTAATTAACAGTCTTTGCTGGTGTACTATGTTCGTTAAAGATACAAGCAGATCTTTGTTCGATCGATTCAACAACATTTGAAAAGTTTTGTTGATGTAACTTCATGGCATTATTGTGATCATTTAAATTGCATACCAATGAATCCATGTTGCTTTTAAACATTTGATCCTTTTGATCACCTTTGTAAATTGGTGCTGACAGTTGTGTGGAATTTGTTTTATTCGTGCTTTTATGACTACTACCAGAATAACTGGTTATCGATTCGTTGCAAAAATCGCTTAAATATGTTTGATTCATATACCAATTGTGTAGACGGTGATGAATTTCTGGAAACTGTGGCCTTCGATTGGCTACTTCGTGCCAACATTCTATCATCAAACTATAGATCATCGTTGGACAATCTTCTGGACATGGTAGTAATTGACGAGAACGTATCATGTCGATTACTTCTTGATTGTTGTACCCATAATATGGCTACAAAGAAAAATAAAATTTAGAAAGGAATTCTTGTGTATGCAAAAAGAAATTTATAAATAATAATTACTTACTTGTAACCCATAACTATAAATTTCCCATAATACAACACCAAAACTCCAAACATCTGATTCCGTAGTGAATTTTCCATATAAAATTGACTCAGGTGGCATCCATCGAACTGGTAATAAACTCTTAGATTGAACTCTGTAATAGTCACTACTATAAATATCACGAGACAATCCAAAATCAGAAATTTTCACTGTCAAGTTGTCTCCTACTAAACAATTTCTAGCAGCTAAATCTCGATGAACGTAGTGATGACTGGCCAAATATTCCATACCTAGAAAAATATTCACAATGAATAAGAAATTACAAATTAAACTAATCAATTAGACTTCATTTGAAATTAGCTTTGACTTACCAGAAGCTATTTGCAATGCAATATGAAGAAACTCTGGTTGTTCTAATATCTTTCCAGTTACATTATTCAATGGAACATCTGATCTTGGTGAATGACAGATTAAAAATTCATGTAAATCTCCTTGCGTCATATATTCGAATAACATACACATCGGTTCTCCTTTTAATATAACACCTAACAAACAGATTATATTTGGATGTCGAAGATCCGTCATGAGATCGACTTCTCTTTTAAAATCACTTTGTGTTTTTGGACTTGCATTTTCTTTTAGAGTTTTTACAGCAACGTATATTGGTGGTTCGCATTTATTACCAGTTTGTAGCTCGCCTTTATATACTTTTCCTGTCAAAAAAATGCAAGTAAAATATTATTATTATTTCTATATGTAAAATGTAAATTAATTTACAGATATATAAATTTTGTATTTACCAAAAGCACCTTCTCCAAGTTCTTGTAATAATACCACGTTGTTTGTGGTAAATTGAGGTACTCTGTTATTCGAAGTTCTACTACTACCACTACTTAATGTTCCTGTACCTGGAGTCGTGTTACCGGGTCCAGCTAAAGAAGAACTCATTTCCATTGGTTGCGTAGCACTGCGTCTTCCATCATATATGTTTTTGTCGCACTGTATTCCAGTTAACATCTACAAACAAAATATTTAGTAAAATATACAATTATTTGAGATTATTGATTATTAAATACTTTTTGTACTAACTTTATTCGAGGGTAAATGATTCATTTGTCTTCTGGACTTTCTACTTCTGTAGCAACAGCAATAACAAATAATTATAGTAACAAACCCTCCCATTAGTACAAAACCAACAACTCCATAAATCCACAAATTTTCAACTGTAAAATAAAAATGATAAATTATTCATTTTAATTAAATTGATTAGTCATATGTGTATGTGTATATGTGTAATACATCATACGATAACTTACCACATTTAGGTATATGACAAAATTCTTTTTGCATTCTATTATTAGCGTCAACAAAACACCAAGGTTGTAAATCTTGACCGCTTGGATTTCTACAATAAGAATGTCGCCAAACAGGGTATTTATGAATCATTAATAGATGAGACCATTTCAAACAAGGTCTACCACTAATGCTGGTATTCACAGCACCTCGATAAGATTCTCCGTTACCCCAATAACAGTATTCGTCTATTAAATTAAATATACAAATACATGTATTTATTTGTAAGCATAGAAATTTCGTATTTAATGGCCTAATAATTTGTAATAATAATAATAACAATACTAACTTTCTTGTACATCATTTTCAGTAGAAATACTAACGCTCAAACAATCTTGAGCTTCTGGACTGCCTTTGAGCGGTAAGTCAGAACATTCGAGTAAAGGCACTTGTCCGATAAGTGGATGTCTTTTTGCTATAGCATATTCCGTTCTACATAATTCATTTTCCAACAATTCACATTCCTCGCGACATATTCTTCGTAATTTTCGATTCATCTCATTTTTATTTGACGAACGATTGTCTCCATAGCTTTGATTGATTATTTTCTGATTACCTCCTTTTCTTTCCTTGCTTGGATTAAATTCAAAACCAGGACCTAGTGTAGGATTTCTTTTTTTACGTAGTCCATGTGTTCTTGCATATTCATCTACGGAGTCCTCTCCTTCACCGTCTTCTAAATGTTCTTCTTGATTTGATTGAAGGCGATTAAACAATTTACTACTGAATTCAGAGAATTCACTATTCTTTGGTTTAGGATTATTTGGTGGATTTCGACAAATAGGAAACGTTGAGTAACATAACGACGGTTTGGCATAGCTTTCACAATTGGAAGATAAATCGCTATAAAAATGTAATTACTATTAGTTTCAATATTTCTTGATAAGAAAAGTTAATTAATTAATGAAGTACTTACTTAGAAAAGTTTATAACACCGAAAGCTTGAATCAATTTGTCTTCGAGTAATTTCTGCGTCATTGGATACAAAATGTAAACGGTCTGATTTCCAACAAATTGTGCACAGGTTTTACCTACGTAGGTCTATAAAATCAAAATCCAAACATACAAGATATTATAATACAGTGTCTTTATTTTATTAAATAATTATTTTGTAAGAAGTGGAAAAATTTACTTCGCAAGTTCCTTCATGATTGTCTTTTTTCCAGGTATTGAATTCATACCAGGAAATCCAGCAAAATTGACCATACCCGATGGTACTTGTATATTGACGTTTTTAAGGCCACTGAGTGTACTAAAATCCACAGTGCTTGACTGGGAACTAGTCGGTTGTGGACTAGGTGATAATACATTCAAAGAATTTGTTGGTGCCAGATGAGAGATGTGTGGCGTTGACATACCAATCCCTGAGATGTCCAGTCTGTTAGTATTATCCATTCTAAAAAATACGAATATTACAAAATATTCTTAAATTTATTTTATTTTCATATTCATCATAACATGTCATCATCATAATACATCTTTTACAAAACATAAATAAAAGTATGAAACCTAACCCTATTTAGAAATTAAAATAAATTTAACAAATATAAGAATAATAATATTATTTTATATATATTTACTTAAAATAAAATTATTATATATACATAACCTCATACTATGAATAATAATGAATAATAATAATAAATAATAAGGTAAATATAAACAAAGTTAGAATAAATTAGACAAAGATAAGAATAATAATAAAAATATAATATTGTTTTTTTAAATGAATTTATTTGAAAAAAATTATTACATAACCTTATATTATGAATAATTATAAACAACAATAATAATATAATTACAAATAAAAATAACAAAAAGAAAAAATATTCATATCTCAGAAAACGTCATGTTTTACAAAACATAAACAAAAACATGAGACATAACCTTATTTTGAAATTAAAATAAACTTATTTGAAGAAACATTTTATGAAAAAGATAACAATAATAATATATTCTTTTTAAGTATTTATTATAAACAAAAAATAAAATGACATAATACATTGTTTTTATATAACTTTTTGTCGCGAATAATAATAAAGGTTAATAATGAATATAGCGTCACCTTCTTTCCGAAAAGTTAGTAAGATTATTGCCGATGTATAACGCTCGTATAAAAATACATGTATTATTTAACAATGCTAGGTACAATAGTAGCTTCATTATTGTAAATTTAATTATCAAAACATTTAATATATATCAAGCGTTAAAAACACATAAATCATTTAACACCACACTCGCGGAGGCCATCGGTAAACTAGAATTCTGCGTGCTTAAGGGTTGTTAGAAAGGGGTTATCGCGCGTTTCTTACTGCGCATGCGCAATATCATTTTACTTGTCAATTGTGAATTTCAAGAGACGCGCAATACTATCCGGTCAATAAAATATAAATTAAAATTAAAATCTATAAAGAACGTATAAATAAGTGAATAAAAATATATATAAATAAAAAAATGAATAAAGTAATGATTACCCTTCGATAAAACTAGAACCAGCTGGTAATCCGGATGAAAATTCGTCGGTGTTTGATGTTGGATTATCGGAATGAACAATTGGGCTTACTGGAGCTACAAAAAAAAGGTTTTTTATTAATAATTAAAAATATAATGTAAGAAAAATTCAAGTAATATTAATTATTTTCATGTTTTTGTGTGTATTAATATTATTACTTTTTTTTATATTAATTTTAATTATTATGCATTTATAGATAATTCTTAGATTAATTTGTTTTTTTGTTTATAATTTAAATATAATTCTTATATTTATTTTTGATAATTAAAATGATTATAATACTTATAAATTATTATTCTATATATATTCTAATTATTTATTCAAAAATATTTATCAAATAAATAGAATGTATTTGATTATTTATTACAATTAACTATGGCGTGAAATTCAAAACTTCGATGATTATCAAAAAATTAGTTTCAGATTTTTCGTTTAATCGAAGAGAGAGAGAGAAAGAGAGAGAGAGAGAGAGAGAGAGAGAGAGAGCATGTATTTGACGATAAAACGATATATATATATTTATAAAAGTAGTACGGTATATTCATTTATTAGATGTCCAAAAGAAAAGGAAGATAAGGGAAGTACATTTACGATGATAGAAGCAAAGATGAAGGAGAAAACTTCAAAGCTTGACGCTTCGTATCATCTTCCACGACTCAATTTAAGTGTAATATCATCTTACCGCGATATCCTTTGCTCATTCCCCTTGTTCCTCCTTTCTCCCACCTCTTGTTTCTCTCTTTTCTTTTTATATACAGTTACTGTAACTTTAGTTATGAGTTACATATACTATATACTCTCTCGTTGTTGTAAAAAAGCAGAGCTCGCATAAAACTGATGTCCTTTGTAGTACCCATGTAGTTTTCAAATATAATGGAAGTTACTCCCCTTTTGTTTCTACCCATTACGTTCCAGTTCTTTTTTTTTCTTTTTGTTTTTCCCTCATCCCTTTTCCTTTTTCTCACACACGAAATAGAAAACAAAAAGGGAAACGAGAAATCTTAGGTACTTTCTAAAATACAAATATAGGAGTGTGTACCTATATACTACAAGTTACTAAGAGGTACGTTCAGTTATTTACTTTGAGGTAGTCATGATTCACTGTAGTACTGTATAGTAACGGTATAGAAGAAATAGAGTCCCCTTGGTGGTTCATATTCGAGGGTAGATTCAGATTTTTGATATTATTTGCTTTAGGCTACTGTACCAACTGATTCTGTATTTGAAAGAGAACGGGGAGAGAAATAGAAATAAGAAGAAAATAGAAAGAGATAGGAAATAAAGAAGAAAAAAAGACGAAAAAGTAAAAGTAAAAGAAGAAGGAGGAGGAGGAGGAGGAGTTCACGAAGAGAGGACAAATATATAGGGCGTCTCCCTAAAAACCAATTCCACTATAATAAACCCAAACGATTACCGTACAAAATTGCTTTCTCTTTTGGTAGAATTTGAAAAGGGATGGCTGAATAGAAAGAGAAAGACATATATCAGGGTAGGGGGATGGTTAAGGGGGAGGGTTGGAGCAAGTGGAAGAAGAGAGGTGGAAGCCAAGAAAACCGTTTGATGTGGTTCCTCCTTTTTGTGAAAGTTTCGTCCATTATAATACCAGAAAAATCGTTGGGCCCCCATTTAGTCTGCCAACTACGTAGGAATAGGTACGTGTACTGTAGTCGTTTGAAATGTCACTCAGTATTAACTTAAACCGTAGAGGAGGGTATCCCCCTCCAATTCGTGGTTTAGTTAATTTTTTTTTTCATCCTTATGCGAATAAAAGTCGCATATATTTGGGTTGACAGGAAATTTCCTGGGTGATTTATAAAAATATAACTTTTAAGATATATATAAAAATGTAGTCATCTGTAATAGGGAAGAAAGGAAGGAAGGGAAAAAGAGAAAGAATGAAATGAAAATAGAATAGGAAAATAGAATAAAAGTATTTCCAACTCGCAATACGTGAAATTTGTTGTTCACTTTTGGTCTTTTCTTTTTGTCGTCCAACCTCTTGAAAAAACAAAATGAAAGAGAGTAAGACAACAGCTAGCTGGTTCGGTTCTGCACGTGTTGGTTGGTATAGTGTGTACATATGTGTGTATAAGCGTGGGTGAAAAAAAGAGAGGGTGGGGTCCATGAGGAGTTGTAGAGAGAGATCAGATCTCCCCCCTCTCGTAACATACCTTGTCTCACGATATCTCACGATCGGTTGATCGAAGGGGCACTTTGTCACGCCTCGCTGAATTCGTCTCAATCCCTGCTTACATCGAATGTTCGAGGAGTACAGAGTTAGAGTGAGAGAGAGAGAGAAAGAGGGAGAGGGAGATATAAATCGTTCCTTGTAAAATCTACGCATACGTTTCTTACTCCCAATGTTTCGAATTCAAGTGAGAGTAATAGTTCGATCTATTCGATCAATATTTTTTTTATCAATATTTCGTAAAATAAATGATAAGTTTATATGTAGGATATTTTGTTTAATCAATAAGTAATTATTTAATTGCAATAATTCAAATATTTCTTTTAATTATCAAGAATTATTACGTAAGTTGGTAGGAGTATTATTGTATTAATATTTTTGTTTAATTTATATTTATTCGATAAATATTTTGTAACATTTTTCGTCAGTATTTTAGAAAAAATTTTTGGTTTGGTATAATTAAATTATTTTTTTTTTCATTAACGTGTGTCAGAGTTGCGTCAGGGGGTTGCGTATTATATTATTATTGTATTAATATTTTTGTTTAATTTATATTTATTCGATAAATATTTTTTAACATTTTTCATCAGTATTTTAGAAATATTTTTTGTTTAGTACGATTAAATTATTATTTTGTCATTAACGTGTGCCAGGATTGACAAACATTTTATTACAAATATTAGTCATTTTTTTTATATAAAATAAATATTATTAGAAAAAAAGAGGGTATATATAGAAACATTCACCCTAATAAAAACACACCCAAAGAAATAAAGGGACAAATATCAAAAGATAATATCAGAAAAAGCAAATTCGAATTTAACAAGATGCGAAAGAAATTAAAGTTCCAATGTCACTCGACATTAAAGAGAGATCGTGTTTTATCTTTGAGTAACATTGATTGATCTTCTGCAGTCATCTGATGTAGACGAAAGATAAGATCTCTTTCTCTCTCTCTCTCCCTTTCCATCTTAAACGCATTAATTTATTTTTCTTTTAGATCTCTTTGGAACAAGTTTGTTGTGTCCTTTCACGGTGAGGACTAAGATTTTCTTTCGTTGCTTCTTCGTTCATTTCCGATGATAAATTTTCAAATACAAACAACACATACACACATACATAAACACACACACACACACACACACACACACTATATATATAGACACTTGTAATACTTATATACATTTTTTTCTCTTTCTTTCTCTATATGTTTGTTTGTATTTGTGGTTGAGGGAGATACGTGATGCGTCCTGTGTCGTTACGTCTCGTGCGAACGACACACCACGTAGTCGATCCAAGGCATTATGTATCGCGAACAGGAAGTGGAAGAGATAAGCAGAGTCGTAGTCATTAATAACCTCCCTCTTCCATCCTCTTTCTATACTCGAGTTGTACTTCGTTCTACCTACACTTTTTCTTTTTTTTATTATTTTTTTTCCACCCTTTCTCTTTCCCCTTTTTTCTGTTTTTTTATTTTATTCTTTTTAATTACACTAGTTTTATATTTATAATCATTCATTATTTTAATTTTCATTTAAATTATCGAAATTACAATTTCATTGATTTATCTCTTCTTCCTTTTCATTATTTTTTTTTCTCGATTACAATTTTAAGTCAATACTTTGAATCATTTATTATTCTTACGTGAAAAATTCTTGTAATATAAAATTAATTTTTAACTTTCTTTATTATTTTTT
Organism: Polistes dominula; assembly: GCF_049000335.1. NCBI lineage: Eukaryota > Metazoa > Arthropoda > Insecta > Hymenoptera > Vespidae > Polistes > Polistes dominula. The sequence goes on along the minus strand of NW_028301152.1, from coordinate 7,723,136 downwards.
TATATTATTATCTTTTTTTTAGTAATTAATCTTTCAAGTTACTCAATGTCCAACGTTCAGGGATAAAACTTATGGTTTTTTCTCGTAACGCAACAGTAAGTTCTCTTTTTACACTTAATAATGAGCAAATATGACACGATGGTCAATGATTTTACGTCAGAATGAAAAACTGGGAAAGTAATGGGACTATATATGTACATATATATAAAAGTTCGTTTAAAAGGTTTGAGTAATAGAAACGATAAAAACTACGAAGCTTCTCGTAATAATACAATATTTCTATGTGTCCTAAGTTCACACACATGCGCATACTACATGTATGTGCATCTATATAGTATCACAAAAGTAATATAAAAATACGAAAGCTCGTAGGTTCTAAGGAAAAGGTAGATAAGCATTAAAGTAGGGAGGATGATAAAATAAACCATTAACTTACGACGTTCGTTGTGACATTACGAAGAAGGTAATGTAATCTAGCCTAATGTCGTCCAATGAAACGAAACCATATTCCGGCTCATGTATCATGACTAGTATCGCGTGGTTTTACACTATTACGAGAGTCAGTATTCAGGAGGAAAAGAAAAATAAATAAACATGGAAGGAGAGGGAAAAATTACAGAAAAAATTGTCACCAGTTATATACATTTAAATGTATATATTCGATAATTAGTTTTGCAGGAAAGTTGTAATTACATACAGTGGGTGTAAAAAGTATTTGTATACCAATCAATTTAAAATAAAATCTTGTGAAATTGTAGTTTATTAACTAATTTTTTATAAACAATGAATTTGTATATATTTTTGAAAGTTTCTATATATAGATATAATGAAATAAAAGATTATTTTGTATATATAATTATTCAATAAAAATTGAAAAATAAATTTTATTATTTATATTTTAATAAAATTATAATATATATATATATATATATTATAATTGCAATACTATAAACAAAATAATGAAATTAATAATATTAATTATTTAACTTAATTCATTATCATAATTATTATCACACATACATCTACAAATTCTACTAAAAAAAAAAAAATAAGATTCATCATTTAAATTACTCGAAATTCGATTGTAAGTAAATATATCGTTCAATAGTTGGATTAAAGGGAACTTGAATAGACAAATAACATCACACACAGACACACACACGCTCGCGCGTGCGTCCATACACATGAGTACAGAAAGTAAAGTATAACATAAGTGTAAGTATGGTTTTCTCTTGGTAGTAACCTCTTCTTCATCTTTTGGCTTCTCTTCGTTGGTTGGTTCGTCCAGTGGGAGGCAAATCACGTACACGGTCTTCGTGGGGCACACTACTGAATTGAATTTCGGACAACACTTACCAGACCGAGTTCATGAATAATGCATTTAGCCGTACTGCGACCGGTGCTGTCGCTCACGGAAAAGTGTTGACCCCTTTGACCAAGATGGATGGGACATCCGTTGATTATCAAAGACAAATCTTCTCTCTCTCGCTCTTTTTCACACACACACACACATACATTCTCTCAATCTCTTTCTCTTTCACTGTCACTTTCTTGCTACCCACTACTCTCTTTCTCTTCTCTCTTTGTAAAGTGTTACTCTTTCTCTCTCTCTCTCTCTCTCTCTCATATACATACACACAAACACACCCACACACACAGAATATCTCTCTCTCTCTCTGTTCGTCTTTAAAAGGACGACTCGTAACGTATGCACGAGACAGCAGCATTTCAGGGTGGCGTGTTCCCTTGCAACCGTTTCTCCGGTAATTTGCCATAAAGAGAGAGAGAGAAAGAGAGAGAGAGAGAGAGAGAGAGAGAGATAGGGAGAGAGAAGGAATAGGAGAAGGCACCGAACGCGATTACGATCTCACGGAATCGCATGGATTACTCTAGAGATAATTCTTTAGAAAGATCGATCGAACTTCGAGAGAAGGAAAGATCAAATGAAAGTTTCTCTTGCTGGTGGTATGTAAGGGGTGGATTAATGCTTCTCGACTTCTGTGAAAAGGGTTCAGTATAAGATCGAATGGGATGTTAGGTATTTTCTTATATATATTTTTTTTTCTTTCATTAATCTTTCCTTCTCTTTTATTTTTCTTTTCTGTACGGTTCAAAGTAAGAACTAAAAGATTATGATACATATATTTGTATAATAATAATTATATACAATATATTAATCAACCTAACAGTTGTTGATTCTATATATATAAATAAGTTGCAAAAAAAGAAAGTAGCATTTATTCGTTTAAAACATTGTTTTCAAAAAAAAAAAAAAAAATTCATGTTAAATATTCTAAATTGAAATACAGTTAATTTTGATAATTTATTGAAAAAGAATAAATCTAATTATATAAAATCTTAAAATATTAAGTGAAATGAATGTATCGATAAACTCAAATCGAGACAATTATCGGTGACCACAAAATCGTCGAAATTCCGTGGTGATATCGAATTTCGTGCTAAACCACTATTGGGATAGACTGTGGGAGATATATCCGATAGGAAAATTGAAAATTCAAAAATCTCAATTAATAAACCGTATATTGAATTATCTTCGCATATTTTTACTCAATATACATACATTTTTGTGATTCCTTTTTTTTTTATCATGTTAAACAAAAGATGTATAAAAAAGAAAGGGTTAAATGAAAGATAAAATAAAATTGCACTTGACTATGAACTTTGTTCTTAAAATAGAACAGCTTTAAGTGGACAATTTAATTAGCATAAATTTAGCATAACGCATCAAGATATGAGGGTTAATATAATATAATATAATATAAAAAAAATATATATATATATATATATATATATATATATATATATATATATATATATATAACAGTAAATATTAAAAATATTTGACAACTAAAGCATGATTATTTTATTCTTGAATATACTTGAAAAATAATTTATTTCAAAGTACCGAAAATAAAAAATGCAAATGTAGAATTGTAAATGAATGACCGAATTATAAACAATAGAATAGTGTTAAAAAATTCTAAATAAAATGCAAAAACGTATTACGACATATTCTAAAACAAAATAATTATAAATTATGATTCATTAAATATTAAATTACATTGAATAAGTGACGAATAAACATTGTCCGAATATTTTTGTGAGTTGAAAATGTGTTAAGTTACTAATAATTAATTAATAATTATTAAATATTTGTCGAGATTAATAAATAATCTATTGTTAATAAAAATAATTAGAATAACATTATAAAAATATCAAAATATGAAGCAATAGAATTAATCATCATAATACATTGTCCTATTGTATAAATCACTATATACAATTAAATAAAAATTATCACAGATTTTGCGTAAATAAAAATCTTAATAATTGGTTCAGATAATTGTTCTTTCAACAACGAAAAATACACCAATCCCTAGAAGAGTAGTAACAATAAAAAGGAGGATATCTTAGCGGTGGAGAGAATCGGATTAGCTTTAATAGTGGGATGCTGCGATATCTGGTTAAAAAAAAAAGATAGAAAGAGAGAGAGAAAGAGAGAGAGAGAGAGAGAGAAGAGAGACAACGTGAGAATTATCTTAAAATTTCGGCGTAGCATGCATTTTTCAAGGAGACCCACAGTTTGGCTCACCGTTGAGACTAAAACCGTTAGAGTAGGGAACCATTTTCTAATGGTTAGTCTGACAAAGATGCGAGCCATGAAAAATAATCCTGGTGCATATTAAGGTGGATTAAGGTTTAAATTCGCGTTTCGTCCTTTAGAAAAAATAAAAGGGTATATGCGTGTATATACGAAAGAAAAAGAAGATAAGAGAAAGAGAGAGAGAGAGAGAGAGAGAGAGAGAGAGAGAAAGAGAAAGAAAAGCTTTTCCTTAATATTATTCTACGGCCATCTACCGACGGCTAATCTCCATTAGCAGAATTACATGAAATTATAATAAAACTAGACCCCTTTCGTTTTCGCCTATCTACACATTAAACATACTCTCATCTTCCATTTGGGACTGGTATAAAAGTATCATATATAAGTGTCACTTTTTTTTCTTCTTTATCTCTCTTATGTTATTATATTTTCCAAAATATGTCTAATCTAATATAAAGTTTCTTAAAATTTAATGGAAATTTATTATTGTACGATAGATTGTTTAAACATGAAATAAACAGAAAAATAGTATTGTACATATGCACGTACATAACAAACGTCTACATTTAACATATCATAAGTTTGTTCATATTCAATACAATTAAATAATTTGGTCTCTAATAATAAATATATACTAAATAATAAATACTTAATACTTAATATATTATTATTAAATGTGTGTGTGTACAATTTAGAATATAATATAAATAATTTCAAAATATATGTATATATTGTATATATGTATAGTTAAATGCATTCATTGTAACCACGTTGACGATTCTAACTATCGTGTTGAGAGGTTCGGGGGGTCCGATCATTAACATTTGTTCGTTGTTGCCATCAGGCTTAATGACGTATGCAAAAAGGTGTCCGACGCATAAAATTCGATTATGGACCGTACAAATTTTCTGTGTAAATATACGAACTAACAGTAACCTTGTGTATTCTCTCTCTCTTTCTCTCTCTCTTTCACTGTTTTACCAACAGAGAATTATCGTGAAATGCAAGTGTGTGTGTGTGTGTGTGTGTGTGTTAGTGTTGGTAGGAAAACGAGTAGGTGTTGGGGAATATTTGCGCCCTTTGTTCCTTGATTTTCCACGAGTGTACGTTGCCTTGTCCCAAAAGAAAATTAAGGACAATTTTAACAGAATAATCCTTTTAGGGGTCAAAAAAAAGTCTAACTTTACTTTTAAGTAACTTTAGCTTTAGTTTTTGAAATAAATTCTTTCAGTAATGTTAAATTATTAAATCAAAGTAGTATAGTGATTGATTTCATGATACTGGTCCACATCGAATTACTTAGCAAGATAATTAACGAGAGTATAAAGTGAACGTGATTAGTAACATGATACGTTGTCGACTTCTTTACTAATTTAATTGACGTTTTATTAAACGAGGATGTATCTACCTAATTAGTATTACGTGTGTATATAGAAAGGGGAAATCAATTACTCGATGAACATTATAAATGATACCACCTATGTTATGTACAGTATTTTAGGTATATACAATTTATAAATCAATGTGGATACTAGAATACGTTCCGATAATAACACGATAATATCCTTGTTATTTTACACCACATCATGATCGTTTAAAGGATCGGTTTTCAATTTCAATTTTGAATTCTACGTTTAAGATTATTCTGTTATACTTTCTCAATTCATTTCATTTCATTTCCTTTTATGATTTATATTCAATTTGTGATATGAAAGTTGGATATATAAATTGTTTTATTTATTAATCAGGTTAATAAGAAATTTATTATTATAAAGAAATGCTATTTGTTAAATCGGATTTTTAATATAAAATGAAAATTTTCTGTTTTAGATTATTTTGTTATAAATAAAATATTACTTGTTTAATTTGGTTTTTAATTTAGTTTTAATTTAGAATTAATATTTTAATTTAGTTTTAATTTAAAATTAATATTTTGTGTTCAAAGTTATTATTATAACAATTATATATAACTTATTTTATTTATTTTCTTTTAGTTAATATTAAATTAATTATTATAAAAAATATTATTTGTTAAATGTTTGTAATTTGATCAGTTATGATATAAATATATTTAATATAAGTATATATTTACATCAGTGTGTGGTGTCAAACACGTGGTAGTTAAATCTGGGGATGTGACCTGTGAAGTTTGAAGGGTTGATAGTATATAAAAGACCTTTATTTTCATACATTTTTTTTTGCTGGCTGAAATTTTTTTAAGCTGACCCTTATTTTTTTCGTCTACTGTCTAGACTAAGACTTTTAATACTAAAATTAATGAATACTTATTTTTAAAAGATCAAAATAAAAATTACTGATCATAAAGTATCTTTTTTAAAGAAAAATAAATCTTTAATGATAATTTTGTTTTAAAAAATTATTTTAACAAGTTTGAATAATCCTAGTGTAAAACCAAATACGTGAAACCATTGTGCAAATATGAGTTTGACATCACTGATAAATACACATAAGCTGTTTTTGTTGTTTCTTTTTTTAGATAAAGAAATATATTATCCATATGTAAACTAAAATTAAACCTAAAAAAATAATCTAGACTCCCTAAATTTCAATCTATCATTTAGACAAATTTAGATAAGTCTAGAGTTTAATCCAAATTTGATAGCTCGCTTAAAAAATATGACTTTAACACTATTGATAAATAAGCTGTTTTTTTTGTTCTAGATAAAAATAAAATATATATTACCACCCATGCGTATATTAAAACGAAACATCAAAAATAATACAAACTCCCTAAACTTTAACCAATAATAATTTAGACAAGTTTAAATATAATCCTACCGTTAAAGTAAATATATAAACTCATATTCAAATATGATTTTGATACCACAGATTTACCGCACATAAACTGTCAGTAAATTTACCGTTAACTCGTGAATCGCGTGAGAGAAATAAAGACAGATAGATATATAGATAGAGAAAAGCCAATCTATATACAATTCACGGAAGCATACGTGGCTAGAAGGTACGAATGGAATACAGAAAAACAGAAAGGGAAAAAGAGAGAAAGAGAAAGATACGAGGGTGAGATGGTCCCCGGGCAACGAAAAGGGGTGGCAGTGAGGGTAGGTGATGTCCGGTAGGGAGAAGGTTTGTCGGAGAGAGTGAGAGTGGAAGTGGGAGAGGGAGAGGGAGAGGGAGAGGGAGAGGGAGAGGGAGACGTAGTGGCCATGTTTAATAAATACATGACCGGTGCTCGGTTGCATAGTTTACACAGTCGAGCGATTTACTATCGTCCATGGATGCGTGAGCGTTTCCACGGGCCGTTGCGTGGCCTTGGGATTATCCCAAAATGTCGATGCCGAGAGGCCGTACTACCAACCGACCAACCAACCAACCAACCAACCCCATACCATTCCCAATTTATCCGTTTTCCCACTTTCCAAAACCACCGAACCTATAGCTAACTCACCCCCCTTCACCCAATACTCCACCCTCAACCCACCACCTCTTTCCGTTGGTTTTGCGATCGCACCAAACCCTTTCTCTCATTTTATGTATATGTATTTGTATACACATGTGTATAATCCTACCTCCCCCTACTCCCCTCTTTCACCCTTCCTCTCATTCTCTCACATACTCTGAAGAGTTTCTGTTCTAATGGACCACGATGGACACACTGTAAAGGATGACGTATCTCTCCCTTTCCTGTCTATACGAGATACAACAACATCAATCAGTCAGATCAAAATCGATATTTCGGTAAACGTAACGTCAATCTCCTGGGTTTAATTCTTGAAATTTGTATACTCTTTAACATTTTACTACGACTCGTTTAAAGGATTATATTGGATCGGAGAAGAAGTCTTTCGTATTTTAATATTAAAAGGAAATAAATGTTTATTTTCGTATTTATTTAGTCAATCTTCTTCTAACAGTTTACAATCCAATCTATTGATTTGTTTTTTTTCTATTGAATAAACTATGTATTTTGTTCAGTAAATACATTATGCTAATTTGTTTAGTAGGAGGTTATAAAGCTAGTTTAATTACTATTAAGCAATGCATTCCTCATTAGGAATTATTTGTGCTTTTGTTCAGTGAATATATCAGGTAACTTTGATTAACAATGTTAAGCGTTTGATGTATTCTTCAATAAATTTTCTACCAGGACTATACTGGTCATTCACAGTTAAGAAATGAGTAATTTATCTTTATAAATCTTTCGCGTATTATCAGAAGCTTCGTTCGAACTCATTCATTTATTCCTCCCATCAGGCAAGCACCCACACCTACACCTACACCCACAATCCATCCCAATCTCTGTGTGCCCCTCTCTTTAACTTTAATATACATAGAATATAACGTGGTTGCACGTGCACGTATTATCGTTATCGTTTCTAGTCGAGAATGGAGGACGATAAGAGGATGTTATCGGTGAGATCGCAAAGCGAATCACGCTTTTTCCGGTCTGTGAGAGTACCGCAAAGGCACGTATCACTTTTGTGTATATGCAAAGGTATATATGTGTATGTGTGGGCAGGTGCGTGTAGATGTAGATGTAGATGTGTGGGTGTAGAGCCGAGTGCTTAGATAGAGTGCCTAGAGAACGTAAGTGGGGTGAGGGAATAGTAGAGGGATAAAGGGGTTGAAGGGGGGTAGATAGAAGGTATAGTAGTTGGTGTTATACGGATACTGTATGCTCGTACATAGATCCTGGGATAACAAGCGTGGTCCCTCTAAAAGCTGGGATTAAAGGACTCAACAATCCGCATTTCGTGTAATCTCGCATGAATCTTCATCGCTTACCGACGACTAAGAGGACGAGGACAAGGACAAGGCTATACGATGTAACGATCTTCTCTACCATCTCTCTCTCTCTCTTGGTTTTGTACTCTCTTAGTCTGTCCTTGTCGTATGTGTATTCCCTAAATCCATTGAAACAGTTCTAATCTAACTATAAGATTCTCTAGGGAATCTTCTGTTTTTGAAGATTAGAAGAGATATTTGATCATTATCGTGACAATATTGACGAGGTCTCAATACTTTGTTGTCACAAGTTAAATAGAAAGGTTTGGTCTTGGTTTTGGAATAGTTATGAGAACTGATATAGTTTGAATTCAAAGTTTACTAAAGAATCTTTTGTTTTAGAGGTTAGGAAAGATTTTTTTGATTATTGGTGTTATAATATTGAGGAGAGTTATATCAATGTTTTGTTGTTTGAGGTTGGATAAACGTTTTAGTGTTGTTTCGGATTTTAGATTAATTACAAGAATCAAGAATTTCTTTTAATTGTTATGGGTGTTGTTTATTGGTTTTGGATTTTATATCGGTCGTATATTGGTGTGAAAATTATTGGGTTTTTCGGTTTTTGTATCAGTTAAGGTTCATTTAGTCACAGAACCGAAAAATAAAAGTTATTGGTGCATCGAACTGAAACATAACCTAAAATAATATCAAATCTAAAAATTCGCAATAAAAAACCAATACGAAAAATAATCGTATTATCAATACAAGTATTTTGATTCCTTATCAGTTTTAATCTTGCTCAAATTAAAACTTAAAAATAACAATTATAGAACATTCATTCAAAATGAAAATTTAAGGAGATAACTCTGTTATTTATAATAATAATAAATTATTCTCAATATTATTTTAATCGTATGAAAATTCACTAAACCATAAAAATAACAAACCGTAAAAAGAAAGAAAAAATAAAACACATAAGCAACAACGTTTGCGAACTTTTAACCGTACTTTGCGAGTAAAAAAAAAAAATGACGACGATGAAAGTTTTTACTTATTTTTTTTTAGTACAAAATTATTATTTCACGCTTGGCTCTGTTTTTATTTTCCATTCTTTTTTCTTCTTTCGCCGTTTCTCTCCTGTGTGTATATTTTTTTCTTTTTCTGACGTAAAAGAGAAGTTAGGGAGTAGGATAAGGAGATAAGAGAGTCGAGATTCGCGCGAAAACGTCAGCTGCTTAAAGGGAAACGAAATCACGTTGAGGTTATCGTTGAGAGTGTTGCCTGAGGCAGGTAGAAGAAGGTATATATGTATGTATCCTATAGGACTGAGAGGGCGAACAGTTGGTGAGTAACCTTTCTCTGTATTAGTGAATAAAGAAAAAAAAACCTAAAGGAAAAGAAAGATAGGAAGATAGGGGAATGTAGAAGATAACGTAGATCAAGGGGGATAGAATCTTTAGGATTTGAGAAGTCTACAAAAAAACTAAAAAGAAAAAAGTGCTCAAAAAAATCCTTTCAAATTAGTTGAGTTAGAATATTAAACAATGAATGATGAGGGATCATTAAACACGAATAATCTTAAAAACCATTTTTAAAGACGTTTTATCGTAAAGTTTGAAAAGAGATTATCCATTGAATTGAAAACTCAATAGAGAGGGAAAAAAAGAGGGTTAAAGTGAGAGAAATATCTAACACTAGTAGTAGTACCAACAATAATCATTGATCCGTACGATCGGTTGGTGGATTAAAGGTAAAAGCCGATCAAGCTCTTAAACCGATCCCCTTTCTAGGATTTATTATCTATCTAGACCGTTAACGAGAGAAGAAGAGTTTGCTTATTGCGGACTCGCTTCACGAAAAGTTTTTAATTGAACGGAGAATCTTGAACAACGAGGAAACTTTTCCGAAAGATTCAATCTCACTCTCTTTCTATCTTTATCTCTTTCTCTCTCTCTCTTTCTCTTTTGATATTTTTTTTCTTTCTCTCGTTTACTCTGTTCTCTGTATTTCTGTCTCTGTCTTTCAGGTTTGAAAGGAACGATCTTGGTATCACGTAGTTGGGATGTAAGTACTTAGATACGCGGTGTAATTACATAATTAAAGTTGGTATATAATATGTAGTAGTGTTGAATGTGTGTACGTGAGTTGCGTATATAGGAACGTTTCCTTAGAGAGCGTGTAATTACATATCTAGTTTGGAAAGTTTATATCATCGTGACAGAAGTGATAGAAGCCTTCGAGCTTTCACCTCCAATACGATATTCTCGTAATCTCAAGAGAATAAGAGGGAGGGAGAGAGATAGAGAAATAAAAAATTGTGGTCTCGGTTTGGTTGACCTATAACTAATATAAATAGAAAATAAAGGATTAATACGTTACGGTTTGATTTTGTAATTGAATAATAAATCTAATATTGAATTAAGCAGAATTTACTTATATACAGGTTGAGTTTAAATTGAAGATTAGATTTTAACATTATCTAGGAAATTACAGTTTTATTAATAAGTTTCTTATTAATTTAATTCAATTTATAATTAATATGTAATTAATTAATATGTAAAAGTAATACATTTTATTTGAAATATATATTTATTGGTATATAATATATTTATTAATATAAATAAATAAATATATATATATATATATATATATATATATATATATATATATATATATTAATATTATAATATATTATAAAATATTATTAATAGTAAATATTTAATAATATTATAAAATATAATATTATAAAATATATAAAATTATATAATAGTAATTAATAATAATATATAAAAATAATTATAATAATATATATATATATAAAATCCTATGTATAATGTTTCTTTATCAATTTTTATATAAAATATTATCACTAAAATAAATTACACCTATCAAACCTACCTTTTTGTAATTAAAAAATAGTACAAAATAATTAAAAGTAATATTAACAATATAATATAACTAATTTTAAAATATATTGTAATTTTTATTCGATTCATTCAAACACGCACACAAAATTATGTCTGTCCTAACAAATAGGAATAAAATTGTTGAGTAGCGAAAATATTTCAAAGGTATTAGAATTAGTTTTAGGTATCTACAAATTACGTAGATATAACGTAGAATTGTTGGGCAAAGTCATGTACACGCGTGGCTTGACCGTTCCAAACATTATACTCGAAATTATCCTTGGTGGGCTATATAGAGGTTTGTACTACGATGGGTGTACGCGAATGTTCCCGTTCGCTATATCGTTCTAACGGCTACAGGATGTTTCACCCGGCGTGTTAGTAATTACGTTTCGCCGCGGTCGTTTCGCTGATGACTTTAGGCACAAACGACGCGAACGAGAATTAATTAATCGCGTTGATCCTACTAACTTCAATTAGTACGTGCGCGAGCGCTCCTGTGTTTCCTCGTTCGTAGAAATAACCGTTCGCGTTCGGATTTATATTCTTTTTTTCTCTCCCATTTTCATTCTTTGCTTTTATTTTTCAAATATAAACTTTATACCATTCATTGAAACAAAAAAAGAAAACATTCATTATAGCTCGTGATTTTTTATGTTCATTTTTAATAATTCAAGTCAAAGAAAAATTCTTTTCACGGATTGTACCTGTACCCTAAAAAAATAATAAACCAAAAAAAAAAAAGAAGAAAAAAACAAGACAATAAGACGAATTAAAATCTAACCCAAATCTTAAAAGCATCCTCGATACATAGGCGTGACTGTAGGCCCTATGATTTGAGATAAGATCGACCTTAAGGCCGTCTGCTTGCATTTAGAATTTGCCTTTGCCAACTTTAGATGAGAGCCTCAGGCACTTCGGCAAGATTTCTAACTGAATTTCCGTTACCAGGTTGCTGAATATTTATCACGTTTATTTTATGCTATTCTCATTAAATTATATTTTATGATATGGATTAGAAAGTAACAAAAAAAATATGTAGAAGGTTTATAGAAAAGCAACGCGAAAATGTTATGTTCAGTTAGAACTGTTCTATGGAGAGTTAGATTAACCTCAGCATTCGTGTACAATGCATTGTGCATATATGAACTCTTATGTATACGTGATTACCTACACACGTACTATACTTCACTTTATATGTACTAACTTGGTCATAAATTGAACAGCAGCATGGTAAAGGATAACCCAGTGTTGATTCCTCGTGGGAGTCGTGTGTAGAACGTGTTTTATGAATACAGACATATGTACGTACATATATACGTATGTACGTTCACGTTTGTGTATATATATGTATATAAATATGAATATACCATATAGGAACATTTCAGTTGCACATATCAACCTGTGTCAGGAGTATTATTGTAATATCTCGCATGGGGTTTCGTATATTTCTCTCTTACTCTTTTCTTCTTCTATTTTGTTCTTTTTTAACAATTCTAAGTAGGAAGTTGAGTAAACACTTAGGAAATCCACAAGCTGGAGTAGTCTAGTGTGTATTCATAGGATTTGGAAGATAATCAAGTTCTATACCGCTTCTCTTCGTTAAAAAGCCAAAGGCAAGAGGGATAATTGAATTAGAACTGAAGCGTGGACTCGGACACCCTTTTAGCGAGGACGACGACAGCCATTTACCTGTCTCGTCGTAAACGTGTTGATAAAAATAGACTAGTTCTATATATATATCTACTGGGTGTCGCAAATTTTGACGAGCAAACTATGAATCATTTAATCTATTAAGGGGACTGAGAAAGTAATGTCGTTTCTATAAATGTCCAATTTTTTATATTTTTATCAAAAATCAATTGATTTTGATCAATTTGGTATTAAAAATTTTCCATACTACGAGGGGTGGTTACATTTATGGACTACATTATTGATTAAAAATAACAACTTGTTAGAAAAAAATTTATTCGTTTGAATTTAAGGTTAGAAAGCGACATTACTTTTTAGTTCATCTAATATATTAAAAAAAAAAAGAACAAAATATTGGTTTATAAAGATTTTTTAGAAAATATTACCCTGAAGCAAATTTGACGTATAATTCTTATTAGTTTTTGATTTTTATTTATGAAGTGTTTTCAAATTGAAGGTTTAGGTTATGGAATTGATTTCGAGCGTGAAATTTGAGCAAATAATTAAAAATGCAATTATTGAAATATTGGAATATTCTTCTCACGAGCAACATTGCATTGTTTATTCAATTGTTAATTGATTTTCAGTTTATGCTTGAACACAAAAATCACGTTTTACGTTATATTATTTTACTTAACTGTATACCAATGATATAAAAATTACGTGTTACTGCATAATAAAAAAATAAAACATGTAATTTACACAGACCTAATAAACACTCTACAACCATACCGTGTGCTTTGATAGAAAATTGAAAATTTATTCCAGACAAACTTCATAAAAAATTTTGATACAGCCTAAGAGCTCTTGCTGTTTTGTTGTTTAAATTTGAGACACCCTGTATATACTAATAAGAAAAAGAAGAAAGGAAGGAATGAAGTTCAACATCGTTTTAACAGTCCTTCATGCTAACGAAAAATTGACTTCCATGAAAATTCATCAAAATCAAGAGAGAGAGAGAGTGTGAGGGGGTGGTTTTATGATATTAGATTTTCCTCCAAATTCGAAGGTTAATTTAGTTTTTCGTTACATGATTTAAAATTTCTATTTATAAGTAGAGTATCCAGTGAAGAGGATGGTAAAGATAATTAATACTTTCGAGAAAGTGGTCTTTCTTATTTAGCTTCGAGCTATGAAACAAAATTGTTAAGGTAAGTTTGAAAGTGAAAAAGAAAGAGAGAGAGAGAGAGAGAGTGATAGTAAGTGAATGAGTGAGTTAAATAAGAGTGTGTAAATTTGTGAGTTAGTGTATGAAAGTGTATGAGAGAGTTAGTCTATTGAATTTGTTGAAGTGTATGAGAAAGTGAATGTATAAGTGAGTAAGAGTGTGAGAGAATATATGAATGAGTTATTTGTGTCATTATGAGAGAAAGAGATAGTAAATGATTGTACTTGTATGCTTGTACTAGATAGAGTGAATGCTTATGTGTGACTATGTGAGAATGAATGAGTGTTTATGTGTTAATTATGCGAGAGAAGATGAGAAGGAAGAGTATACTTGTGTAATTGTAAGAGAGTACGTGAGTTTTTGTATGTAATTGTGTGAAACAGGGTGGAGTAAGTATACTTGTGTAAGAATGAGTGAGTGTATATATATATTTGTCTGTGTATGAGAGAATGAGAAAGAGAGAAAGAGAGAGAGTGAGTGAAGGAGTGTATTTGGGTGCTGTGAGAGTAAGAGTAATTTTGTGTTAGTGTGTGAGAAGGAGAGAGATTCGTTTACAAGAGGAAGTAACTTCGCAACGTTCTCAAGGTGGTAGGCACCACCCTGTCTAACAAATTCTAATCTAATCTTGCGTGGGCGCCTTGGCTAATGTGCGAACGACAAGGGGGTACCTTAAGTTAGCGAGAGTAAGAAGGATAGAAAGATGCAAGAATATTAAGCTGTCTATCTCTCTCTCTCTCTCTCTCTCTCTCCTTGTTACTCTCGACTCCTTCGAAGGAGTCTGGTAAGGTGAAAAAGGAAAGGACGGCTTGTAGGAGGGGATGATGGTAGGAAGACGAACTTTAATATTAGCACTCTGCAAGTCAAACTCGGCGTTGCAAAATTAAAACTTCTTACGGTCGTGCGTTCGTGTGTCAAGTGGTTCGTCGTGTAGCTTTTTCAAGCTGACGAACAGTTTCAGAAAGAGAAAAAAAGAAGGAAGAAAAAAAAAGAAGAGAGAGAAGATTTTATTCCTGGCTTTGAAATGCTCAGAAGTACCCCCTCCCCCCCTCGAAGATCTTCTTTCTACAGGAAAAAAAAGGAAAAAAAAATAAAAAGACAGGAAAAGGAAGAAAGTGAGAAAAAGAGAAAGAAAAGAGTCAGAGTGTGTGTGTGTGTGTGATAGAGTGAAAAGAGAGAGAAAATTCGGAGATTACAAGGTGGTGAATTATAAAGGGTGGGCCGTGTTAGGGATAGAAAAGAGGGGTTGTTGAAGAATACTGAGGGCTCTACCGAATCCCCAGTTTTTTACGTGAAAAGAAACTTAATCGGGTTGTTTACATGTCCAAAGTATTAACGTTACTTTAAATTCATTCAATTTATATCTGTATAAGTAACTAATGTATGTATGTATGTATTTACTTATGCGTGTATTTAAGTATTATTATGTATGTTGGTTGTAAATCAACATTTAATGTAGTTCGATGTTCGTGTGTTAGTGTGAATTGTATAAGATTGTACATATGTTGTATTTATATGTTGGTGTGTATATATATACTGTAGATTGTGATATGTTTAAGTTAATATTTAATTTCTCGGACGAAAACGCGAGTTGATTAGCTCGTGATTACATTATTCAATACGTAAGCCAATAAAGCCGCGAGCCGTTTGACGATGGGAGATCGAATTAGAACGTTTAACCCCGTATCGTGATGTTATATATTATGATATAGGGTGATCTTATTAAATAACATAAATAATATTATTTACACGTGAAATAATATAAGTGAAAATAATCTATTAAAATTTCGAAATATTTTTAATACTTATTTTTAATAACATTTATTATGATTAATGGCTTGATATTATAAAGAAATTATCAAAGGTGGTTAACAATTAATAAATTTTTTATAAATTATAGTGTGATAATTATTAATTATTAAATTGACACTATAAAGGAAAAAAATTTATCAAAGGTGATTAACAATTAATAAGTTTTTTATTCATTATAGTGTTAGAAAATTTCTTTAAGAAATATATTGTATTAATTAAAAATATTACTTATGTGAAAGATGATTAAGATTTAATAATTTTTAGCTTAATTATAATTTTAAATTAATTAAAAAAATATTATTTATACATTTTTTCAATAGTGATTTTTACAGATTAAAAAATTTTTAATGTCACAAAAGTTCTCTGAAATGATAAACAATTCAAAATATTTATAAAATGTGTTTACCAATTATAATAATGTTATATTAAATATAAAAATATATTAATTTAAACATTCTTATGTTCTTTAATTATTCAGGAGAGCTTAGAAAACATTTTGAATACTTAATTAATATTTACAATTTTAAGTGTTACATTAAAAATATTTCTAATCAGTATTACAGTGCTTATCTTGTAAAATCTTTTATTACTTTTTCCAACTCGCAATTAAAATCTATTCTGTAATCTGGTAATGTTTAATGAAGGCGATCAAAAGGTAGCTCTTGAGTTCATGGTTAAATCGATTCGTAGTAAAAAAAAAAAGAAGATTCGTTTGAAAGAGAAATGTAGATAATAAAAGATCGTCTCAAGTGTAGTCGACTTTAAATGAGTAAATAATTAAGGTTCATCAAAAGTACCTGATAAATAATAATTTAAAAAAAATACGAAAAATGTACTAACATCGTTTTTGTTAATTAACTTTTGTGACTTCCTATTATTTAAAAAATACTAGAAAATATTTATTATGAATATATTTAATTGAATATTTAATTTTATACTTAAGTAATTATTTAATATATTAATATAATTAATAATTAATATATATTATTTAATATATATTATTTATCTATATATTATTTATACTAATATTAATATTATATATTATTTAACTATTATTAATATTAAATTATTTATTATCTTATTATTATTATTTTATTTATTTTCAATTCTAAATCCAAACAGTTTTCAATCTATTAACACTAGATTTACGGATGTTTTGTTCATTATTTTTTAATGACGTAATAACATTGTTTGAATAAAGGATTGAGTAAAGGAATTGAACTAATATTTACGTATATTTCATTACGTAACTAAAAACCAATAAGTTTTCAAAAAATAGTATTTAAATTTTATAAATATATAAAATAATCAAATGTTCAATGAGTCAAATTGGCTCAATTCGTAAATCTAGTGTTAAATTAATTTATTCATTTATTTTAATATTTAATTAATATTATCTACACAAAAATATATTCTTTATTAATAATTAAATCAAATCAATTAAAAACAAAAATACAGATTATCCGATTTGTTAGAAAGAGAGATAACAAAGACAATGAAAGATCGTTTGACAAGAATTCGACTTTAAATAAGTAAGTAAGTATGCAAGTATGTAAGTATGTAAGTAAGTAAGTAAGTAAGTAAGTACGAAGTTCATGAAGTCTAACTTTCAACAGAGGGTAGGTAACGCTTGGAAACGATTAAAGGTTTGAGCTTTTTCGATCGTCCGCACGAAGACTACTCTTCGAAGCGCTAATGCGGAAGTTCCACCCAAACCCACCCCATTTCCACCCTTCCCTTCTACCCAATCTACCTTTCTCTTCCATCCAATTTTTCCTCTCTTTCTTTTTCTTTTATACAAAAGCGGTGGCTGACTGTACGACTCTCGAAACGAAGAGTCCTTGTAAAACCGTCTTGATTTTCTCTTTTCACGAAAAGAAAGAGAGAAAGAGAAAGAGTATTAACTCTCCTCCCCACTCTTTTCTTCATTTTCTCTCTCATTCTATCTCTTCACCCTTGTCAGACTAGGTGCTAGGGTGGAGTTAGAATTCACAGGGAATGTCGGGGAAACATTTTACAGAATTCCGCGTCGCGATGCAAACGTTTATCGAAGCGGTTCATTATGCGAACTATGCGACAAAGTTTCCTGGACAGTTCTAAGAGAGACAGGTGGTGGTGGGTGGTTAGGGGTGGACAAAAATCTATGTATATGTATCCTTAAACTCGTAAAAGTGGTGTTTAAGAACTTTCCCCAAAGAGATGGGAGGGAATGAATGGGGGTAAAGATATTCGATGACGTCATGAAATCGTTTATGTTCAATCAAAAGTTACTAACTATTACACTATTGTTTAAATTACTATAATTGTATTAAATTATTTTTTAAATTGTTGAAAAACCGTTTTGCTAGCTATTACTTTATAAGTAATACTGAATTAGTATTTAAGTAATTTTTTAAGTAAATTACTTAAATTATTTATTTTTTATATATTATATTTTATATATTTATATTTTAATATATTATAAATTATTTATTAATTATTAAGTAAAAAATTTAGTAAAGTTAATTACTTTATAAGTACTTATAAGTATAAACTATTACTTTATAAAAAAAATAAAGTTAAATATAATTTATCAGAATAAATTTGTAGATAACTTTTTGTTACAAGTAAAAAAAAAAAAAAAAACAAATTGAAACATTGAAATCATTTGTACGTTGATTTATTGAAACAATTTTGATAATATAATGCAGAAATTTCAAGTGGTTGTAATAAATCTTAACGTCAACGGTTAAGTCTTGCATACTTGGAGTGCAAAAGGTTTTAAATTGTTGTTTGATAACATTGTAAGATGTTTTACGTTTTTTTTTTTTTATAGAAAGGAAAAGAAATAGAGTTGAGAGTAGTACTTGCCTTGCCATTTCTGAGTGGAATCGACCCGTAAAGTTCCCTCACTCTGAATCTGATCTTTACCGTTGGTCACGCGACACGAGTAAAATCCAACGTCGGAGACGTCGAGGTTCGTGATCTTTAAACGACTACCGGCTACGTTTTTAGCTGCGTGTTCGTGTGCCTGTAATATAGAAAGAGAACAAAAAAAATCAAAATGAATGATCGATTATACGTTTTATTCATCCAATCTTATTTAATACTATTAGGACCATTAAGCATGGAACGTCAGATTTTATACTGAAAGTAATCGGAGTAATCATACATTTTATACTTAATTATCTAATCAAATTAATTATTTAGTAATTTAATTGTACGAATATGATTAATACCTGTGCATGAATCTTCCTGATAGTAATTTTCGGCCGTTTTTCTTCCAATGGTGCTTCATTTTTGTACCAACGAATTTTGGTTGGTGGTGGATCACCGACAGCCTCGCAACGCATATGAGCTACCCCACCTTCGTCCTTCGATATATTTGAGAGGGTTCTGACAAATTTCAGAGTTCCACTTTTGCTGCCAGCTGTCGCGCCAACATCGGTGCTGCAAATTAAAAGAAACGATCGAAATTGAAATAAATGTAGAAAAAAAGGTAGAAGAAGAAGACAATGATGATGAAGAAGATGAAAATGAAGATGAAAAAGAAAAGAAGAAGAGTACGTTCGCTTTATTTCTCGAATAAACGCTTATAAATCAATTTACGAGCGTTCTTTAGTCGACCCTCGAGTACGATCCGATCCACCCTCTTTCTCTTTCTTTCTCTCTCACATTCTCTCTTTTCTCTTTTAACCTTTTAACCTTGCCCCTTCCTTTTCCTTTAGGCTAGCCCCACATCCCCTTGACTCTGCTTAGCCTTACTGTGTGTCGCGAACGTAGGAGAAAACGAAGCCCAATCAAAAAGTGCTTTGTCAAAGGCAGCATAGTAAAAGCTCCTCCTTCCACGATTTGCATCGGGAGAAGTTTCATGGAAGTCTCAATCAAATGCAGCTTCCGGTTTCTCTATTCGAGTGGGAACAATCTCGAGTTCGTCTACTTTGTACCGATATATAAATTCAAAAATAAAAGAGAATGAGAGGTAAATGAAAGAGAAAGTGAAAATAATGGAAAAGAAATACAGAAAGAGAGTTTAAGAGAGAAAGAGAATTTCAATTTGAATTTGAATTTATTAAGAAATTTTATAAAAGGGTTAATTAGCTTTACTGTAATGAAATCTGGTCTCATTAAAGATTTGCTTATTTATCAAATAACGAATAATGTAATATAAAAGGATATATTATTTCGGTGAGCGCGCGAAACATTTGAACATAACTTAATCGTTTGTTCCTAATCGCTAATCTGCAAAAGTACTTTACCGATTGTCTTGAAATTCTGACACAACGTTGCATTCGCATAGAGCTAGGTTTTTATTACATTAATTTATTTAAAAATTAATCAATTAATTTAAAAAAATTAGAAAAAGATACAGGTAAGTCCAGCGCCATCTGTTGGCCATAAATTTCGGTGAGTGCGTGATACATTTGAGCATAACCTAATCTTTATCATGAGCCACAGTAACGTGTAGCGGGGCACAGTTAGTATAAAATAAAAATAAAACGTTGTAAAATGTTTAGAATATTTTAAATAACTAGAATTTGAATTATGTTATGTTACTATGTTATAATTATGTTTTATTGAAAACGAAACTAGGTCTCATTGGAGACTAGCTTATTTAATAAATAATACACAGTATAATATAGAATAAAATAATATAAAATATATAACACAAAATAATACAAAACTACCTAAGATAATATAAGACAAATATAATATAAAATAATAATATAAAATAAAACATATATAGTAATAGAAGTATAAAACCTAAATAGTATTAGTTAGTATTATTAGTTAAAATTGCGGAATTATAATTTTATTTTTTTTATAATAACACTATAACTTAACATTCATATCTTCAAATGTATAAACAAATAATTATTATTCTATCGATAAGTAAATAATTATTTTATATTTTTCTTTCATTAATTAAGAAAATTGTAATATACACCCTGTATATTGTTAAAATAAATTTTAATCATAATTCGTATTCTTAATTCTACAATTAAATTTTGTTTCTTTCAAAAATTTATAATAATAATAATTCCTTACAAAAATTAGATTTTAACACATTTATAAAACTATAAAAATAACTATTTAAATATTGTTTCATTATACAGAAATAAAAATTAATCGAGTTCCGTATTAATAGAATATAATTGTACATTTCTTCTTATAGAAGAATTATATATCTTCAAATTACTTTCGCAGAAAGCAGAAACCAATCGTCGAGTTTGCCTTATCGGTTTCTCTGACCCTTTAACTATATTATGTATGTACATACTTTACCAACACATATGTGTATGCTCACGCAAACACAGAGTTACACATACAGTTATATACTAATACATATAGACGAGCTTATGGTATTGCTTGGTAGACGTATTCACGGCAGGACGTGATTGCACGTAGTCACTGAGAGTAACTAGCCCTACGTTTACTAGCTGGTTATTGAATATAAATCAAGCTATGATCAGTAAGTCATCGCTGCTATAGTACAGACTAGTCAAGAAGTTTCTATTTCTATGTTAATATTGTTTCTATTAAAACTGTCAATAAATATTTACAATTAAATTTACTTTCAAGCTCAATCTGGTATTTTCTAATCATTTTTATTGAGTTTTTTCATAACGATTGTAAAATTAATTTAGGGCTTATTTTTTTCTAAATGAAATATACATTTATGGGTTAAAATTTGCAAGAAATATTTGAAAATTAAGTAAAATAATTCTTGCGTTAATATTTTAGTTATTTATAAGATAATTGTTTTAGTTTTTGTTTTTAGCAATTATATTATTATAGCAACTAAGTATAGAATGTTGCAAAAAGGTTTTATAAATATACTTAAATATACTTTATAAATAATTAAATTAATTGAAATAATTAAAAAGGATAATGTTTTGTTTGCGACATTCAGTATTATTAATTTTGATTAACATATTATATACATTTATATTAAAAAATATTATGTGCAAATATGCATTAAATAATTTTTTATTATTAAAAAAAATATATTATACTATTAATAATTGACCTATCGCTAAAAAACAATAACAACCGTATTGTAAATAATAATAACCATAATATAATAATATATAGTTAATAATAACTAACATTTTATAGTATATTGTAGAGTTAGAATATTTTTGATATTCACTGTACATAAAACAACGATAGAAATAGTGTTAATGTTAGTATATTAAGTATAATGTTTTATAATATTAAAAAAAAAAAGTAAAATTGTATTCAAGCATGCAAGTTGAAATTTTTGTTACTATTCTTTCATAGTTAATAGAAAACGTAAGTTAACTCACGCATAAATGCATAAAGTTTTTTTTTACGATCGATAACATAACTTTAACACTCTAATAATATATTGTTATATGTACTAAACTATAGAAATGAAAATTTTCAAATAGAAAATAATAGGATAGACAAAGTTCTTTTTTTTTATTTTATGTTTTGTATTTTGTTTTTTTTTCATAGTGATCGAGAATGCGTCAAAAGATGATATTCAACGAGCAAGACGATATGCATAACACGATGTTTTGCATGGGACTATACTTATATATGGGGAAAACGAGCGAATAAGTGGCTATCCGTCCTACCATGGGACCTAAAAGATGATAGGTGAAAGAAGGCTTATGTGTATCTCCATCATCATTTTTCTTTTGTTGCCTTAAGGCTTCTAGTCAATTTTCAAGTAAATTTCTATCATCAAACGATCAGTCAAAAAAACAATAAAAAATAAAAAATAAAAAAGAAAATCATCTTACTCGAACGATTGAGAAATAATGAATGTTCAGAAAATAGAAAGAAACGTTTTATAATTTTATTCTTATATTGTTTCTATCTTATTATATCGGGTGCTCATAAATTATAAACAACATTTTAGTATTCATTATAGAATTTTGTTTTATTCGTTTTCAACAGTTCGTAATAAATTATTTCTTAATTAAACTTACGTTTTTGACGGTATTTTTAGGTTACTTTCATTTTAGATTGCAACTGTCTGTTGTATTTTAGTAACAAAATGGCGTCAGTTTTAAAGGTAGGTACAATGTATATTTGTTTATTGTGGTACGTAGAATCAAAATCAATTGTCAGTGTCAAATAATTTCAATGAAATGTTCTGTTCGGTAGATGGAACGTTTCCAAATTTCAATTTAAATATTGGAAATGCATTGAATGACAAATGCAGTGACCACTGGATTGATAGGAAATGGAAAGCGGGGAATTACTACCAATCGTCTTTTAGGAATTCCGATTTAATATCATTTGATTTTCTTTTTTGTTGGGGGGTTTATATAGAAAATATAAAATACTGAAAAAAATAAACATTAAATTTTACCATGAAAAATTGTATATAATCGATACTGTTAATGTAAACCAAGAAATTGTATTGAACACACGTTTAGTGAAATGAAACGTCGTGTGTCGCGTAATCAATTCAGAACTTGAATTTTCTTTAACAAAGATTTAAATTGATATAACAATAAAATTGAAAAAAACAATTTTATAATCGTCATGGAACAATGATAATAATCTAGTAAATAATTTTGATTATATATAAGAGGGATCGGAAAGTAATGTCGTTTCTACAAATGTGTCCAATTTTTTATATTTTTATCAAAAACCGATTGATTTTGATCAATTTGGTATTAAAAATTTTGCATACTAGATGGAACAAAATTGTTGATAATAAGGGGTGATAATTATATTAATGATTAAAAATAAAAACTTATTAGAACAAAATTTATTCGTTTGAATTTGAAGTTAGAAAGCGACATTACTTTCTGGTCCACCTAATATAATTGCTGTTTAATTTAATTTGAATTTATAAATGCATTAATAATGATCGTCGAACAAAAGAACAGTAAGCGTGAATCATAGAAAGGCAAGGAATAAAAACAAAAAAGGTTGAAAGGATTCTCGTTCCTGGTTAGAGTTCCCAGTATATTTTCTCAGTAAAAAGAACATTAGTCAGAAGACAGTCTCAGACGAGGATTAGTCGTCCGCAAGGTTTCTATAAATAATGCAACGCCTTACCTCGCCCAACAACGCAAGTTTTGTTTTCTTGATGTCACTAGCAAGCCGAAGAACGAAGAGGTTTTAAGCGGCACAATTTGTACCGCTTTTAGGTATTCTTCTTTCTTCGCCTTGCTTTTGAGTAAATACGAAACGACGTTGACGATAATGACAATCTCAGATATTCGTAAGAGAAATAAGTTTAAGAAAGTTTCATTAGAATTTGAGATTACCGAATATAAACGTAGCCCCCATCATGTGGAAATATAAATTAGATCATTAAATATTAAATGTCTGATTATTCGAATTATTTTCATTTTAAAACCTAATATTTCATACTTAACAGTATGAAAGAGTATGACATAGACAATTTTTGGCATATGGTCGACGATTGGTGCCTACACCCTAAATATTAGGTCTATCGGAAAATTCTGTCTGTTCAAACAAACATTAGTTCAATTTTTCGTCACTAGGGGTAAGGCCCCATTTCTTAAAATGTAATATACAAATTGCCACCATGTTGGTAAGAGTTCAAAAGTAATTAAATTAATGAATTGTTCAAATTATGAATAATTTATTACAAAATTTTATTTTATTTTCAAAATGGACAGAATTTTCCGGTAGACCTAATATTAAATTAGTTATTGAAATGGTATTGAATTAATTTCTACAAATAACAAAATAATAAAGACATAACATAAACGTATAGGATTGGTATTGCAAATATCTTTGACTCGAAATCTCTTTGATGTTTCTAATCGTTGTAATCGATGCTTCCTTAACACCGCATATAAACGTATACTTTCTCTTTGGAAAGCCTACAAGGAGCTGCTACGTAGGGCATCAATATTAATGGAGGTACGGCGCGTTTAGGGCGGAATAATGTATAGTGATCGCGCTAGAAGTCGACTTTGAGATCGTGCATGCACGTACGTTATACACCATAGGTGCCCATGCATATGCAGAATGGTAAGCTCTATGTTCATATATCCATATATCTCTCATTCTCTCTCTCTCTCTCTCTCTCTCTTACTCACTCTCACTTTCTGTCTCTCTATATTTCTCTCTTTCACTCTCTTCTCCTTTAATAGTCGCGTGATATCGATATGTCGCTGTTAAACTAAAATATGTCAAGACGTTTGGTTACGACATGCACTTTCAATACTCTTAAGTACTCCTATTGCATAGATTATGCGAACCTATTCGTATTTTTTTTATACTTATCTCTTGATTGCTTTAATGCTTCTTGCTTTTATTATTATATACTTCGGATTTTTAATAAAAGAAACGATTAGATTACGAACTGTTAATATTAATTTATTATACGTTTGTGTATACAATGAATTACAAAAATATTTAGATATAATAATAGAAATGTATTTATGGTTTTATTTTTAAGATATTTATTCTGCAATCATTTTAGTTATTGTTTTTAGCAATAGTTCCCCAAAATATTCGAATATCATGGTAGGAGCAATTTATGACTTTGTTCTTTGGTTTTTTATTTTAGGAATCAATCTGGTTATTAGTTTTAGGAATAACTAATAAAAATATTCTGATATAATAATAATACGAGAATAAATTTATAACTTAAATTATTGTTTAATTATTACAATTTCATATTTGAAAAATACTATTAATATTTCTTAACCTAATAATTTTGTTTCAGAACACGTTTTAATTTGTTTGTCATATTATTTATAATTTTTGAAAATTATTCTAACCTGATGTTTGCTCATTCATTTTCTAATCGAATACTTCTACCTAATTTATCCCATAAATTTTTAATGATATTTAAGTTTCGTTAATTGTGGTTGTAGATGAAGAATTTTAGTGAGTTTGAAATATTTTATGATATTAAATAGGATTTTATTAAATTCAAAATAAATAAATGAATGAGTGAATTGAATGGAAATTAATAAATGAATTATTGAATTAAATTATGAAATAATTAATTGATTAATTGAATTAATGAATGAATGACCTAAATAAATTGTTGGAAAGAAAAAACTGGTAGGAATAGTACTCGTAGTAGTTACTAGTATAGTAGAGTACTAGTATACGTTAACTGATGGTGGGGATGATAATCCCATGGGTGAACGTTACGGCACGTGCCAGACTATGAAACATATGGTGACAAAAAATGTGTCTCGTCAGGTATCTTTTCTTCTTATTTCATGGTTAATTTAAAGCAGTCAAAATAAAAGTTAAAGGTAGATCAGTTCTGATTGCTATTTTGATTTTGTTTTTCAATGGAATTATTCGGTTGTAACATATACGAAATAAGTCATGTGTATGCACATGCATGATTTTTATTTGCGAAAAATATGATTGCAAATAAATAGTTCACTTGGCACTAATCTTCTTTTTCCTCTAACATTTATTTTTAACTTCAACCAAACAAAAGATTTGCAAGACTTGAAAAAGTTGCATGAATCATTTGATTAAAATGAATACAAGTATATGATATGTCTCAAAGTAATTATTTTTTTATTCAAAAATTTGCACGGAATAAATTTAAGTACAAAAAATGTTTAGAAAATATTGCATTAATTAATTAATTATTAAAAAATACAGATGTTCTTAAAATACATTTAAAATTAACCCTATATTGTTCATTGACGACCATACACTGGTAGTATGATAAAAAATTATTGTTGAATATAATAACAATTAATTTAGTTAACAATTTGTCAATTTGTAATATTTAAAGAGGATAAAAATAAATAAATACATATTTACTAGTGATGATAATGAAATAAAACAATTTTTAATGATTAAGTCATACCGAAGAAGATTAATGAAAACCACAAACAAATGGTATTACTTTTATCTAAAATCTGTAATGCTACAACTGAGTAAATCTTAAGATTATAAAAAAAATGTTGAGATTCTTAATAAGAAGTAGATCAAAGTGAACGAAACAGAGGTGAACACAGAGGACCGGGATTGTCGTTCGTAGTTGAAAAGAAAGAGCTGATTCCGTGTTAAAAAAAAAAAAAAGGAAGAGAAGAAAGGAAAAGAAATGCAATTTGTACGTCCGGTATATAAGGGGATGGAAATGGAATTCGCAGTGCGGAATTGTAGATTGGCCCTATCGCCGGCACCTCTGTAAATTAACTCATCCGGCATCCGCGGGGATAGGGAAAATTCAAATTTAATCATGCGGCCGGGCCGCCGCAAACGCGACGAGTAACAGTGCCTCCGAGACACTGTACACACAGGAAGTGGCATTATTAACTTTCGAATCGAACCAATCAAGTCGCTTCCTTATTAAGCCCCGCGGCGTACTACCAACTCGGTTTCCTAGTACACAGAGAGATAGAAACAGAGACAGAGAAAGAGACAGGGGGTAAGGAGAGGAAGAAAAGGTAGGAGGAGGACGTTTTCCATTCTAACCACCTCTTCTTCCACCCCTTCACTCCCAAGCCAACCCTCTGTCCCTTCCTCTTACCATTATTCTATCCAACTCTGTCACTTTTCATCCCTTTATATCTCTTTAGTCCTTCCTACGCCCCTTTTACAATTAGACAGTACCCTTCACATCGTCAACTTGACATTTCTTGTACATTTAGACGATAGTTTTTTAATATTTTAAAATATAAGGAAAAATATTGATGAGATTATATACTGGGTGTTATTCAAATTATTTCTACTTATTTGTATACTTTATGTAATTAATAAAATATTTAATTATTAGGTATATTAATTAATTCGGTTTTCTTAAATTAATTATAATAAAGTAATCATACATTTATTATTTTTTCAAATAATTTCCAGTATTATCGATTACTCTTACGTGATTATTTGCATTCAAACCAAAGTTTAAATTAATTTAATATTAAAAATATAAAAAATTTAAAATTAATTAATTTAATATTATAGTGGACGTCTATATATAAGGATATGTAATTATAATTAGTTATAGTCAAACTTTTACTCTGATAAATGTGTCTAATAAATTATTATATACATATATATGGCATTCGGAAGACTTTAATTTAAAAACACTTTGCTTTAACAATATAAATATATCTAGCCCCCAAATTAATTTTTGCACCTAATATACCTAATCCAAATAATGCAATTATAATATCTTACTTTTATTAAATATTAAAATAAATAAATAATATAAAATACATTACCCGTTAGTCGTAGAATCGTATACATCATTGTAATCTTCTTCAGTATTATAATCCTGTACATCCGAGTCCAAATCTTCAACCTCGCTGTTACCACCTGGAAACAAAAATGCAAAATAAAAGAATTAATAAATAAATATCAAATTAACAGAGATAACATGAATACTTAAATATTCATTAATTACAAAATTCACTGTTGTGATCGTAGGTAGACAAAATATTTATTCAATATTAACGATACGATCGTAGCTTGGTAAATTTGATTGATTTCTAATGCGACAATGAATATCGTTGCTTATACCCACGCAACCACAACCGGGCTTGAATTCAATGAGACCTTGAAAATAAAAATGATGATAGAAAAAGAAAAAATAGAGAAACAAAGAGAAAGATAGTCACAGAGAGAGAGAGAGAGAGAGAGAGAGAGAGAGAGAGAGAGAGAGAGGGCTAGAGGGGGATGGGAGTTATGGAGAGAAGATTTCATTCTCACTGAATTTATCATTCTTTCCGATCCTTTCACGCCCACGCTCGTTCATCACTAACGCGAAGATACAACGCCATTGTTTCGCATTGCTTTTCTGTCCTTCTCTTTTCCTTTTATCTTTCTCTTTTTCTGTCTTTTAGAATATTTTTATTTTTTTTAATGGGATCCATAAACGTGAACAAACTGATTCGAACTACGATAATACTTGGTCGTTCCTTTCGATTATCCCTTTCATCCTACGAACAAGAGAAGATTAGCCTCGAGAATTGGCTTGTCGTCTCGTTATACTTCTATAATAAATCATTCTCTTTACACTTGACGTTTCTCATCCTCTATAAAGATATTAAATAACAATGATAATAATTATCCGGGAGATAGACGTGGAAACTTTTTTTAAGTATTCAAGTACTAATGTAAATTTAGTTAGGCCAATGAAAATGGAAAGAGAAAGAGAGAGAGAGAGTAAAAAGATCATTTATTTTATTAGAGATGACAGGAAATCTTTACCTTATTCTTTGTTCTTTTTTTTCATTAAAAACGTTCCAAATAATTCAAATAAATAATTTTTACGTGCTTAGAATAACAATTGATATGAGTGTCATTAAACTCAGACAATTCTACACTTTCTACCTTTTTTTACCCCACGTGACCTTTAACCTTAGGAAGGAATGCGCTTAATTTTCCCTGATAATAGTCCTGACAACCCGGTTCTATCCCATTCTATCCCAGGTCTACAAATTATCAAGAACAATATCCCTTACAATTAGTTTTAGGACAAATAACCCTATGAGATCACTTTCTTGCATAGTCAATTCCATAAACTGTATAAAATCAAACTATTTGCGACTGGATGTTGATAAATAATTACCTGACGACGTAACAATATTCATATTAAATAAATAATTCTAAGTGTCAATAAAATAATCATTAAATGAACATCTTTTGTCTGTGAATATTGTTGGTTGAATCAAAGTTGGTTGATCGATATAAAATAAAATAAAAATAAAATGAAAAGTAAAAGGGTTGAAAAAAGGGCATGGCGTTGAATTTAATTGGCACTTTGTAGGAAAATTGGCTGACGCGTAAAAATAAGGGGAGAGAAAGATAGATAGATAGAGAAAGAGAGAGAGAGAGTAAAAAGGCAACGTGATCTTTCACACCATTGTGTTTAATAAGTTGGCCTCGTGCCTAAGCACGGACCACCATGATCGTTTGAATCTACACCCCCGTTTATACATATACTATGTATATATATATAATACTTGAGTATTACATATTATATGATGAGAATGTGGTCTTGACATCGGCAAACCAACTCGATATTAAACTTTTCAGGGTGAATTACTCATTACCACGGCAACCATGTAACAGTTCAGCAGTTCTCTCTCTATTACGATTTAACGTTCCCCAATGTGTAAATACGGTCACGTAATTACACGAGGAAACGGAGTCAAAGCTTGTTCTCCTGGGATTCTCACGCGCTCTTACAGGTCAAAAACATATCCCTCTGCCATGCTGATTCATCCTAATCGTCTTAATTATGATTCATTAATAATAGGACTATTATTAACAATTCTTTTTGTATTTCAAATATACCGTAAGATTATTGAAAGTTACAAAAAATTGATAAACATTAATTATAGTCATAGTTAGGTAACGTAAGAAAATTATTTAAATAATTAAATATAATATATATATTTAAAATAATTTATATATAATTTATATATATTTATATATATAAATAATCATAATATATAATATATATTATAATATAATATTATATTATATTATAATAAATTAAATATTATAATAATATAAATATTAAAATATAAATATATAAATATTATATATATTGTATAATTTAATATTTTTGGTACTATTATTAGATAGTGTTTCTATATATATTATAGAATATTTTATATTTATATATTTTATATATATATATATATATTAGAATATTTTATATACGTAGATATTATAGAATATATATATATTTTTACATGAAACGTTTGAGGAACAGCTGAATACGAACTTGGCAATGCTGTGTGATAATTATACTTCGTTCAAGCCAAACGAGTCGCATCATTTATGCGAACTCCTCTTCCCGTCTGTTTCTCGTTAAGAGAACCAAAACCTATTATCTTTTTTTTACTTTTTTTTCTCTCCCCCTAAAAAAAATAAGTAACAAATATTTCATGTATACGAAAAAAGAAAAATATCAAGAATTCCCATCTCAAACGATAAATCTTTACGTAGGTTGTGTCCACGTGTGTGTATGTACTATTCGTTGAATTTTTTTTTCATTTTTTTTTTACCTCAAAAATATATCATATTTCGTTAGATATTTCATTCATTCGTGTCATGTACGTGTCAAGTAAAAACCGGACGGTGATACCCTATGATGATAGGAGTATAAATAATAATAAACGATTTTCAAAATAATTTAATCACGTATCTCTGATCAATGTAATATGACGTAGAGACATTTGTTTTCATTTATTTACTGTTTAATTTATTCTTACAATTTGTATTTCAAAATAATTATTTATCATATTTCTAATCATATGAGATAAAGTATTGTATAATTTAATATTTTTTGTACTATTATTAGATAGTGTTTCCATATATATTATAAGTAAATATAATATCTAGATGTATAATATTCCAATATCTATATATATATATTCGCATATAATATCTTGCGAATTTATATATCTAAATATAAACGAATATAATATATAATTACAATTGTATTTATATTAAATAATAATAATATAAAAATATATATATTCATATCATGTAAAAGAATATTTAAAATATTCTATATAAGATTATTTATAATAAAATTATATTACATTTATACATTATATATAAATAAGTTTTATTACAATAGAAGTAGCAATAGAATAATAGATTACATGATCAAACTAGGTTAATACCATATATATACTCTCTTCAATATTATAAATATTATATATGTATACCTATAAAGAATTATATAAACAATTGCATATAACTGCATAAGCTATATAATATTTATTATACCTATAATTTGAACCGAATCATTTACATTTACCCCATTAAAGTTATATAAATGTACAAAAATAAGAATTCAAATAAAATATTATTATGCTTATGAACAATAATAAATAAATTATTGTTAAAAATAATAATCAGTACGAATTTTTGACAAATAATTGAAGAAATTATTCGTAGTATAGTGTCCAAATATTTAGAAAAGTCACAGAATATTATTAGATAAACTTATTGACTTTTATTTCTCTGTCAACAAAAGAAATTGAAAGAATCATTTGAGAATTCGTTCGATTTTGAACGTAATAACATTCAACGTCTTTCGAGGGTCATTTAATTTTTCTTTTATTTCCTTCTATCCATAGTATCTATCGTAAATGTTAGGAACGTACTAGAATTCTGTATTAGAAGTAGAACTATAGAAATATAACGTGACGATGTCTGTAGAATCATGCGATGCATTTGTTGCAACTGTCGTACTTGGTAACGTACCTCGTAAAAATATACATTTAGTATTCTATACTATATACGTATCTGTATCTGTCCAGTGTGTGTGTGTGTGTGTGTGTGTGTGTGTGTGTGTGTGTGTGTGTGTGCTTATGTAGATGTCTGTGTGTTAGTATAGTCATTTCCTAGTTCGCTTTATTTCTCAATGCAAGAGAGAGAGAGAGAGAGAGAGAGAGAGAGTCCAATAAAATCGAACGCTATTGTAATCGTGTACAACCTACTCGTTTCTGCTGTTCCACTTGTCCATTCGTTTTTCCATGTTCTAGTCACGAAATACTTTTGACAGTATAAAAACATTCGCATGGTAGAAGTAAAAGATAAAAAAAAAAAGTTTAAAAAAAAAATACGGAATGTGTATAGGTATATGTGGATAGGAGTATGTGTGTGTGTTTGTGTAGGTACGTTTTCAATATACGTAAAATACAGATATATATATACACACTATAGTCGTTTTTTACGTTTCGAGACGATTGACTGCTCCGTATATATATATATATATATGTATGTACATTTGTATATATATGGTTGGTTTTATTCTTGTGAATGAGAAGAAAATATTTTGAAAAATGATTCAATCTAGATTGCACGAGTAACTTTTTTATCAGTCAATCGTAAGAGTGATTTCTGTTATATAAATATATATATATATATATGTGTGTGTGTGATTTATTTGTTTTTTTTATAATCTTCAAACTATATTTGAAAAACTGTATATTGAAAAATATGAGTTAAAAAACAATATATTTCGAGTTTACGAGATACGAAATAAACAATTATACATAGAAAACTTCAAATTTTCTAAATCAAAAAGTAATCAAAAGGAAGATAGATGTTTTTTATACTATTACAAAATATAATGCTTTTAAAAAATGAAGATATTGATAAGTGCTATTTTGTATTTTTGTTTTACTCAATATCATTCAATAATAATAGACATAATTTCAAACTAAACGCTATTCAAAATAATTTATAATCTTGCAAATAACATAAAAAATAAAACAAATATAACAAATATTAATAATAAAATAAATAATATTAAAAAATAAAACAGTCATTAGATTAAAACTTAATTAAATATTACAAACAATTACAAGATACTCTAGGCTACACAATTTAAGTACACACTTTTCAAAGTTGTAGCCACCACAGCTGATTGGTTAAAATATTAACAAAAAATTCAAAAATTAAAAATAAAGAAAAAATTACCTATTCAATAAACATCAATCATTATTCTCTTTCAAATACAATATTTCTCAGAATATAATAAATTATTAGAAAAAAACAAAATCACCCAATATCTTGCTTTAAATTGATCTCGTTCGGTTTCGAACCCTCGATCCGAAATTGTCTAAACAAAATTTCAATTTCTCTATTCCTCTCTTCCCTCTATCTCTCTCTCCCCTCTTTCTTTCTCTTCTCCTTTTCTCTTTCGAGCCAGAGAGCAATACGAAACAAGAGAACTGGCTCGGCGTGTGTCAAGAGCAGACTGACAAGCCGCCATAATATGAGCGACCCACCGGATAGGTGAACGTATATACAATATAGACAATATATACAATATATACATACACATACATGTATATACATATACAGGGTGGTCACACAATTTATGCATCTATATAACTTAGAAAATATACGTGGTACGAACAAATTTTGTATACAAAAGTTGCATGGTTTAAAGGGATACAATGTTTAGTGTATTTGTTTTTTACAGGTATTTCAAAGATTTAAATGTTAATTTTATTTTTTTAACATCTTAGGCATAGCTAAATACACAGGTTTTTTTTTGTATGGTAAAAGTTCAACGAGAATTACGTGTCAACGATAAAACGACTTTGTGTGACGAACAATGGCTGTTTTATATGCGAGTATATTTTAAACAAGTTGTTCATGATTAAATTATAATTTTTTTTAAAGAAATAATACTCGTATACTTTATTTAGACAATTTACTTTAATAATAAAATTAGGTATAATATATTTTAAAAGATGTTATCCGCAAAAGCCACTATAGTGGCGCGTAGTGCCAAAGAGGTTAAATATAATACAATATTTTACTATATTATACTTAGAATACTATATTTACTATATTATACTAAATAAGGAATATAGTATTCCATTTAAAAAAAAACAAAGAGTTAACCTATAAATTTCCAAAAATCATCATTACTATATTATTACTAGTTATTACTATATTATTACTATATTATACTATATAAAAAATATAGTATTCCATTAAAAAAAAAAACAAAGTAACTTACAAATTTCCAAAAAGCATTTACCTATAAAAATGTTGCATAACTTTTGTAGATATCATTT
Source organism: Polistes dominula (assembly GCF_049000335.1). Taxonomy (NCBI): domain Eukaryota; kingdom Metazoa; phylum Arthropoda; class Insecta; order Hymenoptera; family Vespidae; genus Polistes; species Polistes dominula. The sequence continues at coordinate 7,688,741 of NW_028301152.1, read as the reverse complement.
TAGGCAACATACTTTGAAAGTTATAGAAATGCACAAGTTGTATGACCACCCTGTATATATTTACATATACTTTCACAAAGATATATGTGAAAATCAAGTATTTTTGGCATCTCGCTAATCGACTCTCTCTCTTTTCTCTCTTTCTCTTTCTCTTTCATTCTCACACACTCTATTGTGTTGTCTGTTATTCCTTACGCATCGTTGGTTCGTTCAAATTGAATTAATTATTTAATTAATTACCAATACCTACGCATTTTCCAAATAAAATGAATTATTTTCTACCAGTTCAAAGTGTTCTACCCAAAAAAAGTCTTTTTTTTCTTCTTTCTGAATTAAATTATTTTAATACTCGTATCGCGAATTCCAATCGGGATTATTTAAAATCGTTGAACACCCGGTTAAAGCTGGCGTGGCGTTAGAGAAGGAAAAAGAAGGGAATAAATTTTCGAATAAGCTTGATTATGCCGTTAAATATGCGTACGTGAACGTTATTTGAGTATAATCTTTTTTTTCTGTAAAATGATTGAATTTAAAAAGTAGTAAAAGAACGAGAAAGACAGACACAGACAGATTCAGAGAGAAAAATTAATGTTTAGCATTGGTTATTAAATTCCAACGTCGATTCAACCATCATTGAAATGAATTTTACGTGATTAAGAAAAATGCGTTTGATAAAATACTTCAAATGTATCGTTAACGATTTCAGATAAATATAATACTTACTTACGTGCCCGTACAATGCGAGATCAGGTTTTTAGAGTTCGAGTAGTTCGTGCGAAAGTAAAGCGGCTTAGACTTTCGACGTTGAACAACCACAATACAAAAGGGGTAGATAGGAGGGTAGCTACATTTCCGTGAGTTAAATCGAATGTAAGATGTAAGCTCTATACAGGTTGTTTCATAAACGTATGTTCATATTTCAAGGGATATATCAACGCAATAAAATCAGTACAAAATTTCATACAAACATATCTCTGATAAATATTTATTTTCAAAGCTAGAAATGATTAAAGAAAATGTTTGAAGTGTCTATCTTTTTGCTCCAATTATTTCTACGAACGGATAAAAAGAATATTCTATGAAACGAAATTCTACGTTTCGAACAGTTTTCTGTAATTGACGTATTTCCAATCACATTCCTAAATGAAATACATGTCGGTTATTTCAGAATTAGAATGCAAAACAATTTGGTTGATTTCAAAAGGATTATTGAACGCTACACTAACATTATTTAAAGTTTGACAAATGGTGGGGTCTTTCGAGATCTTTAATGATTCAAAATTCGGAATTTAGTATACTAAATTTATTGCAGTATGTGTTCATATGACATATTTTATATAATTTAATAGATATTTACTGTTAAAAGTTGACATGCATTTATGAAACATATTGTACATAATAATTAATAAGTCATTACTTAAGAATTTAACATTGCAGGTTTCATAAAATATGAAACACTAACTATTCTATTACAACTATTGCAAGCTTTCCACAAATCTTCAGAAATGCTTGAGTTCTTCAGTAATTATTCATTGTTTACACACTAGTCTTCTGTATACAATTAATCGGATACTTAAATATTTTATTTTAATGTACAATTTATTCTTAGAAGATAAATATATGCATATTATTTAATTATTTATGTATTATTGTGTTTAGTTTGTTAGCAGAAAATATAATAGCTCAGGTGGCAGAGCATTTGTTCAAAAACCGAAAAATCCCAGGTTTGATTCCCTGGTTTTTAAATCATTTTTATTTATTCCATCGGAATTTGTAAAAATTGGATAATATTAAAAAATGAACCTAACTTCATTGGCTTCTGAGTGATTTATATCTTATTTTCCAAGTAATGGATGATTTTGAAGAAAATGTTTAAAGTGTCTGTCTCTTTGCCCCAACCATTTCTACAAATGGATGAAAACGTTCTACGATCAGCAACATTTAGTTGTTACAATCGATGTGTTTCCTGTTCATTTCCGTTTTCATCGCCATACACGAAATTCATTTTGATCGTTTTAGTAGAAGCATACAAAACCATGTTCTCGATTTTATAACAGTACTGTGACAATGCCAACCATTAACACTGTTCGCGAGAATATGTCACCAATAGTATACAATTTTCTTGTACTTTCTAGACAATGGACATTATTTGCAAGTATTAGATAAAATCAAAGTATTTTATATAAGATATAAAACAGTTTTTGTTGAAACAATTTTGTATCATCCGTAAATTAAAAACACTGTATGTTTATGTCATCATCTATTTTTAATGTTTAGATATATTCCTGTAAAGTATTGATAAAATAAATTCATGAAACACCCTGTATATTTATCGTAGTAACGCGCGAATAATCTAAAAGGATTGAGTCCCTATCTCAAACTCGTTTGGTCAACCTGTTTCTTGATCCTTCGACAGAAACGGAAAGCAATTTCAACGATTACTTGGTTGATGAAAAAGATTAGAGAAAGAGAGAAAGAGAAGATATCGATGTTGAGCTATTTTCAATCTCTATATCTTCTTCTATTTCTGTTCCTTTCTCTCTCTCTTTCATCCCTTCTTCAAAAGTGCCATGTCGACGCACAGGAAAAGCCGCAACGGTGAACCAACTCGAAGTTTATAGGGTTGTCTCTGACAATCGCTTTAAGCTTCCACTCGGTTTATCTTCCTTCCTTGTTCCACTAACTCAGTTCTCTTCCACTGTTTCTCAGTAGTTGTGAGAGTGCATGCATCGGACAGTTCTCTGCCGTTTCGTTGCTCTTGACCAACTTTGAGAATTCTATTCTATGTTCGTACAGCTCGTTCATGCGATACGAACCAAACGACGCTATGCACAATGCGCTATTTTCATCGATAAAAACTTATAGAAACTTAACATATATAGAATAATAAAAGATGATAAATAAATAATACCATCTGCGTGTGTTACTCTGTGCACCTGTTATACATAAACTTTAATAAGAATATTATTTTAACTGAAACACAATGAACAGAATCTTCGTACAATTTTTAATTATAAATACAATTTCTGATTCGTTCTTACATTTTTGTTCTCTACCTAAAATGAAAGGGAAAATAAAATAAAAAAAAATAAAACAAAAAGGATACATGGTCATGGTAACTATATTAGAAACAAAATCAAGTTTTCTCTTTTATTATTCTATATGTATGCACGTATGTATGTATAAAGAATACATATATACATTTATGTATGTATTTCCCAAAGGAACGTCAGGAATAGGCACGAATTCTGGTTTGCATCTACCTACAGAAGCTTTTTCTTCCTTTCTACGGCGTGTCGCGAAATTAAATTTCTAAAAGAGCGACCTGGCATTGCTTGCCACCGCATAGTACTCACTCACGAGAGTGGTAAAAAGATAAAAATAAAAATAAAAATAAAAATAAAGAGAAAAAGAAAAAGAGAAAGTACAAGAGTAGACATCGTGCGCGTTCAGCGTGAAATTATTTGGGTAGCGTCAACGCGAAATGAAACTTTAATGCGAATAGCATAGCACGAACGAAAGGGTGAAGAAGTTGGAGTTGAACATTTTGCAAGCTGGCAAACGATCCTCTCTGTCTCTCTCTCTCTCTCAAAATTTTTCGTAACACTTACATTCAAAGTGCAATACGAACATTTAGGAAATGTTGATATTTTGATAATTTTTTTATACAATTAAAATGAATTTAAAATTTCTATATAATTTAAAAAACAAATGTTTCTATTGGTAAAAAGAAAAGAAAAGGTAAATTTCTATGAAACGTGATATTGAAGTTTCGATAAAAGAAAGAAAGAAAAGAAAGAAAAGAAAGGATGCAATATCCTGGAAACAAAGCAAGAAAAATCGAGACGCGAAATATTGACTGTAACGTAGATAGTCTGTAGAACTGGGTGGTAGAACCTTATACCCTTCGGAATATTTCGCATATTCGAGTTTCTATTTCTGGTCTGAGGAAAAAGGACGGCACAGTTGTATGTCTCGGGCGTTCGTAAACCCGCGAAAAAGCTCATCGAGGCGAAGAAGAAAACGAGTTGGAGTAGTGTATAGTACTTAGAGTAGTATGATGTTGGTACGTGGTGGTAAAGTTTAACATACGTATGTGTGTATATACATGTCGTGCATGCAAAGAGCTTGCGAACGTCGAGACGATCCCCTCCCCACCTTTATAAAACTTTTATATATAGAAACAAGTGAGTGGTATGCAAGTGGAGTTTCTACTTCTCAATTAGCCAATTCTCAACATACATAATTCTCTATCTCTCTCACTGTCAAAAAAAAACAAAAAAAATCTTTAATTAATATGTAATTGGATTATTTACATATACTTATATTGTATATTATAATTATATAATTATAATTTTTTATATTATATAAATATAATAATATATTATTAATATAAAGTATATAAATTATAATATATAATTAATATATATTATTATAATTATATTAATTATATTATTATATTAATATATATATATATAATATATATAATTATTTATATTATATAATGGTTATTTTTTAATATTATGTTATTATACCATATATATATGGTATAACATGGTTCGTTATATATATATATATATATATATTTATAACAAACACATAGAAATTTCTTTGTTCGGATATAATAAATGAGAAATACCAACGGACAGTTGGATCGTTTTACGACATTCTCCTGTCAAAGAGAAGAAATTAATTTATTTTCACGTAGACGTTCTGCGGGTAGTTAAGCGGCGTATCGTCACAATGGACGTAACTTCGACGATATTTCATTGGACACAAAGGAAAAGTCGAGGTCTTTTTATTCCCTTATTCGCATTCGCAGGACCATACGCATATGTGAGAACCGTACATACGTATTGTGAATATTGTTGAAGAGCGCAGGCGTAATGCGCTTTGCCGTTCTAAGGTACAACGACGACGAGAAGGGTCCAAGAGGAAAAGGGTGACAAAAAAAAGGGAAAAAGCCGAGACAGAATAGGGGACGGGAAGGGAGGGGAGGGAGAGAGTTCATTCTCGTATATTATGCCGAAGAGTGTAAGGGGGGGCGGAACCAGGGAGAAGGGGTAGTGCAAACATGATACAGTTGTCTCGATCCCATTTCAATTTTACGTCTCACGTTGTGGTATCGGGTTGCGTCAGTAAGTAATGTCGGATTTTTCCGTATAATATCGTTTTTAGTTATTTTTTGATTTATTTATTTTATCTATTTGGTTTTCTTTTTTTAAATGTAACGTATGAAATTTTAAAATTTTAATGCACAATTTTTAAAACGAGAGTTCATCGCTTGTGAATATGTTTTGGAGTATTTTTTTAGGGTTGACGATAAACAACGTGAAGGTGTATTTTATTGATTTTTTATCTATTTTGTTTTATTAAATTTTGTTATTTATAAAATTCGTTTGATGGTAAAAAAAAATATGAGCATGTGAAATGGTTATTTTTTGATTTTTGTTTGCAGATAAAGATAATAAATATTAGATTAATGGTCGTTATAAAGTTAACTATATAAACTAGATTAATATAATAATTAATTTATATATAATAAAATAATATATATAATATATTAATAATATATATAATATAATTATATAATTAATTAATATATATTAATATATATAAAAAAAGATTTAGACTTTTCAGTGCACATTTCCTTTCCTTTCTCCCCACCCATCTACTCATCTATCCTTCCATCCATCCATCCATCTATGTATCCATCTTTCCATCTTTTCATCCATCCATCTATCCATCCAGTCATCCAACCATCCATCCATCCATGTATCCATCTTCCATGGATGGTTTATTTGGTTCTTTTAACGAACCAGCACGAGTTCCTAGCACTCTCTCTTTTTCTTTCTTTCTACACTGATACACACATAGAGATATACATAACAGTTGGATAGAAGGTAAGAAAGGAAAGATCGAGAAACGAGAAGCACGTGACGCAGAGAAATGGCATTTCTAAAGAAGGCACGAGAGGAACCTTCTGACAAGGCTCACAATGCTCCAGGACGTCCTTCTGAATTTATGCGCGTGTCAAAGTCCCCGTACTTGCACTTTGGTATGCAAGCGAATAGTTGTTACTGTGCGATATCAACAAAAAAAAAAATAGAATAAAAAAAAATAATAAAAGAAAAAAAGAGGGTTGAGGAGAGCAGAAGAATAACTTTTAACGTGGTTGAGGGGTCGCAGGGGGAAGAAAATTTTATTCGAGATCAAATGTCACTGATATATGTAAACATATTCGACGCCTCTAAAACACCTCGGATTATTTGATTCTATCATTTCGTAATAATTTTAAAAATCTATCTCTTATTAATACTACAAACACAAAAATGTAAGGATTTATTTTCAAAATTGGTTTAAAGCAAATTTATAAAATATTTCTATTATTTTCTAAAGTGTTTATCTCAAAATCACACCTTGTTGGTTTGTCCCTCTTAGTTTTCAACGTTTTATGTATCTAACATGAGTATTTATACAATTTGTATTATTTTTTGTATTAATAAATATACAAAAATATTTTTATTTTTAATTAGTAATTTAAAATATTCGCATGCTCCGTTTATTTTATTATAATACATTCAAACCTTTGTAAATTGTTTTATTAAGTATTTTATTTTTTGATTTTCTTTTTCTTAATACAATATAATAAGTAATAGTTCTTATTTATTAAAAAGAAATAATAATAAAACTCCAACTGTAATTTCTACATGAATGAAACTTTCTCGCATAGTTGAACAATTTCCTAAGACACTTTCTAAATCATTCCCGTAGAATTAACAAGTAAGATTCGTTGTTAGAAATTGAAGTAGTTTAATTTTAGAATAAGAACACTCGTACGTGATGAATAAACGTTTAATAATAATTATAAGTTACAATACCATTAACGATTACGATTAACAAAGATGTCAGAGTCGAAAATGTATTCACTTTTCTTACCGGTTTCTTACCGACACTACCATCTTTGTTATAGTAGTAGTAGTAGTAGTAGTATCTTCTCCATTTGCTTTTACTGGCAATTAACAGAAGGGACGGTAAAATTCGCTATCTACGAAATTGCTGCATTAACGTGGGACGTGTCTCTGAAATATGGCACAATCTCTTTCTTCTTTTACCTCTGAATCAGGGAAAAGGGAAGAAAGGTGTGCATATAATACTCTCCTTTTCTTCTTCTTATTCTTCTTCTTCCTCTTATCGTGTCTCTTCTTACACTTAACTGTGCTTTCTTCTTGCAGAAAAAAAGAAAGAAGAAAAAAGGAACATGAAAAAATAAAGCTGTTAAACTAAATTCCAGTTCTTTCGTCTCCAAAAATTGGTCACTTTCGAAGGGTTGATTAATCCAATATCTGAACACTATTATTACTTTATATTGTTATATATATTGCTCTTGTGCGATAATTTCCGAATGGCACCAACGTGAAGCTACCAACACTTACAAAAAGAAACAATCCATTAATACAATCATTTTTTAAAACTTTTCGTGATTGAAAAAGTTTGTGTCTATTAACACGTGTTGTATTCATTCAGAAAGGTGATAATTGAACGATGTGAGGTATGGAGAGGAACGTTGAATGTGGGAGGACTTCTCACTCGAGTTCTAGAAACATGTTCATCACGATTCTCGCAATTTTACCTTGATTGGTGGCCACGAACGATCTTTTTTTATTCATTTCTCACTCAATCGTGGATTAATTGACGTTTGATAACGATCCACTATGACAGTTTGGTTCAGACCCAAGAATTCGTAATACATCACACTATTTTTGATCCCACCAAATATATCAAGGTCTTATAGGTGTGGATATTCCTTCACAAACTCTTGAAAGTTGAAGTAGAGAGTTCAGTAGGATCCCACTCATAATTTTCTTCCCTTGGGATTATCAAAATAATATGCGACGTACTTTAACTGCGATTTTCTTGCAGTCAAAGTAATGAAATAACACGTGTTTTGAATACCAGTAATAATTATAACATATTTGTCCTTCTTCTAATAAATGTTTCAATAAAAAAAAATCTATATATCGTGACAATCATAACTATTTCATGAATCTGAACATTTTTCACTAATTTTCTAAACACATACCTATTAGCTCACTTTATATATCATATAATTGAATACAAACAAATAAAATAATAATCCTTCGAAACTAATACGAGTAAGAAATTGATATCGTACTTAACGGTAAAAAAAAGTAAAGAAAAAAAGAAATGTGAAATAGAGAGATAAAAAAAAGAGTAAAAGAGAGAGAGAGAGAGAGAGAGAGAGAGAGAGAGAGAGAGAGAAAGGGAAAAGGTAAAACTCGTTGAACCGAATACGCACGCGATATTCTCGCGACACGCAATGCAAAGCATAGGTTATCTAAAGATAGTTATATGCTTTCTCTCTCTCTTTCTCTCTCTTTCATTCATTGTGGTCGTTTGAGTCAACTCGATCAAGGGATGCCGGTGGTGACTCTCGGAAAGGACGGGGAAGGGTGTGCGAGGGTGGTGCTGTCGCATTCGCTTGAATAATGCGCCAATATTGTTGGTAGATAAGGAAAGGCGTCGCATTTATTTCCCTCTCTCATTCTCACTCTCTCACTCTCACTTAAAACTCCTCCTGTCAAGGGACAAGGGTCCTAGGTACCCACCAGAGTTCACATTTTGCTCCCGAGCGTAAAATATATTTCACTCGATTGGCGACATCGCGGCCGACATCGTTGTTGCATCGATATATATAGTATATATACATAATATAGATATAAATATGTATGTATATATGTATATATAGGGTGTCCCAGGTTATAATGAGGAAACTTTATCTATATATTGTATTTTATGACGATAAATAAGACACACATTTTTATATAAATAAAGGTTTATTAAAAAGTTATAAGAAAAATATTGTGAAATGCAAGTAATATGAAATTACTTATTTTTATATAATACATTACTATTATATTAATTATATATTATACTTATATATAATATATAATATATAATATAATATATAATTACACACATTAATTTATATATAATATATATTTTATTATAATATATATTATATTATATAATTATTATATAATATAATTACATTAATTACATATAATTGTATTAATATAATATATTATACTAATATATTATATATAATATATAATATAATATAATATAATTATTAATTATAATAACATTACTAAATTTATGTTAATCAATTTGTTATTACTACGAGCATTATTAACTCTAATAAATCAATAATTTCAATCATATATTGTAAAAAATGATAAACATTTTGAAATGAAGTATTAATTAACTCTAAAAGCAATGATGTTAAAACAAAAATACATTTATCTATACGAATTCTCAATGTGAATAGTAACAGCAATCCTGTTATTATTATTATTATTATTATTATTATTATTATTATTATTACTTGTGTATTTCATATTTTTGTTATTACAACTTTTTAATTAAAATATTTAATTACAATTTATATTTTGAAAATATTTCCTATATTTTGATATGCGTGGATACAAGCTCTACGTGATTTATATTTACATAACATTTGTTTTTTTATTTAATATGATAGAATAAATTAAAGAAAGTTTCAATATTAAAACCTCGGACACCCTGTATAGTTACTTATGTATAATGTGTAAAGGCGACAATGACAATGCGAACCTAAGTGGCGAAAACCACGCAATAAGAGAGTAGAATGAACGAGCGTGCTCCTTATCATAATACTCGGCCATAAATTCATGAAACTTTTAGATGTCTTGTATTAGTCATCGAACGATACGATCAATCGATTTTTATAATAAGAACAATTTCATTAGTTATTTGTTAAGTACATGCAGACCTTATTCTGGTTTATCTAAAAAAATATGGAAGAATAAAAAACACTAATTGTAAGATAAAAATACATTTAGATTATATTGATTTTTCTTTTTTGTGATTTTGTTACGTTCATGAAAGAAATAATAAATTAAAATCAATTTGTAATGAATAATTATTTATAAATAATTCTATAATACCAAGTTATAACGTAAAATGAAACTTCTGTTGTTTCACATATGTAGGAAGAATCGAACTAATTTCAAAATCGATCATGATTTACTTCAACGATAGAATGAAAGAAAAAAAAACGAAATAGAAGAAAAAGAAAAAGAAAAAGTAAGAGTTTCGTAACCACGATGCTACACATACACCTCTGGCATTCTCGCTTCGTGAAAGAGATCCGAATTCCACGTTAATTAGCAGGTGGCACTTTAATAAGGACAAAGAGCGTCTAGCCGTCGAGCCGTGAAACAATTCGCCTGTTTCGATACTTCAGAATGGTATAGTCAAGTATAGTACCCTTATACGTATATGTATAAGTGTATGTGTGTGTATGTGTGCGTGAGCGCATCCCTTAAAAAGGTTGGAATCACGTTAACGATCCCTTTCTAGTACCTCGAACGATTCCTAAAGTTTTTTACACTTGAACAAGGAAAAGTTGCTAATAGTTAATTAACTTGCATTTAATTACCAATTTTTTTCTCAATTAAGTTAACTATAAATACGTGTTATATATTGTTTATTGTTGTTAGTACTTTATCATCAATTTTTTTGTCTTTAATTTGATTAGTTATTATTATTTAATTGATATAAAATATAAGATTAGTTTTATATGAAGATAGATATAATATATTGTGTTAATATGTTGTGTAATAATATATATTTTATTATAAAATATATATTTTTATTAAATATTTATTCTTATATAATTTATAATAAAATATATATCTTATATACTTTATAATAAAATATATATCTTATATTATATTTTATGTTACCTTATATTTTATTAAATTATTTTTTAATTTATTTTAAATTTTATTTCATTATATTATACCTTATATTTTCTTGAAAATATATTTAATATTAAATATAGATATAAAATATACATATCAGAGATAATGTACATTTCTTATATATATTTCGAAACGTATTACTTACAATTACTATGATTCATATGTATATTTCGATACATTACTCGAGATACATATGTATCTTACATTTACAATATGAGTATTTCTATGTGAAACCAGTTTAAAACATTCAAAAGAATTATTATTGATACGATGAATTAAAAAAGAAAAAAAACCCCCCAAAAAAAGAAAGGATAGAAAGCATGAGTAAATTAATTAATTAAAGGATAATCCGTATATGCTCATTCTACTATTATATATTCACTTTAATGGACTTCTATTCTTTTTGACTTTTTTTCTTTCATTCTTTTTACAATTTTTTGTCCAAGAGGAATGCAACGGTTCGTTTGACCAACGATTATGATTGAATGAATTTTCCGATTTATCGCGTCAAAAAGATTCATTCTCTTTTCTCTCCTTTCACACATTAATTTTCTTTGTTCGTTTATATGTATTTCTGCTGTAAAATTATTGAAATGTCTGAACAATTTGTAGAATGTATAAATAGTTCAAAAGCATGCACTCGTACAAGCATCCTTTCACGTATTATCGAAACTTCAAACGCATTTTTTGCTTAAAATACAATAATGCATTTGCAGAACTGGCTTTTATAATAATTGCAATAAAAATAATTTAAAGTCAAACTTTTAATAAAGCTAATTCAATTTGAAATTGGCTTTTTTGCATTGTTAGATTTATCGAATAAAAAGAATTAACAAATATTCTTTCAATCGATTCCTATATTAATTTGTAAGTTCGATAAAATTAAAATGAAATATATATATAAATTTAAAATAATATTATAAATTTTTTGTAAATATAAAAATATTATAAATATATAAATTTTATTTATTTTTAATTTATTTTATATATATATATATATATATATATATATATATATATATATATATATATATATATAAATTATATATAATTATATGTATAAAAAAATATTATATATACATATATAAAAAAGATTTAACTTACTTTTCTTGGAAAATATTTTGTAACAATTTTCAGACATTTCGCTAGATAAATAATTGACAAAAAAAAACAATTATATAAAAGTGTATTTAAATAATTCTTTAATTACTGAATTTTTTTAATAAAAAAAAAAAAAAAATAAAAAATAGAAAAAAAAAGAAAAGAATCAAAGAGAAATCACATTCGTCGAGACGTTATATACGTTTTGACGTTTTTACGCACGTGCGGATTATCAAGTAAGTGCTTAAACGTATACACACACGTATAACATGCACTCATAACGTCGGTTGATAAAAAAAAAGAAGTAGAAGAAGAAGGAAAAAAAAAGAAAATGTTTGAAAATGGTAGTGCAGGAAACGACGATGGTCATGGCCATTACTCACGCATTGTGGAGAGAAACTCACTCGTCTTTCCCCTTCCCTTGGAATAAATACTCTCTCGTTCATCCCTTCAACTTTACCCTTAGCCACCCCCACTTACTCAAAGCCCCCCACCCGGCACTATTTTCTTCCAAACCCTCTACCACCTTTACGCGCGTGACAAAACTTCTCTTTGATGTGTCAAACGGCCGAACGAACGCAGACAACCGTGCTGTGTCCTCCCCCGCCTTCCTTCTCCACCCTCCCACCCCTTTTTTCTCTTTTCTCTATGTGCAAAGCACGATTATTGCATTCAACCTAACGTCGTAACGCTCCTTTGGATTTTCGAGTGTGCTACTCATGGATAATACGAAAAAAAGGAAAAAGGAAAGAAGAAGGGAGAGAGGTAGGGTGGTAGTAGGATTCGATAGGAAATTATGGCGAAAATGCAACGAGGATTATTTTTTTTTTCGCCCTCAAAACTTGTGATTTTATTGATTACAACGTCATCTTTAGGACGCACTTTGTTTGTTAATTCGAATTATTTTTAATAAAAAACTTATTAATTATTTAATTTTTTTATTTATTTATTTATTTTTTTTAATGGAAAGTTTCGGACATTGGTAATTATTTTATTTTAAAATGCATCCTTTGAATTTTGGTAGATTATTTTTTTTTTTTTCAATAAAACTTTGGTTTCTTTTTTCAGCCCTTAAGATATTGTAATTTTATTAATTTGGAGCCTTCCAAGTTATTTAAAAAATAGATTAGCTCATTAATTAAAATTATTTGTAATAATAACATTCTATTATTTAACTTTTTTTATGTACAATTAATAAAATTTAATTTTATGAGATATTATGTATTTTTTCGAAATTTCGAGTATGCTGTTCATTATCAAAATAAATAAATATAGATTCGTAAAAAAGAAAAAGATGATCTTGAAATTGCTTTAACAAATATTTTACTAAATAAACTACAATTCAAACTCTCACATTTTGTCATAAATAATGAGATAAAATTTACCCCACCAAATAATTTGAAAAAACCTAAATATTTCCAAAAATAAAAATTTCCAAATACTTAAACTTCAAAATATCCCATAAAACGTATTCTCACAATCTTCTTTTTCTTTTATTTTTCCTCATCATTTCTAAAGAGGTTCATAGTACCTTGAATGACAGGAAAAAGGTCGTTGTTGATGCACACATATCTCTATAAAAAAAAGACATAATAAAAAAGAAGGAAGAGGGTGTGATGGTAGTAGTAGTAAAATAAAGAGTTGGGTAGAGTAGGTTAGGGTAGGAAAAAAAATCTGAAGATACTTTCTTTTCTCCATTCTTTCATCCTTTTCTTTCCCCAACCTGAACAAGAAGAAAAGAAAGAAAAGGAAAAAGAAAAAGAGAAGGAGGTGTAGGGTGTGTAGGTGAAGGTGTAGGATGAAAAATAAGAATAGAAGAAGAAGAAGAGAAAAATAAAAAGAGAAAGAAAAGCAAGGAAGGGCTCGAGCACGCGAACACTTTTCCTTTTTGTCTCGCACTGTCTGCTCTTGACGTTTGCATTAAAGTCTCGAATGTCGAGCTTGCGAACAACCAAGAGCAAGTGAACAAACCGAACGAATGATTTTTACCGGCCAATACCATTTGCATTCGATCCTCTCCTATATTTCGAAAGATATAGACCGAGTTATTATTGCTTTCACATCGATGGATTTACAAACTGTGAAAGAAAGTAAATTCTTTCCCTTCTCCACCCCCTCCATCCTTCCCCACTTACTTTGTCTCTGTTTTTCTTTTTCCTTTTATTTTCTTTCCTTTTTATCATACCATACTTTATGTTCTTTTCAATTCTATACCGTCGAATAAGGGATAGGAAGGGGAAAACGGGACAGGACGAATAATAATGAAAATAAAATTTGTTAGAAATTCGCGCGCGTCCGACTGCGTTAAAAGGATCAAAGGAACCTAAAGAGAGAAAGAGAGAGTGAGAGAGAGAGAGGGTGGAAAAAAATCCGTTTTAATATGTCTTGTTCGTTGGTCTTTGAAAAATTCCGTTACAAAAAAAAGGAGTTCAAACCAACGTTAAAATTTCCATACGACTGTAATACCAAGATGATGAGAAGAAAAAAGATGGCGACGACAGAAATAATGATTTTTATATATGTCGTATTAATTTTTATTATCCTTTTTTTTTCGATTATTATATAATTTGTAATAATTGATAGAAATTATATTAGACTAATTTCATAGGAAGATTTATACTCGTAGTTTAATTACTGAATATAAATGTACCTTTAAGTATAAAAGTTATATAAGTCCAATAATTGATTTTATGATTTATATTGTAATACCATTAGTGATTTATTGCTTTTTTAATGTAAGTGTAATATATAATATATCTAATAATCTATAATGTAGATTATTTTATACTAAGGAGTATAAAATACAATGATAAGGTGAAAGATAACTTCAATGTATAATGGATAATCTTAATTATGGTTTCTCTGTAATCAAAGATTTGAAATTTATTTTATAAATTATATTTACTCTACTTGCAATAATTTTGTTACCTGTAATCAATTGGTTTTTATGACAAACACATTTATTTGTAGTACATTTAAATTTTACAGTCACATATTTTGAAACTTTGCTAAGTACCAAGAAATTGTTTTATTGCTGCTTGACGTAAAGATATTTTTACATCAGAGACGTCTTCTTTAATGATACTTTAATGATACGGAAGACGTTAATGTGCACATTACTTAGATAAAATGCAGATAAATTCTTGATTTCGCAGGTTCACGGAACAAATCAATAAATCTGCAGATTAGCTAGGTTATGTGAACATTAACTGCTTTCGAGCCTTAGCGGTAACATACATAGATATGTTATATTATTTTGTTATCGTAAGTTAGTATTTAATATGATTGTATTATTTATTTTTAAATAATTTGTAATAATTTATAAAAATAGTGACTGACATTCAACTGTAATTTTACAAAGTAACACAAGTGGCCTAACAGAGATTTCTGTAGAAATTCGCATGGCGCTTAGTATGTTAAAAAACAAAAATGGAGATAGAAGAGGTTCTTAAATGAATAATAAATTAAACTACACTTATTTCATTCTTCGTATATGTATTTCGATACTCTGCTGTATTTTAATAGACGTATGATATTCATATTATTTTATGTGAAATATTTTCAAGAAATTTGCAAGCGTCCAACTGCATTAAAAGGATTCAAAGGCTTCCAAAGAGAAAAAAACAATTAAAGAGAAAAAAAGAAAGAGAGTGAGAGGGGTGAGACGGTGAAAGAAAAAAAAGAAAAATAATGAGTAAGAAAGAGAGAGAGAGAGAGAGTGAGAGAAAGAAAGATTCATTTTGTTACGTCTTGTTCGTTTGCCTTTGCAAAATTCTGTTAAAAGAAAAAGGAAAGAAAAATAAAAAAAAAGAGTTCGAGCCGACGATAAAATTTCCGTCCGACTGTAACGACAACGACGACGAACGACTACGAAAAGAAGAAGAAGAAGAAGAAGAAGAAGGAGGGAGGGGGTAGAAAAAAGGGAGAGGGCAATGCAACGACGCTTCCTTTTGTCATGATAATTAACAAAAACTCGAAATCGTGGAAGAGATGGTATAAAAGAGACTTACCTTTGTAAAGGTATCATCGATCACGAAAGAAAGAAAGAGAGAAAGAGACAGAGATAGAGAGCGAGAAAGAGAGGGAAAGAATGAGGAACTAGAAAAAGAGGGTAGAAGTTCGTCGATATTCCACGACTTTATTGAAGCGTGGAATAATTCATGAAAGAGGGCGGATAGTGCCAATTATAAAATAACGAACCTGGTATAGTGTAGGCTTCGTAGTACCGATCGAAAAGAGTAAGAGAAAAGGGTAGACAAAGTAGAGAATGACGTTGAAAAACACAGACTAGAAAAAAAAAGAAGAATGAAAGATAGAGATAGGTAGATAGATAGATAAAGATAAAATAAAAATAAAGAGAAAAATGGAGAAAAGAAAGGAAGGAAGCTACCCTTCAAGCTTTTCGGTAAAGTATCTTTTGAATATGTGGTGACTGTACACCTTCTGAAGATTCTTTACCCTTTCTATCATTTTTTTTTGGTATAATATTTTTATTTTTTTTTATAATTTTGATTGTTTTTTTTTGTTTTTGTTCTGTAAATTATTCATTTGGGATAAGTGTGGTTTAAGTTTCAAGTTTGATCAACTGTGTTAATGAATTATTATTTTTTGATTAGAAATATTTTTGGGTAATTGTATAATATTGAAAGAAATTTATTAGAAGTAAAAACTTACACACACACACATAATTATCCATTAATTTATTGAATTTTTTTAAATATCCATAGCTATTTTTAAATTGAGTTTGCCTTTGTTTTTAAATTTGCGTAATTACTTGATACCTAAAATAATAAAAAATGCTTTTTAATTATTACTTTTCAATTAAAGTACATTCTGTACTTTTCATTTGCTTTATATTTTATTTATTTTTCAATCTGCAGTATTATACACGCATATGATATTATTTAATAATTGACTTTTATTTAATAAAAATACATATACTTTTATTATTTTAAAAACTTTTGTATTTTTTTTTATCAGACTAATGTTAAACATTGATTATTAAAAACGAAAATAATCGATATCTTTCATTAAAAATTTAAAATAGTCTTGAAAAGACTATCGTAGATTTTCAATTTCAGCAATACCCAAAGTTACCTATTTTGTTTCTATTTTTTTCTCAATCATCCCCTTTCTCTCTTCCTCCCTCTCTTTTGATCGTGTGGATGAATCGAATACGTTTTTTAATTCGCGATATCCAAGTTTAAAAAAAAAATAAAACAAAAATGAAAAACAAGAATAAAAGAATGCAAAAGAAGGAGAAGAAAAAAAAAGATGTCGTTCATAGCGGTATCTCGGTTGGTTATCTACTCTCCCACTCCTGTCCCATCACTATCCCCACTCCTTCTTATTCTCTTGGTTGGCAAGTGGACGCAGACTGTCGCCAATTTCGGATGTCACCGGCAGATAACGCGGAGAGCTTTTAACGGTATCTCCTCTTCTTCTTCTTTCTAACAACGAATATACTATAAAAGAGAAAGAGAGAGAAAGAAAGAGTAGGAGGAAATAGAAAGGAGATAGAGATAGTTGATCTTCGTTCCGTCACGTAGTAGGTAATCTCCTGGCTTTAATTAAACTTTAATTTCGACTCGTTCCAGGCTGTCGGACGTCAAACGCGCAAGGTGCACTGGCTATGCACCCCGAAAGAATATTTTACCGACCGCGAAGGTATTCGTCTTGGAGAGTATGCGAATCGAATGATGAAAATGATAAGGAAATAAATAGATTGTATTTGAGAGAGGGATTACATTTGGTTGTTCGGAATATCAGATTAGTTGGGTTTTATATGGGCTAATATCAAATGATAAGCTTTTTATTTAAGCTAATATCACCTGATTGGCTTTTATTTATGCTAATCTATATTCATGTATACCGAAGTTTAAGGATTGTTGATATAGTTGAATCTGTGTTGAATTAATTTAGCGGTGGATGAGTTTGATAACGAGTTATTTTCCGTTCAAGCCATGTGGGTTGTATATGACTCATTAATGAATGGCAAAAGTTGTATACGGCTTGAATGGAAAGTTTAGGAAGTTTAGTTCGTAGGTTGTATTTAACCCACACGTGGCATAGAATATATTTATAATGACTTTATTGTTTGTTCTAGGTAATCATTATTTAGGAGAATGTTATATGTGTTCTTATTTGAATGTAGTAAGCACAGTAAATCTCTTTTTATTTTACTTTAGTATTATCAAAGATTTTCGGTAATATAATTCTGATAAAAATAAATAAAATTATTATGTAAAGTATTCTAATGCAATCCTGATGATCACAAGGAAGTCCTGTGTTTGAGATCAATAGTTTTACAATTATTTTTATAGTTATTACAATAATTTTGATAATAATGATGATCATATGATGACGATTGTAATACAATAATAATAATAATAATACCAAATATAGTCTTGTGTTAGTAATGAAAATAGCTTTAATAGAAGAAGGGCAGCATAGGGTGGAACACAACAGAATACTTCTAATGAACTATCCAAGAAAACAATTGCGTAATTATGAAAGGAATAGCACGAGAAGGTATTTCTGTAAAGAATGTATATAGAGAAGGAAGAAGGGGAGTAACCCTAAATCCTTATATTGCTTTAGCAACATTTTCATGCCTAAATTTTTAATTAAACATTTATAGTAGCCTCAAAATTCGTATCACGTAAAATAATAAATTTTTATATCTAAATAGTTAATTCAAAAATTCATAAAATTATGAAATTTTGTTTTTAAATAATAAATATCCACAGAAAAATTTTAAAATGAATAAATTTAAAAAAGTATCTTTGAAACAGTTGAATCCATCTCTCAAAATTATAGTTTCAAAATGTCATCAACCCCCTTCCTACCAATGTCCCTATATTTTTATCTCTTAATCAATCATATCTACCGTGAAAAATGTGCTTCGAAGTTGCCACGAAACGAACGGTTCTTGTTGCTCCCGTGAGTTTCGTAGCCACCCCAATTTCAGATGTCACTAGCAGAAAATCGTTTTAGCCTTTATGGCGGTCCTCTAGCACCATGCACCCCAATCCACCCTCTATCCCCTCATTCCCTCTAGTTTTCCAAACAGGAAGGGAGTGTTTCGGGGGTGGTGGTGATGGGTTTGGTTGGTTGGAGTTGTCTTTCCTTCGACCGCGTCCACGAATTTAGCTTTAATTAAAGTCTACTCCGTTTGAGACAGTGAATTGGTTCCCTTCATTGAACGAGAATCACCCACTGACAAAACGACGGCCTATCGGGAGGGGTAAAAAAAGGAACCAATAAAGAAAAAAGAAACGAATTGTTCAAAAATATCGTTGATACATTTTTCTGCTGTTGTTTTTCTTTTTTTCCATTGGGATTTTAACAACAGGTTTTAAATGCGGTCAAAAACAGTGCTCGTTATTCAGAAGCGAATAATTATACGGCTTTATAATTATGTACTTTACGCCTTTTAGGGGCGAATTAACGAGACCCTGTCTCGCTTTTTCTCTCTCTCTCTCTTTTTACCCTTGTGTATAAGCATGCCAGTTCATCCCCCAGTAAATTTCCGGGGCGTCTGTTCCACTAGGGTGCGAACTTTTCTCTCTCTCTCCTGTATGTTTCATCTCTCCTATATTTTCTTTCTTTCTCTCTCTCGCGTTTTTGTTTCGAGTGTTGCCGTGTTTTGTCGTACTACGAAATTCGATTCTATAAAATCGAAAAACCGCTATTCGAGATGTAGCGATGTTTGGCTAATGACTAAAATTCGTTCGATCGGCAATTTGATTTCCTGATAAAAATCGATCCGATGGTTGGTCGTTGGACGAACTAACGTAAACTGCTCCTTTTTTTCTTTGTTTTTCTTTTTTTTGTGTCAACAAATCCGTATAAAAACAAATAAAAAAAAAATGAACGCTATAGAAAATTTGAAACAATTAATTAAATTTTGAAATGTAATACCGTCAGGAAACCTGACAAATGTTTTCTCGTTTTTAATTTCAACAAGCAAGCCTCGATAAAATTGTGTAGAGAAATTTTTACGGAATATATATAAATGACAACGTGTGTACAATTTCAGGGTTGCATGTAAAATGAAACTTTATGTGGCAGACAACAAAATATATCCTTATATTTTTTTTATTTTTTATTTTTTTTTCTTGAAATATAAACCGTAAGCTTTTAGTTTTTGACAATATCATTAGTGTGAATTTAATTATGGTTTATTTTTTAGTAATTTATGTAGCAAAATGTGTGTGTTTATTTAAAAAAAAATTACACGAATGAATTCTTGGTCTACAAAAATAGATAATATCATCTTTATTTAAGTTTATTTTTAATTTCGTTGGTGTTTTATTGATGCTCCTTCAGCATTCAACATTTTAATAACCCAACTAGCATAATGTTATTAATAAATACTTGAACATTGTTATGGTATCTCTTACCTTTGACAATTATCAAGTAACCTTCATATCTGATCAAACAGGAACATCATACCAAACGCAGTTCTCACTTAACAGGGACATGAAATTCTATACCATTTGTAGACACCCTGTATATATAGCTTATTGTGTTTCACATAAATTTGGATAGTTGTCAATTAACTTTAATGCCTGATCAAACAGGACCATCATACCAAATGCAGTTCTCATTTAAAAGGGACATCAAATTTTATACATCATTTGTAGACATTCTATACATTACTGTACTTACTGTATTCGACGTAAATTTTGATGGATGCCTATTATTTTACATACCTAACCAAACAGGAACAGTACATGAAATGTATAGTTCTCATTTAACAGAGCTATGTTTCAACAACGTAGTACACTTGTAGACACACTATACATTCAACTGACTATGTTCAACATAAATTTTGATAGATGCCTATTATCCTTCATACCTGATCAAACAGTAACAACATATGTAATACATAATCCTCATTAAACTGAACAGTACATTAGTAGACACCTTGTATATTTAGCTCGCATTCCATTTTCACGAAGTACCACTTGCTGAACAAGAAAATATTCATCTTCATCTCTTTTCCTATCTCCATTTCTATTTTTTTTTTCCTAACTGGTACAGCATACATCCCCTGAACAAGTCGTTGCAAGAAAGCGCAACTCACTCTGACTCAACCCCTAGGCGACCACCGGTAAAGTCAACGTGGCGTATTTGTTCGCGTGTAAGGGAAAGCGAGAGGACATAGACAAGAGAAGAGAATTCACCCCATGTGAACTCTACGCCTCCAATCCCACCCACCTCACAACCACCACACCAGTAACACAATCCTAATGTAAAAAAAAAAAGAGAGAAAAAGCAAAGAGAAGGAAAATATCGATTCAGGTTGGTGCAGTAGGAACTTGCACCACTTTAAATCGAAATCGAAAGGTGGACGAAAGGATGATCGCTACTGAAAGGGTTTCACTAAACTAGGTTCCATATACCATTTTACCAATACCAATACCAACATTATCCTCCCAACACTATCGTGCATTCAGTAGGGTGAAAAAGAGTCTTTGCTGATTGTACAAACGTTTTCTTCTTTTTCTATCATTCACTTCTACTTTTAGGAATATGGTCGATCCCACAATGTTTTCCAGATCGATCCGTTCACGTATCTTTCTCTTTCTCTTTCTCTTGTATCTCTCAGGCGTGGCTTAACGCTAAAAAAAGATCGTTCGAGCGTAACAAATGTTTCGTGCTCCTTGAATATTTCATGCGCCTCTTTTCTAAATCGAACATGCTCTCTACTTTTACAGAACCCTTTTTTCTTTTATTCTCCCACTCTTTGCTTCGCCCACTCACCCACTTATCTTAACCTACCCTATACTATTCTATTCTTACTTTACCTTACCTTACCTTCCATCTCAAACCCTTTTATCAAATTCTTAAGCATGCGTAAAAATGAATCAAAAATACCCATCGAAAAAGCACGTTTGAATTCTTTGAACACTACAGTACAGTACAGCAGTTTGGACGCCATTTTAATAACCGGAAGAACGTTGCCGCTTAATTAAGGGAACTCTGATTCTGAGTTGAAGGTAAATCGAGGGTGCACGCGTGGTTAACGGCTGTGCTAGACGGCTCCTTTCTTCTCCGTTAATTCTAAAGTCATTTCTTCTTTTGATTAAAATCAAAGGTTGTTTAATTTCATCGTGAATGACTGTTACTTAAGTATAGATTACGTGTAAAATAGTAGAAATAATTTTGTTTGTTGAGTATGCGAGTGCAGTTAACTACGCAATCCAATTTACTGCAATTAAAAAAGATAAGTAATTATTTTTATTATTAATAGAAATTCTAAAATTAAATTCCTTATAATTCAAGCGATCAATAAAAAAAGAAAAATATAAAAAATTGTTATGACAACCATTAGGTTACCGAGACTTCACCATTAAGCCTAAAATATTGTTCACAATTTTCTAACCAATTTACATGAGGTTACGATCTTAATTAAGACGAAAAAAATGACTACTTAATTGGAGTATTAACGCGTGCGTGCTTTACGCTTAAGAATGAGAAGGGTGAAAGGAAGAAAGGAAGGAAGGAAGGAAGGAAGAAGGGCAAAGAGAAATCCTGACCTGGACATCAAAGCAAGCCTTTAAAGCACTGAGGTACCTTTCTCGCGTCGGCTTATAAGGGGTGAAAATCTCCCCTGTAACGGGCCAACGCGGATATCCTTGACGAAGCCCGGGGCAACTACTACGAACAAAGACTAGGAGAAACTGATGAAGTAGGATGATGACCCCATCCTATCATTCTTCAAGAGAAGGAAGGATCTACTCGGTTGTTGTTCTGTACTCGACAATTACAATAGGAAGAGAAGAGATTTTTCGAAGAGAATCGAGTCATTTGACGAACTCGTTAGAACCATTCTCTGTATTTCTTGTCTCTCTGACAAGAGAGAGAGAAAAAAAAGAAAGAATTTCAAAACAAATACCTCTAATGATTCTATTAAATTGCACGAAAAGTTCTTTCCAAGTTTTGTATTGAATATATATTTGTAAATCAGCACGAACTTTCTTGGAAAACCAATAAAAAAAGAAAATTGAATAAATATTAGCTTTTTGTTGGATCAATCATGTTAAACAAGTAGCACAAAACTTGAAGAAAGATAAAAGATCTTTTTTAGTATACTTTTATATTTGTTTTTAACTACGATCGTATCCACAGACTATACTAAAACTAAATTTAGTGATTCATGTTCGTATTTAAAGTTGATTACATATGTATGTTACGTGGTTCAGCCTGTATACCAGCATTTCTCAAACTTTATAGGTTTGTACACCCTTTTTCATATAATGCGGATTTTGTTGAATCCCTTAGCATTAACTTTATTGTTTTATACGTTTGTTTAGTACAAGGTTATAAAAAACTGTCCTAAACTGTATAAGCCACATATGCTTTACTGAGTTACATTCTAAGATTGTATTTATTAAATTTTTTACTGGAATACTTGGGTTATAGAAAAAATAGTAAAAAAGTAATTTTCAACACAATTACAAAAACAAATAAAACATATTTACAATAACAAACAATCCTAATAATAAAATAATGTCAAAAAATAGAATTACAATTCCACCAATGAACATATGATGGTATGATTTGTTTCTTTCAATTAAAGAATAACAGATAAATACCAATTACCCTTAAATTAACGTTAGTGTAATTAATTGAAGTTATCAAGCGAGTTAACCCATGATTTAAACAATTTGTTCAAGAGCTTTCTAGCATCGTTAAGTCGACGAAAAGAACTAGCCACATTCTTTATACTATTAGCCGTTGTCTGTTTCACAAGAATGAGATAGAGAGAAGGACAGTAGGGGTTGAATAAGGTTCTTTAGAACCACCCCTGTACGAACCGGTCTGAAAACTTTGTCGGAGCTCACTCTGCAGTTGGGGTGGCAAGTGATTCTTTGTAGCTTGAGGGCCGTTCCTGTGGTTATGTTGCAAAATGCGAGGCTTTTCCCATTAAGGGCTCCTACCATTTCTCTTTTCTTCTTCTTCTTCTTCCTTTTCTTCCTTCTTCTTCTACAAATCCCCCTTCCCTTTCTCTGATCAACCCGTACACACTTTTCTTCACCTACATTAATTTTGTTGAATGTGTCGAGACGGTAAAGTTCAGCATTCATGTATGAGATGAACATTTTAAACATTTTACGTAAAAATAATTCAAAAAAATATCATATGTATCATAATTCTAATAAATGAACATAATTCGAATACATTCAAATCATATTTTACATCTTCCAACTGATAAAATGAAACATTTACTGATCAATTTTGACATAATCTATAAATATTTTTTAACAAACATATCTCTTGTTTAAGAATTTGCCAGATATTTTTATTACACCGCGTATACTTTTGACAAAAGAAGAATTATTTGAAAAAAGGGATAGAATGGATGTTATCAATAAAGGGCAAGAGAAGGTAAGAATAAAATCGAAGCGACAACTTTCTTGCGATGATATATCTTCATTATCTGATAATATATCTTCCAAGACGACATACACATTTTTCTATCTCTCTTTTTTCTTACTTATCGGTCAGATTCTTTTCAAAAGAATAAAAAAAGGAAAAGAAAAATATAGGGAAAAAAAGAAAAAACAAAAAGAATAAAGGTATCGTTTCTATCTTGACGAAGAACAAAAGTCGGTGAGAGACCGAGTTTCCAATAGGATAAAGAGGAATAAAAGAAGAAAGATAAGACTTGGTACTATAACTGATTGTATAACAGAGAGAGAGAGAGAGAGAGAGAGAGAGAGAGAGAGAGAGAGAGAGAGAGAGAGAGAGAGAGGGAGCATACAGACAAACAGACAGAAAATACAAGAACGAAAGAATGAGATGAAGTAGTAAGAAGTAAAGAAGAGTCCCGTTAGATTGAGTTTCAAGTTGTACACCAACAAAACTCAAGCCCCGTCGTTCTTCCATCCTTCGAAAGGAAACCCTTGACTTGCCACGAGCAACGGATCAGGGCCGTATCTCTGTTTTGTTGTTACCGCTGATCACTAAGAAATTACTCTTTTTTTTTCCTGTTTCCTTTCTCTTTATTTCTTTCTTTTTTTTAATGTTTCTATGCTTTACAATACGAAACAATAGAGTAGCAATAATAATTTTTTTGTAAGGATCATTCACGCGTATTACATCAAGAGTTTGAACGATTATTTTCATCTTCACTTTTTTATCATTTCATTACTTTTATCTTCAATCAACTTTGCACTTCACGATATACTTAAAGTATTATACTTTGGGGAAAGGGGGTAAGAGAAAAGATGGGGGTTTGTCTTTGTTCAATGAGAATAAACTTTTCCATTTAAAAGAGATCTCCTTTAACACTGGTTGCTTCTTTTTTCTTCCTCTTCTTCTTTTTAATATTTACCATGCTTTTAGTACGTTAAGTTTATTGATACAACAAGAGAAGTATAGGGATATTAAAAAGTACCCTATTATAATCAAAGTTTCGATTTATTTTTAGGTAGGTAATGCGTACGATATAGATTTATTAATTCTAACTAAATAGGAAAGGTTCTGATCGGTAAATATGGCGGGATTTGATCATGGCACGTGACTACTTTGCAAGTTTAATAAGTGAGGTTATGTTTATGTTTTGTATTAGGGCAGTTTTATTTAAATTAGCAAATTAATAATTTTTTTTTTTATATGCATATAAAGTAATGGGAAAATAAACAAAACAGTTTATTGAATAATTTATTATACGAAATAGATAGAAGATTAAAAATAATTTTTTAGCATGTACAGTCCACTAAAAAATATTATATACATTATGCTATAGCATCGCAAGTAACGAAAAAATAAATTAATTAAAAAACACGAATTTGTTAGATTTGGACTGACAATAAGAGTGCCTCGAGAAAACTTGTATTCATCAAGAACATCAAAAATAGAAAATGTTTAGCAACCCGTAAAACCATAGTGTTCAAAAATGTTTGATAGTAATCGTATAACGCAGTACTTCGAAATTTGATATCAAGTGAAAATGAAATAGTAAAGAAAAACTAGTAATGTAGGTGTGAAGTCCCCTAACACCTCCAAATTTACTATCCCCCACCCCCATATGTCTACAAAATATCGAGGGTTCATAGTGAAGAATACTTTGATGCGTTTCCGAGTACCAAATGTGCCCCAATTTTTCGTTATCCCCTATCTTATAACGAGAAAAAGAGAGATATAAATGAAGAAGGGATGGGAATGAGATAGAAGAAGGAATGGGAAGAAATAGAAGTAGATAGATAAAGTAGGAATGACGCATGTGTTCTCTCATTGAGAATTGGCGTAACGTTCAAGAAACGAGCGTTCAAGTATCACCCTTCGTACGGTAGTAGGTTGGGGAAAGAAATATAGGGGTGAATATTGGAGGAGGTTTGAAGAGTTACCCCCTGTTGAGAGATTCTACAGTGGACCCGTATTTCTGTCTATCGAAAAATATGAGTAAGACAGAGACAGATATAGTAATGTACGATTCGCGAATTAACTTAGTTTCGTCGTTAAGTGTTCTCTCTCTCTCATCCCATTTTCCTTTCTAATTCATTTTCTATTTCTCTCCTATTTGTACTCAGGACTTTACTTCTTTTTCTTTTTCTTCGTGACTTGTAGCAAATTGAGTTACGTGCCGCGGTGAGACCTAATTAAATTTCATAGAGTTAACGAGCAGTCCCTCGTCTTTCTCGATAATTCACGTTCGGATTACAAGTTTCGTTGTTTACTAAAGGAAAAGTCACGATCTAATAGAAAAAGATAAAGAAGTTAGAGTTCCTTATCTTAAAAGATATTTTATTTTTATTTATACTTATCAAGTATATAATTGTAAACGATTGATGAGAGAATTATTCGATTATAAATTTGATTCTAAAGAGTTACTGAAGTAGAATGATTAACATTTGTATATAGGGTTTTGATGATTGAGTAACATTGTGTACAAAATTAATAAAAAAATAATTTTATGATCGATATGATTCGAAAAGAATGAATGAAATAAACTGCTAGTTGCATCTAAATAAATAAATCAGTGAATAAAAGTAGAGATATAGAAAGAGATAGATAGATAGATAGAGAGAGAGAGAGAGAGAGAGAGAGAGAGAGAAAGAGAGAGAGAGAGAGAGAGAAAGAGAACTAAATAATTTAATCTAGGAGATTATTAACATGCAGTAACTCGTGTATTTAACGTGAAATCGCATTTCCAATGAAGCATCACCTACAACAACGTGCGATGATGCGCAAACGAGTAATGGAGTGTCTCGAATGTTCATAGAAAATGAATATCACTAGACAACGATATATTTATGTATTTATGTATTTACTTCTCTACATACTACGAGAGTTGTACATCTGTGCACATTTATGTATAGTTCTTGTCTGTATATACGTACATAGAAAATGTATATATATATATATGTATGTGTGCATGTGTATTTACCGTGCATAGAAAATGTGTATGCGTGTACATACAGAAAATATTTATAAATATGTATTGTATATGTAGATCTGTGTAAACATCCTCGTATACATAAATTTGTATAATAAATACGTATATGTATATGTAAATGTTTAGATGTGTATGTATATGAGAAAGAGAGATAGGAAGATACAGCAGTAGACAACAAAACGTAACGTCCGTTCTCGCACGCTTTTTACTCCCACCCACCCTCCTATGATGTTACTGATTAAATCCTTTTGTGATTTATCGTACAAAATACGAAACGCGACGCGTTAACCCTTCTCACGGGTATTTTAATTCCCCAAGGACGATACTCGCGGCTTTTCGAAGGTTACTCGTTTTATCCTCGTTCGTATATAGGTACAACATATGTATAGAAATATATAAATACTTGCACGAATGTATAATTTATGTTTACATACAAATATTTGATATTTACCTACATATGAATATGAATACGTATATGTATAATACTTAAATAATATATATTATGTTAATATTTCATATGTACACTTTTTTACATGTTGTTTCATTCTTTACAATTTTATTTTATGTAATTTTTTCATGTTATTTCTACCATAATTGAGGAATACTTTTTTTCAAGAAAAGAAGAAAGAAAATAAATTATTTAATTAAACAAAGTATCAAGCATTAATAATTATTAGTTATTAATATATAATTATAATTGTATCACAAGTGAAAATTAACTTAATACGATTTATCATTTTTTTTTTACATTTTCATATGCACTGTTGAAAATAAATCAAATATATGTCATAGTATTTTATTTACAACAATATATGTGAATATAAGTATCTGTATAAAGATATATGAAGTAAGCGTGAATGTATTTGTCATCACAATTTTATTCTTTTTTTTTCTTTTTCACTCCCACGCCTATTTCACGATATAAAATCATATATTTCACCCACTCGTCGATGAAAGTTACACTAGCCGGATAAAGATCAAATGCTTCACGAACGAACTACTAATGCAATCTCGATTAAAGTGTATCGAATGATATTTATCAAGCTTAAATCGATCAAGATAACTTGATCGATAATATATGGTAGAGAAGTTGGACTTAAAGGTTGCAGACTCACAAGCATTCAAGTTACTTCAATTGCAGATATAAATTATCCTATAAGAAACCTATATAAAACCGTCTTTCAATTTATATGAATTATTTCAAGCTAAATTACTTTACTTTTTAAACTTTTATTAACACAACAAAATTAAACTTATTGTTAGATAAAAAATAAAATAAATAAATGATGTTAGATTTGCAAAATTTTGATAATGATAATTGCAAATGAATTGTAAATATTTACGTGCATTTGATAATTGAAATAAATCAAATAAATTAATAAAATTTCTGATGTTTCGTTTACTCAGTCAAATTTTCTATAATCAAAATGTTTTTAATTCATATCTGTGTTTGTCTGGTTATTTAAATAAAATAAATATCATTTATTTCAATATTGGTATCAAAAAAATTGCGTTAGGATTATAGGTCTCAGGTGGCAGAGCGTTTGTTCGAAAACCGAAAAATCCCAGGTTTGATTCCCTGGTTTTTAAATCATTTTTATTTATTCCATCGGAATTTGTAAAAATTGGATAATATTAAAAAATGAACTTAACTTCATTGGCTTCTGAGTGATTTATATCTTATTTTCCAAGTAATGGATGATTTTGAAGAAAATGTTTAAAGTGTCTGTCTCTTTGCCCCAACCATTTCTACAAATGGATGAAAACGTTCTACGATCAGCAACATTTAGTTGTTACAATCGATGTGTTTCCTGTTCATTTCCGTTTTCATCGCCATACACGAAATTCATTTTGATCGTTTTAGTAGAAGCATACAAAACCATGTACTCGATTTTATAACAGTACTGCGACAATGCCAACCATTAACACTGTTCGCGAGAATATGTCACTAATAGTATACAATTTTCTTGTACTTTCTAGAAAATGGACATTATTTGCAAATATTAGATAAAATCAAAGTATGTTATATAAGATGTGAAATAATTTTTGTTCAGACAATATCTGAGTACTTCGAAATCTTGAATCATTCTGTAATCTAAAGTTACATTTTACATTATGTTCATATAATAATTTGTTCTAATTTTATCTCGTAAATTTTGGACATGTATTTAGGAAACATTCAGTATACTTTTTTCTTTAACATTTCATTTCTAGCGGATAAGGTAAATGTATTTATCTAGATGCGCTAGGATTGATTGCCGAGGGCGAAGGTCACGAATTTACGGCACGCCACAATTCGAGAGTACTCGGGGTCCAATTTGTGTCTCGATTGGAAGTAATGGCTAACGGCGGTACAATAACCATCGAACGATATGCATTACGTCGATCCATTTTGTTCCAACGCATTGTAGCACCAATGTATGAATGTCTTTAAAAATACAAAAGCGTATAGGTTGAGCAACGTTGTTTGTCCGTTGTTTCTCGTTAGTCAATTAATTTCAATGCGATTGAACTTTACGCGGATACATTCGTCCCCTGAAAATGTCATATTTTAATCGAAATTCTACCAAAAAAAAAAGAAAAAAAGAAAAACGTTATAAACGGCTACCATATACTCCCCCTCCACCGTTCGGAAAATAGAAATTACAAAATGAAAAACGGAGTAACATGTAGTCCGATTGTAACAAACAAACATCATATTTCATCTAGATTATATAAACTTAATTAAATAATCTATCGAACGCTAGTACCATTCGGATTAATTTTTTTTAATCAATTTCTCATTTAATTGTATACCATTATTATTATATTGTTAAACGTATATATCTAATTTAAAATTTAAAAAAACATTTCTTAACATAACTTTTAACTTTCAACTCTTAACATAATATTTTATTCGCTAATAATCCCCGATGGTTGATGCGATATTAAATAAAGCTATATAAAAAAAATATTATATTCTTCTTATTGATATAGATTTTTTCTTATAGTTTGATCATTTAAATTTGGGCCACCCTGTATAAATATACAGAATAGAAGAACATCCGCGTTCCGTTGCAACCAAGCAACCAAATGACGCTGTTCTGAACATATGGATCGAATCGTAAAGGTACATCGTGGAAGAAAATAAAGAAGAATACAAGAGAGAGACAGAACAACACAAATAAAGAAATAGAAAGAGAGAGAGAAAGAACCGTGACGTGGAATACAATGGTTGGCACGAGTTTACCACCGACGGTTTTGCTTTTATCGCGTCCATTGCACAGCAATCTGTTCACTTTTACTCCTCTCTTTCTCTACGATTCCCCTTCAAGGAGAGCAAATGTAAACGGTTATGTTACTTTCTTTCTATTTCTCCATCTCTGTCTCTGTCTTTCTTTTTTGTTGAGTTCACCAAAGCCCTCGAACGAACGTCCAAGCTTAGGCCAAGTAACAAGGACCATTCTAAAATACGATGCATTTCGTTTAGACTACAAAGTACTTCACTTTATTATTTTTATTTAAAAAAAAATTTAGGCACGAGTTTAACGTAAAGGTAATCACGTGGGTGACGTTCGAAGATTAATTTTCTTGGATAAAAGAAAAATGATAAATAATGAAGGTAGAATTTTAAAAATATGTATTATATCTAGCAACTATTTTATTTGACATCACCAAAGTGCATACAAGTTGCCATCAATATGACCAGAAAAAACGAACAAAACAAACTAAAAGAAAAAAAAAATACTAAAATTATAAAATAAAACACAAATTATTAAAACCATCACCAAATAAGAACAAACACAACCAGTGTGAATTAAATAATATCCTAAATAAATTTTCAAATCCTATTATTAGTAACCCCAATGATAATCATACGATAACGTTAAAGAAAACAAAAAAAATGAATGAAGGGATATCTAAAAAAACAACAAAAAGAAAAGGGACAACACGTGCGTTAGATCTGGTTGCCATTTTGTCTGACATCACACGTGTTATACTACAACTTGCCATTCAATATGGTTAAGAGATAAAAAAGGGAATTGTACTGAAGATAGAAAAAGAAAGAAAGAAAGAAAGAAAGAAAGAAAAAAAAACCGATGAAATAAAAACTAATATTGCCTTTAACGTCGCCCATTGTTTTCACCCCTCCGTTTTGGTAAAGAGCAGCGCGAGTTTAAACGTGTTGGTCCGATACAGGCCAACCGGAAGAAACGAGGGACGATCTCGTTGCTTGCAAAAGGTATACTACATCAACCCCTCAGTACCCTGTCCTTCTTCTTTCCATTCCCATCCCCCTCCACTCATATTCTTCTTCCTCTATCTCTCTCTTTTGGTTTCAATGTGTGCGGTCCGATCCTAAATAGAGACCATGGTCTTCTGTAAACAAACTCTATCTCTCTCTTTCTCTCTCTCATGCTGTTGAACCGGCTTACACGTTCGCTCCAAAACGAGCAAGTCTCGAGAATATTCCAAAAAGGAAAGAGCAAGATGAAACAGCATCTTCGTATTCACTTGATGCCCTTCGGGGTACTTGCTTTCGCATGGATGCTTTTTCACGAGTCGGCTACTCAAACTTTTTCCACAAGAAGAAGAAGAAGAAGAAGAAGATCTGTAGGGAAAGGGATAGAGAAAGGAGGAGGGAGAATAGCCAAGATGAAGTTGAAGTACATTCAAGATGGAAAAGACGGTACGACTAAAGTTCGTTTTAGTTAACAGAATTGAAAATTAGAAAACAGAGTTAAATTTTATTTTACATTAGTGTTTTATTTTTGGGGCAAATGTTGGAGTAAATGATGGATATCAGGTTATATTGTATCAGACGAGTTAGTATGAATGTAATGTGTAGAATAGTTTGGGTAATAATAGGTAGAATATATTGGATATGATGTATTCCATTTATAAATAGTAGGTAAAATAATTTGAAATAGTGAATAAAGAAAATATATAAAATATAAACAAATAGTTTAAAAATTGTTTAAAAATTTGGTTATAATATTTTAAGCGGACACATATTTAATTAGTAATAATAATTTATTATTGTTATTGTATCGTACTACACGGAATAATAAATTGCCATTTGCTAACGAACATTTTTTATTACAATAAAATATAATTTAATAATTTAATAATTTAATTTATTATACAATTTAAATAATTTAATATATAATTTTTATTATATTTACTTTAAATAAATATATATTCATTTAACTTAAATATATAATATTAACTTACACTATATGAGTTTTCAATAGTAAATGATATAGATAAATTTTAAAGTCACGATGATAGTTTCCTCTGTGTGTATTTGTCGCTTAGAATGTGTGTGTTAGCGGTAACGAGCTGCATTAATTACGAACATCAACGTAAGATACGCGTTGAAACGGAGAAGGTATACAAGTTTCTCTCGAATGTTGCACGAGTTCGAGGTAAAGTGGAGATGCTTGAGATGCTTGTGGAAAAGGAAGAACAGGGTTGAGAAGCAAGAGGAAAAGTGAGGATAGGCTCTTTTGTTCAGGATTTCCAATTTACGCTCGCGAGCCTTAAGGAATTTGTAAACTTTAACAGTTATTAATTTCACCACGAGGCAGCTACTAATCAAGCTGTTCCTTCTCTAAACGACTTTTCAAGGACTTTTCTAAGATATCTTCTTGTTTCTTGGATATATATGTCAATCAAGTTAATAACTATTATTACGTTATTTATGAAAGATAGGAAATATGATCTGAAGGAAGTTTGAAGTTAATAATTTTCATTGAA
Source organism: Polistes dominula (assembly GCF_049000335.1). Lineage (NCBI taxonomy): Eukaryota > Metazoa > Arthropoda > Insecta > Hymenoptera > Vespidae > Polistes > Polistes dominula. The sequence goes on along the minus strand of NW_028301152.1, from coordinate 7,655,660 downwards.
ATATTCATAGAGATATTATTTTGTATTGTATGAAAAATCTGTTATATTAAGCAAAAAATATAAAAATACAGGGAATTTTATTCGCAATTTTTTGGTTTTTATATTTTATTTTAATGACTTTTTTTATATATTTAGCATTATATTATATAAATATATAATATACTATATATGTATGTATTTAGTATATTATATATATTTTGTATATATTTATTATATATTTATATATATTATAGTTTATATATTTTTTATATTATATTATAATTTTCCAAATATTTTTAATATCAAATATTGATTACTGTTATTATTTTGTTTATTACTAACGTTATGTAATATCAACAATATTTAAATAGATAAAATATGAAAATTACTAATCTCCATGCTAAATTAATTATTATATATAATATATTTTTACTTACAAATTTCAATATCTTTGAAAGGTTGTAATCTTTTCCTTCAAAATACCAATTACAATAAACCTAATAAACTTCTCAGTATTAATTAAAAACTAAAAGATACAAAATATCAGATGAAAGATGACAGAAAAAAGGGGGAAAAAGAAAAATAAATTGATCGTCTCTATTTTTCTATATTTTTGTTCTTTTTAAAATCGATGAAATGGCTCACGCATAGGATTGATTCCTCCTCCCTTGAGATTCTTTTGGATCACACGAAAACCTAACCGACGAAAGCTCACGTCCAACTTATCGCTTTTCAATGTCCTCCTTCATCTGCAATTGGAAAACTTTTCTCGTAATCCGTCAGATAAATCACACGTCTTTTATCTCCTTTTCTCTCTCTCTCTCTCTCTATCTCTCTTTTACTAGGGTACATTGAAATATTCTAAAAGGTTCCAACAACGCGTTTGGAATTTGCATCTGTTTCCGTCTATGTCAGAACAGCACCGTTTCAAATGCTTCCTTCTCCTATACTATTCTTCTTTTATATTTCTTTTTTTGGATTCTTTTCTCCTTTTTTATCTTGCAATTTAATATGAGATATATATTTTATGATATTTTATTTTCGCTCATTTTGATTTTATGAACAAAATCTTTAAATCGACTAATATAGGGTTCTTTGAACTACAATTGAAGAATTACAGTAATGCATGATCATCTTAATTATAAATTAGTATACGAAATGAGTATACATATATTATAATTTCATTTTAATAAAACGATGTAAGATAAAATGTTAATAATCTTCTCGAAATTGAAGTTATTATTATCATGTATTTCATACCTTCTCTGGTTGTTGCATATATTGCTCTTCTTGAAATGACAGCTCAATGTTTGTGGTTAGTACGAAGATATTCTCTATGTATGTGTATAGAATAAGTGTGTAAGAGAGATAGAGAGAGAGAGAGAGAGAGAGAGAGAGAGAGAGAGAGAGAGAGAGATAGAGAGAGATAGATAGATAGATAGAGAGGGAGAGAGAGAGAGAGAGAGAGAGAGTATTTATATCGTAAATATTGATCGTGTTATATCTCGCTCGTACCTGAGGGTTTCTAAACAAGGTTGACATTCTACGATGTTTACATTGACATAAGAGGAAGCAGAAAAGAGATAAACAAAAGTAAATGAATTCGTTGCAATCGTGTGTGTGTATACTGCGAAATAACGAGATATTTATTTCAAATATAATTTTTAATATAAAAATAAATAAATTTTAAAATAAATAATGTTTTATGAAAAAGATAATTACTATTTAATTAAAAAAAATTAAATTATGTTAAAAATATTATAAACAAAAGAAATATATAATAATTATATAAATAAAATATATATAATTAATAAAAAAAATTAACTAATTATGCTTTACACTTTTAATTTGTGTTAATATTTAAAAGATATTTTAATGTCGCGGATTTATTAAAAATTTGATCACATTTTTACGAACAGTATTTTGACACCAAAACCATTATTAATATTTGAAAAATATTTCAAAAGAATATCATTTATCTCTCAATGCTATGGATCATAAATTTGCGAAGTGAAGAATGCGAGGCACGTGACTCCTCGATTGTAACTTTAAACGAGTCACTTTGTTCTCTTCCATTTCTCTTTCTTTCTCTTTCTCTTTTCTGTCTCTCCAGGCAAGTTTCTTCGACTCCGTCGTAGACAACGTCCGTTTCACGTGTATCACATCAACCCAACCAGTCCACGGTATGTCCTCCTTAATTGCACACGCGCTTTCAGACTCGCGACTAAACTCGTATCACTCTTCCCTTATACCCAACCCTTCCTATTTACCACCAACCTTATCCTTCTTACCCTACTACCTTATTCCACTCTACCTACCCTTCTAGCCACCTTCCTAAAACTGTCCGCTTGTCTACGGTGACGATCGTACACCTGCCAACCAACCTTCTACCCATAAACTTTTGAATGAGATCCATTACGAACTGTCTCTATATATTTCTCTCTCTCTTTCTCTCATGTCTGGGATAGAAAATTATGATTAACTATAAGAAACTGAAAGGACTAATTTCAACTGCACAATAAATTTAAAATTAGGTAGGATTAGAATATAATATTGCATATACAAAAAGTACAGTTTTATTAATACTAATTCGAAAATATTAGGGGGACTAGAAAGTAATGTCGTTTCTACACATATCCATATTTTTATATTTTAATTAAAAACCGATTAATTTTTATCAGTAATATAACGAAAATATATATTTATATAAAATATAAAATATAATTAATAAATAATAAAATATATAAAATATATCGGTATAATAATCGATTTATTTATTATAAAATTTGCATAATAGATAAAAAAAGGTTTTTGATAACAAGGTGTGATTATATTATTAATTTAAAAACAAAAATTTAAATTAAAATTAAAAATTTATTTTTGTTTGAATTTAAGGTCAGAAAGCGACATTACTTTTCGGTCCACTTTCCAAAACTTTAAAAACGATTTGAAGTATTCAATGATTACACAATTCGATGATGTTTATTTACTGGAATTAAAATAAACACTATTGACATTTCCTAACATGAAATGTTTCAAATGTTTCACCTCCCTACCTTAATACAATCCTCAAGCTCGTCTCATTAAGTTCCGAACACATTCCAAAATTCCTGAGAGTAGTCTGTATTGTCTGACAGGCTTTCACAATTTGCTCGAGAAGCAAATTGCTGCATTATTCACATCAATTATATATAGAAACAATTTTCAATAATGTATCAATTATTAGAAGATAAATAAATTTCGATCGAATGAATGTAAAAGAATAAACTATTCATTTGTTTACATAATATAAAGTACATTAATTATAAAATTATATTTAAAATTAAATACAAAATTAAAACTTATATTCATATTTAGGGTGTAATGACATTTCTTGACATAAAAGAATCAAGTAATAAATCGATATGCATCTTCTATTTATTCAAGTTGAGATAACGTTATTTAATCAAAGTATGATACTTGAATATACTAATGAATCATTTTGATAATTTTAATATTTTTCATCGTCACGTGAACGATGATACGTAATGAATCGATACACATCTGTAAATCGTTTAAATTCATACTAAATTATGATAAAATTAACCGTTTGAGTCCCAAGCAGATTTTGTGTCAAAAAATCCTAGAACATTTCGAATGCTATGACAAATGACAGGTGTCGTCACTTATTGTCAAATTTTTCACACTCGATTAAGACAAGTTCGGAATGTTTTCTGTTAAAAGCCTCTGAAATTTAAATAGTTAAGAAAAAACGTGACAAATGGTTCTTAAAGCATTTTGATTTGAGAAAACAAAATTATTAGAAAGAAAACGCGACACAGGAGGTTAGGGAAAGATAAAAAGATAGTGTGGATTTTCAGCGGTTCTGCGGTTGAATTAGAATATAGAAGGAGAAGAAGGGGCCAAGAGAAAGAGATGAGATTGGTGAAGAAGGGAGGGAAGGGGAGGGGAGTGAAAAGTGAGTGAAGGAATAGAAGAAGTAGAAAGGCATGTTAAAATTCATGTCGCGCGCTGAGAAGGGTGTTCGTTGAAAAGCTTAGCTTCTTACTTCGTAGCCCACCCTCTGCTCCCGCAGCATCCTCACCCCCATCACCCCATTACTCCTTTTCTTCTCCTCTTACCAGTTACTTGTCTTTCTCGCATCTCCATTGCGCCGACAAGGTGAAAGAAGAGGAGAAGAAACTTTTTCTCTTTGAGGAGCTGTCCGATAGAGAGAGAGAGAAAATAGACGACAGAGTGGGGGAGGAGGTGTTAGGAGATTGTGGAGGGGAGGGGTTAGAGAGAAGAACGTTTTGTTACGGAAATTTGGTTACGTGTTAAGCCCCGTAAGCGATAAGAACGAAGCATGAGAGCTCCAAGGATATTTTCAGTCGAGAATAATAGACAGCAAAAAAAAGAGAGAGAGAGAGAAGCTTAAATAAAATATGAAAGAGTGAAAAGATAAGAACGAGAAATAATTTATAAAAAAAAAAAGAGAGAAAGAGATATGAAAATAGAATAAAATAGAAAAAAAATAGTAAAAAAGATAAAGAAAAAGAGAAACATAAAAGAAGAAAATAATATTAAAGAAAGAGAGAGAAAGGAATAGAAATTTTCTTCTTACGCTTTTGTACTTTCCTTTCTCAAGGCACGCAGGCATAAGAGACAAACGAAATATTCCGTTGAGTTCTTCTACTATCTTTTCCTTGTAGAAACAGGGAAGCACGGTAAATAGAATCTTCCTACTTTCTTTCTCTCTCTTTCTCATTTTCTTTTTCTTTATCTTGCTTTCAGATTTCAATAGATATCGTCTCTTCTTCATAAAACTTCATCAAATGGAAGACAAAAGATAAAGACTAAATAAAAATAAAGAAAGGAATCTGAAGACTAGAAGAACGTACAAAAGAATTTTTATTTATGAATTTGATATATTCTTTTGTAGATTACAAAATTTGATTTTATATTATTTATTTGTTTTGTATCGAGTATTTTAGAATTATTATTATATTTTAATAATATATTATAAAGTTATTAATACAAATAAGTGTGATTGACTAATATATTTGTAATTTGGACAAATTTGGTAACATTTGTTATTTGAATTATATATTTTTACTTTAAGGATTCAAGGATTAACACATTTAATGGATTAAAATGTGTAAAACACGAATATTATTGTAATTGTGTAATAATAAATCTATAATATTTCTGAAATTTGGTAAAATCCAAAAAATCCAAATCCTTATCCAATCATCAATCTCAAAAAATCAATACGTATATCCAAGTATCGTAACAACATTACATTCCATAAAAGTACAAACAACAAACTTTATAAAAGAAAATTAGAAGAAAATAAAATGATTTCTTCTTTCATTAGATTCGACCATCTTTCGTTTTCTCTCGTTTCGTTTATCAAAGCCCCCAAAAAGAAAAGAAAAAAAAAAAGTAAAAGAAATAAATCAAGAAAGAAAAGACATAATAGTAGACCTTGAGAAGAAAGCACGAGAATGTTCTCATAATGTGATCAAAATAAAAAGCTCTAGGCACGCGAATGCTACTACTACTCGTATATAATTCCTAATATGATACAAACAAACTAAAAAGATAGTGAAGAAAAAAAATTAGAAGAAGTAGAAAGGAAAAATGAAGAATAAGAAGCAGAAAAAGAAGAAGAAGAACAATTTTGTTCGTAACAAAGCTTCGAGAACTTTTTCAAAGACTAAAAAGAAGGAACATTCCTCGACTGATAGATACGAACACCTTCCACTTTTCTTTAAGAAGTGAGCCGCTAAAACTCTTTTATTTCATCATCCGTTAAAAGCAGAAAGAAGAAAAAGAAAGAAATAATGATAAAGAAGAGAAAGAAAAAGAGAAAGATAGAAGAATATAATAATATTTCATTCAAGAGATAGATCGAAGACACCTCTTTCGTCTTTTGCGTCAGATGAAAAGAAAAGACTATCGTTGTTCTCTGTTCTCTTGCACATTTTCAGTGAAAAATCACTGGTGATAATAAATTCTTCTCTTTGGGTAAGGAGAAAGTGAGCATTTTTTTTTTATCTGTCTTCCTTTCTTTCATTCTTTTTCTTTCTATCACTTTCTCTTCTGTCTTTCTCGAATTTCTAACGAAATCGTGGACAAAGGAGAGACGAATGTTGAACCATTGAGAATCAGGAAATGGCTCGTTTCCTCGAAACTTTCCACGATTTACGTCTTTGAGATAACTTTACCGATAACTTCCAAGATCAAACAAGATGTATTATCTTTTATATTTCGTTTGATTATTCTCTGAATACTTTAATTATTAATTACAATAGTTGACAGCCATTTTGCATATATCTATTATTACGTAGTTTCGTGCTTAGAATTCGAATTTGTATTTTAAAATATACTAGCAGGTCAGATTTGTAAGTATTTCTAATTGTTTTAGATTTTTTATTAATAGCTAAGGTCATTTTAGAATTTAATTAGTTAAGATGTTTCTTAGAATATTTAAATACGCTGAAAGAAGTATCATAGAGGTTAGAAGTATCATTTCAAGTAACCTTGTCTTGTCAAACAAAATGGCTACTCGGATGAATGCTTAGAATTACATAACCTAATTTGAAACATTCGATATAATAGTCCTATTATGCAATAAATTTACTATATTGTATTAAATATCGAACAATTAACATTTAATGATTTATTTTACAATCAGAATGAACATCAAAGCTTATAATGGCCACTTTCCTTATCCGATATATTAAAGCGTGTATAAAAGTATACATGTAAGCATATATGTATGTAATTGTGAATATTAATGATATATAAATATAACATGACGAGTGATAAAGATTTGATCTATCATTTCGTCTTCTGTTCAAACTTTGAAATCCGCTTAGAAATATCGTTCGGTTTAAAGTAGCACAGAATGGTCACGTTTTCTACTACGTTCTAAGGGACAAAAGGACGTACTTTAATCCTTTTTTCTTTTTCTGTTCGTCATAGACGAACAATTGTGTCATTCTTCCTTAAATCCTCTTTTTTTTTTATTTTTAGGTATTCTTCACGATCCCATTGAGTTTTTTATTCGAAGCTCTTATTATCGAAGTCACGAAACGTTTTCAACGATTGTTGGTACTTGTTTTGTTGTGGATTATTTCTTTTTTTATTCATGTTTTTTTTTTTCAAGGTTTTATTCTCGGTAGCTTTTGTTGAACCTGGTCAATTATAAAGTCTTCTTATGGAAGTTGGGTCGTTGACTTTTAAGTCCAAAAAATTGAATGCAAAAAAAAAGTCCAAGAATACAAAGAAGTGAACTTTTTTTTTATTAGATTAGTATCTTTGAATATTTTTGATTAGAATTTTGTACAATTAATTATTTAAATATATATTAATATTTTATTCAGTATATCAAATTGATTACAATATTATTCTTTTTAAATTTTAATTGCAGTAATGATAATTCAATTATATCTAATATTAAGTGTGAAATAATTTGAATATAAAAATACTGATCAAATAAATAAACACATAAAATCAAAAAAAGGTTCAGTATATATAAAATTAATTTAAAAATAATTATATATTGAAAATATACAATTACAGTAACAATAATTCTATTTAATTAAACATTAACTGGGTAATTATTTGAATGTTAAAAATATAACTAAAAATTATCTCGCGAAATATTGATCAATTAAATAAACTCGTAAAAAGAAAAATGATTTATTTGTTTTTTTTTCTGCACTGCATTAATTCACTTCTAAAACTTGACCATCTTACCTTTACTTTATTTTTATTTATTTGTTACTTTCAACAGAGCTTAGCAAGATATTGCACCCAGTAAAAAAAAAAAAAAAAAAAATAGGAGCCTCAAGCTGTGGCAGTTGTTTTGTGGTTGTGGTGGTCTCTTCCACATCTTTCCTTTTCCATTTTCAACGTAAATTGAATGCAGACGGTCGAAGAATGTCGCGGACGCTTTTCGAGCTTCTTAAAAAAGTTCTTGCAAGAAATGGACCAATTCGGGTTGGGGATGAAGGTCGAATAAAAGGAAACTTGTGTAGATCTTGTGGATGGTCCGATACAGGAGACACGAAAATTTCATTTCCATTTTATCGTCGCCAACGTACTTGAGCATTTTATTATTACGTATGACGTTAAAAGGATGAGAGGGAGGGGATGAGCTTGGTCGTAGGACCTCTGTGTCGAAAGACCAGACTTTTTTTGAATTTTTAACCCCTAATATATTTTACATATTTTTTCCCTTCCGTTACAAATGTTCAATCCAGCTTTTGTTAAATTAAATATGAAGGAAAAAAAAAGGAACGAAATATAAAAGATGTATACGAATGAATAGTTAAATCATGCAGATAGAAGAAGGGAAAGAGTTTTAAGTGTAAAAAATAAATCCTATGAAAGAAAAAAAATTTTGTTAATCAGAAATTTCCTTTTAGAAAAATAATAAATTACAATATCTGTTTGTTACAATCAGGATTGATGATAATAATGAAAAAAATAATAGTTTATTAACCTTTTGAATGCTATGAACGCATATATGCGTTTGGTAAAAATTACTTACCTTATCGTTCGAAGCATAATATGTGTTTGTTAATATTTATGTAAAATAATTAAATATTTATATTAATTAATTAAATTATATTCAAATACTTTATTTTTTTTTCTCATACCTTACTTCTCTTATACTTACTTTTATTCTCATACTTTAATTATTAAATATAATTTATTATTAGAATCCAGTTAATAATAAATTATTCTGTTCCAACAAAATATTTTAGGTAAAAGTATTCAACACTCAAAGGGTTAAATTTTCGTATTTGATTTTTGTATTATTTTTCTAATCGGATTACAACGATTTAGAATTCGTTATATATAAATAATTACTTGACTATTAGTTTTGTGTCCGTTTTCACGTTTAAACAGAGACAGCGAAATTTCTAAGCTTTCAGTTTATTTATTAAATTAAAAAATTTTTAAAATATTTAAGAATATTTCTCACATTAATCGTTTATTAAAAAAAAAAGAGAAACTATCGAGAAAAAAATACTTGTTCAAACTTAATTTATTTTCTATTTGATGAGGTCTGAATTTACCTTGTGATTTTATTTATTTTTTTTCATCCCTCTTATGCTACGAAAAAAAAAAATATATATATATATATATATATATATATACATGTGTGTGTGTGTGTGTGTGTGTATACAAAAAAAATATAAAAGAGATCAAAAACATTTCGAAAACGTGAGAGAAACTGGTAGAATTTTTCAACGAGAACGTGACATATGGAGAAAAACGTAAAGTGAGGGATAATCGAGAGGATTTTCAGTCTCTCTTTTTCTTTCTCTCTCTCTCTCTCTCTCCACACACACGCTCTTTCATCGATTATCGATCGATACGAACAAGCCGAGCGCGAACTTCGTGATCGCTTTATACGAGATCGTCGACCACGCCCTTTGAGAAAATCGATTTACCTCGAACGATACGTAATAATACCCACGTATATACATAATGACGGTAGACTATAATGATCTCGATAACAAGCCACTTCCCGTTGAGCAAAACATTTTTTTCTTGACATCACCGATCATCAATATAAATACACGCATGTATATATTTCTTTTTTTTATTAATTCTTTTATAAATATATTTTTCTTTATTGTTATATCGAGTTGGCAAGAAAGTAATTTCGGCTTGCACCAATAGATAGTGTTATGCTTGTTTCATTATTCTTTTGTTAATTGTGTGTACACTAAATAATGATAGTTATTTAATTTAAAGTTCATTTTTTGTACAGAAACAATAGAGTTTTATTTGACTCTAGAAAACCGAAATTACTTTCTTGCCAACCCAATATATATACATATAATATATGTATTTGTTTTTTTATAATTATATTTATATGAATGTTTTTGCAATGATGAACATTTTTTTAAGAGTGGTTTTAGATCCATGTGTATTTCTTTTAAGATTTATGCATTCAGAAATTGATTGGAAACATGTTAATTGTATACCCATAACTACCAGTATATGTTTGTAAATGGATTTATATCATAAATTACAATTGTTTCTGAGAAATAACGTAAAAGTAATTGATATATAACAAAAAAAATAGTCTTCGTTCGATTTTAACAAATTATTGGATTATCTGAGCTACTATGAACAATCTTTAACCTAAATGTGCTATTAAGAACTGACAATGCTAGTCAAGACGTCTAATGACTAAAAAATAAATCAATTGTAGTGTACAGTATCATAAATTATTAAAGATGTAACATTTATTAAAATAAAATAAAAGAATAAATAAATATTTTTAAATATATACTATGAAAATGATAAAATTATTTCTCTGTAAACAGAAAAAAAGTAGAGTTTATTGTATATAACCTAAAAAATACATACTAATTAAAACAATTCAATTTTTAATTAATTTTTAATATTTTCTGTAAATATTATATAAAAAAAGATGACTTTAAAGAAGACATGTGTTTCATCATGTAATTTTCCGAGTAATGAAGCATCTGAAAAAGCTGAAAACAGTAAAATAAAACAAACGGCCTCGACGACAAATAAAACTGAGCTTACAAAAGGAAATTATAGAAAACAAAGGAAGCCTTTGTGAAGATTTTAGTGTCGCTAATTTAGATAATATTCTACTAGATAAAAGTGATGAAGAGTGTTTTATAAATGACAAGGTTGTTGAGATGCCTGGTAGTAATGTAATAAAATGGCTACCACATGCTTACATTTTCAACTCAAACCTGTTTTACATGAGCATTTGAGTGAACAAATTTTTCCACTTTTGGAAACTAATCCGTTAATTTAATGTTGTAGTTATTTTAAATGAGAACTTTTTAAGCAGTGCTGTAACAAACATTTAACAAACAATATCATTATTTTCACATTTTATTAAATGTCCAGCTTGAAGAATTTTTTCAGCATTAATAAAATTTCGTTAAGTTGTATCGTCAATATTTTTAACTTACCAATAAAATTTACCAAAACTCAAATTATTAATTTTACCAAAGTAAAAATTAAAAATTATTGTAATAAGTAAAAATAAAAATTATAATTAATTTATTAGCTTATTTTCAGTTAACTCTGTTTGATTTTTGTTGCTTTTATTATTGAATATAATTTTATTATTGAATTTTATTATTTTATTATTGAATAGAATTTTTTTAAATACAATACTTTCTTATTATACATAACAGTGTTGAGAAATAATATAAATAAAACTGTTTCACACTGATAATGTTTTGTTTTAAAAATTCTAAGAAAAAAAGTAAAATGTCGTCATATCAAAAGTGATTGAAAAGTTATAAGAAAATAAAGTTTTCTCGCATCATCAGAGATGACTTCATGCAAACGAGCTAATTATCTCATTTATTAATATTACTAAACAAAAATGATAATATAGCGTTACTGAACAAAATATTCCTCTATCAAAAACAACAACAACAACAACGAATTAAACTCAACATAATTATAACGAACAAGTGTTGTTCGTGATCCACTCGATGCATATGCAATAAGTCCATTATTAATCTGGCATAGAACGTGAAATGATTTTCTCTCTTTTACCTTGATTACACTCACACACATATATACACATTACATATAACACATGTACAAAAATCCATGTTGTAGACGACATAGCAATATTTCGTTTCGTGACGCGAATTATCGGTGCTGATTTTTAACAACAATTTGTTGAAATATTGCCGACGAAAATTTTCCATCCAACCGAACGTTACGTGATCTACATTGGATGTGGTAATGAACAGATACCCATCCCCTTGTAACGACTCAAACCACCCCACCCATATCCCCTTCACACCACCAACCCAATTCCATCATCACAAACTCTTTTATCCTTGTCTCACTCTCGTTCAGACAGCTTTAATCGAATTTCCTGGACAAAACGATTAATCTCATTTAATTTGTCACCGAAAATGAAAGAGCGAAAGAGACGAAGGGCTGGATGGTAGGTGGATGGAAAGGTGGTAGGAGATAACATATATAGATGGATAAATACTGATGAAAATGAATACACCTGGAACATGTGTTGAAAGCAAATCTCGAAAGGTTCCTTATCCGTACCGTAATAATGGCCGAATACATTTAGGACCATTATTCGAAGGGAGCAAGTTATGTAGTCATTTTCAGATCATCAATCCCGATTGGCCTACAACCGAGTGCGTAAGCATCCGAACATCTGCACGTTGAGTTACGTACTACGGTTGAGTTACGTTCGCGTAATACATGCCAGATAACAGTGTACATAGTTTAACGAGACATGGAATTTCCTCTTCAAGGGAAATTCATTTTGGTTAAGTGAGAATTTGTTGTTGTATCTTTTAAGTAATGAAAAATGATTTTATAAAGAGGAATTTTATAATTGTTTTTAATTAAAAACGATGCATCCAATGTGACGCCTTTTTGAAACAGACAATGAAGAAATAAAATGATTTTCGTGAATGTTGTGTTTTATTTGAAAAGTATGTGAAATAAAAATAGAAAATAAAAGAATATTAATTTTTCTTAAAATTTGTATGGCTAATATAATTTTTCTCAACTTTAAAAAAAAGGCTAATCAATTGAAAAGTTAGCAAAATAGTTGATTAACGTGTAAATTAACTTCACTTCAGCGTAAAGTTTCACATAAACATTGAAAATGGCTAAACGGTATCCTTGTCGTGTTTGAAATGGCAACTGATTTAACAGAAAGGGGTAAACGAGTTTCCTAGATGTATAACCTCGCTTATATTACTTCAAGGATAAACTTTATATAACGTTTCGTCGGAGTTACACTTATATTATACTACAAGTTTGATATGCATTTGATATCAAGCTCGGATGAAGTACTTTCAAAGTCTCCTACCTTTCGATCCTACAAAATAACAACCTTACCTTTTCTAGTTTAAGATCTATCAAAGATAAATTAATAATCTGTATATTATAGTTCAACATTTCACAAAATTCATTTTTATATTAACCTTCAATAGGTCGAATATTTTTCTAGACTAATAAAAAAAATATATACATATATCTATAAATATATCTATAAATAAAGATTAAAAATAAATTCAATAGTTTCAAAAATTCTTTTTTTTTTTAAATACATTTTTAACTATTATATTATAATATATAGTTAATATATTTAATTATTATAATATTATTATAATAATTATTATTTATAATTATAATTATTATTATTAGATATATTATACTATATATTTAAATTATTTTTTAATCTTTTACACATAAAAGGGTTAAAGCAATATTTTCAAAATTGTAATCCAAAGATTCACAATTAAATGAAATCCTTACACAAAACTATCCCTTCCAATATAATTAAAAACGTAAGAAAATATTTAGAAATTAATAAATAAAATTTATTTACAAATGTGTGTGTGTTATTGGAATAAAAAATAAATTCGATTTTTAAAAACACCTCATTTTTTATAGACAATAGAAAGAAAGGAGAATGAATGGAAGAAAAAGAAAAAAAGAGGGTTGTTTGAAGGGTGGTAAAACCGAGAAACGGGAGCCAAAGAACATCCCAACCATCTGCACGTTCGGCTGGTCTTCTCAGCGGTGAATTAAACGCTTTCATCGCCCTAAGACCTTGTAATTCTCCGGTTTATTCGAGCTGAACTTAACTTGAGCGACAGGTCACGCTTGAAAGATCGTTCAAAGCTCGCCGGGGCCAAGTCGTTTCTACGCAAGCTTACTTGGTTTCTATAGAAAGGACTAGAATATAATATTACATTATGTTATATAATATTAAATTAGTATCAAAATAATTGTGATATTCTTCCTTTTTAATTATGGGATTGAGTTATTTCTCAATTATTATCATATTATATAATACTATAAAGAATGAAATTAATATTATTGATTTATTTATATTCTTTTATTTTTATTTTATTTTCATTATTTAGTACAGTACAATTTAAATATTATAAATAATTTTAGATAAAGACCCATCTAAAAATACTTACTTGGTATACAAATTATTCTAGTTTATTTAATTAAATTATTATTATATTACTTTTAATAAAATATTAATGTGTGTGTATTATTTATTAATATATAACCCTGAATCAAATTTTTATCACAAATATTGGACCATCTATCTAAAATATTGCTAAACTATAATAAAGAATAAACAAAATATTTGTACATACAAAAATTTCTATATAACAATACTAAAAAAGAATAAAAATATATTAATTAAATAGAGAGGAAGTATTAACATAATCTAATAATTTGTATCCTACTATTCTACTATAAAATAAAATGATTCACGAATTAAATTTCCTTAGTCGACAGAAATATCGCATCAAAGTTTATAATACTGTAATAAAACTAACAAGATGATACTCGTAGATAGGATTTCTAGTTGAATTCATAAATTTTCAACGACCCACGCTGGTTCTTATTACAAAACAGAAAAATGTTTACAGAATATCGTTTCATGCAGTTCTAAGCAACTCTTACAAGGACAAGGGCATAATAACAGAAACGGATCGTATGTTGTTTTCCTTTACTATTGAACAACAGCAATTCGAACGAGCAACATTCATTCGAACGGGGAGGTTAACAACGAACCCAAGAAAGAACTTTATTACGCGAATACGCGTGGGTTCTCATCATTTCAGGGATTCCTATAACGCTAAGCTAGCTTGGACCACATCATCTTCTTCCCCCACCCTTTATTCTCATTCTATTTCCCACTCACACCCACCCCCCGTTGGGCCAATAATCTCACTCAAGCAACGAAACCCCTCATAAAGACTACTTCTCTTCGTGTGTTCAATGTTCTGACTTTAATTCTCTTCTTTCCTCCTCTTTCCTCCTCTTCGGTATCTCATTCCACCACCCCCTACCATTTGGCACGATTCCATTCCATTTCTCTAGCATCACCATGCACTAATTCCTTCTAACCAACGATCGATTATTTGCTTTATTTTTTTTTATAATATACTAGGTAGATAATCTTTTTTTTAACGTAACCTAGTTCAGATTGACATTAAAATTTTTTAATAAAAATATTTTTTTTAATAATGAACTATGGTAGATTTATTTTGTTCATCATTTGAGTTTACTTAACTTAACACAGATTAACATTTGAAGGTTTTATATAATATATAAAATATTATATTAAATTTAATATTATTTAATATTAAATTAATATAATTAATATATCTTTATCTCTATAAAATTCCCCTGTCACAGTGTTTGTTATTCTTATTCTCCGAAACGACTTGACCGATTTATATGAAATTTTTTGTGTATATTCGGTAGGTATGAGAATAGTTTTTCTTATATTTCTTATACCCCTGAGTGATAAGGGTGACCCACCATAATTATTTTTCCTTTAAAAGGATATTAAGAAAAAAGAGAAAAAAAGACAAATGTTATGTGCGTAGATTCAGATCTATCTATATATTTATTAGCCACAGCAACGCGTGGCCGGGGCACCCCTAGTATTTAATATAATATTTAATATTATTGTATTTATAATATTTTTCAACCCTTTCATGATTAAACTAGTTATTAGTATGACACTGTTTAGTATGACAGTGTTTTACATTTTGTGAAGCTTTCAATGCGTGTTTGAAGATGAATACACTTTACTCGTGTCAAGAAATTTGTCTTGTACGCTAATCAAATTGGTGGTAACCAAACTCGGGTTGGTTGTCAATAAGTACTTTGTTAATTAAATAGATCATTTATTATCCTCATTTTTTAATATTTAAAATTTAATAAAAACTTACGTTCAAGTGTTTTCAATATTTTTAAATAATCAATTATGGTATCCAATTTTCTTGTTCTCCCTTTCATCCTAGTTCACATAGTTAATTCACATAATTTATTATTTATCAAATGTGGTATATAATTTTAGTTTCATTTTAGTATTTTAAATGTAGTAGAGAATGACGCATAAAAGTTGACCCCCTATCGATTTGTTTATGAATTTACGATCACGGCACGCGTTTTGATGACTCTCATGAGAGAATGATTCGTAGTATTGGAAGAACTTGCAATACCTCGGAGACTAATACTCCCTAGTCCCAGAGGTAGATGAAATTTAATCATCGATCGTAACACTCCAAGTGGTTCTACAGGTTCCACCTAGAGTCAAGTTATTCTCATCGTTATTGGCTTCTCCGTTGGCAGCAGAACGTTGTGCCGATTCGTGGCCTCAATGATATGGCTTCTCAGGAAAATTGAACTCTCTCAGTTTCCCCTAGTTTCTATTCTTTCATTCTTCCTTTTCTTTTTAGTTTGGTTTCTAACTTATCAGAATTGCCATTCGCCATTTCGTCGAATTATCCTTGATCTCATTCCTTTTCTCTCATCCCTTTTCATTTATTTTTTTTTATTCCTTACCCTCGGAATGACCTGAGCTATTCTATGTGGGTCTTCTACTAATCGACCAATGTATATCTATATATATATATCACTATCGATTATTTTATTTCTTCGAATTCAACCTTATCATTCCCGATTAACAGGATTCAATTTCGACGAGTCGTCTGAAATGAAATCTAAGAAAAATATAGATTGTAAGTGATATAGGGGTATAGAAGAGATGATAAAATATTTCTTGGATTAATGATATAGAAAAATCAAATCAAATAAAAGAAAACAAACATAAAAGTAATATCAAAAGCAATGCCAAAATCGGACACCTATCGCACGATCAGCAATTTTCTTTTCAAACCACTACCCATTATCGAAATTGTCTTCTCATTGGCTGATAAGAATTCGATAATGGGTCCTCCTAATGGATTTCACGAGATAAACTTTGAAATGGTCAGAAGAAAAAAAAATTAAATAAAAAAATTATAAAAAAAAAATCATTAAAATGGTGTTTGGTATAAAGAAGATAACATACATTGAATTATGAAAGAAACAATAAATATTTGAAATTACATTTTGGTTCTCGTTAAACGAAATATATGTTTTAACATAATGTATCTCATGTGAACGGTAAAAGCGATAAGAACGATAAACGATCTATCGAAATGCAAAGCATGAAGCAATAAAAGAGCAAACAATGTTGCTTTAATGTGTGTGTGTCTATGTGCTCGGATACGTTATTCTATTCTACGATTTATTGTATATCGTTGAATGGGAAATTTTCTATGAATGAATAATGATATACAAGGTGTTCGAAATTTCTAGTGAGAGTATTAAACTCAAAAATAAGAACAAAATGTTATATTACCATAAGTCCAGCTTTATTGAAAAATTTGACCGAGTCCATTTCATGTTGTTGCTAAATATTTAGTTGTTTTTATTTAAATTGGTTTTAAAACATATTACTAAGAAATAACAGACTTATTTTGTATTTTAGAATATTCATTGTAAATTGATTACAAATATATTATTTAATAAAAATATAGATTGACTTAGAATTATATTATATTTATAATAACAATTAAATTTAATTATTTATATAACTTAATGAATTTATATTTATTATAATTTATTATTAATGAAATTGGTCATATTAATTGATACAAATAAGGTCAGTTTTTATGGTTATCTATTTATTTATTATAATTTCTTTCTTATTTTAATATAAATAATTATAATATTATTTCATTTTTGTAGTATTAGAAAAAAACACCCCACTAGTTTTTTTGCTACTAGTATCAAATTATTTTATCCTATAGTATTATTTGATATATATATTATATAACATATAATATATGTTGTAACATATTTATATTATATAGATAACGAATATTTGTTTTAATATATAATATATATTAAATATTTAAGTATTAATTATTAAGTATTATAATTAAAAAAGAAACAAATTTACAGGATGACCTGTAACTGGTGGTACAATCGAAAAAGGAAATGATTCTGCATAAAAAAATGAATTGAAAATATAGAATAAATTTTTTTCGTTTGAAGCTTTGTTTTCGAGAAAATCGACTTTGAATTTTCGCAAAGTACGCGTGCACTTGATCATGTCTCGTTATAACGGATCTAGGAACTTTTCAGAAATACCCAACGAACTTTTCGGAAATAACCTACGAGCTTTTCGGAAATAACCTGCGAACTTTTCGGAAATTACCTACGAACTTTTCGGAAATAGTAGGTAATAAACGTAGATCCGTTATTATATGACGAGACATGATCAAGTGCATGCGTATTTTACGAAAATTTAAAGTCGATTTTCTCGAAAACAAAGCCTCAAACGAAAAATTCTTATTCTATATTTTCGATTTATTTTCTCATGTAGAATCACCCCTTTTTGCGTGTACCACCAGTTACAGATCACCCTGTATATTAAATATTAAGTATATAATAAATATTTGTTTTTAAATTTATACCATAATTGGTGTAACTTATACTAAAATACCAAAAGGTTTATTAAAACTAAACATTAAAATTGAAATTGAAATTTTATTTAATCCCTGTTACAAATTATTATATTATTTGTAATATTTTATTTTAATTTTTTTTTTTATTATGACCATGATGAATTTTATTATGACTTTTAATGTTATTGAAGAGAATGTAATTGAAAAAATGGTTGGAAAATATTACATAGCTATGTTGAATTAAATTTGAACCTATCTCCTTTAAAAAGTAACTGAACTCTAGAACGGAACGTTTCAAGAGAATCGATCTTTAAGGGTCGTAGAACGTCTTTTACAGTCCAGTCTATAGTCAGCGGATACTCCATCGCTTAAGTATCCGGTTTGGCCGTATCCGTTCGAACCGACACTTGTCCTACCGTGCCAAAAGTTTCCCAGAGCAAAGCCAATATTGAAAGTTGGCTTTCTCGCTAAACGAAAGAAGAACAAAAAGGGATGAAAAGAGAGTGAGGGAATAGTGAGGAAGAATAATGGGACTATGGTATATCATAAGATACATCTTTTTGTACTGTTTTATTACAAACCAAAAGTACTATCAAATATAAGAAATATCATGAATTATAACCATAGAAAATACTATGAAACTTTCCATTAAATTTACGTTAAGGATTGATAGTACTTAGACTTACTTACTAAATTAGTTTAAATAATTTTCGTATATATTAATATTATTATATTATATATATACTATTATTAACATTACTATATTATATACATATACACTAATATTATTATATTATTAATATTAGTATTAATTAATATTATTATTATATTTTATATTATTATAGTATTTATTAATTAATATAATAATATAATATTAATATTAATTATTAATATTTCTATATTATATATATTAATATTATTATATTATTATATTAGTAATATTAGTATATATTAATATATTATAATGTTAGTATAAATATTATACTAAACATATATAATAATAATATACTAAATATATTTAAAAAAATAATAATAACTTCCTACTGAACTTGAAACTTGAAACTTAGTGTTTTATCTTACCAACTGAATATTTATTTCTGCAATATTGTTCCATCAAAAAAAAAAAAAAATTAAATAAAATTTGATGGTACGTTAAATCGAAGTAAATCAAGGATTCGAATCCAATGGTATATATTACAACATCGAAGTGTAAGAATTTGAGAGTAGAGAAAGATAAGGGATAGAATAAATTGGAAAAGAAGTATAAAAAGAAGAAAACTTTTTGAAGCAAAAAGAAAGAAATAAAGAAAAAGACAAAAATAAAGAATAAAGGAAGAAGAGAAGAAGAAGAGAAGAGAAGAGAAGAGAAGAGAAGAAAAGGCGATGAAAAGGGGAAAAATGTTACGTAGTAGATTTGGTAGGGCGACTCGGCTTTTCCCAGGATGCTATCAGCAGTTTCGAGGCGAAGTACATCATCCCTCAGGAATACTGGACCCAGAAAGTCTCTGGAGAGTTTTATCCGAACTTGCCTTTATAAAGGGTCTCGGTTGAAGGGATGAAACGGGAGAGAGAATACGTAGATACCACTTTCTACTTTTTCTACGGCCTACATTCTCTCTCATCCCTTTCTCTTTCTCTTTCTCTCTTTTTTTTTCTTCTTTTTTCTTTATTTCTCTTTACGTAGCATGTACTAAAAGAAACTCGTGTCGTATCCAGATAAGAACCAACGGAGAACGAATTTTCAAACTAGAGTATTCGCTTTTCTATCGATGCACGGAGTTAGCCTCAGCAATTCGTCCTTCTCCTATCTTTCTATGTATCCCATTTCGTGTAAATTCTATTCAAGTGATCGAATAAAAAAAAACAAGAAAAATAGGAAAAGAGTGAACGAATAAGTGGACTTGTGGAAAACAAAACGGATCGATAGTATTTCTCTCTGCTTTTAGTAACGAAAATAGAACCTTTGATTTATCATTATCTTTTCTTTCATTTTTCATTTTTATCACCTATTTATTTAATTATTATTATTATTATTATTATTATTATTATTATTATTATTATTATTATTATTATTATTATTATTATTATTATTATTATTATTATTATTATTATTATTATTATTATTATTATTATTATTATTATTATTATTATTATTATTATTATTATTATTATTATTATTATTATTATTATTATTATTATTATTATTATTATTATTATTATTATTATTATTATTATTATTATTATTATTATTATTATTATTATTATTATTATTATTATTATTATTATTATTATTATTATTATTATTATTATTATTATTATTATTATTATTATTATTATTATTATTATTATTATTATTATTATTATTATTATTATTATTATTATTATTATTATTATTATTATTATTATTATTATTATTATTATTATTATTATTATTATTATTATTATTATTATTATTATTATTATTATTATTATTATTATTATTATTATTATTATTATTATTATTATTATTATTATTATTATTATTATTATTATTATTATTATTATTATTATTATTATTATTACTATTAATTTGAATTGGGAACTCAAAAGTTTATTGCAGCAAATACCAAATCCCTCCAGTGTTCTCGTCCCTGAGCTCGACTATTTATTTGATTTCTATTTTAAATACTAATTTTATATAATGGATTATTAAATATGAAATATCCGATTATTTTAATTACAATTTACAATTCAAAATCAAAAATTTCATATTTAATTAATTTAATATAATATTTAGTAAGAATATTCTAAATATTACATTTTGATTATTTATGAAGTAATCGTTATGATTATTAATTTTTTTAAACAATAATTAATAATAAATTTTAATGAACATAAAATACTCCGACAGTATTCGTCTATTTTGTCTAAATATATTATATTTATTTTTTATAATCGACGTACTCATGTAATACAAAATATATTTATTTAATATAATATTATTTTTATTATTATCATTTATTACTATTAACATAATTTATTTGATTGATCATTATTATCATTAAATATGAATAATTATTTGAATTATTGCAGATTATTATTTTCATCATTATCTTCATATATTATTCGTCATAATTATAATAACGATGATTATTATTATCATTATTCATATTAATATTATTATTATTATTATTATTATTATTATTATTATTATTATTATTATTATTATTATTATTATTATAATTATGCAGAATTGAGGATGTTTAATTAGTAAAATCCAATGGTTGATGTTTCAACCGTTTACCAAGAAAATCGGTCATAAATCTTACAAAGTTTACGAAAGTTTTGGTGCTGGAAGATAGCGAGCCAACGGTGGCTTTTGATCATAAGATTTCATTAGCTTCATTCCGTTGAGAAATCGAAAGGAGAATCTTGCGATAATTACTTTGCTCTCGCCTTCTTAAGTAAAGAGTAAAGAAACTCCTTCCTCTTTCCATCCCTTATTCCACCCACCCAGGCCCCACCCATCCTTTTCCTCCACATCATCCACACCTTTCCATTTTACGTTCACTTCCAACATACTTTCTTCTCTCAAAGGCACGCGTGTAATTATAAAAGTAATTCGCAACAATTTAAAAATGTCCTTCCTCGTTTCTTTTTGTAAAAAAAATTGAAATGAAAAATAAAATTTAAAAGACGTGGAATACGAATGATATTACAAAAAAAAATTTACTAATATATTCTTTAGGATTTTTAGAATATTGTTTTATGGTTTATTTGGTTACTAATAACTTCATATTAGAATAAAAATTGTTATCCAATCACGGCCCCCTAATATACTTGATTTATTAACTAAGGGGTCTATTATATTAATTTACTAATTTAATAATTTAATAATATTATAATTTATAATATTATAAAATATAATATTATTAAATAATAACTAATAAATAAATAAATAAATAAATTAATTAATTAATTAATAATATATAAATAAATATTATACTTAAAATATTAAATAAATATTAAAATAATATTAATATATTATAATAAAAATAAAAAAATTAAATAAATAATAAAATATTAATTAAAAATAATTAATAAATAAATATAATATTATTAAATTAGTTATTAATTTACTAATTTAATAATATTATAATAATTATTTTAATAATCTATTAAATACTTGTTATTATAATTCAATAATTAATCTAATAATTTAATAATTAAATTTCTTTATAAAATAACAGTTTTTATTTCTGATACCTTTTTATTTTAATTCTATTACAAGTACTGACTATTTATTTGAAAATAATAATAAATTATAAACATTTAACAAAAAAACCTTTTAGTCAAACTATTAAACATTTTCTTTTTATCCATCAATAACTTACAGATAATACAAATTAAAAATGAAAATTTAAATAAACATGATTTATTAATAATACTGATTAAAAATTAAGACCCAATAAAAAACAACAACCTTCAATAATTTTCTCCTAATGAGTGTTTCTGAGATTGGTTTAACGCCTTTTCTGAGAGAAAAAAGAAAGAAAAATGATAGAAGATAAAGTAAAAGAGGGGTCAAAGTTTACGCGTGTGTGCCTAACCCGTATCCTCACACTAAAAGGGGTTGTAGGATCGAACCCTTAAAACGAGACCCTGTGAATCTCCAGCGAGTCTTTACGCATCGTTTTTTCCTCTCTCTCACTCACTCTCTCTCTCTCTCTCTCTCTCTCTCTCTCTCTCTCTCTCTCTCTCTCTTATATCTTTATCTTTATTTTTATCTTTTTCTTTCTTTCTCGTTTTCTGTCGTCGTCGAAGAGCGCCTGGAGAGACGACGTGAAGTAATTAGAAATAATTGCGTCTCGAGGGTGAAGAGTGGCACCTACCTTTCTCTTGCATGAGCATGACCCTTAAAGCGAAATAAATGTTCGTGGCTGACTGCGAAAAGACGTTCGCTACTACTCTGTACGAGATTTCTTTCTCTTTATCTTTTTCTTTCTTTTTCTATCTCTTTCTTTTACTTTCTTTCTTTCTCTAATTGATATTTCGAAAGCTCCCTTTCACTTAGTGCCCACGGTAATTTCGTTTCTAACAAAAATTAATTACTTGGATTTCATTTCTGAAAAAGTCAAGTAAAAGATAGAAAGAGATAGACAGATAGATATTATTCGTAATGGGTTAATAAAATATTCTTTGTTTCGCGAGATATTTTCGTTGCATTATTTTCCTATTCTATTTTTTTTTTTTTATGATTCATTGTATTATGAATATATTTTTTTTCAGGGGTTTTGTATCAATTTTTTACTCCTGAAGTTTGTCCAAAGTATTATGTGAATATAACTACGGAAAAAAGTATAATTTTATATTTATTAAATTAATTATTAACTTAATGAAATAATATAATAATTGTATTATTCATAAAATGAATTAATAAAATATTTTTACTATTCATAATGAATTGATTCAAATAGTTTTACTATTCATAAAATGTATTAATAAAATATTTCGACTTGTTACACATAATGTATGAATTAAAATATTTGAAATTAACTGAGAATAAAGAAAAAAAAATCAATAAGAAACATAAAAAATAATGAAATTATAATAACATAAATTAATTTTTAAAATAAATTGAGTAAGTTGGATTAAGCACGTAGTATAAAGTTAGTCGAGTGTTTTACATAAGGGTAAATTGAACGTAGTAGACAGTACGCAATAGTGTTAATGTAACGTGATCACGTACGAACTCTGTCAACCCTCCTTTTCCGAAAACCATCTAGAGATCTCCTAGCGACGATGTTACAAAGGATTTCAATATCCTTCAGTATCCTTGGCGTCCAATCTTCCACGGAATTCGTGCGTAGTATGGTTACAATTTTACTCCAAGTTATTTTACCGAACTTTCAGTGAATATTGTTTTCTCTCTCTCTCTCTCTCTCTCTCTCTCTCTCTCTCTCTCTCTCTCTCTAACACATTGTTTCATTATGTAATTTGCTATTTAATTAAGATCTATCTAACGAAGTAAAAGCTACATTGTTTCCAACTTAGAAAGTAACATAACCATAATTTCGATACACCTCGGCTTAATTCGACTTGATGCGGTTTAGTTTGAGTTGACTTGGAAAATTTATTTCAAAAATTTATCCTAAAATGTAGATTATGTGATTAATAATTTTCAAATAATTAAAAAAAAACTATATTAGCATCTTTACGAATAAAATTAATAGAAAAATATCCTATGTTTTACATAAAATGTTAAAATATGTTAAAGTAAATTGAGGAATAATAGACTACATTTGTTTTTAAAATTCTATGGGTGAATAATAAATTTATTTGATACTCAAAATAAAAAAATATATTACAAGATATTGGTGATATTAATATTAAAATTAAAATAAAAAATAAGTGCTTTCCCATTTACAAAGCTTATTTCATTTTAAAATGTATGAATAAGGCGACCTATCACATAATTTAAATTAAAAATTATTATCTAGTAATAAAGTTAAAAAATAAATATTTCTTTCAAATTTTTCTCTAACATCAACCCACCTAAAATCAATTTACATAGTTTCACTGAAATGATTAGAGTCACCCTATAGTACATATCGACTAGATACGTCCTTGCTAAAAGTTGTGAAACGTTAGACTCTATATAACTGAACTTATGAAAGAGGAAACGCTTTTCTACGTTAGAAGAAGAGGTTCGGAGACAGCAAATAACTTTCCAACTTGCTTTCCTGATATTACGTTTCGGTAGCTCGTGCGTTTCCTCGTTGGCACGTCGATAGAGACGAAAGAGAAATACTGAGAGAAAGAAAGAGAGGAAGCTTGAATACCGTTCGATAACAATCGATATCGAACCCACTATTTCCTCTCATTCTCTTTCACTACATTCAAACCGGTCACGCTTCGAACATTCGCTTATGAGAACGCTAGAGTGGAATAATAATAACGATAATAACGCACGCACTCTCGCAAAATTTCCACACACAGTCACATACACCACATCTATTGAAAGATCTTGTTATACGAGAGAATAATGATCGAAAACTAGAACGATATTATGTTAATATTTAGTTAATTGCATTTGTATTCAATATTCAAAACCACATATTTATTTTTGTCCAATTAAAACAAGATTTAAAGGACCCTTCATTTTGAAGCATTTTGATTGGCATTAGGAAAATTATATAGAAACCAATTATACGATATTTTCTCTCATATTCTTTTCGTGATGATTTTTTATTTATTTATTTCACTATACAAATATATATCCATATGTATTTTCTTTTTTAAATTGTTTATGTGGTGTACCTTAATTTTACACATATCGTTAAATTAACGTAATACTTTTATTATATTCTTGTATTATCAGTTTTTTTAATATATGACACTAAAATAGAGAGAGGGAGGGAGGGAACATAGATTAATTAATTTCAATTGAATTATTTAAATCCCCACTATCGTTTATACATAGATTCCTAAAACATTTAGAAACTTAGAGAGTTAAATAAAATATTTGATTTTACTATCGCATCAATTAAACACGTATTTATATAAATATAAATTTTAAAAAAATCAGTAAACCTTTTATTATAAAAACACTAAAAAATAGATATATGCTATATTTTAAATATAATTGTTTATGTTGAATATTTATTTCAGTGTAGTGTGTCAACGAAGCGTAACGCGTACAATTCTAGTCTTTCAACCCCGTTCGTTTCTACGAACGAACGGTTAAGAGCCTTTTAATACCTCTCCCTTTCTCTCTCTCTCTCTCTCTCTCTCTCTCTCTCTCTCTCTCAACACGTCATCCAGTTCTCTATGTTACACGCATACACGCATTTACATTTACACATTTACATGTACAATCATATACACATCTAACTCATATATTCGCGTTCGACATTGTGAATGAACGCGAAACACCCCGGCGTAATAACATAATGGCATGTTACGGGTATTACGCAGATTACGCAGTTTCCGTTTGGTCACGCATGACGAATCCGAATTGGGGAGGAGAAAGAGAAAGAGAAAGAGAGAGAGAGAGAGAGTTAAGGGGGGAGGTGAGGGTGGTAAAAGGGAAGGCGGCGGCCCTTGGCTTCTATTCGCGATGTTTATGGGATGAATTCAACAGGACGAGGGTGCAAAGCGAGAACTTGGAGAACGAAGGCGTGGACAAGGCTTAGCCTTGTGGCGACCCATTAACAGATTAATGATTTCATAAAGGCCATTATCTTCCGGCCAACCCTAATAAATAGCTACGATGGAACTTCTGTTTTAATAACCACGTGATGACTAATGCACGATCGTGATTTTCTTGTCGAACATGAACTTCTTCCACGTTGAAAATGATTTTCTAAATGCGTGGTTAATTCATTTAGGTAACATGAGTTATATGTAGTTTGATTGATCATTTTACTGAAGTAGACAAATCATTAGGGTAATTGATTTTTTTTTCTTCTGCTGTGATCGCTAGATTAATGAACACGTGTAATATTTAAAATAAGGTTTTTGTTAACGTGAAGAGTTGTTTTACTTAACTTTTTTTCTCTTAAATTTAATCCTTAATTTAAATATTTATTATTTATTTAAGGTATGGACAAATTATTAATTAAATTATTTTATTTGAACACTAAATAAATTTGAACTAACTAAAATAATAAAAATCATATTAATTGATAATAAAATTTATATAAATTTAATAGAAGAATAATTGACTATAATGATAGGAATACTTTCGTGACATACTGTACATACAAAATTCATGCATACCCTACATACGTATATATTAGATATACAGAAGATCATAGTTTGATAAATTTCCAAGAGAATAGAAGGAAAGTTCGTGAGAAATCTCAAGACCTTAGAACGTAATTGATATTAGCTTCGATATCCTTGGTGCTTATCCGTGCTTGTAAATTCGCCTAGACAGTAATGCATACGTAAACGATGGGGGCTCGCCTTCTCTTCTCCACCCTTTCCCTTCATTCCTTCCTTATCACCCATCCCTCCCCTGAAACCCCTTCTCTCTTTCTATATCCGTCTCTTTCACAACTTAGGAAACATCCACACCGTATTCGTCTTCGTGTGTGTAGACACGTATAGTGAATGGAATTCGTCTAACCTTCTCTCTTTCTCTCTCTCTCTCTTTCTTTCTCTTTTCCACGGAATTTCATTTTCCAAGACATCCAGTATCTTCCTTCTCACCACCATCCCTCTTTTTAAACCCCCACGGGAGACAGGCTCTTACAGGGTGGGATCTTCTAAAGGCGGTGTTATGTCACAATTTGCAGGCTGACACAAGCGCGATTCATCCCGATCTTCAACTGCAACGAATTCGTCTTTCTTTCCTTCTTTCTTTCTGTTCTCAACCTTATTTTCTATTTTCTTCTACTTTCCTGATTTTTGTGATCATGATAAGTAGACTGTGGATGTTTAGGTAAGATAAATATGCAAATACGCATGTAGAACGAAAGTGAACACAGTTTGCACATTTTTGGAAATAAATTAATACATTTCAACATTTTAACAATATACAATAAACATTTAAACAGTCCATGAAAAGTATTTATATTTTATAATCCAATTCTTATTTTTATTAGACACTAATATTCTTTTTATAAAACATTGAAAATATTGACCAACAATCTTTAAATATAATGTACCTTAATAAATAAATAATGAAAAGATATAAATAATCATTCGTTTATATATTCTAATAAATAAAATAACAAAGTTAATGGTTAGAAGCCGTACAAAATGAATATTATATGAAAGAGATCCACGAACTCCTAAAGTTTAAGAACCTCTTCTCTAATCTTTCGCAAAATTTCGTATACGCGCGAAGTACCTTGATTAGTCGCCCCTGAAGCTCTTCCTTCGCATATATCTTAGAGCTTAGGGACTCCCAAATCGGATCAGGAGGAACGTAACGTGACGTTATAGTCTGAGCCAAAGATGTCTAAAATAAAATATCTTATTTCTCATTGGTTTCTATTATTTCCAAAACAAAATGATTGAATACAATAATAATTTCAATAAAAGAAATATATTTTTAAAAAGAAAATATGAAGATCAATTACAAATCAAATAGTTCATCGTTAGAATAAAATTTTATCATAATTATGGAAAATGAAATTTAAATAATATATAATTATTTAAATACACACAATAATATATATGTATATATATTATAATAAACACAAAAATATTCTGACACCAGTTTAAATTTAATATTTTATAATATTTACTTATTATTTTTATTTAATATATATTTATTTATTATTTATATTTATTTATATATTATTATTTAATATTTATATATTTATTTATTATTATTATTATTATTATTTATATAATATTTATTTAAATTTAATATTTTATTAATATTTAAGTTTTTTATTTCTTCACATTATCACTTTCCTATTACCACCATTTTGTATTTTTTCTAATAATTTAAAACATTTAATTTGACGATTTAATTGATTCCATCTTCATTTTTACATTTTTATATGATATCTGCTATGGTACTTTATTAATTTTAATTGCAATTTCGCGATACGATTTTTCCTTTCCTAAATTTTCTGGGAATTGAAGTTATTTTACAATCTTCAAATATTTTTTTAACCTAGAAATTAGCGACTTGTTCAATTCTCTTCCATTATTAAACAATTATATTATTATTATTATTATTATTAGCTGGCATTAGGAACTTGAAAGTTCATTGCCGCAAATACCAAATCCCGCCATTGTTCCCGTCCCTGAGCGCAATCCTTCCATTCGCAGTCTTCGTATCCTAATTAAACAATTATATATAATAAATAAATATTTTAAATATTTTTATTCTTTAAAAAACATGCTCTACTAAACTATAATATATTTTTTTTATATATTTATACATAAAATTAAAATACCAAATACAAATCAAGTTTATATTCGTATTCGAATATTTTTCTTATCGACTGTAGATAAATAGATAAAAGAAATAGGAAATATATGGGAAGAAAAGCGAAGTAAATGGTAAGAATCAAACCGAAGGCTATCAAAATGGCATAGGACGTTTTTCCAATAGTACACATTGCGATTTTCCTATCGCTAGTCCAACTACACACTTGTATATACTTACTTAGGTTACGTGCGTGGATACAAGATCCGTATACGCATTTCCCTTCCCACACTATCCCTTTTTTATAACGTTGCACGTGCTTCCCTTACGTCATTCGTGGTTATCGGTAAAACGTGACGTACGAGAAGCTTTCTCTCCCTACGTCTCTCTCTCTCTCTCTCTCTCGTTTTCTTCTGAAGAAAAATGTAAGTATGCTATCTAAAATTCTATCCGTCGAGAAGGAAAGAAAAAGAAGGACAGGGGGAGGGGTGGGTGTCAGATGAGGGAATGAGATATGCGATATCTTCTAAAGAAGAACAAAGAAAATCGATAATGGAAAGTAAACGAATTTCTAATTGAAAATTTTATCCGGGGTTCTATCATTTTTGATAAGATGAGTAAACTTACTTTGGTAAACTTACTTATTTTGACCATTGACAAACTTCCTTCTACTTGTTTATCCTGTCTCGAGATAATACTTTCATCTTACCTGAAAGCAGAAGAAAATTATATTAATTTTTTATTTGATAATATATTTAACGATTAAAAATATAAACTAATTTTGTTAAATGATTTACAATAATCGTAACTGTTAGCAAAAAAGAAATGTTTATAAATTATTTTAAGAATATATTCAAAGAACTATTGTTTAAAAAAAAAATTAACGATAAAAAGTTTTTCTATTATAAGCGATAAATAAATCTTACTTTGATGTAGAATTTTTTTAATACAAGATTTCAATTTTATGCGATTAAAGCATATTTTATTTTACATATTAAATTTACGTGAAACGTTTGAAGGGTATTAAAAATGAAAAAGAAGGGATTACATTTTTTTTTGTTACTCTGACACCAAATAAAATTCATTACGATTTCCATGAATTTTTATAATTAGTTTTTTCTATAGAAATGAGCGAATTAAATATAATATATTTATATATGAATATTTTTCTTTAATATTTTACTTTCGTATTTGGGCAAACTCTATTTACGTGGATTTATTTCTTCCTAGTAAAATCCCCCAAAAATATATCAATATAATAATCTTCGTAAATCGAGAAACGTATATACTCGTACAAAATTGAAAGATAGAAAAATAGAAAGAGAGAAAAATAGAAAGAGAGAAAAATAGAAAGAGTGAAAAATAGAAAGAGAGAAAATATATGTTGAGAAATACTCGTATTTAGTTTAACCATTAAAGGTAACTTCCATCGTAATGGCTCAACATTATCTCAGGTTCAGCTTCGTTAAGGTGGCACACGCGAGATCGTATCTTCTACTTCTCTCTTTCTCTTTCTCTTTCTCTTTCACTCTCCTTAAACGGCCAAGAATTCGTAGGAACTTAGGAGTACGATATTACAGAGTCGTTACTTCGCGTATAGAATTTCATCGAGAAGCTAAAGTCTAGAAATCTCCCCCTTCTCTCTTTCCATCACAAACGAACACACACACATACTCACATACACATACCTTCAAACATACTTTCGTAGATGCACACCTTTATATGTACACCTTTCCTCATACATACATTCATAGAAACTTACTATAAACGCATATCTTTATACATACAAACCTATCATAGATACAAAATTATATACGTATAAGCTCTTTTACATACACAAACATATCTTCCTACTTACGATGTTTTATATATATACGGGCTTTTCATATAAACCTTCATACATACGAATCTTCATACATACAAACTTTTCAAATACACATACATCTTCATATATATAAAGCTTATATATATATATAGATACTTTCACGTACACAAATACATATGTGAATACATTCATAGATACATACATGAATACTTTCATATACATATATAGATAAATGGAGAAGTATAAACTTGTACTTTTGATATTAACCATATAGCTAAAGTGGAGGTGCTGGAAATAAAGTTCAGCAGAGTATGCTCACGTCTGAGCGTTTAAAATCGGAGCCGGTATTGTTTGCACGAGCACCCACGCGACCTTAACGAGCGTGCCGAGACCGTTGAAATAACTCGACCCGAAAGTATGGCAGCTTTTACCCGAAAGGTGTTCGATTTTATTGCCAACTGGATATCGAGTTTCCTTTTCCTTCTTATTCTTATTTCTCTTAATCGAGGAAGGAGTAAATAAGAAGGAAATAGGAGATATATAAAAAATGATACATATGTAAAAGCGTAGGATTGGTGTACAGAAAAAACGGAAGAAGAAAATGTCACAGTCCTTGAATCCTCTTCTTTTTTCTATTTTTGTTTGTTTCTTTGCTTTTCTTTTTTTTATTCCAGATTTTGCAAAAGATAGTTTGCATTCGCACCAGGGTTCGAGCAAATTGGACGAGGAATTTCATTTTACCGGATGAGAGAGAAGCCCCCCATAAGAAGAAAAAAAAATACGGGAGAAGTTTTACAGAAGAATGTAATATTCTGTGAGAAAGGCCAAGAAAGAAAGAATGAAAGAAAGAGACAAAGAATGTCATCTTGCGCGTGAAAGTGGATACCTAGAACGAAATTCAATATGATAACGTCGAGATCATCTTCCCTACTTCTGTAAAACGTTTTCTCTATTCTCACTCAACTAAAGAAAATATTTGACTTCGTTGTTGTTGTTGCTGTTGTTGCTGTCTTTCTTTTTCTCTCTTATATTTTTATTCATATTTTTTTTTACTCAAATGTGTCCATGTCGTTGCCTGTTGCATCGTAAATCCAGGAACGTTGCATCGTAAATTCGCCTATCGTGTATGAACCTTCACGTAGCCCGTAAAATTTCGAATTCTGACTTAGCTGCGTATGCAAGAAAGTGAGTACCTACTTTGAATATAAAAAAGAACATAACAAAGAAAGAGAGAGAGAGAGAGAAAGAAAGGGGGTGTGGAAAAAAAAACAAAAGCTTTCATCCCCTTTTTTCCTTTTTTTTTCCTCGTACTCATCTAACAATGGAATATCTCTAGCGGGAAGGTGCACTTCATTCGAACTGGCTAGAAAAATTCTGTAGAAATGTAAAAACGCAATCGGTCTCTCAACTCTTTCAACGTGCATGCTCACAAAAGTCGAATCGAGAATGTTTGTTCACGGTGAACTCCATTGCATGTATATATACGCACATGAACTATTTCAATAACACACGTATAAACCAGATATACATGCACATATATAGAAATATTGATTACGTAAAACGAATTCGTTTCCGGAATGTTTGCCTTTGACGATTTCTCCTTTTATTAACAAATTAAAGTGACGAACAATGATATTCTTTTTCTCGGTCGTTGAACTCTCACAACGTTTAAAAGAATTTGTATTTGTGTGTATTCATGTGAGTGATAAGGTAGGTAGATGAGAGGTGAAATGAGAGTGCCACCGAGTATTATCATTATTCTATGGCAAAATTGGTATCCATTGTTTGTTGATGGGCTCGCTAATTACCTAGCGCCACGAACTGACGTTCCAAAGGGTTCGAGGATTAAGTAGATCGGATGATATTAGTCTGCGGTTTCTGCTAAATGCGTACTGTCTACTACAGTCTGAACCTTGCAATAAGTTTCCTTAATGCTTATCTCTTCCCTTTCCCTTCCCTTCCCTTCCCTTCCTTTTACTTTAACGCTTCTTCCTTATCTTTTTTTGGATCATTATCGATATGCTTTGATTAATCCTTTTTTCACTTTCATCCATTAAATGAATGAAAGTGATATATATATATATATATATATATATATATATATATATATATATATATATATATATATATATATATATATATATATATATATATATATATATATATATATATATATAATATAATATAATATTTTTGTTACATTTTTTAAAATCTATATTTTGTATTTAATGTTATTAAATGGAATGAAGGATTTTTTTCTAAAAGGAAAAAAGGTTTTCTAATTTTTTGGATCGGTGATATTTAAATTTTTACATATGTTTGATAATGTTTTGTGTTTTATATTTATGTCAATGAAGATATATTTAATGATACTCAGTATAAACCTTAGATCCTAATATATTATTAAATATTTTTAATATTATATATGAAAATAATGAAACAAAGTTGACATTAATTGGCCAAATTATATTATACATTCCCAAATATAATATGTACATGCGTAGATAGTACATAATATATCAGAAGCTTCGACGCGCGAAAATCTATTACACGGAATGGACTCCGAGACAATGTGGTGCATTCATGTTGAAACAGTCTGTAGATTATATGTATGCTAAAGGACTTGGAAGCTCCGTTAGAACCGATCTCTCGGTGTATCGTCCTCATGATATCTGTGGGACCGAATACACGCGGTAATGGATCCTCCGAAGGGTTGAAATTAATTATAGGACGTTGCAGCTATTACAAAGGGTGGGTGAGTGAAAGAGAGAGTGGGTGTGAGAGGGTGTATGGTATGACGCGACAGCGGGGTCAGAGGACAAACTTGTTACCTGCAGCTTGCACAGGGAATTTCAAACGTTTACACGTTATGTCGAGGGTTTGTTAACTGGAGATAAGCGTTATTGATTTTTAACTTTTCTCATCATCCTTCTGACATTTCAATCTAATCAATGCATGAACTTGAACCGAAAACATAAGATATTGATATAAGATAGGTATTATTTTAGTTGTATTTTCATATCATATTTTAATAAACTTTATATACTAATAAGTATAATAGATATAACATTATATATATATATATATATATATTGGTTTTATACATTAGTATTGTTAAATATGATACTATACTGATAATTATGATGAAGATCAGTTTTTACTTATATAATTTATCTAAGGATAATATTTAATAATAATAATATGTTAAGATTTAGGACTATATTAAATAATATTAAATATATTTTAATTAATTTTAATTATTAATAAACAAAAATATAA
This sequence comes from Polistes dominula, assembly GCF_049000335.1. NCBI lineage: Eukaryota > Metazoa > Arthropoda > Insecta > Hymenoptera > Vespidae > Polistes > Polistes dominula. Next base: position 7,621,372 of record NW_028301152.1, on the reverse strand, counting down.
ATTACTATGTTCAAAATAAAAACATAAAAAAGAAAACATTGGTATTAAAAAATAATCAAAAACAAACCTAATAAAATAATTAAAAACAAACCTAATAAAATAATCAAACAAACCCGTTCATTTCAAACTGGAAAAAGAAGAAATGGAAGAAACGAATTGAGGAAAAGAAAGAAAATCACAATCCTGAATTTGGGATAAAACGTAGAGTTGTAGCATATCTCGACGTTAAAGAACGACTTCGATACGGAAACGGTGGTGCACTTGGTGAATTAAATCGTTTCTCGTACGTGTGCCGAATCGAGAGCTCGGCAAATTTTGTGCTGGCTGGATGGTTGGTGTAACGCGTAGCAGGTGCACGAGCCTAAACTCGGTTTAGGCGAGAGAAACGACCGCTACTTTCGAGTGTCTTCTTGATACGACGTTGTAGAAACGTAGTCAACTGTGGTAGAGAGATTCTATCGTTCGAGATTTTCTCTACCTCTCTTTTTCTCTTTCCCTTTCTCTCGAATGAAAGCCAAAGACTGTATTCCAGAAAATTTATCGACCCTGAGATCGTCTTCGTAATATTATTCTCCATGGAATAGGCTGCTTCTGAAATGATTGCATCAAGTGAACCTAGATTTTCCTAATGTTTTTATATTTATTTAACTAATACGTTTATAAATATTTATTTGTTAATATTTTGTTAAATAAATAGTCGATATCTGGATAAATGTGTATTTTATAAAATACTTGATTTTTAATTTTTGCACAAGATAGTACTATTATAATATTTTTTGTTTTAATGAAATTTTGTATTTAAAAATGACAAAATTAATATAGATTTATATTTATATTTATATTTAATACATGTTTTTTTATTTTATTTGGTTACTATTTTTTAATATATATATATGTATATATAGAAATAACTAAATAAAATAACTAAGAAAAGAAATAACTAAATTAAAATTATATATATATAGTTATGTATAGTGTATAGTATAGTATACTATATATAGTAGAAAGAGGAGAGAGAGAGAGAGAGAGAGAAAGATAGGAAGATCAAAGTCCAACGAGACAAACATCGACTATGTTTATATCGATCAGCGAATTCTAGGAAATTCAATCTTTTCAAATATACTAAATAAAAACATTCCCGAAAGACCGAGTAAGGTGAGTAAGAGGTGAGAGGTGATTCATACGAGTACATACGTGTCTTATTTTGATTTTGAACGACGTAGAGACGAGTCGTAATATTTTCACTCTTCTGGTAAGAATTTATACATACGTAATTAAAAAAATAATATTTTATTACAGAATATTATTAAATCTTATTTGATTTATAGATTTATGCAGTCATCACCGATGATGTGAATATCTCGAAATTATGTAAGTAGATCTGTAATCAAAATTACAAAACCTTAATATTTTTTTATGGTTTTATGAAAGATTTTTATCATAGTCTGACTCTTTTTATAGTTTTAGAAAAACATTTATTATCATTCAATTTTTTTTATGGTTTTAAAAAGACGTGTTCATTCTTTTTATGATCTCGGGAAAATCATTGGAAATCTCTCATCCCATTGAAATCAGATTAATCAATAGTGGAATATGTAACAACATGAAAATATTTGTATTTTTATTTTTTTTAATTTTAGAGATTTATTTGTTAATTTCCAAATGGACGTAACAACCACCCTGTGATGAGATCCGGTAACCGATATTGCTTACGGTTTCCATAAAATTAGTATAGTGCAACGTAAGCACTGTCGGGTTAATGATTGACGTTTGATATATTAGAAAACATTAACTTCTCGTTTTGTTAATTAAATGTAATGTGAATGTAATGATTTATTTAATTAATTACACGTCATGATTACTTTTTAAATTTTGATTTAAATCTATTTTATTTATTGTCATAGAAAATTCACATAAATAATTTAAAACACGTTTAATCGATGACACGAACAACTTGCTTTAACTAAATTCTGATTTTCAGAACTTCAATTGCTATTGCATGCAATGTATTCTTATAGTCAATATTTGTTTAAAAAATGTTGCATTTTGTGTATGCAATCGCAATTACTTTAAAAATAATTGATAAACAAAGCTGCGTATTGCAGAGTCAGTCTTTTTATTCGACGAATAAAAAAATCTCTTTCGGTCGCATTGAAAACAACGTAAGAATTTATTAAAACATTTTTGTTAAAAAAAAAAAACAATTTTATCGGCACGTGATTAAAATTATTAACACATTTTCGGCTAATTCGGTAGACTAGAATTTCCATTTCTATTTTGTTCACATTATATACAATATTTTCATAATAATTATTTCTATTTTTTCTAGCCATAATCTTTAATAATTGAAAATATCTTGTGGGGAATTGTGAATATATTTTATTTTAAATTAAAATTGCAATTTAAATAATAAATATTAACTATTAATTGCAGCATTTAATTTGGTGCATTGATAATCAATTTATTATGGAATAATAACAGTTGTATTATTATTTTATAAATAAATAATTATTTTCAAACGTATTAGCAGCTTGTATTTACAAAAAGCAACCAAATTAATTTCTGCATTTAATATTTACTTGTCTCGTGTGACAAGTATACTCGTCATTTACAGCTAATTAATTTAATAATATTAGTTATTTATTATAAATATTAATCACTTTTATTTTACATTAGAGTATCAAAAATTTTGCAAAATTTTCATTCAGAAAGATTATTGCTCCTTTTATAATTGTAGCAAATATCGTATATTTAAATAAAACAATTTACAAAGGAGTATAAATGAAAATGAAAATAAATAAAAGAATAAAAGTGTGATGGTGGATGTATTTACGGGGTGGAGGGTTGATGAACAAAAATATGATAAAAGAATATTAAAATGTATAGAAACATATTACATTTCAATTGATTTTAATCCAACGGATTTCTCGATGACGATTCTATTCTGACCGGTTTCGACGGATGGATTAGCGTTTAATCCGACGCGAAGGGCCGGTTGATTTTTTTGTTTTTCCCCTTTTTTTTTGAGTTCTTCCCTGAATAGTACGAATAGAACGAATAGTAGAGGAAAAACCGTGACATGAGTTGATCTCTCGCTGGGGGGATATTTTCTCTCTCTCTAACTCTTTTTTTTTCTTTCTCTTGCTCTTTGACGATATTGTGTAAAATTTTTTGACGCAAACGCATGAACCTTGCATAAAAAGAGAAATAGAAATAGAAAAAAAAGTAACAATAAAAAAGAGTACATAACAGAATGAAAGAGAGAGAGAGAGAGAGAGAGAGAGAGAGAGAGAGAGAGAGAGAGCAAGTAAAAGAGAGTAGAAGAGAATGGATGAATGAATGAATGATAAATATTTATTTAGGTTTTTTAGTTATTGTACATTGAACTATGAATTTAAATATTCTATTTTAGTTTTAAACCTTTCGCTACTATAGGCGACTATAGTCACTGTTCATAAAATGCAGCGTATTTTACATACGATTATTTTATTTATTTTATTACATTTTATTTATTTTTAATTATTTATTTTTAATTATTTCATTTATTTATTTTACATACGATTATTTTATTTATTTTTATTTATTTATTTTTTTTTATTTTACATACGATAATTATATTCATTTTAATTATTGCAGCGCATGCAATTATGGTGCATATCAAATATCCCACTCTGAACATATAATTATAGTGTTTTGTTTCTTTCGAACAAAAATAAAATATAAATATTATATATAATAAATTTACTTTTAAAATACAGGTTATTTTCTTAGTAGTAGTAAATTATTTATGACATTAAAGATAAATATACATATATTATAATATATTTTCTGCCTTATTGACACAAATTGTATCGCATGCAGCATATCTTCCACCTCGTAAAGTGGAACCTCTCTCAATGTAAAATGACTGTAAAATGATCCAGTGGGAAAAATAGAAAAAGAGAGAGAGAGAGATAGAGACGGAGGAAGGTAAAAGGAAGGGAGAGGGGGGGGACATACGAGTATCCATTGTACTTTTTTTTTTCGCAATACGTTGTTAACTCTTTTCATCGGATGCGTGCGCGACGGAGAACGGATGTGGACCGAAAGAGAGACGTGAAAAAGGGCGAAAGGGAAACGAAGAGGAGAAAGGACACACACACAGAGAAAAAAATAAAAAAAGAAAAAGAGAGAGAAAGAGAGAGAGAGAGAGATCGTTTGTCCGTTATTCTCCGCGAGCTTTTCGTTCGGTTTCGTTTTCATCCGTTCGAAGCTTTTCGGATAGCAGGGCTTTGTTTTATGGCAATCGACAAACCGCTATGGAATTTAAAAGCTTCACGTGGGACACAGAAGCTAAGGGAAATAGAGAGATATAGAACGTCCAGGGACTCTGCACAGACCTACCTCCCTGTCTGTCTACCTGCCTACCTGCCTGCTTAACCAAATTGCGTGGAATCAAATTTCTATCTCTATCTCTGTCTCTTTATTTTTTCTCTTTCTCTTTCTTTCTAAATGACATTCAAACCACAAAAAATGCTTGAAAAATCCCTTGCCAAAGGAGACTCATTCAAGGACGAAATTACAATACCGCAAAATCCCATAATGCGGTGAGGAGGTGAGGATGTTCGGGGAAGAGACAGGGGAGAGAGGGACTAATCAATCTTTAAGATAATTTTTTGTTATTTTAATTTTTTTGTTTCCCTTTTCTAATGTTCTCTTATCATTGCTCCTGTTTTAACGCATTAATTCGATCCACGTCATAGGAATTGCAGCCGTCCCACGTTCAGCTACGTGAATAGAATATTTCATGAAAGACGTAACGAGCGTGAGATACTTCGGTTTAGAAAAGACAACGAGGATAAGGAGAAATAAGGAAGAGGAAGATACATTCCGTTAATTATCTAGGGTGGCACAGAAAAATCTAATACGTGATATTTGAATTTGTATATTTATAGAAAGAAAGGAACAATATATCTTTTATGATGATTTCAATAATATTCAAAAATATTTTATTCATAATTTTTATTAAAGTGTTTATATACATACATACATGAATAAATTTTTAATAAAATAAACGATGTGAGCATATAATATAATTTTGGAAAATAATATTTGAAAAAATGATTTATCTTTATATAAGATTTAATTATTTATATTAAAAAATATAACTTATGCATATGCATATTTATTAAAATAAATTTATTAGAATTAAAATAAAAAAATAAATTTATTAAATTTATTAAAATAAAAAAAATAAATATTTGGGGAATTAAATTTTTTTATAAAATAATAATGAAATAAATAGTAATACGATTTTATGAAATAAAACAATATTAAAAATATAATGCAACTTAGGAAGATAATATTATACGATATATGTATATTATACTTTTATCAAATAACAGAAATGCTTGCACACGCGGAAACACAATTCACGTTAAAGTTGAACGTTAAGAGAGAAAGCATTAAAACCGTCTAGTTAGAATGATTGACTAAAAACAGTAATGGCGACAAGTAAGAGATAACGATACGATGTTATTTCCCTCTGTACCCCTTAATGACTCATCGATAAATTATTACCTTTATCGCCCTTAACATTAAGTATCAGGAGGGAGGGTAGAGGGAGAGGTACGGTAAAGTCCTAGCGTTATTTTCCTCGACACCTCGCGGGAATTTTTACGAGCATGGAAAAAAATCTCGATCGTGCGATCACTCGAGCGGATACTCCCGTTTAAATCTTCTTACGAGACGTTCCATTTAAAACTTTTTCCATGGTAAAAGGGAAGGCTAATAAACTTCACTGATATCTCCCTCTGGAAGTGCAAAATCGAGCGAACGAGCGTGTCTCATCTTTAAAGAGTCCCACAAACGACCGATCGAATTCTTCCATTTTTCCTCTTCTTCTTCTTCTTCTTATTTTATTTTCATCTTTCTTACACCTTTTCAAAGACCTACGTAATCGAAATGAGCTTTGGGTTCAAAAAAAATGGACGTAATTTATGTTCCTTATCTTTTTCCTCTATTAATTATAATTATTTCAGGTGACACTTAATATTATGCATTTACAAAGTAACTAATCTAAAATATATTTTGCAATAGTTGGTATGCTGGACATATTGAGTTGGAAAAGAAGTTTATTCGTATTTTAATAGAATGGTGAAATAAATTTTTATTAATAATCCATAATTCGAAAATTAAAGTATATTAGATATATATTTATATAATATTGTTTAGTTTCTTAATGTATTAACACTATGCCGTCCGGTGGCACCACCGTTGGTGCCATGCGAAAATAATCGGATAAATGCCGGTGGATGGTTTCATTTAAAAGATAAATAGTATATATAATAAAAAAAGTATCCAAAACAAAATATGAATAAATAGATAAACACATAATATAAAAAAATATAGAGGGATACCATTGCAAACTTATGGAAACTGACGATAAGATTAATAATACAGTTGTGAAAAAACTTGAGTATTTCCGAAGATTTTTCAAAAGATTATGATAATCGTAATGACATAAATAATGTTTAATATCTTATAACCCTTATTATGATAGATTTTGAAGTTATAGTTTATTATTTAAAGATTGCTTCATAAATGCATGTCAAACATTCAGGGAGAATACGAAATTTCATATGAAGTTCGATGTACTTGAATTTTCGAGTTATGGGAATAATTGAAGACAAAATGGTTTGCATACTAATGCTGAAATGAGAGACGTGTATTTACTAAATGCCAAGCAAAACGGAAATGGATTGGAAACATGTCGGTTATAGAAAACTTTCTGGAACGTAGAATTCCATATCGTAGAATATTTTCATCCAATTATACTACGTTATATCTTTCAAAACAATGAAAGTATTGCCAGATTCGATTAGTATTACCAAAGTTATCCAATTTTAAAGTCACCTATAGGAAAATAGGAATAAACTTTTTACTCAATTCAATAAAATATCAACTGATATCAGACAACAAATATGTACTTTGTAAAAAATTATTCTTCCATTAAAGTTACGAACAAGTTGAGCTTCCAAGTCTCGTTTCTAAAATCCCTCAAACGACTGATCGATTTCTTCCATTTTTTTTTCTCATCCCGCTTTAAAAGACCAACGTAATTGAAATGAGCTTTGCTTCATAAAAAAATCAACGTGATTTATTTTCGCTATTTTTCCCCCCTCAAAGTTTAGTAATGAATAATTAATTAAATAGGATGCCATAGATATCACATACTATTTTTTTAAAGTAACAAATTACAATTTGTTTCAGTTGAACTGTTAGAAATAATATTTTATGTTATAAATTAAATGTTATCAAAAGATGAATTCACTGTACAAATATATTTTTATATCATAACCAACCTTCAAAGAATTTTATTAATATTTTAAATAAAATATTTTCACATTGTACTCAATTATTTCTTTTGTTTTTTTATTTTTTAAAAATATCTACTATATTGAAATTATTTTTTCACTCACGAATCGATTAACTAACGCGTTCAAACAAAACACTTAACGGTGACCTGATAGAACGTTTAATAGGAGCCAACAGTTCATGTGAAACTTTCTCTTACTCTTTTAACCCTCTTCTTCTCATCTTTTTCTCACCTTTTTCTTCCCTATATCTTCTTGTCATATTTTTACCACGAAATCTCTGCCATACGATAATAAATTTCTCTACGGTCGCCGTAAATTTCACCGTTAGAGCGTGCTCAGAAACTTTGGTAAATAATTCTTCAAGATACGAAGAAGGTAGGTCCTTTCTATATAATTTTACACATTCACATGTAAATATATCTTATTATTATTAATATTATTATTATTGTTTTCTTTGTCAGAAAACTTTTACTGAATTTAAATATTAAATAAGCACAAGCACAAGCACAAGCACAAGCTCAAGCACTTTGACCATTTAAACAACTACCATCAACCATCACATCACTATTACCACCTTCTACTAACCCTTCCCGCCCTTTTTCACCCCTCTCATACTTCTGTCTTCTCTCTTTCATCGTAGTTGTCGTCTTCGCGAGACTCCGAACTATTCGAAATCTTCGCGGAAACTTACGAGACAGGAAACTCAAACCAGACTTGGGATTTCTACTTCAGCAACCCTCTCATCCTGTCCCCCCTTTGCCTTTTTGGGTACAAGTAGAAGCTTTTATAGGAAACTCGTAGTCAACGAGTGACGTAATCGTGCGTATCGTAAAAAAAAATCTGATTGGTTCGTTGATTTCTTTTTTATTTTGTGTTTTCTTTACTAACAGCTATTTTTTTATTTTTATATTAACTTTTAACTCTTATTTTTTAACTCCCTAAAAAAAGGGTATCGATATTTGTATTAAATTTAAACCTTTAATTTTATTTATATTTTAAATTTATTTATTATAAATAAAATTTAGAAAATAATAAAAAGCACATTTTATTTGTAATATTTTACAATCGAAGATCTGTAATATCATAAAAATCGTTGATTTTTATACATTGAATTAAAAAATATCCTGCAATTGAAAAGAAAGATGTGACTGCCATAAAAAAAGGAAAAAGAATAAGGAAGAATAAAAAAAAATCCCTATGAAGAATTCAATAAAACCCTCCAGGGAATTGAATTAAAAGGAACAATAATAAACGAAGAGCAGGACGATGGTTTTTCCCTTTAAATGGAACAAGTGATGGCACACGCCATGTAAAATGTATTTTTATATGGTGTGCGTGGTTTGTCTCGAGTACACGTGGAAATGATCTTTCACCATTACCTCTTTCTCTTTTTCATTCTTTTTTCTCTCTATCTTTATCCTTTTCTACGATTTTCTTTCACCAGGTCACCAAACTCTTAGGTTCAGCAGCACTGCATGCGTGTATTCATATGCGAGTATGCACTTGCATTAGTCGTATGACCAAAGTCGCGACTGTCTGCTGCTGTGCATCGGTGTTTCAAGTCCCGTAGCCTTTGTAAAGGGACACAACACAATAGGGGGTCGATACATAAAAGCAACTTCAATGCAACTTCGATGCAACGCGTAGCTACCTAAATGCATTTATACGTGCCGCACGAACTCACCGATCGCCCATCGTCCTTTTACAAAAGATTTTGACCTCGACCCATCCCTCCTACCATTCCCCCCTTTCTCTCTTCTCCCTTCTCTTACCGTCTCTCCTTTTATTGAACCATACAAGTTGCTACGTGTGTTTTGTTAAGGGAGTATTCTAGTGTGACCACCCATTTCGAAGTGATTTTTCGAAAATTAATTGAAAGAAACGTTTTAATTTCTACGATGTTGCTTTTTTGTACATGTAATTAATTTTTATTTGAATTAAAGATATATCATAAAATATAGACGTTTCGATATTTTAAGGTGTATTAAATAAAATGAATCAATTGATTTAAAAAAAAAATAAGAAAATAGGTGTTAGGTTTAAAAAAAGAAAATGTAATTGCATCTGCCTGATGCCTCAGTGATGTGTTCATACATAAAATATAATCGTAGAAAGTAAGAAAGCTAGTTATGTCATATAATATTATTCTTCAATCATTTATTATTTGTTATTTTTACTTTAAAAAAAGAATAATAACTCGTCCTAGTTTGAAGATTCATACTCTGCATATATGTAACTTGATCGATTTTATTGAGTTGGCAACTAAGGCATTGCTGATTTTAAAAAGCCACCTATCGATAAAATATGCAATTATTTACTTGCCAATCCAATAGATATTTTCAGTCTATACTATTTAAACGACATAAAAATAATATCAAATTAAAATCACATTTCTTATATATTAGGTCGAGTCATAAATAACTTCCGTTTTTTATGAGACAAAGAATGGCATTTTTGGGACTGATAAGTACAAGACACTTTTCAAGGAATTTTTTTTTGCACTCTTTGCAATTGTTGAACGTATCTATTGGATTTTGCTTCAATATTACCTTTAAAAGGTTCATCAAAGTCGGAAATACGTCCTGCACTCGGTTCATCTTTTAAGATCGTATCTCTAGAACGGAATTTTACAAACTAATTTCTGACTGCCCTATCAGTTATCAGTTCTGCATTGTATACGCTGCATATTTTTTCAGTTGCCACTTTAGTGCTATTGCCTTGTTTCAATTCTTAAAGCATTACATATCGAATATGCATTTTTTACTATCCATTTCAGTGGTTAAGAAAAACAGTTAAATGTAACATTGACTACATAAAAAATTTGACAGAAGACTAACTGAATCCTCATCTATATAGTGATATCGAAAATCCGTTTGTTTCGGTGACTTATAGTAAGTAAATGCGAAAAATAGATTCTGCATAGTCGCATCGGAAGTTACTTATGACTCGACCTAATATTATATCGATTAACCCGATATATCATTATGACATGTAAAACATGACTAAAATGATATTTAACAATTTAACTACTCACACATCAGTTTAATTAAATTATTAATAAAAGATAACATCTTGTGTACATAAAAAAAGGAAAAGATAACAAAATGTTTGCTTAAACGTAGTCTTATCTTGTAATCACTCGTTTTAAATGATTTATCCAGTAGGTAAGACTATTAAGCCCTTATGTTATTTTTTTTTAGAATAAAAGTTAAAAAAAGAAAAAAATGATAAAAAATAAAAGACTAAAGATAATCGTCGAGTCTCCCCAGTTGGGTATTTACGATCAAACGATGTTTATAATTATCGATGGATAGTCGATTAAAACCCATGCAGAACCCATTCGAAGGGCGGTAACGAAACGAGACTCAACGAGTACGCGTTAGTCCCTGTGAGATGATCGTTTTTGCTCGTAAACGGTCTCGAACGTAGCAATTAATACGGTGATTAAGGGGTATGGTCGATCGGAACTGAACGTTCTACTAATTTCATCTATCTAATTACCTAGTATAATATATGACCAATGAAAATGGATATCTGCTCTTTTACATTCAAGGACAACGGTTCTTAAAACTATCGATTAAAGGTTTAAATACATAATATCAGTTTATCAAAGTAAAATTATTATTGTTTTTAATCCTTTGAATCATTGAAGAATCTGTGTATATTAAACACTGTTGTTGTACTTTCAATAATAAAATATGCTGATCAATCAACGTTCTAACCACATTGGGTTGAATGAAAAAATTGAGTAGATGTCAGAAGGGTTAGTAAAGATGTTACTCGAATCCTAAATGGAAAGGTAAAAAGAAATCCAATACACTGATCATAAATATTGCGAAAAAGAACCAGAACAAACTATATGAACATGCTTTTTTTTAAATGTAAAAATGTAACTCATTAACTTCGCGACTTAATAAACATTCCTTTAATCGTACGAGTCTTCATTTGAAATTGAAATGAAAAAGAAAAAGAAAGTAAAGCACTCTCGACTAGTTGGATATCATTTTGAAAGCATTAAAATACGCAAGGGGTGGTGTTGCGTGTTAATAAGCTGTAGGACAACAAGAAAAAATCGTAAAAGAAGAAGAAAATAATATGTACACGTCTACAGAAGTATACAGTAGATTCTTGTAAACTACGAGTTGCTAGAACGTAACAAAAATATTGCTACTAGTGTTTTCATATTACAAGATTTTTTGAAATAATAAAATGCAATTGAACATAATTTAAAAAATGAAAAATACATAAATTTATATAATTAAATTTTTATTTAAATTTTAATAAAATAAAATATCTTTCACGTGTATCAATAATATGTTTGTTTGATAAATCTCACATGTGTGCAATTTATTTTAAAAATATTGTCATATTTGATAAAACATAAAAAAATGTATCTATAGAAATGATCATTAGCAACATTTGCAATATACGAAAAAAAAAAAACAATTTCTTTACAGTACAATTTCGTATACTACAAATTCTCACAACATTAAGGGTGCATTAATTCGCGTTATAGATGAGTCTACTATATTTCAAGCTAAGTCCAAAGATCAATAAGACTAAAGAGCACACCGAAATATACTAAAGTACACGTGCTACGAATAACGAAGGACGTGTTTTATCTTTCTCTGTCTTTCGTTTTCTCAAAAAAGGATCGAGAAAGGTTGTTTGGCGGCCCTTTAACGCTCGTCTTGATATTTGCATACGTCTCATTAGCGATCGTTAATTGTAAGTGGACTGGTAGGTACGAGTACTCCTTAAGTACTCCCACGGACCCTCTTTTTCTTTCTTTTTTTTTCTTTTTCTTCCTCTTCCTCTTCCTCTTCCTCTTTCTCTCATTCTCTCTTTCTCTCTTCATTCTTCTTCTTCTTCTTCTTCTTTCTTTATCTTTCTCTTCTACACACTGTTTTTCCAACGGATAATGAAGATATACACGCGTACGTTGGCGTACGATTAACCAGTTGCAACGAAGTTATTCGCTTCGAGAAAAGGATAATAAAGTATATACACTACTTACCTGTTATACCTGTGTGCCTCTATAATTAGACGTAAATGAGCAAACAGTATAGGTCGAGTTTATATTTGAGTTATTTCAGCTACGTATAATAGGTTCGATTGTAATGCAAGGAAAGAAAAACGTATTTTAAAATGATTAATGATGTATGATTAATTTTCTGTCATTCTAATGACTACTTCAATATTAATTAACTGTATAGTAAATTAATCAAGTTACTGAAAAAAATAAAGGAAAAATGAAAAGTTCTTTTGATTGTTTTAAGTAATGAGCTAATTTTTCATAGACAGATATCAAAGTTAATGTATTGGGATTTGATCAATGACGTTTGTAATATTTGTCTATAGTCATGTTGTAATTTAAATAAATACTTTGTGTATGAGTGTGTGTGCAAATACTTATAATTATATTTCGATATTTTTATTGAAAAAACTTAATATACATACAATGAAAATGATATAATTAAAAAAGTATTTGCCGTAATACTAAAAAATAGCAAAATTTTTATTTGATATTAATCAACTACCAAAAAAATATAATTTGTTATAATTAATTATAAAATAATATTAGATCTATATATATATATATATATATATATATATATATATATATACGAAATTTCTATCCTAAATAAAAAGATAAAAATAGTCGGTTTAACTTTGATTCGATTCGTGCAAACAGCATCGAAAGGAACACTTCGCGCCTCGGTTTCCCATACAGACGATAGGAAAATAAGTGTAATGGAGGAACAACGAGAGCGTGTTCGAAAGATAGAGTCTGAGTTCCCTTTTTCAACCCCTTTACCACCCCTTCTAACCCTTTCCAACCCCGTTCTTTATTATTTCTCTCTTTCTCTTTCCTATCAAGTGGAAATTCACTTTCCGTTCTTTAAAAGTAACATAGATAGGTGTATGTGTGTGTGTGTTGTACTACGTTCTATACTAAAGCACTTTAGCAATATAATACTATAGTGTAGAAAGAAAAAATTCTATACTACATATGTACTACGTATCTCGAACTCGATTAAGAAAATTCAACGCGTATTCGATTCACTAGATGCCACGTGTTATCATTCACGTGTATACGTGAGCACCGGGTGCACACGAACACATACACATATATACAAAAACGTGCGTGCAAGTGAGGGTAAAACAACGTAGGCGAAATCGACTGGAATTCCTCTTCTTGCATGCTGTTGCAAAATGTAGACACCATAGAACGTATATGGAGTATATGATGTATATGTATGTTAGAGTAGAGTATATATATATCACTTTCTTCGACATTTTCACTTCACTATGGGAGGTTGTTATAATCGTTTAACTGTTGCTTTCATCGCACGCGAATTTATGATTAATTATTCCTTCTATTTCTGAAGATGAATAACGAGTTTCGTGTTGTTTTAATAGTTATTTCTCTTTATGATTATTTGTAAAATATTTTTATTTGTTTTTTTTTTATTAAATTGAATAATTTTATGAATGTTCAGTTGAAAATTTTATTTTATATTTATTTTTTATTTTATTATTTTTATTTATTAATTTATTATTATAATATTATTTATATTATTTTTTATTTATTAAATTTATTTTATATTTTTTTATTAGTTTCTAATAAAATAACATGAAATAATAAATTAAAAATTAAATAGTATTAGAGTTATTAATTTTATTTTTTAAATAATACTATAGTTCATTATTCTTTTTATTTATATAATTTATTTATTTGATAAATTATTTATGTTACGTGTCGTAATATAAAATATTAGTATATATCAACATAGTAATGAACAAACATTAATATCTATGTTCATATTAATAAAAGGGAAAGATTAATTGCAAAGTGGAATATTTACAATTAGTATAGATAATAATTTGACAATATCCTAAATAGATGGCCACTATTCATGATAATGGTAAGGTTTTGTTAGGGTAGTTTCTGGGTTCCAATAAGGTTCCTTCCTACAGAGTGAAACAGTGCACTTTCTATCGAAACCTCTTGGGAGTACATTTAACAGTACAAGCACTGTAGACTATGTTCTAATGATGGTATACAAAACATAGTTGCTTCAGGATTATATATTTACATAGAGTAAATATGGATATTTTATCTAAATACTAAATTATCTATTCAAAATACTAACAATTTTTATATTATATTAATTAGTATAATATAACATTAACTAACATTACATGGGTAAATAGAATAAGAAATTATATAAAAAAGAGTTAAAATTGGAGTCTTGTAATTTTTAAGATGCACACACACAATGAAGAATATATTAAATTATATTACTACCTTCTTCATCTTTTATAAGATTATTATAATGATTATATAACTTACAATATATAATATTACTAACCAATATTGCATATTGATTTTTTATTGTAAATGCTAATTAAAAATATTTTAAAATGTTTTACTAATAAATAGAAGTAATTTATAAATAATATTTCTCTCTAAGCAATAAATAATTAATTTTAACAATTCTATCATTAAATATATTATGCATAGATTAAATAAAAAAATAACATTGGTCAATTATATTCTTATAAATTCCAAATATAAATTAAATAAGTAAACTTGATATTAAAATTATTGTAATTTAACCTATTCGTTTACTAATATTTATTTATTGTTTACATAAACATTTATTAATTGTTTATATAATTATTAACAATTTGATTAAAATATATATTCGTATAATTTGTTAGATCGAATTTTCTTGAAAATAACCGGTAATAGGAAATACATTTTTTTATTCTTTTCTTTTTCCTTCTCTTTCATTCATTCATTCTTTTTATTTTGATCTTTCTTTTTGTATGAGAAAACTTGCAAGTGCTTCGGCAATTTCTTCGAGATTCTTTTCCACACCCCTCGATCAAGCGCGGAGTTACTCTGAAGAGATGAAAATGAAACGCCTGGAAAGAGCCCCGGAGTCTATTGATTTCTTAAGTTTGAAACAACTGAGTACGTTCGAAGTAATAGTTTTCTTAAAAGGCATTTTCTATCTAGCATTTTTTGTTATGCAAACATTTCTACTTTTTAATTTATTTATTTTCAAGAAAATTATTTGTATCGATTACTAATAAATAATAAATCATTTAATTCATATATAAATTACTTTAATTTAAGGATTGTCAAAGAATTGTTAAATTCCACTTTTAATTATTGGAATACATAATTTTAATTTAAAATAATAATTTTTCACAAAATTTTAAGAACAAATATGAAACTAAATGTTCAGTAATTATCCTTAATTAAAAGCACAAATCATATTCTCACCAATTTCTACTTTTTTTTACGTCCGAATTAAAAATTCAATCAATATATTAATGAATCGATTTCTTTTTTTTGTTATTATTAATTAAATAATATAAATTAAACGATACTAAAGAAAAATATAAGCAAAAATCAATAATTCCAATACCTATGTTACCACCATTACACAATCAAAACTAAATAAAAAACAATGTCAAATAAAAAATTAAATACCGTAATTATTTTCGCAAAAATTCTATAAATAAATCACAAGAACAATTTAAATGTTATTAATTAATTATTAATTGAATAATTTAAATTACTAAAGAAAAATATAAGCAAAAATCAATAATTCAAATATACAACCACCCATAATACCACCATCACACGATCAAAACTAAATAAAAAGCAATATTAAATAAAAAATTAAAAAAATTAAAAACCCAAATTATTTTCGTAAAAATTTTATAAATAAAACACAAAGACAATTTAAAGGTATTTTAAGACGAAGAAACAAATTGTTAGTCCCAGTACTTTATAGGAAAACTAGTAGTTATAGCGTTACTTAAAAGGTACCTGTGAGATCCCATTATCGTACTTTCTCATTCTCTATTCTTCTTGTGGTCTAATAACGTAACAATGAAAAGAGTTAATTTGAAGTAGTTAGTAGGAAGGAAGAAGACTCCAGAATAAGGAGCAACCTTCCAGACGGTCGTTTTCCACTTGGATCCTTCTGGACGAAGGTGATCCTGGCATCTGGTACGTTATCTTTGTTTCGACCATGCTAGCTCGAGCGTACGAAGAGATCGTTTAGATAACGATCAAGAGCGTAGGGCTCTATAGAGAGAGAAAATAAATACGATGGGTAAAAAGTGAGATAGAATAAGGGAGTGAGAGAAGGTACTGGGCTTGATAAGAAAAAAAAAATACGAAGATTTCGACGAAATTCGAATGATAAGCCATTTCTTGTAAACCTTATAGAAAAAAACTTTTATTTTGCAACAGTTTTTCTTTTTTTGAGATTGTTTTTTTTTTGTCAATTTATTTATCGTTATTATTTAATTTAATTTAATTATTATAAATTACTTTTTAAATTTATTTATATTGTCAAAGTTTTATATTGCAATATATAATATTGAAATTGGAGTGCTGCCATCTACAGTGTTCAGTTAAGAAAACCAATATGGCTGATATATACTCTTAAATAGGTGCTTTGTATATTTATTATATAATATATAATCTTTGCTTAAGAAAATTAGATTATTTAAATAAAATATGTAAATTGAAACTTCACAATTTTGCAAATTTTATAACTTAATAGAAAATTTATCTAATTTAGAAATTAATTCGTATATTTAGACCTATAATGCAAATGGGGTTAATTTTTCGAGTATTTAACCTTGCAAATCTAAACCGAAATCATTTCTGATTTAAATTACAACTAATACTATTGACGGTAACATAAATTCTTAATAAATAATTTTACCAACACAGTGATAATTATTTAAACATGAAAATAGTTTCCTCTTTGAAGAATTAAAAAAAAACTGAATGTTTTTTCGTTTTAGTATAATAAGAAATGATCCACAATCTGAATATTTAAATTTATAGTTTCGTTATTGTTAACATTATTCCTCTAAAAATAATAAATTCAACAAATACGAATAATCCCAGTACACTATACAAAAAATTAATATCAAGTTCACTGTAGCATAAGTTAAATCATAATCCAGGTTGAAGATATTCTTCTTATCAGAATGGTTTTAAGATACGATTTAAACATATGTTTCAAGCTTCCATACGGAACCTGAGTTAATCCTTACGATTACACAACAAAGAAGAAATCTTATTCCTTCGGAGCTTGGTTTTCTCCTAGAACATTTCTTGTGGGATCTAGTTGAGATTACCTTGGTAGTTGTCTGCGTCTTGGCTTAAGTATCGCAACCACCCCATCTCTATCCCTTCGACCCTCTTCTCACCACACAGCTACGAAAAATCGCAAGATGGCTATAGTCTTTGGAAAAGAAGAAGAAGAAGAAGAAAAAAAAAGGAAGAAGAGAATGAAGGGGAAAGCAAAAAAGAATAAGAAGAAAAGATAGAACTAAACGAGACAGAGAAAGAAGGTGGTGCAAGTTCAACAAACTGCGCACCGAACTTTTCTGGATTCGACTTCTAGAAATAATACGAGCTTTTCCTATTGTTATGATGCCTCTTCGAGGACAATGGAAACTCGTTAGCCGCTGATAACATCCCCTCCTCCTCATCATCCCTCTCGAAACTTCTACCCTCTCTCTTTCTCTCTTTCTTCACGGTTATCTCTGGAACAACGAAAAAATTCTAATACGTGCGTATTTATTGATCATATTTTCAGTCTTTATCGTTATTTAATTTTGCTTCTTTCTTTATGTATCGATAATTCATTAATTTATTTACAAAATAGTTCGAAAAAAGGGGGTTCTTGATAAGATGTATTGTGTATTGTGTTTGTAATAAATGTTAGGTTAGAATTGATATTATTGGGTTTTTCGGAAACTAATTTCGTTTTTTCTTGACACAATAAAGGCATTAGTTAATACAAACCGACAAATAACAGCACGTGAGATTGAGGAGAAGTTAAGTTTATGAAATTCAAGAAATGAAAATTGTATTCATTTTTACAAAAGAAAAACGAAATTACTTTCCCAAAAATCCAATAGAAATTTGATGTCTACTTTTAGGTACACGTTTTTCAAAGAAGTCACCACAGCTGATGGGTTAATGGTAAAAACATTGAAATGAAATATTAATAAGACATAAAAACGTTTAGTCTAGTGATAATAATGACAAATGTTCTTTGGATCATTGTCAAAAGTATGTTGATTTAGGTAGTTTAACGGTTCGTTTATTCGCAAAAGCAAATACGTAAGAAGAAGTTAGACTTTGATCCGAAGGAAGACATCATTGATAATTCATCGAAAGTTTCCTTTACTCCCAACGTTCATCTCTTTCTCGTATCGAGCCGTACCACTCGCCGTGGCAGCTTAATCAATTATTTATCGTCACGATTAGTTCGTCCGACGAAGGGGAAAGGAGTGAATCAAGGGGGGAGAACGTTCTCTGGTGTTAACCTGTTGCTTCACTGACGGATTTATTACCTTGCGTCGATGAATATTTCAATGCGGATGTCTACCTTACTTGACATTAGCTCGATAAAAGTACAAGGAGAACTATCCTTGATAATTTTATATTACTACTTTTTAATATTGTTTCGATTATATCTAATTATTACAATTTAATAATGTTTAATCTACAGTTTAATTAAAAATTAAAAGAAAATTTTACAAAACGTGACTAAACCTATTTTACTTCTACACGTTTCGTACTATTTGTATATTTTAGTCAAAAAGTTGGATGTACAAATGTTTAAATTTTTTACTACATTTTTTATTTAATTTGATTGCTGCTCTTTTATTTATCATCTGTGATCTATAATTTATTGTTTATATGATACCACAAGTTTGATTACACGTTCAATAGAATTACTGTTACTAATTGAAATTTTTTTAATATACATTAGCAAACGTTATATTTAAGATTTTTATTGAAAATAATATTGCTGAATTAATTTATGTCAAAAATAAAAAAAATAATTAATAAATTATCTATTATACACATAGAAGTAGATTACAAGTTAGGTCTCTCAAATTTCATTAATGGAAGAAATAATGAGACAACCGATAAATCTATGTTAATTATTCCACCATATTTGCATATTTTATGATTATAAATTTCCAATACTTTGTGCATATTTTTCGTGCATACAAATTTTCAATTTTATTATCACGAATATTCAAACAATCAATTGTATTTACTTGTACTATGAAAACAAAAGAAAAATAAGTAAAAGGAAATATATAACCAATATGAAGTTTTCCGAGGAAATCGTTAAGGCAATCGAGCTTAATTAGTTTAACGAGATCTCTCGAAACGTCCTGCGTTGGTTATTGGTCCGGATGGTTGGGAAAGTTCAGAAGGGCCGACTGTCCCACTGGATTGCATCACACAAAACATCTCTCTCTCTCTCTCTCTCTGTGTGTGTGTTCCATTCTCTCACACTCTCACTTAGAGTCCTAGAGTCCGATGTTGCGATTCAAGTTAATTTGTCGCATGGCCACCGATTCGTAGTACCCACGGGATTTCACTGGCTTTGAAATCGACGGGGATTGGACCGGGACGATAGTAAGGGCTCACCGTGCTTAATGGCGCGCCATGTGGATCGAAACCTACGTCCTGTGTTACTACATCTTCGCTTGTCCTTGTCTCTGATTATCTGTACCTCGATGCTTACGTAAGTACATAGACAGATTATACAAGTTTCTAGCATTGTTTATGTTTACTCTGATCGCTGAAACGTCTATTTATAAATCCCTAGATGAACTTGGATTTAAATAGATCGTAAAAATATAACCAGTCTGTTCTCATTTATTTCGTTGTATTGTATTGACCTCAAAAAAAAGTCTATTCGTATTTTAATACAAAAGTAAAAAACAAAAGTTTCTTTTTCCAATTTTTCTTAGTTCGAAAATTAAGGTATATCAGACATATATATATATATTCATATTTTATATTGTTTAATTTTTTAATATGTTTATATTAATTCTAATTTTATGTATTTCTATAAGTATCAATATGTTTTTGTAATTAATAATTTATATTAATTTATAAATAATTATATTATAATAAATTATAATAAGTATTTATATTAATTTATTATATTAATTAATAATTTGTAATTTTATAATTGCAACAGTTTATAGAAGTTATCGTAAAGTACAAAATTAAAATATAAAAAAAATGGTCTTCGCTCGATATTTTCGGGCGACTGCTCTTACATCCATCTGAGCTGTCTAAGAAACAAGTTTTGGTTGAAAAGTGCGATTACATGAACCAATCAAGAAACTAGTAAAAAGCTTTGAAATAGTATCCATACCATCCTCTGTTCACAATTTTTCCTTTTTCACTTCCCTTCACATGTTTTCATCATTTCTTCAAAATCTTTAGCATTACAACCGCTTGTTTACTAGTTCATCTTGTAAAGGAACATATACAAACACAGTTTAAACCTAGTCATTGTTAATTAGACCGGGATTCGAACCCGGGACCTTTCGCTTTCCGAACGAACGCTCAATCACCTGAGCTACGAAGACCTATGTTCAAAACATAACATAAATAAGCTTATAAACGCTACAAATTCCTAACAACTAAATAATTGCGGATTTTAAATAAGAATGAAAATTCCAAATTTTTGAAAATATAAGTTTATTCAATTAGGTACTGTCCATTTTTGTTGATGACCATTTACACATGTGGCAATGTCATAATGCCACGTTTATAACATTTTTTATCTTTGTTATCAAAAAACTAAATTAGATGTAAAACAAAAATCTGCAATGACTTAGTTGCCAACCCAATATATAAATATATACATATATATATTGAATAATTTAGTAATATTAATAATAGTAATATAATTTTAAAACATAAAAAAGAAAATATTTCAAATCACCTCACTGTGCACACCGAAATTGTTAATATTAAAATTCTTTTGTTATTTTATATTAACAATTTTCCAATAGATTTTATAAACGAATATGAAATATAAGATTTTATCGTTATTTTTCCATAAAATGTTTCATTTTTAAAATGTTTTTAAAAGAGTTGATGAAAACTGTGTTTCATTCGTTAGCCGTCAAGAAATTACGAAGAAACACGTGAAAAATTACCCCGTGAACGATGGAAATAACAAAATGAACGAACGAAGAAACGATGGAATGATGGAACGAACGTGAACGTCTAGCAGTAAACGCAAGCTGTCGTTGACTTAGGGAGAGCTGCTTGAAAAGATAAAATCGATCGATCGATCCTTGTTGATTTTCGAAAGGAAAACTCGGAAGGATGAGACGAACGAGATGAAACATTTCTCTATCTTTCTCTTTCTCTTATTTTCATTCTCATTCTCACTCATTCTTTTTGATACTCTTTTTCTCTATCACCATCGAAATTGTCGTTTTTTTAATTACCTGAGAAACTCGACTCGGATGTTCGATTATTCATTGCGTAGAACGAGTTGCGTATCAAACGAAACGAAAGAAAAGTAAAATAAAAAAAGACAAAGAATAAAAATGAGAAAGAGAGAAAGAGTTAGTGTAGGAAGAAGGAGAAATAAAAATAACGAAGAGAAATATTCATAGCAATCCTGAGTATCCTGCAGAAAGAAAAAAGAAAAAAAAGAGAATAGAGACTCACGCCTATCACAAAAATATCGATCAACAAGAAAAAATTGTTGCGTTTTTCCTGTCTGCCGACTGAAAGTTTAATTAACTCGTTGTTTCCGTGCCCGCTCACGTTCAACGAGATGAACAAAACTCACGGATCTCGTAGATGAAACGAATAATCTTGTTTTTCTCTCTTTCTCTCTCTCTCTCTCTCTCTTTCTCTCTCTTTCCTTCTATCCTTGTCTTTTTCTTTTTAACTCTTTTTGTTTCACTCATTTTCTCTCAAACACTAATTTTAATTCTAACTTTAAGTCTCAGATACTCACCCGTACGCATACATATTAACACACATACTCAAATACAAATCCTATACGTACACGTGTATACACATATCAATGATCATGAATAAAAGTACGAACACATAGGAGAAAAAAATGAATACGCATATTCACGCACATATGGTACGAACACATAGAAAGGGGGGAAAGAACGAATACGATTTAATTCGCGTTAAATATTCCAAATACCTCTCGGCATCGTTCGGAAGGCGTTTTTAAAAATTCCATAGAAAGAATTGTGCCGCTCTTGATTAAAAAAAAAATAAAAAAATAAAAAAAAATAAAAAAACAACAATAAAAGAAATCGAAAGAAAGAAAGACAGAGAAAGAGAGACAGACAGAGATAGGAAGAAAAAAAATAAAACTAGCAAGACGAAAACGAGAGGAAAACTCATCAAGCGTGTGTCTAAAGAGAAAGAGAGAGAGAGAGAGAGAGAGAGAGGAAGAAAAAAGAAAAAGAAAAATACAAAAGCATATTTTTGGGAAGGTTGTTTTCCTTTTTTTAATTGTTTTTGTTGTTGTTGTTTCATCGACGCAGGTTTTTAATCAGCGTTCGCGATATATTTTTCATCGTGTGTATTTTTCATCGACGACTAACTACTACGACGACAATGACAATGGCGACAACGATTTTCCTATTGGTAGAGGAAAATGCGACTCGTCGTTAAACATTGACAGGGGAGATCGACTCAATTTTCGTTATTATTTTATACGAAGAGAGATGTAGCTCTTGTTAAAGGGCGGGGAGGAGGGAGGGGGAGGGAGTTTGGAAAGAGTAGAAATAGGTTGAGAGTTATGGGGGTTGGAAAAAGATAGGGGAAGGTAGTATGACACGGTATCTCGGAAAAAAAATGTAATTTCGCTGTTGGCGAGTTTTTAATCTGTATATATATATATATATAGAGAGAGATATGAGTATATATACAGGGTGTCCCATTTAAATTGATCCACTTAAATATTTTTGAAACTGTTGATGATAGCAAAAATGTGTTAGACAAAAGTTGAATGGTTTAAGGGGGTGCACATTATCTGATATTATTAGTTTTTTTTTGTGGGTGGAGGTGTTAAGGTAACATGAAGATCAATTTCAATTTTTTAAATAGAGTTATATATTTTTTAATGCACCACTAAAACTGTCATAGGAATGATTTGATATACTATTTATTAACGAATTCAATTTTGTCCCCTATCTTCTAGTATCAAAAACGTCATAAAGTGTACCATTAATTCCGAAAAATAAAATTCAAAAATTACTTTTCTTTACTCACTTAAAACAACCTTCAATTATAATCATAAAATCATAATTTCTAATATATTTACCAAATCCACTGTTACAATAATTACAAATATGTAACATCGAATAATTGATAAAATCCAAAAGTGTGCTTGTAAATTAATTAATGCGATATCAAAGAACAGTAAAACAATAATTAAAAAAAAATGATAAAAACCAGTTCTAGTAATAATTCGTGTCTGCGCGTAGGTGTGTGTGGCTGTATGTGAAAGTTTAGGGATGGCAAACTGTTGCAAACAAACAAACCGGTTAATTAAAACTCTGAGCAGAGCGAATAGCACTCACTCTCTTTCACTTTGAGAATGAAAGAAAGAGAGATAGTAGAATACAATATAGCGTTAGAAAGAGGAAACGAAAGGTCCTGGGAAATAGTCATGTGCGCGCGTGTTACTGGTGACTGTGGTGCGCCTTCCTATTTAGGTGCTCGCAAAAATATCGTCGGCATCAGCATAGCCTGCGGAGGACGAGCATTTTCTAGTGTGTTACGTGGGAGCGGATATGCATATGCATTTTCTGTGGCGTGACGTAAAGGATGCAATTTTTCGACGCCACCAATTCCTCCTCTTCATTCCTCTTTCAAACCTTCCCTCCCTCTCTCTATCTATCTATCTATCTCTTTCTCTTTATCACGAGAGAACTGAAATTATTCACCCGTTGTTTTTGGCAAAGTTGTGAGGAAAACGTTCGATCGTCCAATGAATTTGATAAATCGAGACCGAATTTTGACGAGACAATTCTTTACTGATAACAAAAATAAAAATCAAATGTTTTTTTATATGAATGATAAGTTGTTGGTAATATTTAAAATGATTTATTAATGTATAAATGTTTAATGTATGTTTTACGTGACGTTAAGGATCGAATTTTTTCAACCACACCAATTCTTCTTCATCATTCTTTTCTCGAACCATTTTTTATCAATTTCTTTCTCTTTATCATGAGAGAACTGAAATTATTCATTCGTTATTTTTGACAAAGTCAAATAAAATATAATTTATTTTATAAAAAAAAAGAAATTAAATAATTTATACCACACTTGTTACAAATTAATCAAAGATTATTATGATAAAATTTAATCTATGCCAATACTACTTCTGTTCACCATTGTATATTCAATCTCTATGTCTCTTTTACGATAATTAACCTATTTGAATCAATGTCGCATAAGTATACGTAACTATACTGATTGCTATCATCAAAGCGTATGCAAACGTTTAATTTTCACGATAATTATAATCAAAAGCAATTAAAAATCTTAATTTTTTAAATCACCATAATCAAAGTATTTTACATTCATATACAATATACAAAAGTTATACAACAAATACTTTTTTCGATATAAAAAATTCTATTAAATACATCAAATGAAAACAAAAAGAAAATGTTAACAATATACACACACACACACACACACAATTGATTTTTATTTTAAAAATTTAATAATTATAATACAAAAAAATACAAACCTTAAATATTTCTACTATATTGAAATGTTTAATTAATTTTTTAATAATTTTATTTAATATTAATTATTATTACAAAAATTATTTAATATTAATAGAATTATAAATATATATAATTCTAACTTTAAATATATAAAATTAAACTATATTCAATATGAACAAATTCATAATTTGTTATTCTCTATTATGATAGAAATGGGTTAAATAGTTCAGAATCATCTTAAGAAACATTAAATTTATCTACAAAATATGTATACAGAAATAGAAAGACTGTAGTTAGAAAAGGATGGAAATAAAGACGACAGGTGCAACCAAAGTCACGAATTTATTCCGGAACATACTGAACGAATTTCTTGAAGACTTGACAAAATTAGTAATATTTAGATACTTGCTATGAGAGTGAGTGTATAATCTTAGAAAATAATGTTGTTGAAAGTTTAAAGTATCTGTTTCTTTTTCTGTTTCTGTTTTCGCTCTGTCTCTCTCATACTTATCTGTGGGTGTGGTGTGTGTGTGTGTGCGTGTGCGTGTATGTACTTGAGAACCATTAGTAGAAAATTTATGTCAAATGTGTTGAAACGGATCGATAAAACGATCAGCAAGCATTCTTTTAATCGACAAAATCCTTGACGATAGTTATGTTCACTATTCAATGAACTTGATCACCGCCATCTTTGCATTGACAAAAGCATGAATACGCTCAAGAAGCGTTTCTCGAGTTCTCTTTTCCCATTCATAAGTTTATGACGCGTGAAACGTTGAACAGAAATTTATAGGATATAGCTATATAGTTCAGCGTTTCTCAATCGTTTTTTAATAAAATTCAGTAGATTTGTTTGTAATGTTATTGTTGATCGAATGTTTAGTATATCGGAATATTTTACAAATTTAGTAGAAAAATAAATTGAAAATATATTTTATATTGTTTTTATATATATGTTCCTCGTAATAATATTGATGCTGGAATGTTTAGAATATCAAAGTTTTTACAAATGTCATAGAAAAATTCATTTAGCGTAGTTCTTTAATACTAATACTACTAATACTAAATATACAACTTTATATTTTGAATTATACTATAATATAACTAGTATATTTTGAATTATAATATTATGTATAATGATGATAGTAATAATCGTAATAATAATGATAATGATATTAATACATTATCATAATTTTATTTAATCATTTATCATCATTATATTACTATTACGAATAATAAATGTAATAGAGGGCTTTAGTAATAGTGATAGTATTAAAAGAGCAAAGGTGATTAAGTGGAATGTAATACAGATATTATTTTACAATCCATTAAAACAAAGATTCATATATACCTAATTATATCGTAACAAGTTAAATAATTGATCAAATTATCGATTTCTAACGAAAATAATATTTCTTATTATTAAATACACAAATATTAGTTACTTAAATATATGTTTAAATAATAGATAATACTAAATATATATAATTAGATAATAATAAAACAATATCGTAAAATGTATTTTTATATTTTTAAAGAAATCAAAATCTACTTTTTTAAATTAATCTTTAATCAATGATATAATAAATTATTATAAAAAATAAAACAAAATATTTACACTTATATTTGTAAAATCAAATAAAATTTCAAAAAGAGAAAGGTAACATATTATATTTCAAATTTCAATTTGACGATTTGATTATTTGTTTTACGTTTAATAATTAAAAATATTGAATTTTTGTTAAAGTATTCGAATAACGCTGATGTATTTTATATACTGCGTCATTATGATCTCAAACAATCGTAGATTTAGACAAACATAACGAATTTTGTTAGGAACAGATAGATAGAAATAGAAATATGTGAAGAGTAATGGAAGAAAAAAAAATATACTCAAATCATTAAATCATTCAGGAAAGGTTTGTGTTTCCAAACGATTCAAGGGAATTCTTCGTTTTTTTTGTAGAAAATTTATACGATTAAATGTTTAGAATCTATCTATATAAAAACCCATATGGATAATATCAATGTTTGTGGAAAAATTTTCCGTTTTTTCCCTCTTTTCCTTTCTATTTTTCTTCAACTTTCAAAACCAACAGACGGAGTACATACAGTGAATAAATAAATATTTTAATACGAATAAAAACTATCAACCAATTTTATAATCGTTTACTGAGTTTGAAAAAAACATTGATATCAGAAACTCATTTACATCTGGTACGTAATAGTATCGAAAAAAAAGTATAGTAAAAGTATAATAAGATCGATAATAAACAAAATTGATAAAAATCTTGTAATATTTTGAACGTTTCTAGAAAATTTTGTAATATTTTTTACTATATGAAAATTTTTTCATCCGAACATTCATGTATTTTAATTAATTCGTATATTGCAAAAAATTGTATTATATCCATTTATTAATATTAGATCTATTTATTAAATTAAATGTAATTCTATTATATATATATATATATATATATATATATGTATGTATTTCTAAATTTACGTAAAAATTCGAAACTTATAATATTGCAATATTATTACTTTCCAACACTCAAATTGTATAAAATTATATTAAAATAATTATATAAAAGCTTCCAACACTAAAATTTTTATTTATAAAAATAAAACAATTTAATTAGTTTTCTAAGAATAAAAACGTCCAGTGAAACTAACCAAAGAATCTTCAGAAATAAAAACTGATGTTGAGCCATATTGGACATAAGAGTAAAAAGGTTCAAAGAGTAAGTGTTATTAGTCTTCAACTTCAACTGCAATATTTATCTTGAACCATTATATTATACATCTTACATATCATCACGTTAGAAAATTCTCTCAAGTACTATTACCATTCTTTCAACTAACCTATCAAACTCAAACATTACCACGATCAATCTCGTAATCCTGTTAAGCAATTCGATCTAACGATATTTCTGATCAACGATCTAGTAATCCATATATCTCTAACTAGTGTACTCCCTTTAAACGTAAAACGAGATATAGATAACCATAAACATGATCTACGGATGATAGTAAGTGTATAAGTATTTCGGAGAAAGATATGGGAAGATGAAACCGAGAAAAAAACAAAGACAGAGAGTATGAGTGTGAGTAAAAGAGGAATGGAGAAGGTAGTAGCTTAGGGGTTAGGGAAGAGAGGGAGGAGAGGGATGGTTAAAAGAAGAGAAGAAACGAGTCGCTCACCCCGGTGTATTCGCTTTTGGAAACGCATGTGCGATGAAAAGCTCGCGAGGGGAGATGAAGGGTGAGTGAGGAGAAGGAGAAATCAGAGGAATCGTAGGAATTGTAGAAGGAGTATGAAGAAGAAGAGGTTGGAGAAAGAAAGAGAGAAATAATAGAATGACAGAGAAAGAAAGATAAACTGAAAGGAAGAGAGAGAGAGAGAGAGAGAGAGTGAACGAAACAGTAATAGAGAAAGAGAGAGACGGAGAATGCGACGTTCATCGTTTCTGGGGTAATTTTAGATCGGTAAGATAGCGGGTTTGGATCGAAGAGTAGGAGAAAGAGAAAGAGGAGGAGGGAGAGAAGAAGAAGAAGAAGAAGGAAAAGGAAGAGGTGGAGGATGATGAGGAGAAGAAAAGAAGAAGGGGTGAGGGTAGAGGTGTTTACGAAAGAGGAAGAGAGGGAAACAGGAGTGTTAGAGTGAGAAAGGAGGCCAACAGACAGAGTAAGCAAGAGAAGTGTGCTGCTGAAGGTGTGAGAGAAAGAGAGAGAGAGAAATAGTGAGGATAAAAGAGGAAGAGGGAGAAACCGGGAGCGAACGGTCCACTCTAACGCAGTTATGCCGACCAACTCCAAGCGGGTACCGGTGAACTAATCGAACCCCGTTTCGAATTCCGCACACCCGTGCGTGGATTCGTAAAAGAACAACAAAATATTAGAAACGTGAGAAAGTACGTAAAGGAAAGTAAGAAAGGAAGGAAGAAAGTTAGAGAGGGTGCTTGTTGAATTGGGAAGAAAGAACTGATGGGGGAGTTTATACCCCGGGATAAAAAAAAAAGGGGAAAATTAAGAATAGGGAGAAAGGTTTGAAGGTGGGGAAAAAGAGGAGTTTGAAGGGGGGGGACAAAAAAATTGTTAGGAGTGATCGTCGTGTGAAAATATTGAAAAAGTAAGAACCGAAACGGAGTGTGAGAGAGTAGGGGAGTGAGGTGGAGTGGGGGCAGAACGAACACGTGGAGAGGATTGAGACACAGTGTATAAATACAAAAAAAAAAATAAAAACATATAGGAAGGAAGATAAAAACAAGAAGAAGAAGATACAAGTTGAAGAAATATCTTGTCTTCTATTCCAAGTTGGGTGATAAAAAAGGAGACATTTAGTGACATTCGCGAAAAAAGTGGGCCGGAAGGTGAAGTCTTTGGACAATTTCTTGCTCTTCTTTTCCTACGAAACCAGAGGTGGGTAACATAGCAAATAAAAGAGAAAAGAAAGTTAGAGGGTATAAAAAAGTAAGAAAGAAAGAAGAGTTAGTAAAAAAGAAAGAAAGAGAAAAGGGTGAGAAAGAAAAAGGAAGAGAGAAAGGGAGAAATTGTGTGGATGTGTGTATGCATGTTTGTGTATATGTAGAGAGAAAGAGAATGAAAGAATTAAAAAGAGAGGAAAATACAATGAGAGAGGATTAAAAAGAGAATTAAAGAGAGAGAGAGAGAGAGAAAGTGTGTGTGTGTGTGTGTGTGCGCGCGCGTGTGTGAAGGGGAGTGAAGGAATAAAGGAATGAAAAAGAGTGATAGTTTGAGATAGTTAAAGAGAGAGAGAGAGAGAGAGAGAGAGAGAGAGAGAGAGAATGAAATAGAGTGTAGTTTTGTGTGTTTATGTGTGTGTGTGGTGAAAAAGAGAGAGATGAAAAGACCATGTTCTCACTTGGATCGCGTGGACCGCGTAGCAAACGTTATTCGAGGCATCTCCATTCATTCTTTTCTCCGTCGTTATTTGTCGTACGTTCAGAAAGAAGCTAGGTAGCTAACCTCGCATTCTTAGATCGAAACGTGGTAGGAAGAAAATGCAGAGAAAGTGTGAGGTGGTATGAGGGGAAGGGAGAGGAAGTAGGAGGAACGAAAGATCTAGGGAAGAGAACTGGGAATAAAAATAAAAATACAAAAATTTCGAGAAAAAAGGGGAGAGAATAAAATAGTAGAAGAGAGGATTTAAAAAAAAGGGGGAACTGTAGAGGTTGAGAAAGAAGTGAGAGGAGTAGGGGTAGAAGGCGGAGAAAGTGGGTGGGGTAGCAGATAGATTCTTCTTCTACTTTTTTATTTTTTATTTCATTCTTTTTTAGGGCGTAAAAATATTTTATTTCTTTCACACTTTTTAAATCCAGAGCACGATCGGAAGATTTCGAATCGATTTTTTCAAATGTGATTTCAATTATTTTGGTTCGTTCCTATCTGTTTCTTTTAACTTTTAATTTTGTTTTTCTTTTCTTTGATTGTATTTTAATTTTGATGTTACTTTTAATTTTGTATTTTTCTTTCTTTCACAGGGTTGTGAAAGAAAAGTGTACAATTTTCTCTTTCGAAGGGTCTATTTTTATCTGACGACCGCTTATGTCAGCTGTTCGATGATTGTCAGGTTTCTTGTGGTTAGCGGGACACACGCTTGACTGAAAGCTTTTTCTACGTCCTACTTTTTTTTCTGTGCTGTTCATATTTTCTTTTGTCATTTGAACTTCTTTTCGTTCCTAGTTATAAATAATATGCGTGTTTTTATATTATACATACATACGTACGTAGATGTTCGAATAATTGTTTTTTGCAGTATGACGAATAACTCGAGAACAAGAAAAAATTAATACAACAATTGTTATTTAAAAGTGAGAATGTAATTTTATTTACAACTATATTATGAAATTATTTTTTTTAATTTTTACTCGTCTATTTTTATTCTTTCTTTT
This sequence comes from Polistes dominula, assembly GCF_049000335.1. NCBI lineage: Eukaryota > Metazoa > Arthropoda > Insecta > Hymenoptera > Vespidae > Polistes > Polistes dominula. Next base: position 7,590,492 of record NW_028301152.1, on the reverse strand, counting down.
TCCTCAAAATAAACAAATATCATATCTCCAATAAATTACTTTAAAGTTTTTTCTTTTACTTCTTCAGAAACAAATATTTGAAAAAATAATAATAATTTGAAATATATGAATCAGAAATCTTTTTTTTTTTTTTGAAAAATTCATAATATTTTTTGGATTGAGTAAAAACAAAATTTGTAAAACTTTTCAGAGAGGATTTTCAATGGGATAGAAAATGATAACAAAGTTTTAGCAAAATCGAAAAAAGGGTCGGGTTAAAAAATGGACGATTTGACGTAGAATGTCCCATATGCTATCTATAAAACAGTAATTACACATTCAAATGAATTTTTACATAAAAATGTAACCTGCAATATATGCATATCTATTTTGTGTAAAATATACATGTGCAATCTAAAAAAAATGTAATTATTATACATACAGAACGATAAATAATCAAAATATACCTTTCAAAAGAAAATATCTGAAAAAAAAACCATGTAACATTCATATACGTGCAAATTTTTGTGAATTACGAGAATATGGATATCACATAAACAATCTACAAAATACTATAGTATTATAATTGCATTTCAAATTGTGTTAGTACATGAAAATCTGAACAAAATTAAACATTCATATACATGCAAATTCATATTTTGCTAAAATACACACGAAATATGTTACCTATAAAAAAAAGGAATTACATATAAAAAAATATACATAAAAATCCACAATTTACTCATTTCAGTTTCAAAAGTATGAAATTTTAATTAGTTGATTAAATGACTTAATTTTGTTCCTTTTTATTTTCTTCTCAAAAAAATATTATTTTTCTAATAGTAACTTTGATATTTCTTTATTTTAGTTTATTTTCTTTTTCATCAAAGAAATAAATAATTTATGAACTTTAAGATATAATAAACTTAAATAATAAATAATTAATATACAATAATTATACATAATACAAATTTATATATAATACTAATTAATATAAATAGTAAATAATTAAAAATATAATAAAAGTTATGCCATATTAAGTCACATTCTAAAACAAAATTATTTTGATTTATAAAAAAATAAATAAAGATAATTTAAAAATAAAAAGTAATTGGTTTTAACGCGATAAAAAATTTGATTTCAAAGTAAAACTAAAAGATTTTTATTAACATATATATATGAAGAAAAAAGGTGAGAAATATGAGAGATGAAATTTTGATTGAAAAGAAACGTCCAAAGTAAGTAAGTACACGATCCAACTATAAAGTTTTCATCACGATCTCTAATCGTTAGGGGAAAAAGTGATGGATAGGGGGGTCCAGGAGAGGGGGAAGGATCCGTTAGGATAAGATTCCTAGGGATCTCGAAGAGTTTTTTTCACGAAAATATATTCTTTACTTACTTCTTTGAAATTGTCGATGTTTTTTACGATAACGATGAAGGAACGACGATAAATTTATTGCGAAAACTTTTTTTCTTTCAACTTTGCTTCTTCTTTAAAAAAAAAACAAAATGAACAAAGTATACGGTAATTCACAAAAACATTTGGATATCATAGTGGAAGCGAATTTGTAGTTTGATTTTTTGGTTAACAGAATAAATTATAATTATATAAAAATATTCTATAATAATTTATTAATTTAGTATATAATAATGTATATATAGTAAAAGAGAGAGAGAGAGTAATTAAAACATATAACAATAAATTATTTATTAATCTTGATAAATATTATATATATAATATTACTAATAATACTAATAATACTAATAATACTATATACAATATGTAATATATACCTATATATAATATTACTAATAATACTAATAATATATATACAATACGTAATATATATATATACTTGAGACGAATGATTTTCGAATCACGTGACACTTTATTTCAAACATTTTCTACACAGAAATAAATTGTATTTTGATGTTCGAATATTTTGGGAGGCGGAGGACAAAGGGTAGTTTTATTGTACATGAATTCGATTTTTGGGATTTTTGTATAGAAAATTTTGGAAATAAAGTGTCACGTGATTCGAAGATCATTCGTCTCGAGTTAACCCGCATTCAAGGGCAGGACGATAGCGATCGTGACCGAAGTTTAAATTGGAGGGTCCGCTACTTAAGATTCAGTTCTACAAACTCGAAAGTTCGGTAAAGCCTTACTAGAAGGGACTAGAAGAGAAAGAGAATGAGAAAGATAGAGGGAGAGAGAGAGAAAAGTTGAACTTTGTAGGTACTGCAAGCTTCTCGAGAAAGCGTGTATGACAAAGATAGAAACTTTCCGTTGCAATTAGAGGAGCATTTTCGATGGAATTCAATTAACCAACAGCATGTTCATATATATATATGTATGCAGCAATAAATGTGGTAATTAATTTGGTATCTTAATATTAAATATTTACCTTGTACAAAAATCGGTCATATTATTTTTTTTGTAGAGAAATTCAACAGTTGTTACAAAAATGTACTAAAAAGAATAGAAACTATTTCGAATAGTAGCAGATGTACGATTACTTTATAAATAGATACTAAATTTGTTTTAGAAAGCTTCAAATTATTTGCAACGCTTAATATATTTTAACGTTAAAGTGTAAAATTTTTTAATTAATCTAATAACTAATTAAACCCTAAAGAGAACTATTCCAATTTGTTTAAGTATGAAATAAAACAGAATTAAATACTTTAATTAGGAAATAGTACACATACATTCACGAAACACAATTATTTATTTTAAGTATAAAACACTTAATTATTTCATGTAAGAGGGGGGGAAGACACAGGTTTTTTTTATAAATTAATTGAATTATATACACTTAATATAATAGTTTAATTATTGATATGTATAATGTGTTTATGCAAGTATTTCTTTTGATATATTATAAACTAAGAGTTTATATTTTGTAGAAAATATTGAAAAGAAATTTGAGTATTTGAAAAAAAAGAAAACAAAAAGAATTTTTGTTGTGTAACTTTAATAAATGAAAAATAAGAAAAAAAAAAGTATGACATTCAGCACAGTTAGGCACGAAGCAGACAAGATAGAAAAATCGTAAAGGGAACATCTGAGAGACACGGAACAAGGTGGCATTTGGATCTTTGCCAGTGACCCACCGCCTGCTGAGTCACACTCTCTTGAAAGAGAAAGAAAAAGGAAGAAAAAGAGAGAAAGGGTATAGAAAGAAAATGAGAGAGAAACAAAGAGAAAATGAGACATCGTCTAGGAAAAGTCAGTTGAAAAGTTATAAAAAAAAAACACACACACACATATAAAATACTGTAACAATGTTACAGAAATCCTAAAAGTTAATAAAAAATAAAATAAACCTACTTTTTTGTTATAAAACTAAGTTTTAGTTGAAAAGTCAAATAATGGTAATAAAATACTCGAGCAATGTTATATAAATTTTAAAAGTTTAACAAAAACAAAGTAAACTTACTTTTCATATAAAATTATATATATATACGCGTAACTTTGGAACTCTTTCTTTTTTCATTCTAATTGTAAGCCCAAGAAAACAAATTGGGTTACAATGGGTTTAATTACGAAAGAAAAAATTCATTAAAAAGTCAAAAACAAAAAGACCTAAAATACACCAGCAGTATTCCACAAATTCTGAAAAGTAACCACGCCTTTTTTTTTGTTTGTTATAAAACCAACATTTTCTTCTTTCATTCTGACAATGAGCTTAAAGAAACAAATTGGCTTACAGTGAGTTAAATAACAAAAGAGCAAATTAATTAAAAAGTTACAAACAAAATACTTAAAACAGTGTTACAGAAATTCTAAAAAGCTAATTATCTATTTTTCTTTGTTAAATAAAACTAACATATTAAAACTATTTTTTCTTTAATTTTGATAATGAACATAAGAAACAAATTGGGTTACAACAGTGGATTCAATTACAAAGCTGTTTGTCCAAAGTAGCTTTTGGGCACCTTTAGGCAGCCACTTCCAGCTGGTGTTACGTGACCGCATGTAAATCATCCGCAACACGCGAGCCTATTCTCTTCTTCGTTTCCTTCCTCTCTACTTCCTCTCGTCCTCATACTAGTTCTCGTCGTCGTCCTCATCCTCATCCTCGTCCTCGTCGATGCACGTGTTAACGTCATGCCGTTAAACGTCGGTAACACGTGTCGCGCATGTAATCCATGACCTGTCGTTACTATACTTCGAGCTAGGAGTCATAAGCGCGCTTAAAGTCTGACGTTTTCTTCATGTTTTACTACGTAAACGTTTAGGAAAACGGATTTTAGACCATACCTAAGTAAATACACATATATGATATCTATATACAAGTTGAAATCTAATTTTATTTCAAATCAACGATTATTTTCTATTAAAAAAGTATTTATTTTTCATAAATTATTTTAATAAAAAGAAGAAAATTAAATTTTTGTTGTTAATTACGTCATCAGACCTCATCACTGTGACCACAAAATGTTGGTTTCCGTTTATCAAGTTGAATCTTAAAGAGATCGTACAGTGTTAACGATTTCCGGTGTGGTATAATAGTTATACGTTGTACGAAAGTCGAGTTTAAAGTCGACGTTAAACAGACGCATAAGAAAGTAAGTAAGTATATATGTACCATAGGTATAGGAGTAAATAAAAGATGGCGGAGGGATGTGGGCGGGGAACGATATTGCTTCTAATAATCACGAACCTCGATGACTAAGCAACAGACCTAGTTTCGATCATGTGTACGTTTATAGAGATCAATAAGATCTTTTGTTGTGGTTATCTACTACAATTTTAACACCTACATACAGTTTACTGCCAAAAATATATGATCATTATAATATAATCAAATTTATGATTCGATTATTTCGAATTCATCGATTATTTATCAACCAAAATCATTCCAGTTAGCGTTTTGGACGATTTATCATTTAATAAGCTTGATAAACATATGTAGTTAATCATAAATAATTATATAGATTGAATAATTAAAATTAATCAATGGTATAATGAGGTCTGAATTTTTACTATACTGTAATACCGTAAAAATGAAGTATTATTTTTTAACTTTATAATATTTCAAATATATTATAATATGTTTATTAAGATTAATAAATAATTTATATTTATAAATGACAATATAATAATAATTGAAAATACAATTTTATTTATTATATTTATATTATATATTTATATATTTATTATATATTTCATATTATATTATATTATCTTTTTCTTTTAATTTTAATAATAATTTATTTTCTATTTGTTATGGATTATTAATTTTTGTTAGTTAATTTCTTAATTTTTTTCTACCCGTTTCCATCATTTAGATTTAAATAAAAATTTTTTCCTTCATTCTTCCAAAATAATTTTGTAAAATGGGATACAAAGTTTCAAATCAAAACGATCAGATTTTATTTTCAATCTCTCTCTCATTCTTCTCGCTTTCTCTCTTTCTCTTGCTTGAAATTAATCATAGTAATTAAAAGAAACCTACAATGTTCTTCATACAAACACCTGAAAATCAAATTTTCTGATTTTTCCAAAAAAAGAAGTTTCTAAATAATTGAAACTAAAAAGTATTCTATAAATAAAAAGATTGAATATTTGAATTTTCTTTAAATCCTTTTTCTTGGTAGCATGAAATATAGGAAAATCGGTAAATGCGTATGAAAATAATCGAATCTGGTCGATCCGTAAACGAGGAAAATAAGTTTAGGCGTCACGTTTAGAGATGGGAAATGCGCACAACTCTCCTCCCCTTCCCACAGCTCCTCACCTCAAAGCTCTCTCTCTCTCTCTCTTTCTTTTTCCTTTTCTGTTTCTCTATCGAACGATCGTGAAAATCTCGTATCGACACGGCAACCCTCGTCCTCCCGTCTGGTTCACCCTCCGACGTTAATCCGAAACGACGTAATACGTTTGGTACAGGCCATACGCTAATCCGTCGAGAACGCGACGAGAAACGGAAATCGTTAAAATTCGATGGACCACAGTAAAAGCAAAAGCAACAGCAACTGTACACCACCACCAACATCAACATTCAACATACTGACAATGAGTACACCGATATGGATATTTGTTATTCAATTATTTATTTTTTTTTTTTTATTGAATAACTTCACGCGAATATATGTGTTAATGTTAAATATATTTATATAATATATAATATAAATAAATAGTATTATAATACATATTTATATAATATTAATATAATAATTATATAAATAATATTATATATTCGTCTAGATATACCATACATAGAATATTTAAAATATTGTTCTAAATTTTATAATTAAAAACTTTAAATTTATATAATTTTATACATAAAATATAATGTATATGCTACCGTTAAATTATATAAATTAATTAATTAATGAAAAATCTAAATCTTACATAAAATAACAAAGTCTCACAAGAAAAGTATATAAGAAGAATTTTATTATACACTTTAACTAGTTATTTTAAGAAATATAATTAATTAAAATATGAATTCACGAAAAGTGAGTAATTAAAATATAAAATAATAGTATGATTGTAATTATGGTGATAATACGATATTAATGATAATAATAATATAATAATAGTAAGCATAATACTAGTCTTACATTAGTAACAGTAATAGTAGTAAAAGGTGGGAGTAATAGTAGTAAAATGAAATAGAACATATGATGATGACAACACCATGATAATGTTTGCAATAATAATAATAATAATAATAATAATAGTAGTGAGTATGATGGTAGTCTAAGTAATGGCAATAATAGTAAAAGGGAAGGTATGACGTTTAGTAGAACATAACACTGAGTACTCCAGAGTACTACAATTTAAATTTAAGGGTGAGAATACATATGGGAATATAAAAAATAAACTATTTTGTTTATATCACGCTTATAATCATTTATATTTTAAAAATTTTCTTTCAGAAAATCATTTAAGACATTTTGTTTTCTAAATTTTTATATTGTATATACAATATATACACTATAATTAAATATTAATTAAATCATTACACTATAAAATAAAAATAAATAAATGTTTAACGTAATACAATATAACCCGATATTCAGTGAAAGATTGTTAAAACAACATATAGTTTCTTCAAAGCATTAAAAATATTAAAGATCATTTTAAGGAATCAATTTTAAAAATCACTCACATAGACATTTTTTTTGTATCATTACGTTCTTTCCTTTAGATATACGTGGGACAAAGAAGAAAATAAAAGGAAACTTATAATGCTTTTTTTATATCCAAGCAGGTAGACAAAAAGTGTTCGCTTTTGCTAAATATGAGAGGGAGATGAAGGGATAAAGAAGAAAAAAGAACGGGACGGACTTTGGGGGTTTCCTGAAAATAAAAAATAAAAGGATACAAGTTGGGAGTAGGTTGTACCATCTCGCGTATCGTAGTATTTGCGTAAAAATGGCAGGAAAAGAATGGAAAGATAAAAGAATGGGAGGGGGGAGGAATAAAAAAGTAAAGTAAAATAAAAAATAAAATAAAATAAAATTTAAAGAGAGAAGAAAGGAAAGAATAAAAATAAAATATAATAATAAAAAAGGATACAATATCATTCTGATTATGCAATGCAACGTCTGTGCGCATTTTAAACGAAATTATTAACAAAAACGCAATCATTTTTCGTATACTTTTTTCTCAACGTGTTATGTGTGTATGTGTGTTTCTTTCAATGTACGCTAACGAGTGAAAGAATTATAGATGCGTAGATATATATATATATATACCCTAAAGAAAAAAAAGGGTGATTATTTAAACCTCCACCTTTCAGCCCTGTTTTATATTTTAAGCTAAAATCCGATTCGTTATTTAAAGCTGATACAAATTTTTTACTTGAAACCTTGATACGCTAATTAGATTAATTTTTGCGATAAAAGGTTACAGCAAAAGTTAATATTTAATTTTTATTTTATGTAGATCAATAATAATATCTTGGTTTGAAAATTATTTATTGAAAATATCTTTTTTTTTTATAAAAACAAGTCCTCTTTATTATTTGGAAATTAATTCAAAAACAACTAATTGTCAACTATTTTATTAATTTAATTTAATTTTTATAAACTATACAACCATTTCTTTTCTATTTGACTTACAATTGATAACAATAAAGAAATACAAATTGTGTAGAAATATTGAATGGTTTCATAAAAGAAAAACAAAAAAACGTACACATACAAACACACACAACTTTGAAAATCAAGCAAAATAATGAAAAAAAATTCGTTCCAATCCATTCCACTCTGTTGAATGATCAAAAAAGAGAAAGATAGCTAAAAAAAAAATAATAAAATGAAAGAGACAAGGACAAAGGGCGAAAAAGTTAGATGAAAGGTTTGAAAAGCTAGGAAAAGCTTTGGAAGGTCTCTACGGTTGTTTGTTAATCAATTACTCTCGCTCATTGTCAAAGCTCTATGTCCTCTGTTCGTATTCGATTGGATGAATCCACGCGACGAAGGATGCTCGGAGTAAGCTGCCATACTTCACGGAAAATGTAGGATGAACGTATCTGGTTTTATGATTTAGCTTTTTGGTAGATATCCACCCTTTTTGAAATCCCCTAAAAAATCCTCTGACCCCCTAAAACCACCCAAACGTACACCCCAACAACACTCCCAACTACCATCTCTAAACTGTTAAATCTGCACTCCCATACAAACAACACTTCCTACACCAACACAATACTTCGACTTTCACCAAGTTCAGCGTCGCGCCTCTGTATGAGCTTCTGTACGCCCTTTGATGTCATTTCACAGACTAACATAAGAGAAAAAAAAAGAGAAAGACTGAGAGAGCAAAAACGCTTTTCAAAGTACGGATTTACCTACGCTTGCTTTCCACAAGCGACATGTTTTGCTATTCTATGCATTTACTTGGTACACAAGCGGCCAAACACCGTGTCCTTGTACTCATCGACAAGAACCATGGCCTTTTCTCTCTTTAAAATCTATCTTTTAAGCTTTCTTTCTTGTTTTACATCCCCTTCTTTTCTTTCCTTTCAAGTACACTTTTGTATTTTCTCTCATCCCTTTCGATGTTTTACTAAAGATTATATTTCTTTTAATTTCAAATATGAAATGAACTTATTAGCAAAATATATTTTAGAATAGTTAGATCAATATTTAAGTTTAATAGTTTTGTAATAATATTTGCAATGATTACGATAATTATGATAATTGAGATAAAAATAATACAATTATTACTATTTATGATGGTGACAAGAGTTAAATAACGCTTATTATATTACTGTAATGATGATGATAATTCTAATATAATAATAATAATAATAATAATAATAATAATAATAATTATTATTATTATTATTATTATTATTATTATTATTATTATTATTATTATTATTATTATTATTATTATTATTATTATTATAATTAAAACAATACCTAACAATATTATTATAACGGTGATAAAAGTAAAATATTAATTAATGATATTATAATAATTATAATAACAATAGTTATAATAAAAATAGTTACAATATGATGGTAATTGGAGTAGTACGATGATAGGATAATTTAATAATAACAATATTACAATAATGATAATAAAAAGAGAATATTATTAATAATATTATAATGATGATATAATTATTAGAACAAAATTAGTTTTATCTTTCTCTCTCTCTCTTTTTTTCTTTTTTAAAAATTTATCTTAAAGTTTTCTCATCTCACATTTTTATTTTCTTTTTTTTCATGTACACTTTTGTTCTATTAAAACATCCCCTTTCAATATTTGACCAACTATTAAAGATTATTATTGTTTATTTCAGACATTCAAATATGATTAGAAGAAGATAGAAACAATACACGTGAGTATACATTGATTTACATTCCAAATGATAACAAAATAGAAAAAAATGTTTTGATATGTCTTTAAACGACTTGTATCATTAAATATTACAGTGTCACGGTTACATGTCGAAGACACATCGTCGGCTTTAAATCTCTCAAGAGGATAATGAATGCACCATCGTATCAGACGACTACTACAACGACTACTACAACGATGACTATGTCACCGACAAACACAATACCAACACTAGCACGAGAAAGTGGATGACGAGGAGACATGAGGTGGTTTTCAAGAGTCCACCAACGACGACGACTAGACCGCTTGATTCCTCTGCTAACTGTGCTCATGCGAAAAGGGAAGAAACTTTAGAAAATAAAAAATAAAAAAAAGAAGAAGAAGAAGAAGATGGATCGTAGAAAATCCATCCATTCCAAAGAGATAAATTCTTCTCAACCTGCGGGATAAATTACAACGAAGTAAGGATGAAAAAGAAAAAATATCAGAAGGGTGGGACAGAAAGTAGGGGAATGGGGCGGGAATGATGATAAAAAGAAAGAAATACGTAGTTAGGGTTTATTTACACTCACCCTCGTAAATCAAGCAAAATCTAAATTATAGAAAAAGAACTGGCAATGAGAAGGATGAGTGTACAAGATTTAAAAAAAAAAAAAAAGAAAATGAAAAAGAAAAAATGGAATAAAATAGGAGAAATGTAAGAGAGAAAAAGGGATGAAAAGAAAGTGCAGGGTTGCTTTCGAGCTTTTTCTGATAAACGCTGAGTAATGGAACGCAAATTACGTTGGCGCGACCAATGAAAAATGAAGAATCCTTTTCGAACGATTTACACCATCACTAACCACCTCCTAGTCCTACCAACCTCACTCCATATACTCCCAAACGAACGAATGAGAGGGTAATTTCGTTTAAAAATTTTTCGTAAAATCGATAATTTCGATTAGATTACTTCGATTGGCCAGTTCGAATCTGTCGTGAACAATTTTTGTAAAATATGTCTGTGCCAGAATTTAGTTTTATTTTTTTTTTAATTTTTTATTTTTATCTACTCGAAACAACTGGAAAATCGTAGGGGTTTTTGGTCGTTAAAAACGAAAAGTAATCGTAAAAAAGCCGAGAGGTTAGGAAAAATCGCGTGAGCGATTACGATGGCATTAAAAAACTTACTCGAGGAATACGAAGGTCTCTCTTTCTATTCCCTGAGCTGGCTTTTAAGCGAGAAACGCATATATACACACACATGCACACAAGTATGGATATAAACAGGGTGAGAGAGAGAAAGAGGAACAAGTAGGAAATGAAGGCTGGGTAAAAGTGCATGACTTTAAAAAGGACGAGTTTTTACCAACCTACCCTTGACATTTTTACTTTACTCTCTTAATATTTTTTTTAATCTTTTTTTCTTTAGTATATGTGATATATTAAGGAAATATATTTAATATATATATATATATATATGATATAAATATTCTATATAAATGAAATATATTAAATTTATATAATATATTAATATTTTATATGATACATATAATATATAAAAGTATATGGTATATATGGTGGTTCGTATTCACATATGGTGGTGAGATAAAAAAATTATTATTAATATTATTGTAAATAGAATTTATTTAAAAACATTCGGTAATATAGAAAACATTTTCTTCATTTTTTTTAATTCAACTCTAAAAGGACTTTATGTCGACTACTAATTACTAGCAGCAATATAACTTCAAACAGCTACTACTTCAGTCAAGTGGCTACTGTGTTAGTCAATGCAGTGGTGAATAATTACCAATATCAACTTATTTATGGACTACTTAATGTATAAATGAGTGTAAATAAACCCTAATTGTATTTTTTAGTATATACGAACATAGAATATTATTATATTAATATATTTCATATAAATATTGGTTTCTTAACATAAATTTATCCTGTTTTCTGTATTTGAAAAAAACACTCAAATTTTTGTTTCCTTTTGTTTTTATATTTTTCCAAATAAAGAAAACAAGACAGATAAATGTTACAACTAAATATATTATAAATTATTATATTTTTGATCTTCAAAATTTGTTGTTAGCAACGAAGAAGAACACAGTACACGCAACGTCTTCGAGGTTTCGTATTTTTAATACGAAATCCTCGAAGGTGAAAAATTTCCATGGAAAAGGAGTAGCAAGTGGAAAAAAATCAGGCATATTTGATTCTTCGAAGAAGACAAAAACAATCGTTAAGAAAGAACTACTAAAAGTGTCAAATCTCGAAACAGTAGAATTCGAAGAAGAAATAAACGAGAGCAACATGATGGCGGGTGCCGGTGTCGGTGGTGTTGGGATGCTCAGAGCAAGAAGGCGGGACGTCAGTGTGAAACCAAATAGAAAACTCGACCGGAAGTCCTCTAGGGGGATGATTTACGAGAACGAAGAACTCAGATTGAGAACCATTCATATTAACGCCGAGGTTGAACAAGGTAAGAAAGATTTTAAATTAGAATGAATAAACATTTGCTATCCTCTAATCTAAGAATAAATGTCATTTGTCTTACAAGAATGATTTGGATTTTTAAAATTCATTTTTTTAACTATTATTAAAATCGATTTCAAATTTTATGTAAGAATAAATCAAGATTTATATTGACATCAAATACCATATTTATGATTTTCTAATTTCCGTTGCTATGATGTTGGATTTGATTTATAATAATTTTATCAAAGTTCCTGTCAATTTAAAAATTTAAATTTAGTAGTCCAATAACTATGTTGTGTACAGTGTCATACATAATAAATCTCATAAATAGTTCAAACTAAATTGTAATATTCTAATGAAGAGATTTTTGTATTTTGTTGTTCCTGCTAACAACATTGATTCATGCATTAATTATTTCATTTGACGCCACAGTTATGTATAACTAAATTTCAAGTGAAATCGTGCATTTAATATACGGAAAGATTAATGATCGAGTGAACCAAAATGATGGCTAGTTCCAATATATCAACACAGAGACCACCAAATTTAATATAGCACTAATTGCATTCGCGGTGATTCAAATCACCGGTTTTAAATTATAATTGAAAATTTTACGTTCAATTGCTTTCTTTTATTCAATTTTACAACAATTATTACTATAATTATTTTTATACAACAAATTTTATTTTATTTTATTTATTTTAACCTAATATCAAAATGATAACACTTAATGCAACAAAAATTTAATGAATTAATCAATTTTGTTAAGGTTCGGTTATTTGATCGGTTAGGGTATAAATAAATGTATAATATATAAATTAATATACAAAAAAAAATGAAAAATATTTACTACCAAATTTTAATTATTAATATAAGAAGATTTGTTGTCACATTAACTTAAGAGGAAAACTTAAGTTAGGAAGCCGAAAAATGCATTATATACTTTAAATAATTATTCTTATTGTTAGTCAAAACAAAATCCAATATTTTGAAATTTAAGAGAGAAATTTGTGCATCTATTAACAATAACAAATAATAATAATTTTCTCTACAAAAAATTATCGCTATATACTTGACCATGTATTTGAGACACCAAAACTATAAATGACAAAGTAGAATTTGATTTGGTTCGATAAAAGCAGTGTCTCACTAGAATATCGACTTACATTAGAGTCGGTTGTATACTCTGGAGATCAGAAACCAATAGGAAATGAAATTTGGTGAGTTTGGCAGGTCTGGGTTTAGTTAGTTTGTGTACAGCGGTCACCTACAAATAGACAGAGCCCGCGTGGCAACGTATTCGGAGCTGCCGCGTGCCGAAACCGCAGCGAACTATTTTAGAAACTCGCCTGGCACCCACCAACTTTGTTCAGTCGACAAAGAGACTCGCCCAGTTTCCGTTATCGAGCGTCTTACGCGATTTATCTTCAAGAAATATACTAATAGCTCATATGAAGTAATTTCTAATTAAATGAAATTATCAGAAGTGAAACAATAATAATTAAAAATTTGTTTAATTTGATTATGGGATTGGGAAATTGGATTGGGGATCAAAGACTCGTCCAGTTTCCATTATCTTATGCGATTTATTATCTTCAAGAATTATAATAATAATTTAAAATTAAACGAAATTATTAGACATGAAGGGACAGTACCTAAAAATTTGGTTAGTTTTGAATTTTTATTGGGGTGGGAAAAATAAAATCACCTAATTTTTTTTATCGAATATCTTATCTTCAAAAGGTACACTAATAGTTCATATGAAGTAATTCCAAATTATCAAAAGTGAAAAGCATTACCTAAAAATTCGGTTAATTTCGGTTTATTGGAGTGTAGAAAAAAGAAAGAATCGACAAGTGTGTTTAATCGATTTTACACACACAGAGTTCATTTGAATAAACACATAAAAAGGGGGTAAAATGTTTCGATAGATGAGACATTAATGGCGGTACGTATAAATCTGTATTATTCATAGTCGTATATTAGTCATTCGCTTAAGATTGTTTGAAAAGACGTCTGATTAATTTTCGACACATTTTATAAAACATTTGTTTAGCAGAAATAGAAATAATTTGAATCTTTTTGATCCCACGTGTGAATATAAACATGTATCAATTCTCAATTGAATATTAATAACATAAACTAGACGTAATTATGAATAGAAATGTTTCGTTATTGGATAATACATAAAAAAGAAGAATAATAAAGCTAATAAGTTTCGTTATGCTCTCAAAAAAGAAAGAAAAAAAAATGTCTTAAGTTACACACCGACCATGGTTTATTATTATTTCGTGTTTATGACTTGCTAGCTGTTTGTATAAGGGCACAGTTATAAATTTAAGTCTTCTGTGTTCGCGTGTCTCACGAATGTGACTGGGTCGACAGTAAAGAAAGTCGACTTTTACTTGTCCAACCCGTTACTGATAAAACACTAAGACCATGATCGAAATCTAAGAGTGCTGGACAAACTGTGACTCGTGAACCATAAACTGGTCTCACAATTATTTCCTTTGATTCCTAAAACATTTATAAAACATACCAAATACTTTGTGGATCCTATTTATTCAGATTTTATATCCTTGTTTTGTTTAACGTGTAAACTTTTGAATGAATAATTTTTATTTGATAAGAAATTTAAACTATCGGAGAAATTGGACAACCATGATATATAAAAATGAACCCAATGAACGAATGAGAAAAAATGATGGAACGAATAAAAGAGAAAAATCTTTTCGAACTGAAAACGTAGCGTCTTTAATGATAGCTCATGTATGTATTGGACCCCACGCCGTGTTTTGAGAAGAGACCTTGGGGGAGCTGAAAAAGCAGATCAAACGTTCCACGACGTCGTCCTGTAGAATTTATTTCTCTCTTAACGCGACGCAAACAGCATACTTTCGAGACTAATGGTTGTAGTACACCATGAGTAATATTAAAGAAGAAAAAAAAAAAAAAGAAAAACAAAACAAACAGAAAAAAATTATCGTTTTATTTTAGTATCGTGTTGGAACGTCTTCATTTGAATTTACCGCGCTTGTAAAGAAAATCCAAACGTTTCAAATCTATAATTAGTTCATCATGGTATTTAAATCTATTTTTGCTGTCATTTTAAGATTTATGTACTCAAGTATACTATTATTATTTTTTATGTAAAAATTCTATGTGGCAATTAAACGATAAAAAAATTCAACGCTTGGATGAGAGTTTAACTTAAACACACACACAAATGCACATAGATATTGTTGATCAACCTTAACATGCAAAAAATTAATATATTTTACTATATTTATAGTTGAATCAAAGTTGTTAGTAAAATATTAAAAATTTAGTATAATTGATAAAATTAAAAATTTAAAAATTTGTTAATATTGTAATAATAATTTAAAAAATTTTATTATTATTATAATTATCAGGAACCCAGGAAAATTTGAGAAGTTCCTATGTTCGTTTGTCATTTGTCAAATTGTTTTTTAGTATCTTTATTGATTAAAACACCATGAACTTTCTTGGTAATCTGATATTCTAATATATGTATAATATAAAATATTATTTATTATAATAATATTAGATAATTGAAAAAGTTTGTTTCAAGAAAGCTTATTTTAATTAATGAAAATACATAACCTATAAGATGAATGAACTTAGGAATGACATAAAATGACTTGTTGATAAAAGAATCTTGATTTATATGTTTATACAATAATTCGTTTTTATAACTCCTACAATTTATGTTCCATTCAGATGAAGATTTATTTTTCTTTTTCTTTTTTTGATAAAAAGTATTACTTAATTTTCCGAAATATTAGCTATAAAATAAGCTATAATAATTTAAACAAATACACGATGAAATGTATAAAAAGAACATATGTGTTATACATCCTCCATTTATTTTAAAATTGGAAATTTAGATAATGCACACATACATGCAAAATTACATTCTATGAAACTTTAATTAAATATAAAATGTAATATGCACGTAAAACTGCATAAATATATTTAAACAAAGAATTAATATAACTTCCAATATTAAGATATAATCATGGAAACTTTAACAGATAGTAAACACGAGATTTCAGAATGTTTATTTTAGGTTATGTGAACCTTTTGTTTGTGAACGATACTACGTGAGCCTGGAACATGTTTATCAACCGGTCCCTTAGATTAACCATAAGTAATAAACCTATATTGGGTTACCTGACCATAGCCTTCGACAAGGAAAATATCGAGTATAGCAGATAAAACAAAGAAAACAATCTAAAACATAACAGAAAATTACAGGAAATTGTATTGTTGAGTATTTTCACAAATATTGAAGCTCAAAAATATTCTTGTATGTAAGAATGTTATTTAAACTAAATTCAGTAATCCATGCTATATACAATACACTCATACTCACCTAAATATAAAATTAAAATTATTTATTAATTGTTTATTATTAATAATTAACCTCCAAAGTTGCACGCTCGAGTTAACTCGAGCGGCGATGTATTACGTTGTGCCAAAATTGTTCCTTAAGAGGTTAATATATTATATAATATATATTATAATATATTATTATTTATAATATTATTTTAATTATATATAAAATATATAAATAAAATAATAAAATATAAAATTATATATATATATATATATATATATAAAATAATATTATTTACAATATTATTTTAATAATATATTGTTATATAATATATATCACATAATAAATTATTATTTAATTATTAAATTAAATGTATATATTTATAATAAGATATTTAAAAGTTTTAATTTAGCATAAAATGCCTAACCAAAATAACGCTAACCAAAATACCCTAATAAAATGTAAATTTTAGTTATATCTATGACGTCATCTTTGACAATGAAATATATAATATTTATAATTTACAAATTGCATAAACTTCTACGCATAGTATATAAATATACATATACAAACATAAATATAAAAAAAAAAATAAAGAAAAATAGCTAAGAATTGGCAAAAGAGAAAGAGAGAGAGAGAGAGAAAGCTTTTATTCAAGAGATATTTCTTCGCGTACTCTGCACATTCGCTTAAAGTGCGATGAGAAAGAAAAGAAAAATAGAAAAAGTAAAAAAGTAAGCCATAGGGTATTTAAGCCGCGTGGGATAAAAACACCGAGCGATTAGAAGGAACGTCGAAAAACGTTTTCCGGACGATTTCGAAATGCAAGGGATGGAGGAAAGAAGAAAAAAAGATGCTCCAAGTGAACGAACAATTGAACACCCAACCCTCCTTTTCAACTTTTTTTTTTTTATTGTACTTTCTTTAGCTTCTATATTTTTTATATATTTTTTTCTCGACACACCCGTTAGAGTAAAGCCGATGAAAAGGCCAGATGCCAGACTATGAACGATACTATTGGATACAAGTGAAAAAAAAAGGAAGAGAGAGATTATTTTGGGTTGTTTTTAAGACACTTGACAGATTACGTTTAAGTGTTAACGAAAATATTGCTGTTTAAAATTTCCGACATTTTTATTTATGTTTATGTATGTGTATAATTAATCACACAAATATTCATATATCCTTAAATTGTAAATATTTAATTTTATTATTATTATATTAACTTTAAGTAAAGTATAAATAAATTAAATAATAAAATAAGTTTAATATATAAAATATTTAAATAAATAAATTTAAATTTATTAAATATATAAAATATAAACTTTTTAAATAAATAAATTTCAATAAATATAATAATAATTAAATATTATTATATTATATAAACTTTATAATTCATATATAAATTTTAATATGTGAATTTCAAATAATTTTTATATAAATGTTAAATAATTTATGTAATTTTATGTTTTACATTTAGTAAGATTGTCGAGGTTCTATCCACTAAAACTGTTGCAGTCAAATCAAACTATTACAGCAGATCTATATTGTGATCAACTATAACTTTACTGATTACAAAAATATGTAAACTTTATCCAGCACTGTATAATCAAAAAGGTGTTGTCTTCCAACATGAAAATTCGAAGCCTCACGTGGCTTTAAAGACGAATAATCGAATGAAAATAATCCTTTTGTATATAAAAATTCGCAAATATTGATTACGAGTAGAAATGAATCGATTACAATTTACTGTATAAATACTTTTATGACCATTACTGTATATGAATTACTCGTGCACATACATGACGATTATTCGAACGTAAAACTTGCGTGCATTCACTTTAAATCGTGCCTTGAGTAAAAAAATATAAAAAAAGATTCTTCCACATGATATTGGAACGCAGGACGAGTTTAAAAAATAGTAGAAAGGGAGGAGAAAGGGGGAATAAAGAGGAATAATTATGTCAAGTGGTACGATTTTTTTTCCTCACGTCACGGAACTTGCACTTTTAAAACTTTTCATGAGTATAATTTATAGGTATATGTGTTGTATTCGTATTTTTTAAATGTGTATATATATATATATATATATATATATATATATATATATATATGTATTTGTGTGTGTTTGTATGTATATAAATAGAATTAATTGCATAAGGGAATGAAGGAAGTAATTTCATCTTTTAAAATCGTTGTCAACTTGTTTATTTTAATTTGAAATGGAACTAGGAGATTAATTGGTATAGTTCTTTGCATAAAGCATGACATCATAAACTAAACTGATTGTGAAACTAAAGTCAGATCGTAGTTAAAGGAAAACAACTAGCTGATTGATAGAATTTTATTTATAGATTATCTAAAAAGGTTTAATTTGAAATTAAATTTAGATTGTTTGATGATTTCAAATTTCTTAATTTCATTGATTCTTAATTTAGAATGAGGTATAATACATACAAAATTTTAATCAATATTTAGATATAAAATATAACATATGAAGTATGAAATATATATATATTACATATTAAATATTAAATATTAAATATTAAATATGATTATGGCAAAATATAATTAAATTGATATTAGTTGAAAAAAATTGGAAGATAATCAGGTTAAGACAGTTTCACCCTGACGATTCACTGTAACATGACATGAAATATAAGATATTATATATTTAAAATTAAATATCTTATATTTATAAAATTTATATTATTATTATATTATATTATTATATTATTAAAATATAAATATAATAATTAATTAGAATATTATTTAACATATATTAAATTATTAAATTAATTAGACATAATTGATTGAGTTTAATCATATTAGACAGTTCACTCTGCATAAAAGTTTATATGCGTGTTACCTCTCATGACGCGATGAGGAAGAAGACGAATAAGAAGAAGGAGGATAAGAATAAGAATAAGAAGAGATAGCTTACGGAAGCAGAAACTGGTAGGGGTCTAGAAAGCTTTGCCAGTGGCGTTATAACCACCCACTGACTAGTTTTGCCCGGTAACTCAAAACGACTAGCACGTCCTCGTGCCAAGCTTTTCTCAGTGCTCATCGGTATCGACGAAACCGTAGAAACTTATAGACCATAAAGAGAGAGAAAGAGAAAAAAGAAGAGAAAGATAGAACCAAAACGAAAAAAAGAAAAAAAGTACGAGAGAGAGAGAGAGAGAGAAAGAGAAAGAGAGAGAGAGAAAATATTCTACTTTCTGCTTTCTACACTTTTGCAAGCTCACGAAAATCTGTAGAGGGAATTCTTCAAAGCCAACTTGAAAGCCCGAAGCAAACATGGTGATCGATGTTTCGCTTTCGCGAAGGGGAACTCGAGCGCGTTAAGATGCATTTTTCCGTACCGCCAAACGTCATGATTCATGAGATCAAGAAATGAGAATATGAAGAGAAGAAAGTTTATTCCATTGGTCATTGTTATATGATTAAATAGTAATCATAAAAGTGAAGAACCATGATTAAGACAATAACATATTTCGTATTTAAAATCATTGGAAAATAGTGTCTATTTTGTACACGGATAAATAATTAGATTTGATGACAAATTGAATGAAGTATTGTTTGATGATTAGGAAACTATTGTTTGAAATTAATTTGAAAAGAGAGAATGAGGATTACGGAAGGTCATGAGCATAATGCAGAGAAGAGAAATAGGTCGAACACGAAAGGATGAAAAGGGAAGTACGTTTGTTTTTTTTCAAAACTACTATATTCTATGCTATTTTTTATTAATAACAATCGTCATAATTTTTGTTTATAATTTGTATTTAATTTGTTCATTATTATCGGATATTATTAATAAGTATTTACAGTAAAATAATTTGTTATTTCTTTAACAATATTTTATGAATTTAATAATCAGTGAGCATTAATTTGAATATGTATTTTAAATAGATTATAGAAATTTATAATAAGAACAGGGTTGCATCAGGGTTGAAATCTAGGTTAAATTTTGGTATAAGTGAATATATATATATTTTGTTATAATTAGTCTTTAGTTTGATTTAAAATATTTATTAATAAATTGGTAATCGTATTTATTGATATAATATTAACCAATTATATTGCTTAATAATATCCTGTTATAAATTTTGAAATATAAATAATAAATATATAATATTTATATAAATAAGAGTTATTAAAATATATAAATTTGTGTTGAAAACATTGACGGTAAATATTAAAAAAAATATATATATATTAAAAATTAAATTAAATATTAGAACTTTTCATATTAAAATGTTCTATTTCTATTTATCTTTTCTTAGATTTCTTGTAATTATTTTTTGTTGCTTCTTTTATATATCGTTTTACTCGTTTATAGTTTTTTTTTTATTTCTTACAAAGATACCGTCTACTCACAACATTTACACACCGATAAAGATCTCTAATTACACGAAGTCCCGTTCTACTCGTTTAATTTTCCCGCGTCAAAGTTTTCGCCGTTCATAGTCAACGTCGCTTGGGCAATGTTGAATTTTAAGCAAAAGAAACTAGAATGCTAAAAAGAGATAGAGAAACAAAGATAAAGATAGAAGGAAGAGAAAAGGAAAAGAAAAACTCTCGACAGATCTTTTATAATGTCGCGTAAAGCTAGATACCACTCGTTAAAAACTTTTTCGGTCGAATTTTAAACAGTCAGTACGAGCGACAGGATTAAAGAAGTCGTGATTTCGACCATGTTTTAATAGAACAATGTGTAACACCAGTAAAACTAAACCTACACCATTTTTTCTTCCATACATATACAGTCACACATGCACATAAATGAAAAAGAAAAATTAAAATATAGAAACAGACAAAAATTTATAAATGATAAACCTTGTCACTTGATTATCTTTCAATTGTTTTGAAATATTGATAATTATTATTATAATTAGTGTTAAATTTTTAAATTCATATATTTGTGATGTTACTCTAAAAACTCGTATTATTTATTTTTAATCATTGATATAATTTTGTTTAATGAAAATAGAAAGGTGGTATCCTTTTCTTAGAATATGCCATTGCAATTATTGGTTATTGACAAAATTAGGATAATTAAATACGTGTATATATAAATAATAAAATACTAATATATAAAAAAATAATAATATAAAAAATAAAATAATAAAATACGTGTTTATAAAAAAACAAATAGATGATTATTAAAACAAACTATGTAACCTGATGATCTTTCAATATTTGACAACTAATATTTACAATAACAATTAATAACTAATATTCCAACTTACGATCAATGGTGTTGGCAAATACTTTGACTATAAATTTTTAATAATTATATTTAGATAAAAAGTTGTTTATTAAAAATAAAGATTGTTTTCCTATAAATTGGTACTCTCTTTCTCTTTTTACTTTCTTTCTTGAGTTTCTGAATAATACGTAAAATCGTTCGTTGCGGGGTAAGGAAACTTTAGATAAAACACTTTCCACCCTCAACCCTCTCTCTATCTTTCTCTTACTACCCACTTTACCTACCCCTACCCACTACCCCAGACAACTCTCCTTCTTTCTTTCTTTCTTTCTTTCTTTCTTTACCTCATACTCTTCGAGCAGTTGTTACCTCACGGCGACGTTCTATGGAAAAACTTTTTAATATCTTTCCTCTCGTTGCGTAAGAAAGGAAAAGACAAGATAATCGCCACGGGGCACCAGGTGGATATGAGTTTCGTTGATAGAATCTGCGTAATCTCACAATGTTCCTTTTATACTTATTTCCTTCTCTTAGTCTTCCTTTCCTTTACCTTTTTCACTTTTTTTCTTATTCATTCTTTTACTTTTCCTCGCTTGGTATATTGTACGATTAAAATGAGTACTACGTTTAGGCCAAGTTCAAAACGAATGAATGAAGAAACGAGAATAGAATAAAGAATGAGAGAGATAGAATATCTATCATGAAAGTATATGAAAGAAAAATGAAAAATAAATGTAACGTTTCGATTCAGTAAAAGTAATAAATATTCTTTTTTCTTTTGAACGTTTCTTTATAAATCGTTGATATCAATCAAACAACCTTCCTTGTTTTTTCAATATTGAGAATTGGTAGTATCAATATAAAAGTTTAAAATTTAGAAACGATGTGAAGAAATTAAAACAAGACAATTTTGCATAGTTTTTTCATGAATTATTCGTATCAAACATTTGTTAGATGAGTATTGAGAATTGGTAGTACCAATATAAAAGTTTAGTATTTAGAAATGATTTGAACAAAGAATTAAAACCAGACAATTTTGCATTATTTTTTTTTATGAAATATTGATATCAAATATTTATTAAATTAAACAAATATTATTGATATATCTTTTATTGTTTTAGAGTATTGAGAATTGGTATTATAAGAGTTTAGTATTTAGAAACGATTTTAAAAAAAAGAAATTAAAACAATTTTGCATGGTTTTTTGGTGAAATATTGATATCAAATATTTATTAAATTAAACAAATGTTACTGATATATTGTTCATTGTTTTTGGAGTATTGAGAATTGGTAATACCAATATCAAAGTATCAAATCTCTAGTTTCGAATCGATGCATGCTATTTTAGAACTCACGTATTCATATATTCGACATGAAAGGTGGAAACACGATGACGACATGTAAAGATCCGACGTTTCGATAGATATGTTATAGAGATATATATCACCAAAATATTTCCTATCGTCTCTAGAACGAGATATGTAACTGACTGCATTTCTGTACTCTACTACGAACGAGAACGTTAGAAGTTGAAGAAGCAGCAGCAGAAGAAGAAGATGTTCTCGCGTTACGAAAGCACGTGACTTCACAAGAACAAAATTAGCATAAACCAAGATAGAAAAAGAGAGAGAGAGAGAAAGAGAGAGAAGAGAAGAGTCTACCGGCCTCGAAAACGAAATTCTCAGAAAAGTTCTAACACTCGTTGACAATAACTATACCAAAATAACAATAAAGTGTCTTTGCGTGTGTATGTATGTTTCGGTTGGTTGGTTAGTTGGTTGGTTGGTAGACAAGTTTTAAGTCCTCGTACGGCTAATAAAACGCCTCACGGTGCGGAAACGCGACCTACGATTTTCTCCTTGCCTGCTTTCTTGCTTACCTTCTTGCGAGATATGCAGTACGGTGAGTGTCGTGCTTTTGTACTTTCCTACTTTCTTACTTACTTATTTTGAAAAGAGAGAAAAAGATATATATATATATATATATATATATATATATATATATATATATATATGAATGTTGGGTGCACGTGCATAAAGTGTTTAAAGTGTGTATCATAGAATATGCTCTTAAAAGTAGAATTTCATGAGCGTTTAAATGGTTTATAGGTTTTATTATGGTACTTGTTCGTGACGTTACATTTCAAGTTTTTCGTGTCTAGATTTTAAGTAAGATTTAATATTATTTAGAACAATTTCAATCCACAATTGTACAAACTTTGTAATGATTTATATTTATGTTAGGTAAATTTTATTTTGAAGATTTTTTTCATTACTTTTTGAATATAATTTAATAAAATACGGAGGATTATTAAATTATTATATTAGATTAATTATTATATTATATTAGTAATTAATTAACAATCAATTTGATCTTATATTTTTGTTTGTATTTAAATAATATTAATTTAAAACACGTTTTTCGACGATTGCATATTTTATGTTTGCATATCTGACTACTCAAGCTTTAAATTTAACCAATCAGTGATAAAATAATAAAATAATAAAAAAGAAATTCAACAAGATCAAAAATTGATCAAATAAGTAATTACACATCGATCACATCGAAAATTTAAAAACATTTGAAGAAAATTAAACAAAAAAATTGTGTAATTCACACGTTAATATACAAACGAAACATTTTATCAATCCCAATATACAATCCAAACAACATTTAAATAATTATAAATCATTCATAGCTATAAATTCCCTAGAATTTAGACCGAATACCACGAAACATTTTCGCTAAGAAATAAACCCATTCGATTCGAGATATCGATTTCTAGATTCTAATAAGACAAAAGCATGTTGCGGTGTCTTTGGAATGGGGTTGGTTGAGAAGATAGAATAGAAGGAAGAGATGGATAGATAGGGATGGGTGGATAACTCGAACGGGTTTGGGAAAAGGGGATGATCGAGACATTAGCGTGGTTTGTTGCAGCTAGAAACTGTAGTTCGATCCTCAAACTCGCACCTGCGACGTAAGAGAAGTTACCCAAAAGAACGTAACTATGTCTGTATAGATCGTTCCAAACCGAAGAGGCCGGAACATTTGAGTTCCATGAGAATTCTCAGAAGGAAACTGTAAGAGAGTGAGGGCTTTGGGGGTAGGTAGGTGGTAGAAATAGAGTAAAGGGTGAAGAGGGTTAAGGAATAAGAAGAGACAGAGATCTTGAAGATAATCTCACGACGATGATGTTAAATCTGCTTCTCCTGGTTGACGTCATCCCTCTCGACACTTTATTAATGCTAAAACTCATTCCAATATCGTTCGAAACTCTGAAGGATATTTTGCTTCTCTCTTATCTCTCATCTCCATTTCGATGTACCCCTTAAACGTTATTATTTCGGTTTAATAAAACAATGGACTTTTAACAAGATATTAATTAAATGCAATTTTTGAAACGTTTTTAATAAACCTAAAATTGTTAGTTAGTCATATGTGTATTTAGGTCGAAATGCATATTTGCTGATTTGTAGAATTGATCTTATGTACACCTAATAATTTTCTATATAGATATGCATACTAAGGGGTTAATTTAAAACAATTAATTGGAAATATATTGAATATATTTGGAAATATATATATATATATATTACTTATAATAAGATTATATTACATTTTTAGATTGAATAAGTATGTAATTTATATGTCAAAAATAATATAATTTTTTTTTTATATTTTAAAATACATAATTTAGATATTTTTTATAAATTTTTTTTCAAAATATTTCAAATTACATAATTTAAATATTTTTAATAAATTTTTTAAAAAATATATTTATTTTTAAACGGGATAGTTTCTTATAAAAATAAAGTGCAATTGCTCTTGATAGATGCATCGGTGCATCCAAATAAAAAATAAACAAATATAAATAAAAAAATATAAATATTCGTATCCTTATTATTACCCTTTGTATAATAAAAAAAACTCATTAGTAATAATAATAATAATAATAATAATAATAATAATAATAATAATAATAATAATAATAATAATAATAATAATAATAATAATAATAATAGGTAAAAATTAATTAGCAAAGAACAATATAGCCTTTTTCAGTTCTAAGAATCAACCTGTATAGAGGGTGTCTTATAACTTGCTGTAACTGTTTGATTGTACCTCTAATTACAGGACACCTTGTATATATATATTAATCCATATACATGCACGTATATATCTGTGTATGATCTGTAATGGTGTAAGTATAAGCGTACAAAGCTTTTATGGCCAGTAGAATTTTGACAGGACTGAAGAAGAATTATCGTTTACATTAGTGTGGTAAAGAATAATACACGCATGTACACTTGTGTCTGTGTTCCCGAATACAGCAAACTTTCATAGAATTTTGTATGACGTTGTCTCTCTCTGTCTCTCTCTCTCTTTCTCTCCTCGTTTCACGCTTTAAATAATTACCATCGTAGGTATTTTTAACACGTGGATCATCCGTTAACGTCGGCCAGTTTCGTGGACCTTCTCCTCTTATGTTAGATCACTTTTCAGGGACATTTATAAATTGACGTTAAACAGAAAACTGTGAGAAAATTCTTGGAAAAGTTTTCATCTTCCTGTGACAAAGTTTTCGAAGAATTTTCATTTTATAAAAGATTCTTCTTATCGTCCCTTAATCCTCGTCTCTTCTTATCGTTCATAATGTTTCATTATTTTTGGATTATTATATTTAAGTATCTTCGTATATAACAGTCTTTTTTTATGTAAAACTATTTTCATCCTGAATAATTAAATGATAAAAAATAACATTAAACTTGATAAGTTAAATAACCGATTATCAATTATGAATTTAATTAATTACTTCTATTACTTTTTATTATTGTTTTGTCTTACATAAGATTCATTTTTATATTGTTTTAATTATTATTGAAAAATAATTTGTGTGTTTAGGCTTTGATTATTTAGACTAATAACAGATTATTGAACTATTATTTGAGAGTTCGAGTTAAAATTAAAATTTATATAATATATATATATATATACAGTTATTATTATATATTTTATATAGAGTTCGAGTTAAAATAAAAATTTATATAATATATATATATATTAATATTTAAGAATTATTATAAAAATTGTAATATAAAAATTATATTAAAAATATATTAAAAATTGTATATATAAGTATATAATTTTTTTAATTTTAATAATAAAAAATAACTTTTATTATAGTAATATAAAAGTAAACAAAATATTTTCCATTAATAGAAAATTTGTAATCAATGATAACAATTTTATGTTTTTTTTTTTTTGATATATTTAATATGGGGGTTTTTGAAGAGACACTTATTTAGCGAAGATCTGTCAACGATGAGATGTGACGTAAGTGTCACGAAAATAAAACGAAAAAAAGATAGTCATACAGAAATAGAATAAAAGAAAGAAAGAAAGAGAGAGAGAGAAAAAAAGAAAATGTTTTAATTGATCATATTTTATTAATTTTAATATAAAATTAATAAAATATAAAATTATATGAGAGTCCTTATTTAAGTGCATTTAATTATGTTGAATATAACAAAACAATTAATTTTATATATAAAAATCATCTCGTTCCCATAAATTTCGTATTCAAACGTAGCTTAAATTTTACTCTTCGTGGTTCATCCACCCAAACAAAATTTATGCTTGAACATAGCTTAACTATAATCTTATGTTAGAACAAACCCATAAATAATTCGTTCCCTTTTTTATCTATTTCTTAAACTATAATGATCACACTGGACGCAATTTTTTATATAAGTAAAAAACAATAAAGTTTTTTGGTAGATTAAACGTCGGTTGTTGCGTCAAAAATTCATGAAATTCCGGAGATGGGAGCAATTAAATCGAGCGAACAACAAAAAAGAAAAAGAAAAAAGTATAAAAAAAAAGAGAGGGAGAGACAGTCTCATCTAAAAATTAGTTTCTGGGAAATTCCTTCCGACGTTTTAATAAAGTACAATGTGTTGTATCTGTCATAAAACTAATAATTTTGAACATAAAATAAAAAAAGAAATATAAAATTGAAAATAGAATGAAAAAAAAAAACCAACAAAATTGAATGTGCCATATGAGTAGTCCTTTTTTCAAAGTTTCTTTTATAAAAATTTGTATCAACCAAATTAATTTGTACACAATTGCAATAATACACTCATACGGGGTATTATTTATTATTATTTTGAAAACCTCTATTTTTTGTATTAAAATAATGTTAAATATTGATTATTAAAAACAAAAAGAGTTGATATCTTTCATGGACTATTTAAAAAATCTATTTTTTAAGAATTTAATGTATAACATTTATAATAATATTTTTAATATTATATAAATATTAAATTTTTAAATATTAAATATTAAATATATATATATATTATGTTTATATATTATAATATATATGTATATATGAAATAATATTTGTATAAGAATATTTTGTAAGAATTACCCTAATCACTTTAAAGTATATTTGAACAAAATAATAGAAAAAACTAGGATAAAATGAAGAAAATAAAATGAAAGAAAATCATGAGACGCAAAACGTCGAAGTCTCTAACCCTCAACATCGAAATGGAAAATATCGCGTGATTTATGAACCCTTGGCGTAACCGCCGACTACATAGAACGTTCGTCATTCTGTCAATGGAATATGGCTGCCCCGTGGCGATAGTCTCGTATACACAACTTTAAATTCTACCACCCTTTTGGAAAAGGAAACAACCTGTAACGCGTCTCGTTACGATCCAATTTTCGATAGGATTGTTATCACCCAATTATATTCAAAAACATTGTGTATATTCCTGCAACGGTGATTAACAACCAGAAAACCCTTAGGCCGGATGCAGTCCCTTTAGAACTAAATACTAACAACCTATAGAAACATTGCACTTCGTTAATAAAAATATAACCAAATTTATTTATTTTTACTAAAAAATAATAAATCATCGTCTGAATGGTTAATTAATACTAAATTGTTTTCAAATATGTTTTTCCAATGTTGGAAAAAAGTTTATGAAAATAAAAGTAAAGTAAACTTATTTTTTTAAATAAGATACAGTTTACTATTAATTCATATCTTTTTATATAATATGCAGTTTACTATTAATTCATATCTTTTTATATAATATACAGTTTACTCTATTAATTAATATTTTTTTAAATAATATATTAGATTTTTGATATACTGTAAAATTTTTTAAATCATAAAATAACATAAAATAGAACCTAAACCTGTACTAAACATTTCCAATTTGAGATATTAAGCTTGACATATTTCCATTGCATTTTATGCACTTACTTTCTCTACTTTACTCAAAAATTAAAAAAGAAAAGGAAAAGAAAATATCTGTGAAAAAAGCGTATTAAAAATTTCTTTTAAAAATACGGATATTTTCTCATAATTGACATGAAAAATTCGAGTTAAAAAATTCAATAAACTTTTCGCATATTTAAAGTGCATAAAAATCAATATTTTAATGAGACAACGTGATCGTAAAATAATATCATATATTCCACTATCTCTAGTTTATTTTAGCAAAAGAAAATTTCTTCTAGTATTAGTTAACATGAAGATAATAATCGATTGAAATTGGTGGTTGAGAAAATCGTGCATAAATTTCATCGAATTTTCGGGATAATAAATCTTATGATTTGCTGTTGCATCTTCCTGATGCTTCGAGTAGCATCAATAGAAGCAAAAGCAGAAGCAGAAGCAAGGCAACTACTTTGGGCAATTTTGGCTCCCAGTGTAGGAGAGCTCAGTCTGTTAGTGATAATCTACATGGGATATTGACTTGATCTAATTTTGGCCGGCTGGCAACGGACGGATGGACGTCGGTGTCACGTTCGATTATATCTACCAGCACTCTCTCTCTCTCTCTCTTTCTCTCTCTCTCCCTCTCTCTCTCTCTATCTCTGTGTCTCTCTCTATCTCTGTGTCTCTCTCTCTCTCTCTCTCTCTCTCTCTCTCTCCCTCTCTCTCTCTCTATCTCTGTGTCTCTCTCTCTCTCTCTCTCACTCTTGGTTATCATCTGTCCAGTTTACCAGACCTCGAATGAACTAGTAATTAACGCGATGAACCTCCTATCACCGGCAATATGCCATCAGCTTGTCTTGCTTCAAACATAAGCGTGCTAGTATATTGTACAAAAATGTTCACATTTGTATTTATCTGAATAATATTGTGAAATAATTTTCATTGATATATTATTAAATAAATAATGTCAATATAAATGAATATTAAAAATTTTTATCAGTATTTTTTTTATAGATGTAATAGTAAAATTTTAGATTTTTTTGCAATTATTATAATTTTTTAATAATGATGATATTAACTATGTTCTTTATATATAAATATGTAATTATAATATAATATATAATATAGTATTATTATATTATTTATTATATAGATACTATTATATGTTATAGTAAATTACATAATATAATACCATATATATAATAAATCGATAATAATAATAATAATAAAAGTAATACAAATTATAACTATATTCTTTATATATAAATATATAATTATAATATAATATACTATATAGTATTATTATATTATTTATTTTATATATAATATTATACATAAAAGTAAATTATATATAATATAATACTATATATATAGTATATCGAGAATAATAAAAGGTTAAATTATGAATATATTAATTATAATAA
Source organism: Polistes dominula (assembly GCF_049000335.1). Taxonomy (NCBI): domain Eukaryota; kingdom Metazoa; phylum Arthropoda; class Insecta; order Hymenoptera; family Vespidae; genus Polistes; species Polistes dominula. The sequence continues at coordinate 7,559,991 of NW_028301152.1, read as the reverse complement.
AAAAAATTAATAATAATAAATAAGAATAAATGAAATAAAAATAATAAACCCTACAAATATCAGTCAAATTAAATTCTAATAATAATAATTATAATAATAATAATAATAATTATAGAATAAAAAGAATAATAATCATAAGTAATAATAAATTAAATAAAATAAATAAACGCAACAAATATCAGTCAAATGAAATCCTTCAAAACCAATAAAATTTTGGTAATAAAAAGAAAAGAAAATTTAACGATTGATAAATATGAAAGAAAAAGAAATGAAGAAAAAAAGAAACAAACCAAAAAACGAGAAGATATTAATAAAAAAAAAAAAAAAATAATAAAAATCCAAACAATAGAATGAATCAAAGACATTGAACATAGAAAAGCAGCGTATCGAATAAAAACTAAAATGCAACTTGCCCCCTTCACCTTCTTTCGAATTTTATCGTTGCGGCAGTGCATTCCATCCATTGGAAGTGCGTTTAATGGTCGTTTTGGTTTACTGCCAACATTGTGGATTAGCACTCTACCGCTCCATTTGTTTATCATCATCATCGTCTACCTATGAATCATCCCAAATGCGGATTGCCTCTCGTTTAACCACCGAGGATCGAAATACCCTCGATCTTCCTACTAAAGTGCCAACATTATTCCTCTCTCTCTCTCTTTCTCTTTTATTTTTCTCTTTTTATCTCTCTTTATCTATATCTTTTTATCTTTATGGTCGTTCCGCGTTATTAATGGTCGATTATAAAGATGAATGGAAAAAACACGTCTTTACGAAACGATGTGTTCCAACAATAATATTGAAAAAATAAATCAAAGTAAAAGAAAGAGACAATCAGAGTGAAAAAGAGAGAGAGAGAGAATAAAAGTGAATGAATTTTTGATTTCATTTAAATGTGTGTTTATGTGTATGTAGTTGAAAGTGAAATTAAGAAATAATAAGAGAAATATAGAGAGAAAACATAATAAGAAAAGAGAGGGTAAGAGAGAGATGGAAAAAAAATAAATAAAGACAGAAAGAAAGAGAAAGATGAGAAAGGTAAAAAGAAAAGCAAACCTTTTGGAGAGGTTTTCGTTTGAGAACTCAGATGCAGTCTATTTCCTTCTTATAAAAGAAAGATAAATGATAAGTTCGAAAAGGAATTCAAAGTTTAAAAGTTACGTTGGTAACTAAATATGTCTCTGGAGTTTATCTTTGATCAACATCGTCATCGCAAAAGAGAACGACACAAAGAGAGAGGAGAGGGAGAGAGAGAGAGAGAGAGAGAGACAGCAAAGATTCGAAGAAAGAGAAGAAGAAGAACACGTGAGAGATTACGAGAAAAACTCGAAGGGTGAAGTTCTCCTCAAGAGAATTCGTACCTGTGATCTTGTTTCTGCTTTCCTCACCAACATCACCACCACCACATCCACCACCACCCCTCATCTCACCCTTCTTTACCTGATTTTTTTTTCTTCTTCCTCTCTATATATTCCTTCTTCTATCATACCCTTTGCCTCTGTCTCTCATTCGTTCGTTCTCTATTTTAATATGTAAACTCTAAAGTTAATATACGCCGTTTCTGTTTATGCACTTCTTTTCGAGAATCTCTGTACGGAGGTTACTTTTTCCGCATCAAGAGTAACAGTAGTAGAAGCAGCATCAATTTTATCTTTATCCTTAATTTTATCACAAACAAACAAGCAAATAATTAATACGAACGCGTACGGTCAGATGTAAACAAGCCAATGTTATTGCTATTCCTTGAGGCTACCAAAACGATGGTGTAGGTTCAAGTTTAAAGATGGATTGATGTAATAAGAATATACTTGGAGTCTGGTTAAACCAAGAATTGGTTTTTTTATGTTTTTGTGTAATTTATCTTGTCATAAATTTTAAAAAGATTTGTACCAAGAGAAATGAGATATGGCTTTAACTCCCACAATGTTGTTTCTAAACATTTACAAATGTTTCAATGATGAATTAATATTAAAAAGTATATTAAGGTACAAAATATTGATATAGTAACTAGAATTGCGTTTATTTGACTTATTAAAAAAATAAAAAAATAAATAAATGAAAATATTTATTATTATATTATACATATTTAAAATAAATATTATATATATTTATTATACATATTTAAAAAGAATGAAATGCACAGAAGAAATATTTAATTAAAAATATAGAATGTAATGTTTTATTGGAACATATGAATCTTCAATTATTATGATGTTAAGAATGTACGGATTAAAATAATAAATAATACTATACTCTCTATATACTATAATATAGTATTAATATTATATAGTATATTATAATAATAATAATAATATTATATATAAATATAATAATATTATATAGTATATAATAATAATTAATATTATATTATTACATAGTATTATACTATATAGTATAAGTATGTATAATAAAATACCTATATACCATACTTATACTATATATCATATAGTATATACTATATATACCATAATTTATAAAATACCTATAAAGGAACAATTTTATTAATTGTTTATTTCGTGAAAAACCCCTTTTGTATTGAATAAAAATATATAATACTTTCTATAATGATCAAAATAACATATTGTTTCAATATTTAAACATTAAAATTAAAACAAAAAGAGTAATAGTAAAAAATAAATAACATTTAAAATAAAATATATAAAACGATAAATTACACACAAAAATTCATACGAAATAAAATGTTGAAATAAATGACACAAATAAAAAAGAGAAAGATTAAAAAATAAAAGAAATAATCAAAAAGAACAAACGAAGAATAAAGAGAAAATGAGGGATGGAAAAGGGGTAGGATAGGGGGTGGGATATGTGGAAGAAGAACGATTTCACGATGATAGGATGGATGGTTCGAGGTTTAATAGGATCCGAATGGGCGTTCGTGTACGCGCGGGAAATCCGAATTTATGAACCTCTGGAAGGATTTAATTTATTTAAATCTCGCGCCTCGCTAAGCTTCGTTTTAATCCTGATTTACCACATGGCTTTTCTTGTTATGCGCGCTCGCGGTTCGTTTTTGGTTAGCTGTTATCGCACGCATACACTCAAACACACGCGTACGAACGAAAACGTTCACACAAATGGGAAGCATTCGTATTGAAAAAAAGAAAGGAAATTAAAAATACAAAAAAAAGGAATATAATAAAAGGATTCGCGAATCGAGAGCAGAAACGAAATTATTCGTCGAATTAATACGATATGAAAGATTTGTTAGGAGATACTGTGACAGGAATATAAAAAAAAATTATAAGTAGAAGAGAAAGAGAACAAAATTTTAACAAAATATTAGTATTTATAATAATATAATAATAATTATTGTTAATATTAACATTTATTTTAATTTAATAAAATAAATGTAATATTATATATTTATTCTATATATAATATCATTATTATTATTATTATTATTATTATTATTATTATGTTATTTTATTTATTTGATTATTAAAATTTAAATTATATAACAAAGCATAATTAATATTTAACTAATATATAATTTAATTATATATTGGTATTTATATTTTTATATAATTTAATTATATATTGGTATTTATATTTTTATATAATTTAATTATATATCAGTATTAATATTTATTTAATCTAATTATATATTATTATTAATATTTAACTACTATATAATTTAATTATAATATAATTTAACTAATATATAATTTAATTAATATTTAATAACTACATCTCGATTCAATGTTAAAAAAATGATAAAAAATATATTAAAATAATATTTCAAGACCCTTAATAGACAAAGATATGAAATAAATCTAGATATAGTTATTAAATAATATACCTCTATCGATCTAGTCAAGTTTATTGAAAGGAATCGTTTCTCACGATTCTCAGTTTCGATTTTTCCGAAGAAGACGAGCATGTCGGTATATTAAATTCGATCTGAGAACGTAACGTTCGAGAGAACTTTACTCGTTTTCGCGCTGAGTTAAGTAATTGGAAGGTCCAGCACCGCGGTGATTTATCACTCGATCCTTGACACGTGTGCGCGAGAACGCACCAACGAGAAAGGCGAATGGTAAGAGGAGTAAGAGAGGAATAGGAGGAGGAACGAGACTAGGGGATATGGTAGGTACTAGCAAAAGGGCTTGGGGAAGGAGAGGGGGAAGGCAGGAGAGAAGCTCCTCAAAGCCCAGAGATTGTTCTCCCTTGCTGACCAATGATCGATCGATTCAATAGGTGTACCAGGCAGCCCTCAGTGACTCGACTAGTGCTAGTGATTAAGTGATTTTCGCGTGAAAGAATGAAAGCAAACAACAAAAAATACAAAGATACGAATCTTTCAGAAAAATACGAAACTTCCTCCCTTTCTCAATTTTTTTTCATTTCAGATGATAGTTCAAAGATGTCCAATTCATGGCTTACCTTGGGTAGCACAATATTCAACACTATAATGATTATATTTTAACATATAGGCTTCTTTTAAAACATTTAGGTAGTATTTTTGGCATTGTTACTGTATTTATTACAATATATTAAAATTTGTAGTAATTATATTTATATTATCTATTATTTATTTATTATAGTTTTAAGATTATGCTACTAATGACTTAGTATTACTTATTACAAAGTAATAGTACAGTAATAACTAGTAAGTAGTTATAGTACTACATATAGTATATAATAGTAAATATATACTATATAGTATATATATATATATATATATATATATATATTGGTAGTATATATACATATAGTAGTAGTAGTATATATAGTAGTATAATAGTATAGTAAAACTTAGTAAACAGTAATTTAGTAATAACTAAAAAGTAATATTACTAGTAGTATTACATATTACTAATTGTAATATTTATTTTTATCTAAACCAAATTACGTAGTTTGAGTATATTTTGTTTCTACAAATGTGGAAGCCAAAATGTTGAACATTTTTGGTATATTTATATAACACACAATTTACTTATAAATTAATAATTTAAAAAATCAATAATATATTATTTTATTAATTGTCAAAATTTCGTGGGGTAATGATTTTATAAATAAAAACGAAAATTACAAGGCCATTTCTAAATATTTGTTCAAATATGAAAGCCATAAAATGGGTACTCCGTACCTATACCTGATTGAAGACGTTAAATCATTTCCTTTGCTTTTGTTCATTCTTCTTTTAGGTCAAAACGATATAAAGAAATTGCGAAGGGAGAACGAACAGCTGCGCAGAGAGATATGGAGCCTTCGGGATGAGTACGATAAGCTCGAGGAGATACTGAAGAGACAAAAGAATCGTACTGAAAGCGACGAATCTGAGGTATGTGTTCTATATTTCTATCTGTGTATATAAGGTGTTTGTGGTTTTTTCGTAGAAACATTGTGAAAATATTCCACTTTCAAAAACAAAACACAAATGTTAAATGAACCATCAATTGTAAAATTGGTTTAAATTTATACAATATTATTTAGATAGTTACACTTGTAACTAATAATAGTAATAGCTACACTTGTAAACTATATATATTACATAATTATTATATATAAACTCTAATGATATTAACTATTATTATTATTATTTATTTGGTTTATATATATATATAATATAATTAATTATTATATTAATAAATGTATATATAGAATTTTTGAAGTTATACTGTAGAAATAAAATAATTACGTTTTTAAGTACTTCATTTACCAAGGCTTTATTCTTCGGACAGTTATTAATGAGATACTTTAACGAACGTTTCAGGATCGCTCCGAAGATGATGACGTGCTACATTCGGATTATTCCGAGGAGAACGAGCAAGAAGAGGAAGAGCCTGAGAAAATTCAAAATAGTAACGAAAAGACAAGGCAGGAGCACGATCAAGAGGAACAATTAGAGAATGCTGAAAATCAGAAAATATCGACGGAAAAGATGAACAATACCAATTTGCATCGATTGCACGTTGATTTTGATGATCTTTCTGTTGTCGATGAAGAAGAAGAGTTAAAAAAAGAAAAAGATAGAAAAGAAACAACAATAATGAGTGAAGACAATCAAAAAAAGTCTAAAGTTAGATTGATAGAACCTAGAAAACTACACGACAATATACCCTTTTATCCAGGTAGTTATGATTCTAGTCAAAGTTTTACAGACGCCAATTACTTTCCCGAATATCCATGTCCAAACACAGTAGATTCATTAATGCGAGGTGGTAGCAACTTGTCAACTGTCTTACCACCTCTTTGTCCAGCTATTTATGCGGATCCATTAATTCCTTTGGGTACATTGGATTCTCCAATATTGAATCCAATAAACGATAAGATAATACCAGAAATCCACGTGCCACCGATTGGTTGGCAAAACAATCTGTTACTTTCGGAGTCAACGGCATTGCCAAGTTATCCGAATGTATTGGCTAGCAGTAGTGTATCAAATTCAACTATGAGAATGGCAAACGTAGAAAGCTCGCAGCAACAGCAGCACTTAGAGAGTCACGCAGTTGGAAACTATCAAAGTTTCACGAACACGGCTAGTATACGACAAAAGAGAAACTTAGATGATTCGAAACAGCAGCAACAGAAGCAAGGGAAACAGCTTGCTTTAAGATTATTTGAAAATTCACATGCATACATTCCAAGACAACAAAAAGAAGTGTCGTTGGGTAACCTTTGGGATGAAATCGATGCATCCTGCGAGAAAAATATTGAAAATGAAAGATTAAATGGCTATCGGAATATCGAAAATAACGAGGAAAAGGATTCCGATGAAAATTATGCGTTCGATGGTGTGGAAAAACCGAAACACTTTTTTGCCCCATTAGCAACGACAAAATCGAAGAAATTATTGGACGAGGAGTCACCTACCGTTTGCGGTTCAAATTACTTTGGAACTGGAACTAGTTCCAGTAGTGGCAAAACCGGGTCTACGGTGATCTGTGAAAGCAATCAATTGTTAGGGTTAAAGGGTTCCATTGACCTTTGCGTTAACGGTGCAGTTTCCTATGGAAATAATTTCTACCGAGAGAAGGAAGATCTACAGAGAAACGTGTATCTAAGTACGGACAATCTGTTGATTGAAAGCGTCAAGCCTACACCGATCAATCAGTTAACTAAATCAATGTCCTGCCAGGATTTAAGCAGTGATTCGCAACCCTTGACAAAGATTAACTACAACGAGAAAGGACAGACAATGACTATGAGCGACAATACTTTAGACAATTTAACCAACGAATCATCTTCGACTAAGGCTTATAGAACTCACTTAAATGTTACATTAAAAATTCCACGTCACGATCGTGAAAAAAACGCGAATACCCCAGAAATACCACAGTTACCATCGGTGGATTATAGAATTCTCACGAATCCATTTCTCAGGAATATTGAACGAAATGTTCTTGAATCTTCCGATCGAAATTCTCCGATAACCAAACCACTTTCCGTTCAAGTCAGTGAAAACAATATAAATTATAGTTATCCAAGTTCACCGCCAATACCACCACCACCACTACCACAGCAACCAATGGGCTTTACTAGAGGACTTAGACCTAGTGAAAGATATCGTAGAAGGCAAGGAAATTTAGTACCCGATCAGAATCGATTGTTGATTCCTACCGATCAATTGATCCCAAATAAAAATCTTTCTACACCAGCACAAGACTTTCAAGTAACCTCTTTCGAAAGACCAAGTCCCCATGCACTGTTACCATCAGCGATGCCCTATGACCTGGATACTTTAAGAAGAATAAATGCAACACGTTATCTACAGAATCAAAATCTTTATCAAAATATACCATTCGTCCCAGCTGGACCATCCCACGTTTGTCCCACTTTACAAATGTATTATGATCAAAATACAAAAAAGGTACCAGCTCAAACACAAACATCAATAGACGGTGATTCCCATATCGAGGATGATCAAAGTTGTCTGCATCATCAAGAAGAAGAAAATAATATCAGTATACCGAACTCACCGAGCGGACAACGACGCAAACGAACAATGAAAAAAGATAAACTAAGTACAAAACCTCTTTCACCGTTAGCTCAAAGAAAATTGAAAAAACAGAGTAGCGTAACATCAACGGAAATGCCTGAATCCCCAGGCAAATCTGTGGTACGTCAAAGAGCTAGAAAACTGAGTATCACGACAACTACGACATCGGATGCCCTTGAGGATAAAAACGAGAGTAGATCATCATCCTCGGGACAAGATTCACCAAGAAAAGATCAAGTCAGACGAATATCAACTTATTTCAATCCAAAAAAACGACCGTCGTTAACATCAATCAAAACAACGAGAAGTGGTAGTTTAGAAACATCGAAAGACAAATATTCAGATGGTCTAACTACGAGTACATCGGACAAAGAAATAATTCATTCTGTACAAATTAAAGAAGGCACTAATATTGCTGTTAAATCTAGAAAAGGAAGCACAAGTAGTGGAAACGTTCCCTGGTGTGCTTGTTGGGGTAACGGTTGTGTTTGATTCGGGACCAGGTATACGGGTTTAAAGGTTCTCTATATATTCTTAAAGTGAGATAAGATCTTTAACGCTGTTGGTAAAGGTGAATCGTTAAATTCAAAATACCGCAGGAAACGGAATGAACTTCCAACAGTCTCGTCATGAATTCAATCTGAAAACTGTGAAATATAGGTTGAGGAGGGGTATGGTCTACCAGGAAACTTGGAAATCATTCGAAATTCAAATCTACGGGTTCGTTCGCAACTGCGACACCGAATGGGACCACGATAAATTCTACAGAGTAGGGAAACTTCAACTAACCTACGCGTCATTTTCCGAAACTAACTCATAGAGTATACGTATGCATAGTTTGTGTGTGTTTGTGTTAACACGTACGTATAACTCTGAGTGAAATTGTGACCAGGTGTATCATAAAATCAACGCACTTCTTGGAAATGAATCATAAAACTAGTCTCCAATGGTAATATCACCTTCGTGTATAAGTGAATCATTATATTTCTACATGTATGCTTGTGAGTGTATCTGTGTTAGTAATGTGAACGAAAACGCGTATGAATTACTGTGTAAAATATGAATGCACCTGCGGAATAGGTCAAAAACCTATGTATTGAAACGACTGCAAAAACGTGACTTGAAACTTTACAATTTGATCATATTTAAAATATAATATTTATATTCATAAATGAAAGTAATATACAGTATATGTATATGTGCGTTATCAGTAGGTCATTACATAGAATTTAATATTATTTTCTTTAAAGAAAATTTTATGCATTTATGCACACTTTATCGGTCATATTAACTGTGCTAACGTATTTAAAAAAAAACACACACACAATAATAGTATAAAGAAAATAATTTTTATTTTACATAATTACAATAATTAAAATAACTTTTCATATTTTTTATTTGAAAGAAAGAAAATTAGGATCGTAATATAAGAAACAATTAGCGTTCGTGTTAGTGTAATTTGATGAAGAATTGTTTATTATTTTATTATTGTTCTTAATTGAACAATTTGTAATTCTCGTTGTAACATTGATCAATATCATTGTTGGACAGTACGAAGTTTGATTAGAATTTAATGATTGTACGATAATCCGGATCATCGATAATTTGTAGCTTATCTAATCGAGAAGAAGGATAAAATCGGTCCATGAGTTACATAAGAAATTTATTAATGTTCAACGACGTGAAGGAGTACTTATGCGTAGAAGTTGTTGCCGAACATCCGGCTTGAAAAGTTCAAGAGAGTGGCGTTAAAAGTTTCGTTGAAAGTTTCACTACGGAAGTTTTCCTTCCGCTTCATTATGAGTATACGAAGAATAATGCTTAAGGACTTAAAATTAATCTAAGAAAAAAAAACTAAACAATATAGGAAAAGAGATAAACAAAAATAATTATAACAACAAAATTATAATAATTACAAAAAAGAAGAAATGAAAAAGAATTTTTGTTTTATATTACTTTTTCTTCAAATTGTATTTTTAAACTTTCTACGAGTCACGTTTTATTTATACGAAATTCAAAAAATGAATAAAATGATAAAAGAAAGAAAAAGAGGGAGCAATCAATTATTTACTAACATTTTTGTTCGAAATTGGAACAAATTGTGTAGAAAATTTTCGACAATCAATGATCTGGAATTGAATAAATTTCATTTGCAGAAAGAGAGAGAGAGAGAGAGAGAGAGAGAGAGAGAGAGAAAGGGAGAGGATTTTGTAGTAATCTAAAAAAATACAAGAAAAAGTGGATTTATTTTTAGATGGAGAAAAAAAAAATTATTTTTACTATCATCTTTGTTCGAAATTGGAACAAATTGCGTAGAAAATTTTCGACGATCAATGATCTGGAATTAAATAAATTTAGTTTTAAGAGAGAGAGGGAAATTATTGTATTTCGAAAAAAAAAAGAAAACAAGAAATATTGCATTTATTTTTATTTAATATTTTATTAATTATGAACAAGAACTTAAAATTAATAAAAGAGAAATAAAATAACGATATCAAACAATTACAAGAATAAAAATATCATTTAATAATAAAAGGAAAATAATTATTGTTAATATATACTTTACATTGCTACTTTTTTAACCTTTTATTTTTAAACTTTTAACGAGCCACCCTTTTTTATACGAGAACCAAAAAATTACTAAAAAGATGAAAGAAAAGACCGTGAAATAAATTTTTAATTCTCAACTTCATTCAAAATTACCCATCGGATATTTGGAAAACATTTTACCACTTACAGAAAAATTTCTCAAAATTTATTCATTGTAAAACAACGATCTCTATTTTTAAAGAAGATCATCCAATTGTAAAGGAAAAGAAAGTAAAAGAAAGACAATGAAATAAATTGTTCACTTTTAGCTTAGTTCACAAAATATATCGATTGGTTACCCAAAACTTCCTTCTCACGTCCTTCTCCCCTCTCGAAAGAATTCTCAAAATTTATGCATCGTATAATAACAGCCCATGGAGTAAAATAGGATTCAGGGAGTAGAATTCATGAAGATCCCTTATGAAAATTTTTCACCGCCCTTACCACCGTCGTTATTCTTCATCTGGTAACCCGACGAATAAAAGAGAAAAAAAATAAAGTAACCTGGTAAAAGAAAAAAGAAAAAAACAAAAAAAAAAAGTAAAGGAAGTAAATCGAGGAAGATAAAAAAAAAAATAAAATAAATATAATAATAAAATAATTATAATTTATAGTATTATATAAAAATCAAAATTAACGTCAACAAAATCTCACAAAATTCAAACCTCAGGAAACGTTTAATGAACGAACGAATGAGCCGTCCAGAAGAGATTTCGCCTTTAAAGTGCCATTATCGGAATCGTTGTAAATTAAATTACGATCGATGGAGGTCCACAGGAGGATGAATGCTGGAAAAGATTTGAGAGAGAGAAAACCATACTTGTAAAATACTTTCTTTCTCTTTTTCACCCCCATATATATCCTTTCTCTTTCTTCGTGTATATATGTGTACATATATAAGCACAAAATTTAGCTGTGTGCGTATTTTTCATAGACACGATCACAGAAACACGGACACGTATTCAGATACTCGACAAATACACAGGAAACACAGATACCCAAACAAACGCACAGAAACACAGAGCCACGCATTCAGATAACACACACACAGACATACGCATTAGAATGTAGAATAAGAGAAGACGGGGATAGGGTGGTGGTTGGGGGTAAAGGGTGGAAGAGAAAGCAAGTATGACTTTCAATTTTAATGGGAACATTATTTTTGCAAGAAGAGAAGGGAAAGCACAATGCACGCCGACTCGTTTTAGTGTCAGCTAGGAAGACGAGAAAGGGGGTGAAACGGGGGTAACGCGCGAGCGTTTCGAGAGGGAGGACGTTCGGATGGTGCAATTAAAATGCAAATTATCCCTTTCGCGGAAGACTCGTCCTTGCAACCCTACACCCCGCGATGTTAACGCCGTAACCGATTAACTGGGAACTAATTTACGAGACGACGTCGAGTCGAGTGAAAATGAGAGCGAGAGTGAGATAGAGATAAAGAGAGGGAATGAAAGAGAGAGAAAGAGAGAAAGATAAAGGGAAGGAAAGAGAAATGGATAGAGAAGATGACGTTTTGTCTGTCTCTACAACGACTAGCGACGTGACTAACACTCTTAAGAGAAATACGTAGACTAGAAGCGAAGGTTAATTCTGTTTCCTACTCACAACTTTGACATCTTATTCGAGATTGAAAGTTTCAACCTATTTCCAATTTTCCTTAATATTCTCTCTGTTACTCTTTACTTGTTCTTTCATTTTATTCCATTTTATTTAGTTTTATAAATATTTTGGTAAATCTTTACATTTATTGGGTAAGGTTTGCGTCAGGATTGTAAAAATATTTCACTTTTATACACTTTATTTATTATACAAAATATAAGAAAAATTATGAAAAATTTTCATTCTAATGAATAATTGTGTTAAACATTTTTTATGAATTTTTTATTTGTGTTTTTGTGTTTTTATAATTCATAGAAGAAAAAAATGTAGTCGTTGGAAACTCTGACGCAACTTGACTCTCACCGATCGGGCAAACTTTGCAAACGAAGAAAGTATTTACTTTTCCTCGGTAAAATGTCGTTTTTTTTTTGTTTTTTTACTTTCTTTTTCTTGACGTGGTAGGTTTTCTCTCTTGCAAGTTCCTTCTCCTACTAGCTAAGGAAATTTTCCACGATCTACTTCGAAGTTCACTGAATTTCACGAACCCGCCGGGCCTGGCCTGTTTTCTCGTTACTTTATATTATGTACTTTCAGCAGTTTCATTACTCTTTCGTTTTCAACTTCGCATCGTCCACCGTTAACTTCCGAACGAATTTAAAAAAAGAAAACTTACAGTACCTATGCAAGTGCGTTTTTAAATCAGCGAACAATTTTCTTTCAATTTCTTTTCTTACTTTTGCTGCGTTTAATATCTTGTTAGAGATAAAAAAAAAGAAACATGCAATATATTTCATTTAGCGTAAGCTCATCCCCTCGTCTTACAATTAGAATTAATTGCAATCAAATGTTAATTAAACTTTTCTTTCACATTTTTTATCATATTAAGGAACATTCATGAATCTGTGTATTAATTATGGTAAAAATATATATAAAAATTAACCTTATATACCAGATCACTCATGTAATCATTGACTTTAAACAACCTAACCTTTCTTTTCCAGTTGATTATTGGAGTTAATAAATTAATTTTCCATTATCGAATAATTTATTTATTTTAAAAATCTAAAAAGGTTATATGTTGCTTATTTTTATATTTTTAATTACCATAATGAACAATAAATATTGTCTACATTTTACAATACATTTAATAATACATCAGATAAAAGTTGTCCTAAAAATTTCTAATTTTTTCTAAGAAACCTTAACGAACAGAATATTTTACATATTATATTAATTTATTATATCATGTATATCATCCATTTCATTTTATTACCTTTCTTTAAATAGTATTAAAATTATTAATAAAATAACATACAATAAAAAACAATTAAAAGTATAAAATTAACTCAAAAACAAACGAGAAACTTTAAAAGACAACTAAACATTTGATTTCTTATTTTATTTAAATATACCCATCTAAATAATAATAATTATTATTATTAATATTATTAAAATAGTATTAACTATAAATAACGAAAAAAATTCCTTTTTTACTGGAACGAATCCTTACCGGGTTCGAACGTTTTCATCTCATCGAAGAATTTTATTATCAACCAGAAGTTTGCTTGGGTTTGGGGTAAATGCAATTTTCTCGAATGGCGTCGATACGCACGCGGTACTGCAATTTGATCGCAAGAAACATTTCGCGAAGCTTTCAACGTATTCTTTCTCTCTCTCTCTCTCTTTCTCTCTCTCTCTCTTTTTCTCTCATTTAAGATGCTAGACAGACGGTTTCAAATTTCTTACAATACCTACAATCTATAGAGACCAAGCAAGCAACCAAGTAGGAGGTGATGAAAGGTAGGCTATACGTAAAGAAAAGAAACCTTGACGAGAACCCAAGAGAAAACTAAGAAGAGAAAATAAGAGAAAGAAGAGAACGAATGAAAGAAAATAAAAGAATATAAAAAGAAAGAAATAAAGAAGAGATCGAGTAACAGTACCAGCAACCATCAGAAGTTTCGAATTCAAGAATTCTCTGAAGAGTAAACTGACTCGATTCGATCTTCGACTTCTTGATCCGAATTTTTCAGTTTTCAGTCTACCATAAAAATAAAAATAAATAAAAAAAAATTGGAAAAAGATGAAAGAATGCCAAAGGAAAGAAAGAAAAACAAGTAAAAACAAAAAAAAAATAACAAAGACAAGAATTAAATGTGGAATTACTCCTGTTAGGCGTAAAATAAATTTAGTCGATCGTGGATGCCCTAGCAATTACGTTTTTATCGGTATTTTCTCTCTTTCTTTCATCCAAAAGCATCCTCCACCTTTCACCCTCTTTCACCCTACTCTCCTCCTATTTTCCTTTCCCTAAAAACATTTTGCCTGGCGTTCCTAAAAGCGGAATAAAAATATTTGCTAACTTGCTCCGGTGTTCAAGCTTACCCTGTAGTAGAGTTACTCGCTGTACTTTGTGAAAACTGTGAAAAAAAAATAAAAGAAACGAAAAAAATATCCGTAAAATAGAAAGAGAGAGAAAAAGAGAGAGGGAAAGAAAATGAATGGAAATTAAGCGAACAAAATTGCGAATTGAAACGAAAATGAGAAATGTTGAGATTAATTAGAAAGAAAGTGAAATATATCTGTTAATGAAGATTATTCTAATTTATTGTTATTACTATTAAATATGAAATTATTGGCTAGCATTTTTGAAATATATCGTTGAAGTGATTTGAAAGGAATGGTGGTTCATTCCTCGGTGATCAACTCGATTCAATTACGATCCTTTCGCGTGCTTTATGCAAATATTACGAGCCATTCCTGATAGGGTGGTGCATTCTTCGTGCCGACAGCTAATAATCTCCGTGGTTTCGTCCCAAGTTATGAAATTAATGTCGATGAAGAGCGTTATTGTTCCCCAATGGTTGTGGTGATTATGGTGATGCCAATGGTTGGATAGTAATGGCGGTGATAGTAGTAATAGTGGTCAAAAGGAAGACATTTCAAGGGTGTACGGATGTGATTAGGGAATATTCCCCATATTAATTCCTCGTTCGGAAAATACTTCGGAATTTCACCAACCTAAATTCGTCGACAGACATTCCAAATCAATTTCCATTTTCGTTTCATCAATTTTTTTTCAAGGTTTTTTTTCTATGATATTGTGTTAAATAAATTAAAAATATTTGATTTGTAAACCGTGTATTAAATTCAATTAAATTTGAAAATTAGATTGTAGTGTTTAATGTCATGAGGGTGGGAGTCACCGGTGATTACCAGTAAAATAAATTTCCCCTAGAACTCCTAGAACAAAATAAATAACTATAAAATAGTTTCATATCAAAAATCCATACGAGATTTATTTCTCAATATTATAATATGAAATTAAAAATTAGCATTATAGAAAAAAAAAACAATGTTTACAATAATAAACTAATAAAAATTTAATTAAAATTGACAAAGAACAAACTAGAAAAGTAATTAAAATATAAACTAAAAGGAGAGGGATGGAGACTAAATTGTCATCTATTTATCTATTGGACGATATTCATAAAATTTTGATTAAATATAAAATATATATTAAATTTTGGAGGACATAACAACGAATAAGTTGATCAACGTCAGAGAATCGTCAATCTAACGAAAAAGTTCGTAACTACCTGTCAAGAGAGAAAGAGAAAGAAATAGAATAAGAGAGAGAGAGAGAGAGAGAGAAAGAGCGAAAAAGAGATGAGATGGTAGCTGAAAGTCTTGTTATTGGAAGTGCACGTGCGATCCATTTAGCCGGTTGTTCGCACGTGACGCTGCCATCTTTCGACTAGGTAGCCCAAGCCAACAACCCAGTCCAGGCTAGAACAGTGCAGACCACGCCAATCCAGAGATTGAAGCTACGAAGCAGCTGTTGCAATTCCGATCTGACGAAATCTTTCTGGTTATTCTATCGAATGCATAAATCTCTGAACGTTATTGTTGTTCTATGCTAAATTGAATGAAACGTTTCCGATCGAAAGATATATTTGAGATTATGGATTTGAAACAAAAAAAAATCTAAAAATAATAATATATCATATAATTTTATAGACAACAAATTTTATTTATAGTCTATGAAAGGTATATCAAAACGTTTTAATTATTTGTGTATTTAAAAATACGCTTGTTTAGAATGTACACAATGTACAATTGATTAAATCTTTCACATTTTCTAGCAAATTTGTATGGGGGTTATATTATTCTCCATTACGAAAGCCCAATATATAGATAAACCCGCATAATTTCGAAAACAATAACGTTATATTAAAATATTTAAAAAAATAAAATAACCTATTGAATATCAATATTACATATATTTTATCAAATAAATTTCAACATACAACTTTTCAACTTTATCAACTTAAAAGAGATTTTTTACCAAAAATGCAAAAAAAAAAGCTTTTCAAACTTTTAAACTCAAAACATTTATAAACAAATTATAAATGTAATCCTAAACTGATTTTTCGTTTCTATCATATTTTCATAAATCAAAATGGCGTCCTAACCTCTCAAGACATTTTGTATAACTATTAGAAGCAACTGGTAGATGAAATCATAAACCGTTAGATGTCAGTTTTATATTAGAAAAATAAATTACCAACAAAATGATATAATAACGTACTTTCCTTTATACTAATCGTATATTTTGAGATTTACGTTTCATTATAACATTGGAGGATTTAATTAATGTCTTGTAACTTGGCAGTCTTCGAATAATTTTCTGGTCATTAAATTCTCGTCTTATCTATAATATAATCGTTCTCTCTCACGTAGCATGAAAAAGGTGTCTCTGAAGTCGTACCATAAAACGAGCACTACTTAATTCCAATTGAAAGACTTCATCCGCTAATTGGAAGACGAGAAAAAGAGAGGGAAAGAGTGAGAAACTGGTCGGCACGTTAACGAGGGTTAACCTGAAAAATATTTCGATCCTGGTTCGAGTTTATCAAAGATTCACTGATGAGATAAAGAGTAAGCAAGTATTTCATGTACTATCACTGTAATTTGTATTCGCTAAATCTATCGAGTTATCTCTGTTTCGAGATTTCATATTTGATTCGTAAGAGAAATATTTCTTTTCAAATAAGAATTTTTTATTGGACTGATATTTATTTGCTCTAAATTCTTAAATCGTTTACCAGTTTACTTTCAGTATGGAGACGAGGTTCATAAATTCTACTGACAGTTAGAATTTATTATAATCATTTTTATTTCTAATCTTTAAATTAAATTGAAGCGTTGATAACGAGAAAATAGACTTTCACATTTTCTCATTTTCTCCTAAAGTATCCAGTATTTGATGGTTTTATTTTCATATAACCATAAAAAGTTTTGTTGAACACCATTTTAATGATGTTAGACTAAATGATTTTCAAAAGATTTATTTTAAATCTAAAAGTTAAATGCTTTAGTAATAAAATTATAAAAAATTCTGGAAGTAAAATTAATCATTTTGGTCTGTGAAATATTCAAATAAAAAAATAAAATTCATCGATAATACTCTAATAACACCAAATTATTTTACGTACCACTCACAAGACATGAGCAGATTATTCCATGGTCAATGATAAATGATAGTCATCATATATGCATGAATTATTTCGCTTACGGATGCAAATGGGTTTTTTTTTTTAATATTTTTAGATAGTATTGAAAATAAATGGTAGATTATATGTAATAAAGTGTGTAATATCAGTGAAAATTATTTTGTTTTAGCGATTAATCATAATAACTTATCAATGATTTATATTAATGGTCAGAATATATTATCATAATATAAATAAATTATTATTATAATAAAAAAGGATTAGCTTGCGTTACTATTTAATTCTGACACTTTATATTTCTGAACATTTATTGATCTTTTATTTAAAATAAATACAAAATACTGATCTAAAATTCTAACCAAATAAATAAAAGTAATAAAATTTATCAAGGATTTAACTATAAAGAGCGTTTAATGTATTTTAATACAGAGCTACATATTGAGATTTCATATTAATGCATAATATATTCTCATATTTTATTAAAAATACTGACCACATATTTAAAATACATAGAAGTTATTATTTAATACTAACTAGAATATTCATAAAACATACTTATCATTTATTTTTTTTTAAATGCTAACCCAATAATTACAAGAGATAAAATTTAAATATTAAATATATATAAATGTATAAAAAAAGATTGAACAATGTTTCAGCAAATTTTCCTTGTTAAAGGAAAACTATAAAACCATAAAATCAATTTATAAAACTTTAATACAGGGTTGCATCAAGGTTACATAAAAGTACATCATATATATTTATTTAACCTTGAATAATTATAGTCACTGAATTTTTAATGAAAAGGACTATCATTGTAAGTGTTACAAAAATGATGGTTGCATTTAAAAAAACGAAACGGTGACTTTGATTTCTTTAAAAAGTATGATACAATTTTAAATTTGGCGCTAATCATCAATGCATCATTTTAGTGTAGATGGCGCATTGTATCTAGGAATATCTAGTAATAAAAAAGAGTGTACTGGGATTTTCCGATGCAATACGAAAAGGGAAATCCCCTTTTAAGATACGACAACGTTTTATATCAATATAAGAATCGTTTATAAAAAGCTTTTAAATTCCAATAATCATCGTGCGATTCACAGAAGTTTTTTTAGCACATAAATATAAAATATATGTTTGAAAACGTATTAGTTTCATTAAATTATTAAACCTTTATCTTTAAAAACAATAAAAATATTTAAACTACCAACTTTAGCTGACTCATCCTGTATATTTTAACATAAGTTAAACAGGAAACAATTATCATATACCTTTTTCTTAATATTCTTAGAGTTGCACTACTTAATAATATCCTATCATTTACATACTTACACATAATCTTCATCCTACGATCAGTATTACGTATCCATAGAAAAGCAATGCATAAATACTCTTACAAACGATAATTTTTTTTTTTTTAACCAATCACCCTGACTGCTGCACTTCGCCTAATTGCGGTTAGATAAATGCGAATCGTGGCATGAAACGCGTCCTCCTCGGTGTCCGTGTTTTATTGCACGAGAAGACCCACGGGGCACGCGTCGACGTATCGTAGAAACGTCTCATCTATCCTTCCTCTTCCCTCTCTCTCTCTCTCTCTCTCTCTCTCTCTCTCTCTTTCCCTTTCTCTCTTGCTGCAATATCAGCAACAGCAAAATCACCTCCTCGGAGGCCAATCGATTGCTTTCAACGAATCCGGTTCTCTCGAGGACTCAGAAGAGTTCTACTACCCCCATCGATATTCAACCTCCATCATGACTTTTTTTTTGCAATCCGTAATTACTACAGGAGTGTACAAAAAAACTTCTTACTCGGATTGGGTTGAACATTTTTGTTGGACATTATGACAAGGTTTCTAAAAATGTTCAATTGGGTTATAAATTATATCGGATTTTTTCTTTTTTTTTTGTAAAAGATTTTTTTTCAAAAAATAGTTTTTCTGTTTTTAAATAAAACGCAAGCATAATTTACAAACTTAAATTCTAAAGTGTAATTTATAGAAAGAGTTCATTGTTTTTAACCAAGTTTTGTATTATTAGTTGGAATTTGAATATTTCGGAATGAATTTTGAAAATTTTCAAAATAAAAACCCCAAATCATTTCGTTTCAAGCAAAACTATACATCTTTACCAGAACATTCAAATTCAAACTAACCCATCTCTACGATGTGTTGATAGAATAATTTCAAAAATTGTCTTATAAAATTAAGTAAAAAAAATAAGAAGAAATTTTCCCTTCTTTCAAACGTGACCTTATTATCAAACAAACGTTCAAGGTTTAAGAATATAGATTAATATGCAACAAGGTACTAGCAACATCTGAGCCAACATAATCTCCAACTCTCTTCATCAAAACTCGCCAGCGGACGCGTTTTCGTTAGGTGTGCGCGCCCACAAACCCTATATACCTTCACACGCATACACATATATGTATTCGTGTGGCTCTCGCAACTAATTCAGCTCACAGTGCACGCACGAATTTATTCAAGGACGGGCGTTATACGACGACGAACGAGATGCAACGACGAGGAACGGCAAACACATACACATATACACATGCACATACGCTTATTCATAAACATGCGTATGAATACACATACGAACATATACAAACAGGTATATACATACATAAGAACACACATACACGCATATATATAACGTCGACGCGATTAATTTAATTCGACGTTTCGCGAATGCGGCCCACTCGGGTTCGCAATTTAATTACCGCGACGCAATAACTCGCCATGGCACTCGTCCACGAGATATTCATTCGGTATGGCCTATTCCATTTGTTGTCTATCCTACCATAAAGTCCACCTTTCCTTTCTCGTCTCGTTCGTGAATAAAGACAAAAAAAAATAAATTTTTACAAAGGAATCATTACAATCGTAAAGCAATATCAAACGATTATTAATTTTTGTTTTTTTGTTTTTTGATAGAATTGTCTTTATAAAGTATGACTATATTTGACCTCGTTAGCAAAGTATAAAAAAAAATGTTACCAATATCTGAAGATTTTATCTTAAATTATCTTTCGAAATTTTTACCACTTTTCATCTCATTCTCACAAATAAGGGTCAAATTTACGAAAAAAGAAACTGAAGATGCAAAATAATCTTCAGAAACATCGTACGATTTTATCTATGAAAAGCTTCTCTTAAAATTTTGACTATTTTTTTTATCTCGTTTACTAAAGATAGAAATGAAGACAATCGTTAGCAATATCAAACGACTTTATCTCAAACAATTATCTTTCGAAACATTTTAATATGTTTCATTTCATTTACATTTACTATTTTTTGTCTAGCTTAAAAAATAAAAAAAGAAGAAAATAGAAAACAATCTTTAGAAACATGAAAATGATTTTATCTATGAAAATTGTCTTTCTAAATTTCGATTATATTTTTGTTATCTCGTTCGTAAAATCAGAAACAAGACAATCGTTAGAAGTATCAAACGATTTTATCTCACAAAATTATCTTTTGGCAACGTTTAATATTTTACGTTCTATGAAATTTAATGTAATTGTTTAAATTTAAGTTATACTTGTTTAAACATTACTTAATCATACTTTACGTAAATTTTATCATATTTAAACAATTTGAAAATAATTATTTAAGACTCACTTGTAAAAAATTTCGATGTTCTTCACTCGTCGAAATACGAAATAAAACCATTTCGTATATTTTGATTAGAATTTCGATATGGATTTTCAAAAATTCGATCTTAATGACGATGACAACTTCAAATTGAAAATTTACCTGCAACAAAATATGGAATTAAAATAATTAATAATGTATTATAATTAACTTATATAATTTATAAGTATAATAAAAAAGAAAATATAATATTAATAATATATTTTTAATATATTATAAGTATAATAATATAATATATATTATAAATTATATACATTTATCATAGTTTAATGTAATAATGTATAAATATTATTTAAAAAAAAAAACTAGTAAGTTCAAATAAAAAGATTTTATCTGAAAACATTATTTTTCCAAACTTTTACTATTTTATTCATATCGTTTGTAATAAAAATTAAAAAAAAACACGACAATCGTTAGCAATATAAACGATTTTATCACGGAGTATTATCTTTCAAAACTTTCATTTTTTCTGTCTCGTTTCTATAAAAAAAAAAGAAACAAACAAACATAAAACAGAACAGCGGTCAGCAATATCAAACTACTGTATCTAGAAGATTTATTTTTCATACATTTTATTTTTCTCCGTTTTATTTTTCTCGAATAAAAATCAAATTTTTATTGACATAACAAACTTTAAAAATAATAATAATAATAATAAAAGATTAATTAAATATGAATTAATGTAACAAAATGAGTAATGTAGTAGTGTAATAAAATCAGAATGACAAGAAACACTCATGTAAGTAAACTAAATAATTATTTAATATATTAAATTTGAAAAATCACTGCAAACAAATTATTTATTGTGTTTAATAATGATATCTTAATTTTAATATTGCACATTTTCCAAAATTTGAAATATTTTAATTGAATAATTAATATAACAACTGTAAAACGCGTTACTTTTGTAGAAATTATTTGAATAAATTGAAATTATTAAAATTATTATTTTTAAATTATTTATCTCAACGAAAATTTGAATATTTCAAAATATTTCAATATAAACATAATATACACTTTATAATTAGTAGCAAATTACTGACTAACAAGATTAAACGATCACGCAAGCATTAGATCAAATGTCAAATATAATAGAATACTACGAAATAGATCACGAAAAGTATCGTCCATAATAACAAATAAAGTTCCTTTTCTTAGTTCTTTTTTAAAGATAAGTCAAGGAATATAAAGTCGACGATAACGAGGAGGATCCTTCTCTCTCTCTATCTCTCTATCTCTCTTTTTCTCTCGATGACTCAATTTATTCGATTTGAACGATTTACGATCTGTTCCAACATGCGATTATTTTCACGATAATACTAGAAAATGCTTTTTATCGTCAAAACGGAAAGCTTTTTCCTCTTATTATTATTATTATTATTATTATTATTATTATTATTATTATTATTATTATTATTATTATTATTATTATTATTATTATTATTCTTCGTGACTCGATAAATCGGATTCTATTATACATTGTCGTCGTTCATCGTCTTCATCATAGTTGTCGTAGTAGTAGTCATTGGTAGTTGTGTTGTTGAAATGACATTCAGTATACGAGTTGGACACGCATAACATCGCTGTGCATATCGTGTGTCTCTTTTCATTCTCCTACTCTTCAATATATACCCTTTGACGGTGAGAAAGGAAGAATCGAAAAGCCCGTCGGGGCACGTCTCCATATCCTGATTTGCATTTATATCGATCGCGCCCCGTAAACGAAAATATTAAATCCCCTATTCGCTGGTACGCTTGAGCCACCCACGCGTTCCTGTCATTTACGTCTCAGGATGGTTTGAAAATCAATCGGTCGATTCGCATCACGTGTTGTTACTCAAACCAAACTATTTTTATCAACCGTTATTCTAACACTCATTTTTTCTTAAATCATATATCAATATACCTCATATTATTAATATATATTTATAATAATTAGGGAATTATTATTATTAGATCATCCAATTTGTTGCATTCATATTGATCCTATTTTATATATACAAATATTTCAAATCTTTATTACTATAATATATATATTTATGTCAATTGAATTTTGTAAACAAAAAATATGAAATTCCTAATCATAGTACAATTAGCACATTCATAAATTCATATCTTTATATGTTATTTATTTTCCAGTCAACAATTATAGAAAATTATAGTGTCATCTGTATTCGATTATTAAACTAAACGAGTAGATTTCGTGATAACTCAATCGTTAATAATTACTGCATTGATTTATTACTGTACATATGTACACATGTATATACAAACATACTATGTACACAAATATAATTGCAATCTCGTAATTTCTAATTATCCAATTTATAAGATCGTTCGTTGATTATATGTCAGTCAATGTTGAAAGGAGACTTGTGTACATTGACTCACGTTCGATAATTGAAAACACTAAGCATGAAATGACAAACGTGAAAAATTTCATTTATTATTATTATTATTATTATTATTATTATTATTATTATTATTATTATTTACTCGATGGTATGTATATAAATAAGTACTTCAATTAACTCGGCTGACAACGATGCTGCTTCTGATGATTTTAACGATCTAGAGAAAATCTTGAAATGCTTTCTGACACAAGATCGACGTTGAGTATTTCGGTCTGACAACCATTCGGATTCGCTCTTCACTTTATTCCACTTCAATTTTTTTTCGAGCTCGAAGTTATATATCTAATAAGAACTCCATCAAATCTTCAAGACGTCCATTTTTTTTTAAACTATACACAATTGTAAGGATCTATTAAGATCATACACTATGCAAATAATAAAACTCAATATTTAATCGCTTTAAAAAAAGAAGAAAAAACTTTTATATGCATTTTTATATACAACTATGTTTAATAAATAAAAATATTATTTTTTTAAATAAAAAAACTTCCTTTATTTTAATTTATAGTGTTTTGTATGATGTATGTCGTTTAAACAGTAATTGCAAAATCTTTGATTAGTAATAATAATTTACTGTATACTGTAAGTACTGGAATTATAGGTTATTCTACTGTAGAACCCTTATACAATAATAATTATATTATACTATTATAATATAATTATTAATTATATATAATTATTATATATATATAGGAGAGATTTGAGTGTAGCAGATGTAGAAGAAAAACTAGTATTCAGTCCTTTCTTTATATCTTATTTTTTGGAAAGGAAAACTCTATTCAGAGACTAAAAAAAAAAGATTCGGAAGGCCATAAAACAATAAACAATTCTTAGGATTATCGGGATATATTGGTGCAATAAAAACCCTTTGTGCAGCGTCGGGATCCTTTGAAGAATTTCGGATTGCTATGTAAACATATGCGATACCATAAAAAGCGATAACATTAGGATGTTCTAGATCAAGTTTCTTTATGCATAATTCCCACTACCGAAAACCATAGGCTGTACCCGTCGGTGGACTATGGGGTGGATCCTTATGCTATTGGTAAATAAGATTCGTAAGCTCCTTCCCTCTCCAAAGGGGTGTAGGTCATTTCTGATATAAAATACGTGGAAAGAAATAAGGGAGCAGTAGTCACAGCAGTAGTCATAGCAGTAGTCGCAGTCGTAGAAAGCAGTCATAGTCGTAACCGTAGTTAGTCATCAGTCACAGTTGTATTATAAGTCGTTATCAGTTGTAAGAATACAGTCGCTCATCTAAGTTGTAACCGTGAGATTGTGAAACTATTATTGTACTTTTTATAATACCTGTTTTAAATAAATCTTATTAGTAGGATTAAACTGGGTGTATGTTCACCTCGCACCTCTCACCCTAAATAAAATTCCCTACATATATATATATATATATATATATATATATATATATATATATATATATATATATTTTTTAATCGTAATTTGATTTCTTATTCTTGAATTAGTCTTATTTAATTTAATTTTTAAGACGTGAATATAAAATTTTGAATGAGTAATTTTTGTCTTAATTCTGTACGATTAGAATGAATTTCAATGTAGCCCATAGTTATTAGCAATAGGTGCAGATAGGACTCGTAGGCTCTCTCGGGCATTAAGCCAGGTTTGAAATGCGACCTGTCGTAAACGTTAATTTGATACTGAACAACGGTTTTAGTCCTATCGCAGCCGAACAGACGACAATAATGATGCCTCGCAATGCGTCCCATTGTGTTTCTCTATGAGGGCTAAAGACGAAACGTTTTGAGTCTGCGTATTTCCAACGTGTACCCGCATGCACAAATATATTCAAACCTTAGTAACTATATATTCATCTATATACATATACATACCTATTCTTGTTTGTATATACTTGGAAGGATATACATATATGTACACGGTAATTCTTGGAACTTGAATCGGTTACGTTGCTTATTATCAAATAAAAATTAAAAAAAAAAAAAAAATACGTTCTAACTTTAAAAATATAGACAAAAATTAATTAATTTAAATATTATATAAAAATTAATTTTTTTATTATAATTTATATTATAATTAATTATATTATTAAAATAAAATTATATTACATTTATATATATTATAATTTATTTAATTATATAATATAAAATTAAAAATTAATATATATTATGTTATATATCTATAATTTTTTTATTAATAAATAACCAATAAAATAAATTTTGAAAATTTCTTTTAGTTTAGTTCACTATTATAATTACCTACAAATATTTTCTAATTAAAACTAAAAGAAAAAAAAAGAAAACTTTCTACTAAAGTGAGATTCATCCAATAACAAATTAACCGTGTTATACGACAAGTCCGTTGTATATCATCTAATGTAAAAGAAAAGAAATAGAAATATGATAAAATAGTCGTAAATTGAAAGAAGCTTTCGCAAGGATTGTCAGCAGCTTACCGAGAGAAACGATCACACCTGAGCTCGAAATAGATCTCACCTTCTTAGTTGAAACCGATACACAAGATACAAGTTGGGAATAATTTGTATAAACCACAAAAAATATACAGGATGTTTTACAAATAATTGTCTATACTTTAAAAAATAAATCTATATATATATATATATATATATATATATATATATAAAAATATAGAAATATAAAAAATATAAAAATATTAAGAAAAGAAGTACATCATCTTATATTATTCAGTTCGGTCTGTACTCATGAACATACATATCTGTATTTGAATCATTTGCATATATGGTGGGAAGTCAAACCTGCCGTGCGACAGATAAAAATCAAAATCAAAATCAAAATATATCCTTTACACATTTACATAAACACATGTATGTTTATGTGTGTGTATGTTGTGTGTATTAAAAATCAAAACATAAGAAACCATGTATGAGCAATGTACGCATACGTAGAAAAGTTACAGAAGTAGGACAAAAATAAACAGTGTATCATTTTCTTAATGTACAAGAGAGACGGATATATAATAGCAAAAAAAAAATAGATACAAGATCGTAAGATATACGTTGGTAAAGATTTGTTCTTTATTTTTCTTCCGCAAGATCACTGATCTGAGCATTAAATCGTAGGGAACGTTGTTTAACTTGTCTCTCCGAGTCACCCAGCCGAGAATAGTTTGTGCTTGAATTTCGCTTAACTTTACTTTTCACGGGTTACTCATCCAAGTAAAAGTTTGGTCTTGAACGTTGCTTAATTGTTTTCTTAAAAGGGTTTCTCATTCGAGTAATAATTTCTATTATTTACTATTTAATTATTTTCTACTATAGTATTAAGATAAGCGTAAATTTCTATTTTCTATTCTATTTTTTTATTATTTTCATATTTTTCTATTAATTTCTATTATTTCTATTTTCTATTTCTATTTTTCTAACCATAATAGAAAAAAGTATGTGTCATTTTCTGAATAATTGAAAGAAATTCAAGTAAAGCAATAAAACTCTATATGCCTATACGTCCGTTCACTTCAGCAACCTGTCAAGATCTCCCTGCTAACTTCACACCGTAAACAGCCTCCGTGTCGCTTGTTAACGGCCTTCTTGCCCTTCTTCCCAAGGCTACCCAGAACGGATAGCAACATAGCCCTCCCTTTTCGAAGTTGTCGTCCCGACAATTGTGGTACTCCACGAGCAGGACAATACTCTTCTGCTCCTTTCTATAATGCTCTAACTCAGTCCACTTGATCTCTCCCTCGAAGAACGGCGCACCTCTGACATGAAGGTGAGATGTTCTGATATGGCCTCCTCCATGCCACTCATCAAACTGGTATTCACCCAAAACTCAAGCTCTCTCTCTGCCTGAAGGGAAAACTGTGGCGTAAAAACCTCCAGGAGGTCGTTGATACCAATTCCCAAAACGCTTCTTCTTTCATTTGGCTCCTCCGATATGGGACGCTTACCCAAGAAAAAATGTGTTCCTCTGTGATGGCTCATCGTCTTCCGAAACTGATTGTCTTCCTCTGAAACAGTTTATCTTCCTCCAGAGCATGTCTTCTATCTCCAGGACAATCCTCCTTCAATCTGGACGAACACTGATTTCCTCCTCCTGACCCTACGTGGAAACTTCACTTCCTTCTTAAGAGTAAAAACATAAAACCGCAGATTTTCTGAAGAAGAAAACATTCTTCATTCCTTCTCTTGAAAATTCACATTGAAAATCGACGTTACGTTCTTCATTCTTTCATAAATAAGGGACAAGGCGTACTGCGTGACTTAGTACACTGCTAAACCCGTCCTGAATTTCCTAGCTGCATGTCCCAGGCGTAAAACTCTCTACAACGCCCCCAGAGGACATGCCCGCAGCAATTCAGAGGTTAGAGCAAAACTCTTGCTTCCAGTATCACCGCTAGAGACGACTACTTCGACCTTTTACCGGGCATACCACCTGAAAGTGTCCTTCTACCCTGCACTTCCAGCAGAAGTTTCCGCCCTCGATTCGGCTTTCTGTTTTCCCTCAAAAACGGTATGGAAAAGTCCACACCCCTTTTCTCGTTGGAATAGTGGACCTCGGGCGCATTCACTGACAGTGGCTTTCAATCCTGGATTATACTCCCTCGTCTAAACCGGTCCCACAACTCCCATAGTGTCACTAACTTGACAGCTACACGGGGGCCCTATCACCCAGGCGTAATTGGGCACTCCTCGGCGGCCATTTGCTATCCCAGACACGCTTCTAAGTCCGCATAGCCTCACTTTTTATGTTTATTAGTTTTTTAATAAATTTTTTCCACCTTAATTGTTTTCTTTAATATGTTTATACCGATCATAAAGCTCGGTTTTCAATTTGGGATTGAAATTGTGTATAGAATGTTATCGTTTTCCTTCGTTTAATTATTTCTATACTTTAATAATAATAAATATTACTTTAGAGTTATTTGAAAATTTGGTTTTATTTATTATCAAAGGCAAATGCCAAATTGATTATTGTAAAAGCGGAAACATCAATCTGCGATTGTCTAATGCAGTAACAGGACGTAACATATAAATAAGATAATATAACAAGATAATATATATGAAGTTCTACGAATGGTGGATATCCATTCATTCACGTATGACGAATGATTTATCTTGAATGAAATAATATTATCAAATTGCGTGTATCTATGCGTAATTGTATTTGAGTATAATACAATAAGAAATTGATTTCTAGTCAAAATACAAATAATTCAGTGTTATTTGAGTAATCAATTTGAAATAATCTTACGATCAGATTAAAGAAAGGATATTTTTAATCAATAAACGTTGATAAGCAATCAAAATAGCAATAATTTTAAAATCTTAAAACTTAAGTGGACGAATTCTTGGAATTTTAGATTTTTAAAACTTTGAAACTTTAAAATTTTGGTACACTTACATTACACGCGTCAATTTTAGATTAAATTCTTTGGATAATGTAAAAACTTAGAAGCATATTTGTGAGTTTTGTTGAATTATCAGAACTGGTATGCGATTATGAGATCCTAATTTTTGCACAAAACGTTCGACACATTGCTAAAATGTAATTACTCATGGTTAGAACTAAAAGCATTGAAAGAACATTGAAGAGTTAATAGGGTTATTTTATATTTTATTCTATTATATAATTTATATTATAAATTTATTATTATATTATTATTAAATTTAAACTTAAAATTTATATTTTCATTAAATATATTGTATAAATTTAAATATATTTATTAATATTTATAAATATTATTATTATTATTATTTATTATAAATTTATATTATAAATTATATATAGTTATTTATATATTAATTCTATTTATATTTAATTATATTTATATTTATAATACATATTATAAGATGTAACAAAATAAAAACGTATTCTACCAACTCTGTAGTTTTAAATCTTTTCTACTATTTACAGTATTGAAACAGGAAAAAAGATAAAAGATTATCTTACGTTTTCTGAATAAACAGGGACAAAAACGGGAAGAAAGAAATGGAAAGAAAGATAATAAAAGAAGAATAAATAAAAATGAAAAGAAGAAGATTGCAAAGATTGCATGATATAGGAATAAAGGAGAAATGATTTCTCAAACCTAGGTTGGTACTCTATCTCTCGATTCTACTGCGAGAGAACATACTACATTATAGATCCAAGAGTTACCCACTCACGCACGTTCGTGCGGGATTACACGATTATCCACATCTGTGGATGAGGTTCAAGGATCACTCGACCGGGATTTTAGCTCGTGCACGTTTGAATACCTCGTAATTGGTTCGCAGCGAGGTGCACCAGCTTCATCCCTGTTCAGAGAGAACGCGAGAGGGATGATGCCAAAGAGAAAGAGAAATACAAACGGTGGGTAAAGGGAAAGTCGAGGGAAACATCCGAAAATTGAAAGTAACCTTTGCTAAAAACTTTTTACCCAATGCTTTGAATTAATATTTATATATGGAAAAGCACACGTTGACCGGTATTAAAACCATTTATGACTCTCCCCCTTAAATGACCTTTAACCCTTTTCAAACCATTTACAAATATTTATATACAGTAACTACCAAAAATGTTTGAATGTCTAATTGGATTTCATCATATTTTAATTGTTTATAAATCAATCATTTTAATTATTATTTTTTCTTTTAGAAGTAGTTCAGAGACAGAAATCAGTACACATGAAAGTTTGATGATGAATATCTTTTGAACGCTTAATTTAATCGCCAAAACATACGATACAATTTTTATAGAACAGTTAATTTCCTACAAAAATTTGTATTGCGCATTTTATAATAGTCATTTATTGTCGAGTTATAAAATTCGTAAACAAAAATGAGATTTGTCTTAAAATAATCAAACTTAAATCTTCAATATCATTCAAAGGTTTACGGAAAAAATATAAGATACTTTTTCATTAAATTTCCTACAAAATTCGTCTAGAACATTTTTCTGTACAATCAATTAATGATCAGGTATGAATTTTATTCTATTTGACTGAGAAAAAATAAAAAACTGCGATGCGGAGGATCTTCCTATTAAAATTAAGAGCTCTTTGGTGAAAATTTTTTAAAGGTGTCTAGCAACCCATTTTTCCGTGGCACTTGTCAAAAAAAAAATAATTGATTTTTTTTACCCATCTAAAATATATATATATATATATATATATATATATATATATATATATATATATATATATATTTTTATAATTATATAATATTATATATTAATAATTAAATTAATTATTTAATAATAAATATATATTTAATTTAATTATTATATTAATTAATATTTAATAATAATTAATATAAATATTAAATTAATATAATTAATATTAATTACTAATACTAGTTAATATAATTTAATAAATAAATATTCACCGGAATAAAAAGGAACAAAATATGCCTGTTTTTATTTTATCGTTGTAAATTATTAAGAAAATAGTCTTTTTTATGAAAATGATTACATATAAAGAAAAAAAGTTGTAAATTATTTATTATTTACAATTCGTGGATAAATAGGGAAGATAGATACTCCTATAAGTACAGATTAGTAAGTAACTATGTCGGAATCTCGTAATCCACTTTAAACTTGAATAGCAAAAGGAAAGAGAAAGAGAATCCTACACGAAAACTGCAACTTTCCGCTAAATCGTTGAGGCGTAATACCGGCTGGCAAGATTCCGAGAGGAATCGAGCGTAGAATTTTATCGTTTGCACGTGCATTCGTGCTTACGAAGAAATTTCGATTGAAAAAGTGAAATGCGAGAGAAAATCAATAGAGAAAAAGAATAAAAAGATCAATTATGTAATAATTGTGAACAATTACAAACAAAGTAATTTATGAAATATATAATTATAATTGATTCTAACTTATATTTCTCTCTACAAACAATTCGATATGAAGAAAGAAACAAAATATAAAAAAAAAAGTTTAGAAAAAGGTAAATTAACCAATAATTTTTTATAATAATAAATGAAAAATGGTGAGATGCAAAAAAATTACATTTTATTAATTTATTAACATAATATATAATTAATATTAATTAATATAATTATATATATATATTAATTATATAATAATAATAATTAATAATAATAATAATATTTAATTATATAATATATATATATATATATATATATATTAATATTATATTAATATAATATATATTTATATTAATAATAATTAATATGAATATATTTATTAATTTATTTATTTATAAGAAATTAATTAATAAGTTTTTATGTGACATGTTTAATGAAAATATTTTAATACGAAAATTCTATTTTGTTTTTCTCTCTTTTTATTTTTCCTTTTATCTTAAGTAAGTAATAAAGCTGTTCATTACAGTTCTCTGGTAGAAAATGAGTTAATCAAAATCGCGCATAAGCTACACAACGATTTATCGAACGTAGCAACACCAACATCAACATCATATCAGTAACTGCATCAACAGCAGCTATGCTAATTACAAAGCTAATTATGAAACGTCAAGCTTTCGATAAAGACTATATTTTGTTAGTCGTGTTGTTGTTCGTTTAAATTTTCCTCTGAGAAAATATGAAACACGACAATATACCATTAAATGAAGCAAGGAAGGTAAAATGAAGAAGACGTTTGATAGTAGGGAAGTAGAAAGGCAAACTTTGAGAAATAAGAAAAATAAAAGAGAAGGAGAGAGAGAGAGAGAATGGGAAAGAATATGGTACCCGAGGGGTGAACTAAAGTGTTTTCGTGAAGGAAGATTTTCGAGGAGTAAAAAAAGAAAGAATGAAGAAACCACTAGAACAGAGAATTTTCCACAAATCTGACAAAAAAGTGTATGTGTGATAAAAAGAAAAGAAATAAAGTAAAAGAAACAAGAAAGAGATAGAGTAAAATAAGGAGAGGAAACGAAAGAGTAAAGAGATAGAAATAAATTGTTTAATTATTTTCTACAAATTTCATTGTAATTTTCAGAATATTACGTAAAGATACCATATATTATAATATTATAAATATTAATAAATGCAGAGATATGTAATTTATTCAATTAATACATTATGCGCCACCAAAGTAGATTTAAATTATATATTTTTATTTAATTTATTAAAATAAATTTTAATATTATTAATATATAATATAATAATAATATATGGTTTAATATTTTTTTTAATTTTGATAATATATATTTATAGAGAGAACAATAAATTAATTTAATTGTAAGATTCATAATACACAGAATGGGTGTTAATATTTTATTATAAATTATAATATTTTAATAATTATAATTTTATTATTTTATTATATTAATATATTTATAATACAATATAATAATATTTTATTATTAATATTATATTATAATAAATAATTTACTAATCACCAAAGTGAATTTAAATAGAGTGAGAAATTTTGTAATAATAATTACCATATTTATTTAATATCAAAAACATAAATAATATATATATATATATATATATATATATATATATATATATATATATATATATATATATATATATAAATAATTTAAATATTTATATAATATATTTATATAATATATTAAATTTAATAATTATAAATATTATTATTATACATAATATATAATTTAAATATTATATATATAATAATTATGAATATTATTATTATATAGCAATATTATACTGCATAGTATAATATTATTTATTTATTAAAATTATTGTATATATTTATTGTAATCTTAATAATATATGTTTTATTTATAGAAAGAAATAAGAGAAAACAAAATAAAAATATAAAGAAAAAGAAAAATAAATAGAAAGAGAAGATAGGAACAGACTTCAAAAAGACGCACGAATAGCTCGTGGATCTCACGTAGCAATGATACCCGTCACGATTCATTCCTTACGAGTACCCTGACCAAAATTCATCCCCTTTTACGCAACCCTTCGCTATCCCAAGACGACTATTTTGTGGTGTACGAAGAAGCTGCCAGGAAGATACTTGGAAACCAACAAGCACGCGCAAAATGTAGACGTTCAGGACCGTGATAATGCGTTATTGTATTTTTCAAATGCGGACGTTTCTTTATTGGATCAAATTCTTCACTATATATTTTTCACATTATTTATATTTATTTTTCAACTCTTCATGTATTACATATTTATATATTACTTTATATATGAACTATTATATATTTCTTTATATATTATAATTATTGTGTTAAAACGTGAAATTCATAAATTCATAAAATAAATAAATTGAAATATTTAAATATGAAAAAAGACAAAATTACATAGTTTAATTAGTTAATATAAGATTTTACCAGAAGCAAATAGTTTAAATATTTTATTTTTATTTTTAAATAGCTTTATTTAATGTCGCATCAACCATCGGGGGTTATTAGCGACATAAAAGTTATACATTAAAGTTTGTTATACATAAGAGTTATACATTAAGGTTTGTTATACATATTAGTTTGCTTAATGTATTTTAGTAAATTTATTATAGTTGTTTTGGAATTTAGGTTGTCTTTAGTGGTGGGTTTCGTAAAGAATTTTTGTCAGACTGAGGTGAGTTTTCTGCAGTGCAAGATGATGTGATGCTTGATAAAGGTTACGATTTTTTTGTAGGAGGTTTTGAGGTTTTCCAGTTTTCCTGAGTTGTCGTTTTCTTTGAAATTGGTTCCTTGCGTCAGATTGTTTCTGGTTGTAGTTCGTTGATTAATGTTTGTAAGTATTCCAATCTACTGTAGGGACCATTAGGTTTCAGTTTAAATATTAAATTGAAATTTGATTCGTAAATTAAATCCGATAGAATAACACGGTTAACAAAACTTTATTGAATTTCGAAATACATCCAAAAATAAGAACTGACAAATACAAGCACCTACACCAAATGTACATTAAAAAAAAAAACCCAACTAAAAAGAATTGGTTCAAAAAAATGTATGTAGTTTCGGAAGATGTATGAGCGACTAAATTGCAAATTCCAAAAGTCATTTGTAAACGTTCATGACGGTGATAATGAATTACATTGTATATCGGAAATTCGTATGTACTTTATTGAATGAAACCTGTTCATATCGTTTTCGTGTTATTTAAATATATATATATATAAAGACAAGAAAGAAAAAAAAAGTGATACGAAAAAGGTTCAAAGGTTTTTTTCGAAGATGCACGTTCAACTAATTGCAAGTTCCGAGAGCCATTTATTAGTCCGTTCGTAACGGCACGAAAATAATACCGAGCGTGTAACACCTGGTCACCGTTCTACAGAGTTCTCCCTTCGATGTTACATACCATCACCAATATATATATATATATAAATGTATATATAAGTATACACCAGCTATCTCCGTTTCTCGTACTAATTGCAAATTCGATCGATCGATCGACAGTCGAACTGCACTGCTGTTACCCCTACTCCCTACCCCTACTACTCCCACTACCAACACTACTCACCCCTTTCCCTTACAGCGTTAAATTCGAAAGAGAAAAAAAGGAAATGAAAGAGCAATCTATTTCGTTTCGTTATCGGCCAAGTTAAACTGAACCCTGAACAGAAAAAAAAATAAAAAGAAAGAAGAGAATTTGCTATATTAAATTTAATCAGATTAATTTACGATGATCTAAAACTATTACATGCTCTAATGAAATTTGATTTATGTATTTGATTGGTATTTTATATAATTTGTTTGTATTTGCGATAAAATATTATTATTGTAATATTAATGGTCATTATTATATGGATTTATACCTGAATTTAAGATATTTTTAATATAAATTAATTATATTTATTTTTTTTAATAATATTAATTACATATAAATATAATAAATATAAATATAAATATTTATAAAATAAAAATAAATATAAATAATAATATAATAATTTATATATGTATATATATGGGGTATTTCACATCAGTTAAATTCGATTAAAAACGTCAAAGGAAAAAGTTGTAGTATTGAAAGAGAAGGGGAGGAGAGAGTTACATGTAATACGATTAAAAGAATGTTTTCTTTCATTTTATGGCTATCGATATTTCTTTTTTTTTCTTTTTTGTTTGAATGAAACTGAAGTTTTTTTTTTCTTTTTTTTTACGATATTCTTTTAAAGCACGAAAGAACAAATTAATATGATCATAAAATATGATCATATTAAATACGATCATTTATTTTATATATAATATAAATATAATATATATTATGGTGGGTAAAAAAAATGACTTTTTTTTTTTCAAGTGCCACGGAAAAATGGGTTCCTAGACACCTTAAAACAATTCTCACCAAATATGAGTTCTTAATTTTAATAGGAAGATCCTCCGCATCGCAGTTTTTTATTTTTTTTTTTCAGTCCAATAGATTAAAATTCATACCTCATTATTTATTGATTGTACAGAAAAATGTTCTAGACGAATTTTGTAGGAAATTTAATGCTCTACAAAAAAGGTATCTTATAATTTTTCCGTAAACCTCACCATTTGAATGATATTGAAGATTTAAATTTGATGATTTTAAGACAAATATCATTTTTGTTTATGAATTTTATAACTCGACAATAAATGACTATTATAAGATGGGCAATACAAATTTTTGTAGGAAATTAACTGTTCTATAAAAATGGTGTTTTATGTTTTGGCGATTAAATTAAGCGTTCAAAAGATATTTAGAGACAAAAATCAGTACACATGAAAGTTTGATGATATATATATATATATAATATAATAATAGAAATAATAATAATTATTATATAATATAATAATATAAATAATAATAATTTTTTAATAATTTACGAAATATTATAATAATATTTGTTTCTATACAAGGAAGATTAAATTTTCTATAATTAATAGCAATAATAATAATAATAACGAGGGCAGCAGGTTTGAATAAAATAAATTATAAATAATATATTATCTTTTTAATTAATATCGGAAAAGAAGTTTAAAATTATGGAAAAACCTAAAAGTTCATTACAGTTCCAATCATATAAATAATTCATAATATTTTTCGAATACATGCCACATATTACTAACATCTTATTACAAATAACAAATATATAATTGATATCAAACAAAATATTAATTCAATATACCCAATGATTTGTTTTAACTCAAAATTAATTAAAAAAATATTTATAAAATATTGTCCTTAAAAAATATTATATTTCTTCCTGCTGGTATCTCAACCCTATCGTTCTCACTTGCAATTTATCGATCGAAATAGAAGAACCATCCTAAAAAGAAAATATAAAAAAAATACACCAAACAAAAAAAAAAGAGAAAGCAAAAGAGAAAGAGGGTGCAAGTTTGCTCCTTTGCAATATTTACGGGCATCTCGACGTGTTTCGTGCTACGGAAAGGACAAAGACAACGACTAGACATCCCGCAGTTTCGAGAAGGCGTCGTCGTGTACATAATACCCGATCGTCCGATGATATCGCCAACTCCACACGCCGTGCAACACGAAAGAGAAGAGAAAGAAGATATAAAAAAAAGAAGAAAAAAAAATATAAGAAAACAAAAAAAGATAGAAGAGAAACGAGAAAAGAAAAGCAAGAATAAGAAAGACAGAAATATTCCTTTCCACATGCACACACACAACACACACACAAATATATTTAACACGAAATATTTGTTCAGGGGAAAAAGTCTTTTTGTATTTTTCTAGTAAATAATTTAAAATTCATATAACTGTATGGTAATATTTAATTTAATATTTATGTTGCTTTTAACAAATGACATTAATAATTTAGTTTTGACAAATTTGTTATTTTTCAAAATATTAATGTGTGCATTGGTAATTTAAAAGATATAGAGAGATATAAAAGATAACTTCAGGAATCGTAACTTTAATAACTTATTGTTAGTTGTACATTTATAATGTAATAAAAAATATAATTATTAATAATACTCCACTTAAATTTAATTGTAAACAGTTCCTGCATTTATTATTTTACCTATTACTATGATTTCATATACATCATTGAAGTAATTCGCTTACTTAGCGTGTAATAAAATGAGCATGTATTAATATGTTTAGGTTTGTTTTAATCATGAATTATTTTTCATTTAATTGTTCATTCAATTGAAAAGAATTAACTAAAAGTTTATATATCAGATATTCAAACCTAACTTTCTTCAATGACTAACTTCATATTACAAATCCTCATTAACGGCTAACTTCATACTGTGAAATCTCATTAACGGCTAACTTCATGCTTTATATGGCGCGCTCAACTAAAATTTATCTCTTAACACGCGTAAAGAAGTATAACTTTAAAAATAAAAACAAAATAAAATAAGAGTGAGAGAGAGAGAGAGAGAGAGAGAGAGAGAGAAATCAAGGATCACCAAGTAGTGGAGAGTATTTTAAGCGGTGCCAATTACACCGTCGAGCGCGTTCTCGTAAATATTTCTACGGGATGTTCGATAGGATCTGGGGAACATCCTGTCCCTGAGGAATTTGGTTGGACAAAAGTGTTTGTGTGTCGAGAATGAAAGAATGAAAGAGAATGAGATAGAAGAAAGATCGTTTCGGACTGATATTCCATGGTATAAAGTTACTTCCGAGGAGGCCATCATGGTATCCTCAACATCTTGTCCTGTTGAAAGTCTTGTTGGTCCTTGGTTTTGGTGCTAAGCAAATATGTAAATACTGGGTGAACCAAAAATCAATTTATTTCATGATGTTTATGTTATATTATATTACATTTTCTTTTTTTCTTTTTATAGTTTAGAAGAAAACCCATAATAAAAAATCATTTAATTTTGTTAATAAATATAATAATTCTATATGTAATCTTATCATTTATTGTTCACCTATTTTTGGTTCATTCTGTATATTGGATTGGAGAAAAAGTTTCTTTGAATTTTAATGCAATATTTAAACGGGTTGTTGTATACATGTATTGTATCCAATCTTATCAATCTAATTGTTTAAAATTGTTTTGTGATTGATGATTAGTTTCCTATTAATGTTATTCGAAATGATAAATTGAATTTTCAATTATGCATCTATTTTTCTTCTATGCAATTATTATTATTAGGATTTAAATCTGATATTAATTGTAAATCAATAAATAATAACGTTACTTTATAATATACTATGCTATTAAATTTGCTAAAAATTGTGCAACAAAATTTGAATAAGTGTTTACAAATATTTTAGGTTAATTTTTGACAAAATGATTATTTAATTAAATTAATTAAAATGGATCGTAAAATTATATTTACTAAATCCCCTTACCTTTTTTGTTCTTTTAATCGTATAAATTTTTAGCATGCGTTTTTCAAATACGCCAAATAAATTTAACTTCTGACACGCCATTTTTATTTTGGTTGTTCCCTTTTTCTCTGTTTCGTGGTTTCTATCTTTTCTATCTCTTTGACTCACCTCAGTCGTTCTCTACAAATTACTTGTTGTATGTTTTAGTCGAAGAACAGGCGGAAAACAAGATCTAAGAGTCTTGATGAAGATTTGGTGATAGAAAATAAAGGGAATAAAGGGTAAGGAGGTCTTGGAGCTCGTTCTTAAAAATAATGAGCTTAATCTACTTGAATTTAACGAGCCGTGTCGTCCTAATGGCCGCGACACAACTGGACTGTTAAACTTGTCTCTTTATACCGGGTGAATCTAACTCTAACCCTTTTTGCATCGATAATTAAACTAATGAAACCTAATTCATTTAAATCATTTCTTATTGAAAAAAGAATTTGTTTATACAATATTTAAATGGAATAATTTGAAAAAAATGTTTGTGTTAATCTAAAAAATAAATTAAACACATTTGATCACAAATATCTTTCCTATCTTTTAACCATAAAATTAATAATATTAATAAAAAAACAAAAATGGAAACACTTCATATGGAATTTGTTCTGAAAAAAGTAAGTAAAAGATTACACAAGAAACATCTAAGAATTTATCTATAAAATATTAGATATATTCCATCATATTCCATCCACATTCTCTCCTATTTTTTGATCTTTAAAGATACCAAATCAAAAGGATCACCCTGTGTATATAAACGTACACACAGAGAGACATACATGCATGCACATAGATGGAACACGATATATGGAATCTTTTATACTAGACTTGATTAAACCTTGTAACGTGTAGATACTTGTAGTCGCTTGGGTACCTTGATTTATGAACTTTTCGAAAAGGAACGATCCTCTTCTAGGATTGAAAAGGAATAGAGTAAAAAGTTGAGTAGAAAAAAGATTCAAAGAGTTGTATCTATTAGAATATATACATATATATATATACTTACATACATACATATATATATATCAGTGAAAGATATACAAGTATATCGCGTTCGCTTTTAAAGAAGAATTTACGCTTACATAAGCCAGTAAACGAATTTGCGCTAACACGCCTCAACTACATTCTCATACATAGATACATGCATAGATGGATACATACATGCATACATAGTAGAAGGATAAGGTTCACGGTTACAATTCCGCGTGCGTTTCGAGGGAACGAAATTGGCGGAGAAACGTGTACAGCGTACGGGAAACGGGAATCGAGAAAAACGAGAGTTCCTAAACATTAGCAAGAAGTCTCGAGGAAAGGGAAAGAGGTGAGATGGGGAGTGCAGGTAGAGATGGGGGGATTATAGGGAGTAAGAAGAAAAGAGAAGGAAAAGGTACCTTTCGACAAAATGGGTTGGATCGTAAAAATCCGAGGACTAGTAACTACCACAAACGTAAAAGATTCTTCTTTTATTTTTTTCTTCTGATATTTTCGACC
Source organism: Polistes dominula (assembly GCF_049000335.1). Taxonomy (NCBI): domain Eukaryota; kingdom Metazoa; phylum Arthropoda; class Insecta; order Hymenoptera; family Vespidae; genus Polistes; species Polistes dominula. Next base: position 7,519,571 of record NW_028301152.1, on the reverse strand, counting down.
AACATTTAAATTTTTTTAAAACTGAACAAATCAATTTTTATTGATTTATTTTATATTGAAATTATTTAAATAATTAAATCAATATATTGTATATTGAGATATGTATAAACGAAATTATAGTGGTTTCGTAATTTTTTCAATTTTCAACACCCTTGATGAATTATATAATATAAATATATATAAATAATAATAATTTATTTACATGGAAAATAAATATAATAAACTTATAGCTAGCTATAGCAACTATAATTGTTGATAAGAGTTAACAGATTGAAAGAAAATTAATTGTAAGACAAATTAGAAATTTCTGTTAGCCTACTTTTAAACACCCATTGATATATATGTTAAATGTAAGCTAATGTTCATAAAATTGACAACTACCGATGCAATGAACCGTACACGATGCATAGTTAAAATTTATTACGCATGTCGGAATGAGAGTATTGATTTTATGTAGTATGCGTTAACGTGAAGATCGATAAGCGGAATTATTATCCACTGAATATCACGAGCGAATATTTCTCTTGCTTTTCGTCTCGTACCAACGAATCTCTCCTCACTCCCTCTCATCCACCTCATCCTCTCTTCCATCTCTTCCACCTTTATCTCTATCTATATAGGGTATGTATCTGTAAGCGAATCGGATTACAAGAATCGCCAAGTAACGGAATATTTTATACGAGTGCGTCATTCGCTCGGATGAATTTTTTATCAGTTAAATATAATTTTCAATTACTTTCGTTCATATCAAACGTTGTTCGTGGGATATGTCGCTCATTCATATGTGCCGGTAATTATAACACTGAACTAATTGTAATTGTAGTAATTTTTCCAATAAAATGTTTTTTATGATTTATTTCATATGAAAATTATTTATATTATGAAATAAATAGTTGACAAAAAGTCATTTTTCACTTATACAATTAATATGAAACAACGTTCGATTATAACTTTGATTATTTTCAGTTAGAAACGTTTTAATTAGTTGAATTTGTTCAATTACATTATTTTATAATTTAAATTTTATTTAATAACAAATGATAAATATATAAAATAATATAATTAAATAAAATATATTTAATAATATAATGTATTATATAATTATTAATATAATTATAATATATATAATTTATAATATATTATATTATAATTTATTATTATACATTATTATTCAAAAATAATATAATATTTATGACGAAATTAATTAAAGAAAAACATATTAATAATACAAAATATAAATTACATATTTTAAACATATAACATATTAATAAAAAAATACAAAACATATTAAAAATATGAATAGTTTGTAAGAATTTCAAACAAAAATTTAAAACCATAATTCAACTGCTTCTTTTATTGCTGCAATGAACAATAAATTGTTTGTATTTGTTTTTCTTCAAATGAAATAAAATATAAGATACACCCTTCATTTTTAAAACATTCATTCATATAACAGAAACCGATTTGAGTAAGAAAAAATAATTAAATAAAAATGACTTGAATTATATAGATGTATATAAATGTATATATATATATAGATTGGAAAAGATCAGGACGGTTAATTCTTCTTCCATTTGGAACGAAAATAAGTAGAAAGACGTAGTAAAGGTGGTTGTACAAGAAGTGGTAGAAACGATCCAGCTCGAACAAGTAAGGAGAAGAAGTGCATTTCTAAAGGAAAGGTAAACCCAAAGAGGTTCGTAGAGTCAACTCTCGATGCTGCTTCTCTCGCGGTAATTACTGTTTCTCCACCAACAACTCGACCGTGTTACCGTAATTTTCTGGAAGAAGGACCTCGTACCGAGATCGTCGATGTCCCATTCGAGTTCTCTTACATTTCTCTCTCTCTCTCTCTCTCTCTCTCTCTCTCTTTCTCTCTTCCTCTTTCTTTTTCTCTTGCCTTCTTTCTTTCTCTTTTTTCCCATTACTTTTCCCTTATCCTTCTGTCGAGTAAAGTAGATTATTTCTAACACAATTTAACGTCTATTTGTTAACAGTTATTTTAAAACATTTCTATTTATTTCATCACTGTTTCTTAACATTTCTATTTATTTGATCAATATTTGTTAACATTTGATGAATTTTTCTGGATATTTATGGTTACAAATAATGATATTTTTAATATAATATAGTTTAATAGTAATATAGTTATTTTTAGTATAAATAATATTAATATATTTATACTATAATATAAATTATATAATAATTTAATTAAATTAATTTTAATTTAATAATAATTTTTATATTATATAATTTATATTTATATAAATTATATAATAATTATATAATATTTTTTATTATTAATAGTAACATAGTAATATAGTTAATTTTAATAATAATATAGTTTAATATATAGTTTAATATTAATTTTTTAATTTAATATTTAATTTATATTTTAATATTAGTTTTCAGATGACTAAATCAGATCAATTCTAATATAATTTATTTTATTTATAAACATATATTTTTTCGTTTATTTATATATAAAGTACGTAAAATATATTTGACGTATTTATACGGTTCGAACGGTTAACAGGTTAAATAAATAAGTGTATATATAATTGATTTATATATCTGTTATAATAAATAAATAAGTATACGTAAGCTACATCGATAAATTTCGTATTAAATTCGAGTTAGTTTGATCGAATATTTAAACAAGATTAGACATCCAATTTTCAAGATAGATTAACCTTAACCTTAATCGCATTACAATCGATAAAATGATCAATTTTCGAATTTGAAATTGAATTCTGCATTGAATTTAATTGATTTCATGCATTTAGCTTTTATTGACATTAATAATAAATATCATTTTATTACTATATAAAAATATGATTTTATATGTCATTTAAACCAGTATGAAATGAACTATTATCTGTATCCAATTGTAAAAAAAATATTCCGGTTGTAGACCGGTCATTTGATCGGTTACGGTATAAATAACTAAATATGCATAAACTATCAGTAGGTTTGATATCAAAGTAAAGCTAGTTTCGAATAAATATAAATATTTTATTAACTTTAGAAATCCAATTTTCAAGTTAGATTAAAGTTAAACGATTCACAACCGATCGAACGTACGATTTTCAATTTCTAATACAAATTCTGTATGCAACATCATCTCTTCGATTCATTTGAGTTTATATTTATTAAATAATTATATTTAAAAAATATGAATCAAATAATTCAAATTCATATCTCGACACAAACCTTAAAAGAAACCCAATATTTTAATTCAATTAAAATATTGAACCAATAAGATATTTCAGTCGAAATAAAAAGATTGTCAAGAATTAGATTAAAAAAACAAGATAAAATTAAAAGCAATCGTATTAGTATCCTTTCAAAAGGATGCATCATCCATCCTTCTCCATCCCCTAATTTAGGAAACGTAAACCACGCGTGTAAGCGTCGACACCAGAAGGATGAAGTGGAAAAAGAGGAGGAAAGTCCCCCAAAAAAAGGTTTATCGTAAAACAAGAAGCCTTGTTCGGTTTACGCCTGCCATCGATGAAACCACGAGCGAATGTTAAAATATAGCCATGAAAGAGGAGGGTTCTCCTTTCGATGCACGTGAGAAACGAGACACGTGGGTATCGCTTGAGAGACCGGTTTTCAAGCACGTGCAACACTATTTGTATATACAGTCGGATACGAAAATATTCGGATACTAATAATAGATTTGATATTTTTGTTCTGTATTTTTAATAAACAATAATATCAAAAATATTTATTTATTATATCTGGTTTAATAATATATTATATTGGGTTGGCAGTATTTAGTTATTATTAAAGTAATTTCGGTTTTCTTGTGTGAAATATTACTTTCTTGCTAACCCAATAATATAATATATATATATATATATATATATATATATATTTACTTACTACCGAAATTCCTTTCTTGCCAACCCTTTATCGTATTAACGTATATTTATCATGTTTAGTATTTTAACTAATGTTAATGTACAAATAATTAAAAAAATATATTTATGCTATGTTTATGCATGGTTTCTAGATAACAAAAATATAACAAATATTTTTTTATCATATAGGATTGTCTCAATAATGGAAAAACTAATATGTAGATAAGAAAAATATTCGAACACAGTAGAATAAGTCAATGATTAAGTGTTCTTAAATGGTGTTTAACATTTATTGAGAAATGAGTCATAAAAGTAAGAACATATTTTACAGTTATTTTCAAATAATCAAAAGAAAACCGTTTTTTAATAGAATAAACAATTAACAGAATAAAGAGACTTCAATTTGTTAAAACTTACATTTAAATAATAATGAACAGTGGAATGAATTTATTTTTATCGATGATAACGAATTTAATGTTGAGATCGATCAAAAAATTCTCATTCACACTCTCGTGTAAAAAAATACAAAGCATAAATATCAAATCTATACTAGTGTCCGAATATTTTTGTGACTGACTGTACGTAAATGTATGTAAGTATATGTAAGTAAATATATCTTTCTTGGCCACACTCGACTTTTCATTTCTTTTTTTTTACATCCATGTACAAATACATACCCAAACTCTTATTTACACACATCTGTACGCATATCTTGCACGATTTTGCTTACGAAAGCTCACTAAGAAGAAGACTACTTACTTGTTGCAGTATTCCTGTCATGTTCACGCCAAAAGACACTCGCCTTCTCGTGAATACACGTGTTTTCGATATCGATTTAAACGATTTGTCGATTAAATATCAACAGTCTTTTTTAAAGTTTTTTCTTATTTATTATCATAGTCATAATGACGATGAATATGGTTGTATGATTGAAATGTTTCTTTGTATGCAGTGATTTGCAAGAATATTCTGGGTAATGCAATGTAATTAAATTTGTTAGTTTCATTTTAAAGTTTTCTGAAAAGTAATTATTTTTGATTATTTATTAAGTTAAACATTTACAATATTTATTAAATATATTAGTAAAGTATAGTAATATGTAGTTATATAAATATATATATATAATTGTATATAAAGTTATATAAAGTTATTATAGTAAAATATAATAATATAAAGTTATATATATAAATATTATTATATAGTAAAATATAATAATATAAAATTATATATAATAATATTATACTATATAATATATAACTAATATTTATAATTATATATATATACTATCTATATACTATAAAACTAATATTTACTATATAATAATATAAATATTATTATATAGTAAAATATAATAATATAAAGTTATATATAAATATAGGTATAATAAATATAGTTATATATAAAGTATATTAATATATATTTAAAGTATATTTAAAGTATATTAAAAATATAAATTAATTATGCATTTATAGTTCAACACTAATTCTTAAAAAAACATAATATTTAAATTTATCTATTTAAATAAATTAAATAAACAAAAAATGGGATATATATTACAATATATGTATTAACTTTTAAAAAACTAAAATACTTTTACAAAATATACAATTCCTTTTTAAAGTAATACATATATATTTTTTTTATTTTCATAAAATTACATTTGTAAAATAATTCAGAACAACCTAATATATAAATTTATCTATTTAAATAAATAAAATATAAAATATAATTACATATATATTTATTTATATATTTTTAAGAACCTAAACATCACAAACATAATTATACGAAATGAAAATACATATATACTATATACACATGTCGCAAACGAGTCATATATGTGTCTATCACGAAAAGAGCTCGAGTTGGGTTAACGATCTATCAACGTCAACATTAACACGCTATCAAAAAGCTTCGTGTAACTTCTTAATAATATACTACGTTTCAGTCTCTGGCACTTTAATTATTTTTTTCTTCCTTTTTTTTTGTTTCTCCCTCTTTCTCTTTCCATCCTTTTTACTTTCATAGGACATACGACATACGATAAACAACACACACGACGTTAAACACACGCAACCAACACGACTAATACTTTCTCCATAGTTCTTGCACCTTCATAAGGATTTCTTTAAGCCGAAAGGAAGAAAATAAAAAGAAAAAAAAATGAATGAAAACAAAAATGATAAGAATTATAAAAGTGGGGGAATTATTTGGAAGAAAAAAACGTCTGTTCTTTCTCTTATCTTTATCTGATGCCAGTATATACACAAAAGACTAGTCTACAGGGAACTGATAACACTCTTGTTCGTCTACCTTTCTACGTGTCCTATCTGTCCTACCGCAACGTAGAAAAAAGGAATGAGTGGGGGTAGTGTGAAAGTGTTCTTTGAAGAGAAACACTCACGATATTCTCAGTAGAAAGGATGTATAGAAAGGGAACAAGGATCGGGGGAAAAGGGTTGTGGTAGAAATGATACTAGTAGGGAGAAAGGGCTCGTAATTAACCAGAACCCTGAATATACCCATGTTGATGAATCTGACCTCGAAAGCTTGACTTTAGTCTTCCCTTAGGCATTTGTTTACCTACCCTTCTTTTTACATCTCTATATATAGGGTGATTTACATTAGTTGTACAATTCTAATTACTTTTTAGAAATATTGTTAAATATCAAAATTGTATGGTTTTAAAAAATAGTAAATGTTGGTCAAAGTATATTCTCTTTTATATTAATGTTATTTATTTATAGTATTTATTTTTTTCATAATTTTCTTATATAATTATAATTATAGTTATTTATTTTTATAATGCAAAATATCTTGTTAATTACTAAATTTAGGATCAATATAGTCTAACACTTTTTATACTTAAAATTTAATATTTTTTCTATTTGTAATAAAAAAAAATATATAATTATATATAAAGAAACAAAATTGATCTTGAAAATTTGGATACCTATCGACTTATATGATTTGAAAAACTATACAACTTTTGTATTTAACAATCTCTCATAAAACGTATAAATTTAAAATTTACAATTCAAATCAAGTCACCCTATATAGGGATATATTTTTTCTATGAAATATCTGTTTCACAAATAAAATAAAATTAATGTAATATAAATATTAGTAATTTGATATGCGAGGGATGTTTGTGTATACGCATATTTTTTCTAGAAAAACGTAATAAAACGATGAAAAAAACCCTGGATCAAAATTTGTTTTTTTTTGATTGGTGGATTTAAAAAATATTTTGCAAATTTTACATTTTTTTCCATAATCCCCATATGCTTTGCATATTTACATTTTATAACATATGCAAAAATATATATTGCGTGTTATTTGCTATGCACATGCATATGTCATATTTATCTGGAATATCAATCGCAACAAATTACTTTCTTCAATCAGTAAACATAATTAAAAATATTTTTCCAGGGATATTTGAAATTCCCCTAACAGATAGGTACTATAAATTTAAATAAACTTGAGTCACGTATTACATTTATGTTGAAGAAAAATATGAAACAAACAAAAGTCATTAATTATCATTTCAAACCAAAAATAATTTATTGTATAACTATAATAATTATAAAAATTATTATTATATATATTTCGAATACTAAATTGTATAGAATATTAATACATTGCTTATTATACTACATATGATATATATACATATTTTGCATAATTGTAATGGCCATTTGCATATTTCATATGAATAATAAATGTCATACATTTCTTGAATATTTATCATGCATAAAAATTCTCCTTATTAATTCGTTTGTAATAAATAAATAAAAAAAAAACCTTCAAAAAAGATTTATGTAAACGTGTACATAAATAAATAGTTACATACATATTGATATTACTCTAAAAACAAATTAGTCCGATGAAAAATTTTCATTTAAAATTCTAACCTCAAAATTTAAGTTTCAAAAGAAGATGAAAAAAAAAGAGAAGACATGGTTAGTTTCAGTTGGATGCTTTTAAGCAAGCTTTCAGTGGGTGTTTAACCACCAAGCAGGCTTCATGATTACAGGAAAGACTCCTCTGTTGAGATGCTTGAAAGTCTATTACTTGAAAAAAGAAGAAAGGACGATAAGAAAACGATCTTATGTTAGTTGAACGTTTTCTGCTCCGAAGAAAAGACTAGAGGCGCCCCCACATCGAAGGTGAGTACCGTGGACCCAACCGTGTTACGATGTAATCTTGAAAGAAGAAGAAGAAGAAGAATAACGCCGAAGGGAATGAGGGGAAACGAAAAGGGATAGAGATTATGCCACAGATCCCTTCGAGCAATCTTGTTAGCGCTAACTCGATGTCCGTGCAAAGGAAAAGACCATGTCGTATAATGCTTTACATAGGGTGTCCAAGATTCTTCAACTCTCATTTTCACAGTATCCTATTCAGTGGACAAAAGTAACAAATTCTCAGGGATAACTTTAATTTATTTATAAGAAATTTTAATAAATATATTGATTTATTGTTAATGGAATGAATGTCACACTTGGGGGAGGGGACACTGCTAAGCTTCATAACGTTTACGTGTTAATGTTACCACTAAAGTGCAGAAATCATTCTGTAGATTAACTATGATAATCTGTTAAAGTATCGAAAATTGTTTAATTTCTTAAATTACCTAGATAATCTGCACATTATTTACTAGATACTTGTTAAAGTGAAACTAAGATCTTCACTGGAACAACAGCAATGTTTCTGTATACTTAAATTAATATAATACTATTTATTTTTTTATTTTTTATTATATATTTAAAAGATCAAGTTAAATACCATGCTAAAAATAACAATAATCACTTACTGTTATAACATATTCATTAATTAACAAATATAAATGATAATATAAATAACCAAATAGAACACCTAACCTAACCTAAACAAAAATGAAATTTATATAATTAATATTTCTTTGTCAAAGATTACAAATTCATTTGAAATTGCAAGTGTACTTTCTTACAAATTACAAAGTCCTTACACCAACTCCCTCATATTTCCCCGTGTATCGTTTGTTTAGGGTGAGAAACTCAATGATATCGCAATACCCTTAGAGACCGATGAGAAGGAACTCTCTTAGTACGTTAAAGGAAAATACAAGTAGAGCCTTCGAGAGTAGTCAGATCGATGACACTGTCAACACTTTATAGAACACGTTTGAAAAGTTCGTGACCGGATCTTCAAGTATAAACTTTCTTCGAAAGGAAGGGATGTAAAACGATAGGGTAGATCTTTAACAACGTTCTCAAATGTCTTCTCTCTCTATTACTCCTCTCCCACCTCCTCTTTCACTTCATTCGTTTTCGTTAAGGAAGAGAAGATGATTTCAAAAGTGTTCGCGATTTTCTCAATAAACTTTTGGACTAGTTGACTAACCTGTTTGAAGAACTGTGCACGATAGCTCGTTGAAGTAAAATGGAAATATCCAGTTTAAGGAAAAGGACGTCTGAGACTTGGCCAAATAATATAAAAATGAAGAAAAAGTCAAAGTGGAGAAAAGTAAGATGTGAATAAAAAGAGTAATTTCGATGAGAAAACTACTTGCTTTTATTGCTCGGTAATGCGGAAAAGCTCGCAAGCAGGAAAATTTCTTCAAACTAGTAAAGGCTCCTTTAGCATCGGCATAACGCTTACCCTATCGATTTTCCATTCTGGCAAAGGCGTCCGCAGACGTCGTCGTCGTTCTAGTCGTCGTTGTCGTCCTACTCGTCATTGGTAATTTTCTTGGCTACACTAAGACATTGGAAAGATTTTCCGATTTTTGCTTTTGAGAGATTTTTCTATGTGATACACTATGACCCTTATTTAATGCATTAGATTTGTACAATTATTGTTAGATTTAACGAATCCATTAATATCTGCATAATCCTTCATCATATGATATTTATTTTGAAGTAATATTATTTGTTAATGTATATATAACTGTCCTTTAATAATATTTAATCAATTAAATTTTACCGGAATATGTAAAACTATATTATAATTATCCTATGTGCAAGATTATGAAATAAACTTATAAATCTGAATAATAATCAACTTTTAAACCAAAACAATTGTTTGGGGTGTTCCATATAAGGTACAGTTATTTCCAGAGCTATGAATTTAAAGGAGTCAGTCACGTTTTCCAATAAGATAAATGAAGAATCTAAGTGTAGCTCATCAATGTCAGACAAATTCCTTTAAGATTTTCTTCAGGGAAGTAGAAGAAAATGAAGAATCAATTGAGCCGGTTTCAATTACTTCCAAACATCCTAAGCACTCTGGACATGCACCGGCTAATCATCTAAACTCCCTTTGTGCGTGAATCCCAGCCGGTCAAACTGACCTTCCTAATCAAAATCAAACAAGTATCTACACCGACATCCCAGTCCAATAGCATGGATCGAAAGTCCAATTTACCGCAGCAATTTCGAACAAGGATTAAAGTACGCGCACTTGCTTGTTATTGAGCTATTATCAGGAAACATCCAGAAACGCCTGAAAGCCCTTTATAATTATGCCAACGCTTTCGTACCTAAAGCCAACCGAATCCCACAGTATGGCAGGCTTACGAATAATACATCAGTGTTATCAACATGCGATCATTTAAATTTCATAATATTACTTTCGTTCAATTTATTTTTTTTTTCTTATGATTCAAAAGGGATATGTGTAGTACCTATATATTTGTAAATGTGTTATGTACTTGTTAAACCTTTGAGTACTAAATACTTTTACCTAAAATGTTTTATAGGAACGGAATTGTTTATTATTAACTAGATTCTAATAATAAGTTATATTTAATAATTAAAGTTTTTCTTTATAAATTTAATTTAATTAATTAACACTATGATGTCCGGTGGCTTCACGTTGGTGCCATGCGAAAACTATCGAGTAAGTGCCGGTGGTTCCACGTTGATGCTATTCGGAAATTATATTATATATAATAATATATAATAATATAAATATTTATTAATATAATAGTATCAATTAGATTGCTAAATATTATTTTGTAATTAATAAACTATTTAGTTCAATCAACAACTGCATGGGTTTATTGACTAATCTGAAAGGGTTGCATCAGGATTGGGTATTGTAACTTCTTTTTTAATTTGGTATATAAATACTAATAATAATCAATATTAATATAAAATAATAAAACAAAAAAACGTTTCAAAATATAAATCCAATAAATAAAAGTTTAACAAAAATAACTGAAAATAAATGCAGCAAATTTTTGGTTAAAATTTAAGAAAAAATTCAATTAGCGATAGTCGAAGGAGACTAAAAACAAGAAAAAAAAAAAAGAAAAAGAGACAAAGAGAATTTGTGAAAAGAGCGTAAGAAGGAAAAAAAGATGAATCCTGGGTCCAGGTATGAAAGAAAGAAAAAAAAATTCAAAAGTAGAATCTCTCTCTCTCTCTCTCTCTTTCTTTCTCTTTTTCTCTTCTTGCACGTTTTCCTATCGAGAAATCGATCGTAGCCTCCCTGATCCTCATCCTCTCTCTCCCATCAGCATCCACCGTAGTTACCACGAGTCCCGTTAAAATCCGCCGCGAAAATCCAAGCAAGCGAGCGCAATTAAACCGACAAATAATTGCATCGCCGTGATATCCGAGAACGGTGAGAAAAGAAGAAAAAGAAAAAGAAAAAAAGAAAAAGTGGGAGGAGTCGGAATAATTAAACGAAAACGTTGACCAAAGGTAAGGAAAGATAAAACAAACAAAAACGTTGAAGAATAAAAAAGGAAAGATCCGAAAAGTGAATTCGACGTTGAACATTTTCCCCTTTTTCCTGTCCTAACCCTAGGATTCTATTTCATTTAAAAAAAAAAAACATAAAAGTAAGACGGGAAAAAATAATATAAAAGATCTGAGAAAAAAAATACTTTTTTCGTTTTGGAATGGGAACGAACGTTAACATGAACATCAAAGAAGCAAAAGCCAACGAGCAAACGTTTTCACGGTCGTCTGTCGTGCGACGAAACGTAATCGGCGACCACACCGCGGTTGGAATCCATTAAAGAACCACAGACACTTGCTGTACTAATAATGATCGTAAAGCCACGAAAGCTCCAACGTGGTGCATGGGTGGCTGGGTGATTGGGTGAATAGGAGGGTGAGAGAAATAGAAGGAATGTTAGTAGGGATGTTCTATAGAAAGAGAAATATAGATAGATAGAGACAGGAGTAAAAAGGGTTTCCAAGGTAACTGTGTATGCATGGACAGACCGGCACAAATTTAATATCCGGAAGTTCATAATGACACCCCAGGAAAATGAGCCCAACCCCTCGTACTCCTCTGAACCCTCTTTCTATCCCTCTCATACTAGCTTTGTATCCATCCATCTCATTCTCTCCTCTACGCCAAGAGGAGTAAGCAAATAAATAGGGAAAGAGAGAGAGAGAGAAGGATTACACGTAAATTTAGCGCGCACGAACGCTTTATTACTAGGATGGAGGATTCGAACCCTTTGCTCTTTCTCTCTCTCTCTCTCTCTCTTTCGCATGACCTTCCTCTTTTGCTTACACCCTCTTCTTTATTCCTTTAGAAAAACATCACAGAGAAAAATAAAACAAATCTTTCGTAGTTGTGATCGTTAAAGAATGCGACCGAATTTTCGCATAATTAAAATCTTTAATATATTTCTCTCTCTCTATCTCACATTTTTTGATCACATGCATTAAACATTTGAATTAAATATCAACCCTTTCTTACCTACCTATCCTCAATATTTATTTAAAATTAAAAAACTGGAGGAAAAGATTGCTGAAAGTCAGGAATGTTTGGTACACTGATAATGAGAATAGAAAATAAAAAGAAAAATTTTAAGTTAGATAAGTCTATGGGGTTTTTGATTAAACATCAGCCCTATTAGAAGTCGACTATTCCTTCATTATTTTTTTTATCTACCAATCTTAACAAAAAAAAGATTGTTCTTAGTCAGGAATTCTGTTTGGTATGCAAAGAATAAACGGAATTTTCGAAAGGTGGCTGATGCGTAATGCTTAGAGATCACCAAGTTAGTAACAATCTCTTTCTCTCTTTCTAATACATAACAAGACACAAGAATACTCTCTCATATATATATAGAAGATCCAATGTGGTAACACAGGTCAGTAGAAGTGCATTGAGTATAGAGTAGGACGCGTTCAATCGGATTAGCTTTGTCGACGGTAACGGCATTCGCAGCTCGCATATTAGCAAAGGCACGTAGCAACGGGACACCTCTATAGAGTTTCTAGGGTCCCTAGACTATTCCTACCAGCTAGCTATTCCTTCCAATGCACCACAAACCACGATCGGGAGTTAATCAATGATCTATGTTACTATGAACCTACACGACGAATCCTTGACATTCGATATACCAAACGGATTCATAGAATTACTTTAAAAATCTATCGAAGATATTGAACAGAATATTCATTTCAATTATTACTAAAAAATTTATAAAGAATAATATTCAAGAATTTTGAGTAATTAAATTATTCTCTTATTAACAGCTTTAACGTATGCATAACAAATTTGGTTTATAGATTAAGGGTATATCTATATATAAACAAGAGTATTATAAATATATATTTTTATATAAATTATATAAAAATATTGTATATATTTATTATAATAATAAATTAAAAATAATTTTAATTTTAATTTTAATTTTAATTTTAATTTTAATTTTTATATTAAAAATAATATAAAAAAATATTATATTATATTTATTAAAAAAATATATTTTTATATTCAGATATTCCCCCCAAAAAATAATATAAAGATACATATATATATAAATTAGGGGTATTATCTAAAAAAATTCACTTAAACTTATTACACAAACTTATAACTTATAATCAAATTATATAATAATTATTTATTAAATATTTATGTATAATAATATGATAAAAGACGAAAAACCGACAGGAATTATATTGACCACCCTAATAATAATTGAAGACCAATAAAAATATCAATCATTAAAAATTAAATAAATATATTTACTATATCATGTTAAAAAAGAGTTGATTTTCAAATCTTTGAAAAATGTGTGTTGAAAACCACTGGGAACTGTCGTGCGCCAATTAACAAGCCACAATAAAACTTCCACACACACACACACAATCACACATAGCAGTCGTAACGAGTGAATTTAACGTAGCGATTAGAATTCAACGAAATCGTAAATGTCTATCACGTAGTAACGAGCTAGAACAAAATCAACGTCGTATATTTATTTTATTCGTTAAAAAAAGAACAAAAAAAAATAGGCAAAAATTTTATAATTGAAAGAAAACAACGAAGAGACAACAAAAAATAAAAACAACAAGAAAATAATTAAAGATATAAAGGAAGATAATCGTTTGGAAAAGACTCATTGTTTACTTTCCAATTTTTTATCTTTTTTTTTTAGATTCAACGAAGATAAGAGATAAAGGGAAGGGGGTGGAGTGGTTAGAGACAAAAAAATAAAAGGCAGGTGAATCGATTGTAGTTTCCTACGGTTACTTTTCGCGAGCGTGTTTTGCCAGGTTTTAATTAATTTCTGTGAAAGAGGAACACAGAAACAGAAAGAAAGAAATGAAATGAGAGAGAGAGAGAGAGAGAAAGTGAGAATGAGAATGAGAATGAGAATGAGAGAAAGAGGACAACGCGATCGCGAAACGAGAAATGTCGCTTTTGAGGGAGTAGAAACGAGGGATTTCAACGTTGCGTTCATTCCTGCCTGAGGATTAATTAAAATCGTTGGTAATTTGCGAAAAAGATAGAAGGTAACAAAAGAGAAGAGTGTGCTCGGGAGAGCGAGAGATCGTTTGCATTTTGCGACTATTCTATTACGTGATGATACACTACTACCATTACCTATTATTACATAAGAATACAAATAACAGATCATTTCAATGACCTCCATGTTTGTACCGATTTATATTTGTATTAATGGATAATAAATACATTTATTAGAAATTATTAATGATTTATACATTTATTATATTTACATATATATTTAATATAATATAATATAATATAATATACATTTTTATATTTATACATTTTATTTAATTAATATATTTTTTAATATATATATTTATGTAATTTGTTTTTCAATTTAACTTCATAATCACATTTACAGTAATCACATTTTAAAAAATGTAATTTTTTTCAATTGTTCCAACAATTATTGACGAATTTTTAAATGTTTCTTGAAATAAGAAAATTATAACTTCTTATTTTTTATTTGACTGTCCGCAAACTTTCTACCGATTTATAATTATATATTTATTTCAATTAATAATTTTTTAAATTTGTATTTATGTTTGTCCTTTGAATTTTACCCCGTAATTAACATAAGAAATTATTTAGGGAAAAGAAAATTTTATTTCGTTATTCAAAAAATTCGAATTAATTTATAAATGAATAATCGAGTAAAATACACTTTTAATTATCACTTAATATAAAATTGTAAAACTTTTGCTTTTAAGTTTAACTTAAAAATCTTTACGAACTTTTCGAACAACCAATATGGGAAGCAATGTATCCTATTTGATTGTCTAAATTAATATATTTTTATTAAAAATATATATATATATATATTGAAATAAAGAGTTTTTACTTTGAAATATTCACTTCAAAATCAGCAAGTATTTTTCAATTTTCTAAATAATTTTTGCCAATTTTAATACAAATGCAGAAACTGAATATCTTTACATTAATAAATAAATCAAATACAATAATATACATTCAAAAAATCGACCAAAAAAATTTGTCAAACAATTCAATACAAATATACAAAACGTGATAATTGACTTCAATTACAAATAGAACATTTCTTTTGAATGAAAATCAGAAAACTGTATTTTTTGTCCCCTCCCCCCTTCTTTCTATCCACCTATTATACAAAGTGTATCGAAAATATATTCAAAGTCACTTTAGTTAATTTTAATTGGACTAAATGAAATATTAATTAACGTTACGACAGTAGCACCGAATTCTACGATGCTTCGGAAACGTTTTACCCAAGGGTACATAAAACGATTCCGTTTATACATATATATATATAATACATAGATACATACATATATACATATATGATTGTATGAATACGTGTATATATGAATCGAGCAGTTCGATATTAATTATTAGCGCATGAGAGAGAATTTCTCTCTCTCTCTCTCTCTCTCTCTCTCTCTCTCTCTTCTTTCTCGTTCTCTATGGACACACGCATACACAAATCACACACAAATGCACACAAGTACGTTTGCTTTTCCAACGTGAATATTCGAATTAATTTCTGTTTTGTGAATAAAAATAAAAAAAAAGGAAGAACCTTTAACGATAGGTCATTTAATTTTTGTACAATTCACTGATAACGATCCTTCAACTATTGTAATCGTTATCACCATCGTTATCAATATCATCGTTTATGGTTGGTATCATCGACGTCATAATCATCGTTGTATTCATCTTTCTTTTTTTTTTTGAGATAAAAAAAATGTTGAATGAAGCAAACATTAATGTAATCCATGGTTTCTTCTGTATCAAACGATACGCTAACTAAGCTACGGAGAGGGGTGGGGTGAGCTATTATCCATTCAACGTGAACGAATTATAATCGTTATCACAAGCGTTTACGTTTTCACGCGATAAGAAGGATTAAATTCGCGTTTGATCGAACGATGCTATTATATGCAAAGCAGCTTGTGAAAGGGATTCTATTCTCTTGTCAAGAGTGAGACAGAGAGAATACGAATGATTTTGTAGATGATATATGTGTATAGTATCATGCTTGTATTTGTGTAACATCTACACAAAGATATTTACGAAGAGGAATCAGAAACAGCAACGTATCATATGTACAACTCGCCTCGTAGCTATCAGACAAAGTCCGCTAATTGGGATTAATTCCTGCTAATTAATTAAATCAAGGAATGCCAGGTAGTCTGTGTTACGTGAGAAGGAGAGACAAAGACATAGATAGAGATATGTAGAGAGAAAGAGAGAGAATCAATGGTTGAAACTCACGAATTGCGAATCGGTTATATGAAATATGCAAAGGGGATGAGTAACTAGAATGAGGATCTATACACATGGGGCTGGTACACGCATAATAAGGTACCAACTTGGAAGCCTTAGAAGCACTGATAATAATCATGTAAAGCTGCTTTCCAACGTTTCTGCAAATCACTGAGTATTTCATTCTACAAACTCCTATTCTCTATCTATGTATCTTTCTATATCTCTAACTACCAACCCCTTACATGCTCATTCTCAAATTTACTACCTAGAATTCCTTAAAAGGGAATATGGAAAATAAAGAAGTTGATACAACAGTAGTAGCATTCTTTTGTTAAGTTGAATATTCATTTGTTATGTATGTTCATGTCAGTAATATGGTTTTGTTTGAAAAGATAAGTGTGTGTTGTATTGTTCTATAGAATAATATTAAATTATGATACTGAAATAAACTAATTAATTATTTGATATTTTGTTATTGGAAGATAAAGGATGATGCAAATAAGTAATATTATTGTTATTTACTTCTTTAGAGTTGAAAGTATTTGCAGGGTCATTTTTTGGTAACATTTTTGGTTGGTTTTGATGACATTCATTAAATTGATTATTATTATATTATATTTATAATTCATACATAATTATGGAACAATATAATAAAAATATTTATTCGTATTTTTTTTGCTTCAGCATGTAGGATGTATAAAAATGTAGGAAGTTGTTGTTAACCTAAGAGGTGAACTATGAAACTGAGATCTAATTTCTCAGGAAAGGGTAGTTTCATAACCCTCATGATAATAAATTAAAACCGTTTGAAATTTTCATAATAATTTTTATAATGTTAAAAATACATTTAATGAGTAACTGCATCATTTGTTGCATTTATTAAATTGTAAATTGGATTTCCTAGAAAATTTGTACTAATTTATAAATAAATATTTGATTTATGTTTCCACAATACAAAAAGTTTTGTTTCCTATACTGAAGGATAATATGGTCCCCAGAAAAATTTATGAGAAAAAAATAAAAAGGGTAAAAGAAGCCAAGTTTTTGGTGGTTTCATTTCTTATAAAATAATTTTAAAAACAAATTACAATTAAAAATAACAACATAACATATTTCGTGCAAATCGTGTAAAAAAGACAAATGTGTGTTTTATTATTATTTATAAACAATATAAAATTTATTTAATTACTTTAAGTTTTATCGAAGAGTCATTTTAGATGATTTTTATTTAAAAATCATATCAAAATCACAATTTTTCTAAAATTCTAAAAATAATTTTTGTAATAAATGTTAAATTGAATGAAAATTATTTTTTCTTTATTTTCATCTTTTACTAAATAAAACCTTATCTATTTTCCTACGTTTTAATCAAAATTTTCAAGCAATTTAAATTGTGAATCAGATTTCAACTTGAAATGTAAAACTGTTGAGGCCATATTACCTTTTCCTCTACTCATCTGTAATACGATACGAACATATGTATGCAACAAATGGACACACACTTTTGGGAATTATTCAATTCAATAAACAAATTATTTTTAAAATAATCTAATCAATGAAATCTAATATAATCAACACCAAACTGTAGTATCAATAAAAATGGTCATTATTTTCTATTTAATTTCAATAACTAAAAAATTAATAGTAAAAGAAAAATTCTTATCAAAACAACTTAATCAATTGATTTTTAACCTAATCAATACCATCGATCATTACGTTCTATTTAATCTCCATTACAAATTTAAAAATGTATAATATGATATCGAGATGAATGCTTCCACTTTATCGCAATAAATACTTCCTGAAAAGATTTCCAATGCTTGGAGCTGTTTTGGTTTGGTAATTTAAGCCGATAACGAGTCTACGAGTCGAGATTTATATATATGCGTTCCTAGTATCATATAAATTAAATACATAAATATGATATATGTATTATATAATATATAGTTCACTTATAATAAAACAGAATCGTTTAATCTTTCTCGCGTTTATATAATAGAAATTATTTTTTAAATAATAATAATAATATTATTAATAATAATAATAATAATAATAATAATAATAATAATAATAATAATAATAATAGTTTACTTAATATTTATACAATATAATCAAGCAATAAAAAAAAGAAAAGAAAGGTGAGAAAATTTTAAAATAATAATATTAAATTAATCGGAGAATGTTTATGCAGATGAATATTTTTAAATACATTAAGTTTGCCCAGTGGTTCCCAAAATGTGGACACCCTGTGGAACACCCTGTGGAACACCCTGTGGGACACCCTGTGGGACACCCTGTGGAACACCCTGTGGAACACCCTGTGGAACACCCTGTGGAACACCCTGTGGAACACCCTGTGAAACATTCCGTGGGAATGAGTCTATCTTATGAAATATTACACTATTTTCATTATTTTTATTATAATTGCAACTTCAAAATCAATGCAAAGAAGGAAGTAAGGAAATAATAATAAATAATAGTTATGTTCAGTTTAATCTCATGTTTTGAGAAATTTTGTAACGATCGGTAGGCTCATCCATTCCAATAATTATTATAATTACTTGAATTTATTTAATTACATTTTTTTGTAATGTAAAATGTAGTATTTATATTTTATCTAACTTTGACGACAAGTTATGCAATTGTGCTCTTGTTAAAATGGGACATAGGAAGTTTTAGGAAAATCTGGATTCAACAAGGGCTCCGTGAATCGAAAAAATTTGGAAACCACTGGGATTAAACATATTTAAGGATTATAGCTAGATAGAACTTTCATGTATTTATAAAATAAAAATAAAAATAAAAATAAAAATAAAAATAATAATAATAATAATAACAATAATAATAATAATAATAATAATAATAATAATAATAATAATAATAATAATAATAATAATAATAATAATACATATATACATACATACATACATACATACATATATATTTATAAAGTAATTAGAAAATTTTTAAATTCACTATGCAATATTAATACGTTTTACTTAAACTAATTCATATATAGAGATGATAACTAATGGTATTTTTTTATATAAAAAAATATGATAATAATTATATTAACAATTAAAAAAAAGAAAATGAATATAAAACAAATATAATAATAATAATAATAATAATAATAATAATAATAATAATAATAATAATAATAATAATAATAATAATAATAATAATAATAATAATAATAAATACATACATACAATACATATATTATGATTAGAAAATTTTTAAATACATTAACACAAATGCAATATAATAATAATTAATTAAAAATATAATAAAGATATAAAAATATAATAAATAAAACAAAATAATTAAAAATTACATAAAAAATACAAAATAATAATTTTACTTGATCTTATTCATATATGGGGAAGATAACTAATTGTATTTATTTTTTATAAAAAAAAAGCAACATGTGCGCAGATCACACATGTTAGAAGTGAAACCTTCAAAAAACTAAGTTTCGAGAGAATGAGACGAATGCACAGTTTCAAGAGTAAGATAATTGTAGGGTTTATTTATTATAATATTATTATTATTATATTGTTACCACATTCAAGAATTATTTTACGTTTTATTAACATATAATACATAACAAATTACACAGTAAACAAGTTCTCAATTTGAAGAAATGAGACCAGTTGCTTGTGGTAACTAAAATATGTATGGTAACTAAACACCTCTCTGCGTGCACGAAATGCACGAACGCGTTCCGTCGAACTCTTTGAAACTTTCCTAATATTTTATTTCTGCAGATTTTCACGACACTGTTCGGCGTTAATTTTCGGTCGAGAGATCGAGAATATCGCGAAACGCGTATAGCTATATTCTGTCTCATTCTCTCGCAGGCTCAATCCTATATGTTTGTCTCTTTTTCTGTTCTTATTTAGTATGTTGGCCGTTTTATAGACGCCCGCCGCTCTATTACACCGCCGCCTACACCGCTCCGTTACATTTTTTCAAATGACACCCATTCTAAAGAAGTTTTCACTTCCAAAATATGACAAAAATAATTATATTAACAATGAAAAATAATAAAATGCAGTAAAGAATACTAGAAAAAAGAGAAGAATCTATCGAGCAAGCTGGTACACTTCAAAGAACACAATTATTCTGGTCCAGAGAATATATATATATCTGACAAAAGCGTATAAAATAATTGTCGAGATTCATCCATCCTCCATTCGTAAAGTAACGAAGGCTGTTCCACGTGATATCAAAAGCATAACGTAGTATACACACACACACACACACACATATATATATATATATACATATAGTAACATGGATTGAAGTGGAATGGAAAATGGTGGATGGGAGGACCTAGTATAGAAATTTTTTTTCAGCTGCACATAGCGAAAGGTTAAACGAACTCAAAACTACGGACAATGAGGAAGAAAGAGAGAAAAGGATAGCAGGATGGAACATACACGATCGAGTAACAGCCTCCGGCAATGGCGCCGAACGCAACAAAAGTTATGCACGTGTGCGCGCACGTGTATGTAATTCGATCGTATCGATGCCCTACCCTACCCTCCCCTGCCTACCACCCTCTTTTTCCCTGCCCTGTTCTGCCCTATTCTACCTTGCACTTCCCCGACATCAAACGCAAACAGGATACGCGACTCTGGAATGCCGGAAAATAAACGCAATTCGTCGTTCCCTCTGATTAACGTCTTGCACCGATCTCGCTAGAATCGAAAATCGATTTCTACCATTTTCCCTGCTCAACTCAGAATAGGCTAATTGTAAAACTTTCTCGGTTTTGTGTATGTATATATAATATTTGTGAATTAGAACGTATTGATGTGAAAACAAAACTAAACGATTCGTTAAGCAAACAGAAATTCAACTTCAAACTTTGAAATATTTAAATATTAGGTGGATTGGAAAGTAAGGTCGCTTTTAACATTAAATTCAAACGAATAAATTTTTAACAAATTTTTAACAAATTTTTATTTTTATTCAATATTATAATCAACCTTGTTATCAAAAACCTTTTTGCATCTAGTATGCCAATGTTTAATACTATTAATTAACACTTTAATGGCCGCTCACACAACATGTGTGTGATAGCCGGAACATTGGCCGTTATTTTATTTATAATTTTATATATATTTAAAATTATATATATAATAAAATGTTATAATATAATTTAAATATAATTAATATATTAATTTAAAAAAAATTATATATAAAATTAAATTTGTTGTTAAATTGTTGTTTCTTGTTTTATGTGTGTTAGTTTTAATATAATAATAAAATAATATAAATTATATTTAAAATTAAATTTGTTGTTTTTTGTTTTATATTAATTTGTTTGTGAATGACAATAAAGCTTTTTTTAAATTAATCCTTGAAAAATATTACCGGGCCCCTGACGACGTTTGACTGCGTGCACGTGCGTCCATTAAAGTGTTAATAATAATATTTGAAAAAACTGGAACTAACCATTTACTAAAATTTGACATAGAATCTTCTTGGAAAAAATTTTAATTCAACAAGAAAGTCGAGAATAGAAAAAAGATTGGGAACCACTGGTCTACGTTATTTTGTTCTACCCACACAGATTTGACTTTAATTTCTATGTGTTTGTATCATTTAAATATGAAAGAAAAAAATGAATTTATAAAAGGGTAGAAAGAAATCAGGGAATTGGCTAAAAACAAACAAGTTGTATAATTAAATTTCATTTTTTAAAGTCTATTTCAGTTCGTTAGGCGTACAAAGGTTCTATTTTAACTTCGAAGTACATATTTATATCATTTTAATAAGAACAACAAAATAAATGTATTTATAAAGGGCAGAAAAAGGTTTGGAAAAGATAAAAGAATTGTTTTTAAAATAAATACAAAAAAATTATATAATTAACAATTTAATTTTTTGTTGGTTAATATACGATAGAAAGATAAATATATGTTTGATTATTAATTTAAATAAATAGAAATTATTTAAACATAAATAAAAAAATAAATATATCTATAAAAAGTTTAAGAGAATAAAGGAAGGAATTTGACAAAAAAAATTAATAATTTAACAATTGTTGTACTATTAATAATTAATTTATATTTTCGAGTGACCACAATTGTTTTTATATACTTAAGCATAAAAATATCATAAATGACAAATTGCAAATATTGTCATACTTAATTTCATTTTTAAAATTTTATTCTGCATTCTTTGTATTACCCTTGTTTTTCTTTCATATTATTAATAATTGTAGTAAACAAAAACAAAATTTTAAACAAGTCTATCGACGCATATACGTGTCTGTTAATATTAATGTAAAATAATGTAATGTTTATATTAATTAGTTAAATTATATGCAGAAATAAAAACTTTAATTATTAAATATAATTTATTATTAAAATCTAGTTAATAATAAATTATTCCGTTCCTACGAAACATTTTAGTTAAAAGTATTCATCACTCAAAAGGTTAAATCAATGTATATTGTTAAAAAAAATATACGTATGTGTTAAAAAAATCTAAATTATAAGTAGAGTATATTAGAGTATTAAAATAATTGTTAATTAATCGAAAAAAACTATGTATTGTAATTTAAAAACACCGAGTATATGTCAGGAGTACCGACCTGTTCGAAATTCACCTTCAGACTGGCACGTTATCCTCAATGAAAGTTCTTATATTGAATGTTGTTTATATGACTTTCCGAACATTTCGCATATTTACACCGGTAATAATATTCTTAATAATGCGAATTTAAGATTACAACGTTCTGATTTGAACATTTTTTAACATTCTATATATTTATTTGAATTAAAATATATTTTTTTTAACGATCATGCGCAGTGATAACTTCAAAGGGTAATATTTTCGTCTAATATTATATAAATATATTATTTATTATACAATATATATAATATTATATAAATAATAATAAAAAAAATAATATAAATTAATATATATATAATAAATATATGTTATATATATTTATATTATTATAATATAATAAATAATAAATAATTTATAAATTTTTTATTATATTATTATAATTAAATTAAATTAAATAATTTAAATAATTTAATTTGTTTATAATAAATATATTAAATAATAAAAATTATATAAAAATATATAAATATATTAATCAGAAGTATTATTTTTGTCTTCTTTAAGAATTTTTGCATTTTCTACACGATATATCTATATATAATAAATAATAAAATAAATACAAAAAAAGAAATTGAAATGTTACGAAAGAATAAAACAACGAAGATAATAAATATACGCTTTTAATTGAACGTTAAAGAAAATAAGAGTGTATAGGAAAAAAAGGGGGAGGAAAAGCTTTAGTTTTAGAAATAAAAATAATAACGGGGGGATCTAAATTTAAGTCAGGGATTTCTAACGCCCTCGCTAGCCGGCCATTGACTTTACGCGAACTCAACTTTCTTTCCTCCCTTTTGCCTGCTCTGTTCGCATATAGTATATATGCATATGTATATGTATATTTATGTGTATATGTGTATGTCGTGTCTCTGCGGTTCGTGACTTTTATTTTTTTACCCTTTCCTGATTTCTCATCCTTGTGCATTTCTTCTTTTTCTTCTTTCGGATATTTTCTTTACCAAACACTTGATGCACTTTCAGTGCTAAGACTAAAATTTTTGTAAATAAAGAAAGAAGCTTAGAATATTTTAACCCTTTGAGTTGCTGAATATGTTACCTAAACTGTTTTGTAGAAACAGAATAATTTATTAATAATAAATTATATTTAATAATTAAAGTTTTTGTTTTTGAATATAATTTAATAAATTAATATAAATATTAAATTACTTTACATAAATATTAACAAACACGTATATGGTTCGAACGATAATGTTAGTAATTTTTACCAAACACATATATGTGTCCATAGCACTCAAAGGGTTAAATATATATTACATGAAAAATAAATCTATTATTGTTAATCAATATTTAGTGTATTTGTTAATAATTAATGGTGAAATGTATAATTATATATAATTGAAATTAAAGTTTTATTAAAATAATCAAAAGTTGGATGATGTTTCAATAAATTCTATTATATGGTTTTTTATAAAATATATATGGTTTATATAAATATATATGTGGTTTTTTTAAAAATACCTTTGCACTTTTCTTCATATCAGAAAAAGAATTTCTAAGTTCATACTTTTACGTCTTGAAGATATAATGTAACATTCAAAAGTTTCGAAGAAGAATTATTGATATTTGGAATATCGTTGAAACTTTTGGTTCAAACTATATTAAAAATTTCTGATATTATTTATTAAACAAGTCAATATTTCAATTTTTAATCTTGTAAATTTTATATTTTGTAAAAATAAATGAACATAAAAAATTTCCAAATAATATTATTTACCGACCAAATAAAAATTTGAATTCTTACACTTATATTTGTAAATCTTTCAAGAGAAAAATTAACAATAAAAAGATTAACAATAATATAATAAATTTTTAGTATAACATTGAAATTATTGCTACAGAAATTGTCGATTATTTTCGTATTAAAAAATTGCAACACCATTTATTAGCCAAGATAATATTTTAAACAGATGTAAGCTTTCAACTAATTCAATCGAGCTTTCGTGCATGGATGCTTGCTTGGTTGCTTGGTTGGGTTTATCGTTAGAAAGTGAAATCGTACGTCAAAGAGGATTTATTATTCAGATTCACGTCAAACTTTATCATCGTCCAACGCGCTTCCAAATCGATCGTTGTCCAACCCCCGATAGAAACACTTTCCCATCGCGGAAGTACCGTTGATACTTTCCCCTTTCGAGTTTGAACGACTAACGGATGCGTTTTACGTTATTTGTGATATACGAATCCCCCACCCACACCCTATCCCTTCGATTGCGATGCAAGAAAATTGCTTTGACAAAAATATGAGAAATAAAAAAATAAACAGAAAACATATCAATCGTTTCCATCGTTTGATAAACGAAAAGTCAAATAATTAAATAAACGTATGTTAATTTTATTATAAATTAAAATAAATTCGAAATATTTAGGTAAAAATGGTAACAAAAAAATTCATATAATCAAAAAACTATGGACAAATTGTTGATTATAAAATGATATTGGATTTTACTGTTACTTTTTCAGAACTCTCATATTTATAATCTATTGTAGTATGGTAAATAACAATATTAAAATAATTTATATATGGATGGGTTATTCACCACTTTAGGTACCTGATATGCATTCATGCAATATACCACATAACAATATCTTTCAACTTCCCATCCCATACTTTGTTAAGTTAATTTTGTAGTAGTCCACGCTAATTAGTCCATAATTATAGTACGTGAACATTATTCCATGCCAACAGTGGGCAAACTGTGGCCCCTGAAGCCACTCTGTGCGGTTTCCGAGACAATATTGGATTTTATTGTCATTTGTCCTAAACTTTTATATTAATATATCAATATTAAAATTGTTTATACAGAAACAATTGGTATAAATATATGTCCAAATTATAATTAAACTTCTAAGTATTAAAAAATCGTATATAAAAGTATTGTATATGAGTTTAATTATTAAAAAAGTTGCCCACTTCAGAACTAATGTGTGTGAAAGCTCTGGAACATAGTATTGCAACTTTATGCCAACCACGTGCTCGTTGTTAGTTAGATCCTCTTTGTTTTTTAATAGTTAGTGTAACTAGAGTTGTGCCAGAATAATTGGAGTAATTAGTAGTGTAGGAGAATCGTAGTGCAGTTTAATTAACTAGGGTTGTATTATGTGTTGTGAGAACTATCTTTATTCAAATGCACCTCTCATTCATACCTCAATATAACTTAACGATATACGCTAATCACTCTAATCCCTTCTCTCCCATACGTACTGTATATAAAACATATATGCATAGTATATAATATATTCACTATAGTTATAATATATATATAACTAGTTCATTAATTTTTTATGGTGAGTCATTCTGTATTTTATTTATTATTGTGATATCAAGAAAACCTTTAATCTTTTAATAAATTGTAAACTTATATGAACTGATATTGAATTGTTTACTCCATAACTAATTTTTATTACTGAAGAATACCAAGGATTTTACCAGCTAAATTATAGAAACATATTTTACTAGTGATATTCATTTCTAGATCAAAATAAAACCACAAATTATATAATTTAAAATTCATATTAACAAATACAGAAAAATGTAGTATTGTTTATCTACTAAAATTTACTGTTATCTATTTCACAATTTCATTTGATTATTCAAACTACAAATAACATTTTTTTTTTCTTATTTCCACTTGTAGAATATGCTCTCACAATTTGACCAGTAAACTCCAGAATATTCTGTATATTTCTACTATATTGTATTAAACTATACTATATATATATGTGTGTGTGTATTTGTAAAAACAAAAGTTTTGAAGGGACAACTTAGCTATATCGAACGCAAGGTCAATATCTCTGCTCATCAAAAGCCCGTGTGTTTTCTCTGGTATTAAACTGGCAACTATAATTCTGTCGACGATAGGAACGCATGTCACCACCACCACTACCAGAACCACCACCATAACTACACTACTACTACTGTAGAATATAGTTTTCTTCGAGTTACGTGATAAACTGCACCAACGACAATATTTTACCAGGGTGATACTTCGAATTTATTTCACTCCTCGAACTCTACCACGGAACTATAGCGAACCACCCCATTTTGTACGATTTTCTTCTATTGTACATCAAGAGAGAAAGAGAAACACACACTGCAGAATTTTAAGTAAATTCTCTATATATCTGTCTCTTTCTCCCTTTTTCTCTTTTTGAGATTTTAGAAAATTTATGAACAGAAGTAATGACCTAGAGTTTATTCAAGATTGTTAAGAATCACTTATTTGAATTCCTGTTAACCAAGCAACCACCACTGTAAATTTACATACTCACTCTTAGAAAAATATTTCTTTTCTTTTTCTTTTTTTTCTTTTCTTTTTCTTCTTTTTCAATTCTTTTCGTTTATACTCATCCCTTTGGTACTATCCTCTTTATTTTTCTTCCTTACGAAGGTTAACGTACAGTCAAAACATTTGAAGGATTGAAAAGAATGTTGAATTAAAGCACGTTTTTATTACACCTACGTACTTTTAAAACTTCTTTCACACGAGTATATATATATAAGATAGGAGTATGATACTGAATTTACATATACACCCAATGGAAACGTTCACACGACAATTCTCTTGAGATATTGTTAAATGTAAGGATACTGATCTCGTGAATCCAAGTAACCTTGACTGTTTGGAATATTTTTTTTTGCAATCAAAACGTTGAATCAAATTCACATGGGAACATGAGATAATTTAATAAGATGTAAATATTAAATAAAAAATTTAAAAAATACCAATATAATAAATTAAAATAAAATTCAACGTATTTTTAAAATTGATTAAAAAATTTGTCATTAAATAAATTTATTAACACATTTTTAAATGAATTATTTAATATTATTAATATTAATAATATTATTAACTAATTTTAT
Source organism: Polistes dominula (assembly GCF_049000335.1). Lineage (NCBI taxonomy): Eukaryota > Metazoa > Arthropoda > Insecta > Hymenoptera > Vespidae > Polistes > Polistes dominula. Next base: position 7,491,176 of record NW_028301152.1, on the reverse strand, counting down.
ATCTATATATATATATATATATATATATATATATATATATATATATATTTTTTTTTTTTCTTTATATTATTATATAAACATTTATCTCATATTTGTATTTCTGTGTGAAATCAGCTTTATATTTTATTATAATAAATAAAGTGAATGTAAGAACAGATTGATAGTCTCGTTTCGTTTAGAGTTTTAATTTAAACGTTTATCTACAATACGTTAACAAACTTTTGACCACGAACTTTATGAAACTAGGACAAGCTCTAGGGAAGCTTCTCTTCCATAAAAGCTGAACGTTTAAATAGATGAATTTAATCGCGATGGAACTTGAAATGTTCCTCAAACGTTCTCGAATGCGATATACCTAAACGTTTAACAAACTATTTCTATAGTTCGGTAAAATAATGTCCTATGGATAATTTCCTTTGTTCAATATTTGAGCAATTTTATGAAGAATATTTTTTCAAATATTTTCATAACTATTTTTCGATAATGCCATAACGATTTATAGATATTTTTGAACATTTATTATAATATTATTAACAAGCAGTCCGTAAAATATCATTTATTATATATAAATGTATAATAAAATATTATTTATTATGATAAAATATCATTTATTTATGCATTAATTACAATGATTGACAAACTATTAGCATAATTCGTCACTCAACTACACACGTAGTTCCACTATTTCTTCAAAAGTTACACAATCATCAAGGAAAGAAGTTATTGAACTTTCAGCTTGAAATAAAATAAGAGGAATGGATTTTATTTGCTAATAATTTTGAATTATTAGTATTTTATCAGAGGAATGATAAATGCAATATTCAACCCTCAAAAAAAATGAACTCCAAAGTTCATTAGTAAATAACTAAAAAACAAATTTGAAAAGAAAATATTTTTTTACTGGATTATTGGAAAAAATTAATAATCGATATATTATTATAATATAATAATATTATAATAATATTATATAATAAATTCAAATATCGATAATAAACTAAACATCAACCACAAAATGATTTACAAATGATTAAATACAAAATGTACACAAAAAGAAAACAAAAATTTGTATAACTTTTGTATTAAAAAACGAAGAAAAGTATTTACCCAAACGAAAATAAATCGTCGCAAGTATTATGGGGTAAGGAATTATTATATTGCAAAATACTTTCTTTATGTAGCATCTGTGATATTCTCTCAATTTTAATTGAATCAACGACAGCTGCTGTCGATATCGAAAAAGTGTCTAGGAGACCGAGTAACCGCGGGCTATTCAAACGGATTCAACAAAGAGTTACGTTTTCTATATCGGTTATTCGAACGTACTTGTTTATTATATGTGTATATGTCTAAATGTATATATATGTGTGTTATTTTGCGTATCTGAAGATATTTTTTTTTGTTGTGTCTGTATATAGGTGTGTACATATATATATATATATATATATACATGTATATCAAACAGCAGCGTTCCATTTTCAAATGGCACGCTTAAAGCTCAATTATTTGTTAATGCTCTCGAATGAAATTACTTTTAATCGAGAGCCCTGTATATTTTCACTTAATTATCCTATAGCCATTAGCGAGAACGTTTTAACTCGTTACTACACGCCAGCTAAAGAGGATACACGATATATTTGATAATAAATCGTTACGTTATGTTGCGTTCCATTTTCGTTTCGTTTCGTTTCGTTTCGTTTGGTTTAGTTTAGTTTTGTTTCGTTAATTCGTTCGTTAAATAATGATAATATCTTCGATTGAAACGAGAAATTACAATTAAATCTGTTTAGAGACCTAATGAGAATAATAGATCATTTATAGAAATGATTTTGAGATGAATTCAACTAAAAAGAGATAGAAATATATCTATAGAGAGATAAATTAACATTTAGTCGAATTATCTAAATTATTATTTCAATGTACATATGGATGTAGAAAGTTCATATGAAATGCGAATGTCAAACAGGTCCAACTAAATCTCTTCAATACATATAAATATATATATATATAAAATACTGACAATAAATGAGATTATTTGACAGAGTAAATTTTCCTATAATATTCTATATATATGTTTCTGCATAATGTACAATTATTACATTTATTTTTATTTATTAATATATCTCTCAAATGTAAAATTTAAATAGATGTATTACAATATATAAAGTTGGAACTAGTGTATAATAAAAAAAGAAAAAATAGTTTTTAGATGAAAATGAACTTTTATGTGGTTTCCACTATATTTTTTAATAATTACTATTTATTAATAATTATTATTTATTAGATTACTATTTATTAACTTTTTTAACTTTTTACCAGTATTTTGTTAAATAAATAGTTAATATATTAAAATATTTTATTCAATATTAATAATAATTTATTAATCTTTACAACAGAAGCAGAACTGTGTTTAGGTTGTATTACGGTTATATGCTGATAAAAAGTTTATATTGATATTTTTTAATATTGATTATTTATTTAAAATACTAACTAATTAGATTTACAAATATTTTAATTAAAATATTTATGGTTTGTATACTAATTGGTGGATATAATACTAATACTTATATATTGTATACTGATATTTTATTATAAATACTAACAATATATATATTATATATTATAATTACTATAATATATATTACTAGTATTATTAATATATAATATTAAGAATACCTTATTATAAATATTATCTAATTGTTATACTAACAAATATTTTAATTAAAATACTTAATTTTTCTATTAATCGTAATATATAATCTATTAATAATCTATTAATAGTAATATATATACTACCAATCATTTATAATTTTAAATAGTAATATATATCTTACCAATCATTTATAATTTTTATAAATTTTCCATTATTCCATACAATGTTTTTAAACTTTTTAAACTTCACACTTCTAGAACAAATATATAAAAAAAAAAAAAAATTAAAAAAATAATAACAATTTAACCAAATAACAGTTATTAGAGGAAAAATATAATTTGTGCCAATAACTTGATCCTGTACCCCAATAAACAAGCCCATATACGATACAAATATATATTTATGGTCTCGAAATAAAAAAATAAAAAAATCTTATATATCCAAAGAGGTAAAGATAAAAGAAGAAAAAAGAAAAGAAGTACTTAAGTACTTACCTTGTAAGACGTCTGCGAAAATAAGGAAGAGGCATAGCAGGAGAGACAGTTTCCTGGAATCCCCAGCTTCCATGTTGCACGTTGCTGTTGCTTTCTTCTTTCGTATTTATTTTTATCTATATATATATATAAGTGTCTCTTTCTTTTATATTATGACAAAACTTTAGTTTCTTTTTTCTTATCCGACCGAACACACACAAAAGCCTGATTTGATTAACACTTTATAACACACAGAGGATATACACACATTAGAAAAAAAAATAAACAAGAAACACACAAAAAAAATAAGTCAAATTCGAACAAAAAATTAATTATTATAACAACGACAATTTTATAATTAAATAAATAATTTATCTATTGTTTTAAAAATTGTTCAATTTATTTCAAATGATTCCACGTTATTTTTCGTTATTTAAAAAATATTTATCAATCGTCAAACGCTTTGTGCTTCCACCTTTGAAAACGCGCGACAAAGCACGCTTTCAAATATTTCGCGCGGGCTTCGCGCTTATATTCAAAAAAAAAAAACGTTCTATCGAGACCACGTTACCTATTCCTTTTTTAAAACTTACTTATTTCGATATTATTACATCCAAGAATATAATAGACTCGTCCATTATTCATGTCTCATAAGAATAGAAATCTTTTAGCAACGTTGACAAACTTATCATTCATCTTGATTTTTCAATATTTAAATTTGTTCAATTACGCGCCAAAAAATTCAAATCATTTAACAAGTAGATAACCTTTAAAAACGTCCAATCACAATTGACGATTGTCGCAAAAGATTTAAAAAATTAAAACGTCTTACTAACTAATTTATCCAAAGTACACAGAATTTAATTAAATACGAAAGAATTTTCAAAAATGACGTTTCGATTGTGAAGATGATCGAAATGATTTGTTCGCGTTCTCGATTAATTCGAAAAAATTCATGTTCTACGTAAACAAATCATCACACAAATGTTATAAGTATTCTTGAATTGTTTGATTTCTTTTTTTATATAAAATTTTGAATGTTATCACCAAATATCAATAAAACGCGTGTGACTTTCTCTATCTTCGTAAAGAAGCAAAGAAAACCCTTCGATCCACTTGCAACGATGTGCTGCACGAGACTGACATCCCCTCCGTTGTGGTACTGTTCGATGGATTCAAGATGGCGCATCCAGTTCGCGCAGCTTCTCACCCTCTCTCTCCCGCACATTATATCCCTCTCTATCTTGTATCTTCTACATCTCAACCAATAGCAATGCCTCTGTTCTTTACTTTCGATCCCTTCCTCTCTTCTTTAATGCTTGCAACAAGTTGCAGTTGAATCGTGTAATACACACGTTGATCTTTCACGTATTGTTATAATTCTTTCTATTTTGTTTTTATTTACGTTTCTTTTGTCTATTATATTATAGAGTATATTTCAATATTTCAAATACTATGTGCCGATTAATATATGACAGTTTATAACTAACAATAAATCAAAAACATTGAAAAAAAATTAATCTTACAATTTATTATTTAATTAATTATCGTAATAATATTAAATATAAAAATTATTGTCATTTTTTGACTTATTGTTAGAACACTGTCATTATTAACACTTTAATGGCCGCACGTGTGTACGCAGTCAAACATCGTCAGGGGCCCGGTAATATTTTTCAAGAATTAATTGAAAAAAAACTTTATTATTATTCACGAAAATATTAACATAAAACAAAAAACAACAAATTTAATTTAATATATATAAAATTATAAATAAAATAACGGCCAATGTTCCACACACATGTTGTGTGAGCGGCCATTAAAGTGTTAATACCACATATATCAATAATTATTTTTAATGATACCGTAATCCTTTTTTTTCTCTATCAAAAGATCTAAGTTTATCTTCATTTATATGTGAGTACATCTATATAGATCAAAATTATACTGCTAAAAAGACGACATGTTATTAATTATCTTCTTCGTTTTCCTGGATCCTCGGATACTGTGCTCGAAGCATCGGAACTGTAGCAAACGCTTTGCTAAAAAGAAAATAAACGAAAAGATAAAAAATAAAATGTTGTAAATGTCTTTCAAATGTTCTCTTCACTTACACACTCATATACATGTACATCATATATGTTTATATTAAAAAATATTTATGTAATGTTTACCCTGAATATTGTTCGTTCTACCGGAGAACTCGAAGGGGATGCTGAAGTTGATTTCACGTACTTTTTCCTCCTTTAACAAATAAAAACGTATCTTTAAACAGAATTTTGAAAAATATTGAATTGATGCATAAATAATTACGATTTTTACATTACTTTTATCTAATTACTATCATGTAATAAATAAAGATTTAATTAGGCAATTTTAGATCATTTTTTTATTTTATTTTTATTTTTTTTTATTTTTTATTTTTTATTTTTTTTTATATATTTTTTTATATTTATTTTATTTATTTTATTATTTTTTAGGCAAAATTTAGGTAATTAATTATGAATTAATTATTGTAAAAAATTAACCAAATTTACAACTGAAGAAATTACAGTACAACTCATTATTGATTATTTAACAATAGCCCGACATTTAAAATATAATACTTTTTGAAACTCGATATTAAAAATCCGTAATTACATTTGCACCAACCCAATAAGAAATGTTTGTATATCTTTGTTTGTTTTTATTGTTCATCTTACTGGCAAACTCTGCTTCCAGGTATTGTGTCTTTGCTGCTGTAACTAATAGCAGCTAAACAACGTTCCTCGTCGTATCGATCCTGACAGCCTCCAGGACATCGTCCGAACTTGTTTTTGTACCACTCCTTTAGCTTTTCTATCGGTCCCTTCGGGACGATCGTTTTCGAGGTGCACCTTTCACCCTTAGAATAGTCCGTATTTTCGTATAACACTGCGACACTAGAAAAATAATCACATTAATAGGATTATTCTATCTTAGTTTACAATATTAACCACTTGACATACAATGACATCTCGGAGAGGCTGTTTCTGCTTTATCACACGTTACAAAATTATTAAATTATTATTTTATAGTATTACTTAATTAACCCTTTGCACTCGAAGTTATATTTTTCATTTCACATATTATCAACAACTTACAAAGCAATTTCAATAGAAAAAAAAATCATATTCACGTATTATAAATAAATGACATATGTGTAATTAAAAGAAAAATCATAATTGATATGTTGTAGACTGAATTGAATTTGTTTCAATTTTTATTTTTTTTTTATTGTCTCCGTAAAAGAGCCCTCGAGTGTAAAAGGGTTAATTATCAACCTTATTGAATTTTATAAAGCAATGTAAATTTCAAAATAAAACGCCACGCGCGTATTTTATTTGTATGTCAAGTGGTTAATGTAAGAAATAAATTTACGGTGTGTTCGGTGATTCACACGGTGAACATTCCTCCGAGTGTCTACTGAGATATTTGTAGCAAACTAAACTCAAACCAACCAACAACCAAACCAATAATGCACTCACTACTGCGATTATAATCAACTCGGTAGTTCCAAACATTATAGCTTCATCATCTAAACATAAAAATAAATTAATTGAATGCTGTATATCAATAATTTTATTTTATTACTAATCTTTACCTTTATAAATGGGTGGTTCATCATCGATTGGCAAACTATTAAATTCGACCTCCATTTTTGGCAATACTCCATTAAAACTATTTTTGATTTTCTTATTTCTTTCATTACCTGAAGAAAATAAAATCATAAATCTGTTTTTTTTTTACAATATAACTGGTAATCAAGTATGTTCGTGCCGTTTCTATGTTGTATATCGTTTATCTTTATTGATTAAAAACAGCACACGAATTTTCTTGGTTATTCATAAAACTGGACGGAATTTTATTGTTTTTTGTTTTTTCAAGACTTCATTTTTGTGTATACAAAATACCTGTTTTTTTCAGAGTGAAAATGATTCTAGAAACTCCACCGAACGCTGGATACCATTTTTCATCGTTCAAACGTTCCTTTACCTATAACGTAAAATAATATTTGAATTTTCTTAATATTATAAATTAAAATGAAATAAAATAAATAAGTAATAAAAAAAAGTAATAATAAAACTCACAACGTACTGATTGCTGCAGCCAAGAGAAGAAGTTACTATTAAAATTATCCAACGCAGCTTTCGTTTTTGTCTTCGATACAATACACTTCACACTAGCCGTGTAATATTTAACGAGAATGAATGCCGATTGTGGAGAATACAAAGACTGAAGACTGTCCGATTTGAATGGTACTGCGATACTGTTAGGTATTATTCAATTATATTAATACGAGACAAAAAATATAAAGAAAACATTGAAAATACATTTGAAAATTCAAATTTATAGATAAACCTGTTCGGATCAGTTTCGTCATCCAAAAAAGGAATTGGAACAATCGCTGATTCGTCAGTATTGTAAACATCGTTGTATCCTTAAATTGAACATTTCAAAAATTATTGTTAATTATTTTTAATGTTATGAAGTGTTTAATAAATATACAAAATGTTCTATAACTGATAGTTTAATTATTAAATTATATTGTCTATATTATAGTATAACTATAATATTAATTTAAATTAAAAACTATATTTGTAGTATAATTATACTAATTTTATATTAAATACTTTTCTAACAAAAATAAAAGAAATTTAGATTAAAGACAGTTGTTAATAATTTTTTCAAATATACATTATACTTCTAGAGTTTAATTTATAATATAAATAAATAAACTATACTATAATATAATTATATAATTAAATATTTTTTTAGTAAATCATAAAAAATATTTGATATTTCTATTTCAAGTATAATTTATATTTAATATGCAATAGTATAATTATACTAATATATTATTAATAGTATAACTCCATATCAAATAATATTAAGAACAATTAAAAATTAAAACCAATCATTATAATATAAAAAAATACCTGTATGTAAAAATCTTCTCAATCTAATTCGAGAAATAAATCGTTTTATCTTTCTACGAGCGTGTCTTCTTTGTAAATGACGAGTATCTTTATCATCACGAATAGGAAATGTAATTAATCCATTACAAGCTACGGAAGATTCCGATGGTGTTGTTATAATTAACGACATTTTCATAGGTGTAATTTCAGGACGTGGTTTGGACCAACCAACGCCATTTGTATGAAGAAAATCTTTTAATTCATCGTAAAGCTCGAAAAGTTTTTTTGCGTTATGATACTTGATATTTCCTGCGTAATATGATTGTTTGGTAAGTGGTAATATGTAAGCTCGCAAATAACCACCCATTACATCGGCCAGAGCTTTCAACATCAAATGTTTCGATTTTCCTATTGAAAGCTTGCGTACGGATTCAAAACAAATGTGAAAATAATCCATTAACAAAGCTATGTATTGATCGTTCTGATAATCAATCGCATTCACCTACAATGTTACAATAAATCTGATACAATACAATAATCATATTAAGTATCATCACGTAAAGAGTTGTTATGCAATGTTTAAAAATAAAAAATCAGCTAATTAGATTTACAGATCAAAAATTTTACTCAGTTCGCAAAGTACCAAAGTATTTGAGTAAGACACCCAGGTAAATGAAAAATACAAATCTAAAAAGACTTACGGCAATACAACTCACATTATCATGAATCCTGTTACTTACAATTTTACACAGTTTATTATTATTTTAAAAAATTGTATTTGAATTTGTGTAAACAATTAATATAAATTTAATTAATTTTTTGTATTATTATTATTATTATTATTATTATTATTATTATTGCTGTTGTTTTAAATGTTTTTATTATTATTTAGAAAGCTTTGAGAAACATATTCCTAATAACCAGATATTCATCTACCTTGGAATTTAACAGATCGTGCAGTAAAATCTATATTTTTTATACTTTTTTTAAATTCAGTCAACAATATTTTGAAAATATAAATACTCCAATATATTTTAAATACCAAAGTAATATGGATAAAATATTTGAATAAAACATAACCGAGTATTTTCATTTACCTTAATATCTTATCAGGTACCATATATCCAATGGATCAAATAACAACTGTATTTTTCATATATTTTCTCAAATTCAATAATTGCTGATAATTAATGAAAACTGCGTAACAACTCAAAGTCTCTTTTTATCCTATTATCATCATCACATGTAATTTGTACCTTAGGTAAAATATCTTGAAACATACGTCGACTATTCAAAATAGTAAATTCCTCGTTTGACCAACAACGTTTCATGCAATCACTCCTCTCAAATAATACCGTACCAATGTTCTCGTTATTTTTCAAAACTTTGTTACCTGTTGTTCTATATTAATAAGACAGGTAATATGATAAACAGGATTATAATAAAGCAACATTATTAAATTTTTCGATTTTAATTCGAACATTATATTTTACATAATATTTTTTAAATATACTTAATAATAATGCAAGTATGACATTCGTTAATCAGTTAATCGTGATTGACGAATATACTCGTCATACGGAAAAATTAATTTCTATTTCCTATTTAATACTAGATTTACAGAAATTTTATTTATTCAATAATACAAATACATATATTCGAAATCATTTTCCTTCTCTCAGCATTCTAATTTTTAAACGTTGTATGATGTATACTACAAAATACATATTTCTTTTTTTTATTCATCAATTTCCTAGTTATTTTTTCTCATTACTCGTAAACTTACTATTAAATTGAAATTTCAGTAGAAACTAAAATATATTCGTAAATTTCAAAATGTTAGAAATATCTAAAGACGAAGACAAAAAATAAAACAAAAAATAATTTTTATTATAAAAATGCTATACATATAATCTAACAAAGTAGAACAAATTCAGCCAACTAAACCTAACCGCCTATACATGTCAATGGAAAGTATTTTCCACATTATATATCAAGCATATCTTTAAAAAATAATGATACACAAAAATGTATTTTACAATAATTTTGCAAAAATAATGTTCGGAAAAAAATAAAGATATTATTGTTCAATTTACGAAATATCATTGTGTTTCGTAATCTGATTCTAATCATGTTTCTAAGTGACTGATTTTTTACAATAATTTGTTAATTATAAAATTTACTTTATCAAAAAAAAAAAGGAAATAAAACTATAATTTGATTACAACTTAATTCAATATTATAATTACACGTACTCTGTATTTGACGAGCGCACTCGTCATCGCTTCATTTTGACGACACAATTAATGTACACACTTTTTAAAGAGATTACCACAACTAATTGTTTAATCTCACGTTTCCTAACTTTTGTAATGAATTTTGTTGTTGTTGAAGACATTAGGTGATACATTCTGAATTATAATTTAAATTACATATACGAATTAGATACCTTTGTTTGTCAGAAGTTATACTTATTACAAGTATTAAAAGAAACCATAAAAAATGTGGTTTCATGCTCCGTATAAACAAATTTCGATTGTCTCTATCCGTACAATTTTTTCTTTGTATTTTTTTTTGTATAGCTTTTCAAACAAATGTTTTCCTCAAAAATCGTTTTATGACCTTATTTCAATCAATTTCTTTATCCCCTTCCGTCACGATTTTGTCGTCCATTTCTAACGCAGCAAACTTCGCATTTGAGATTAAAATCGAATAAACAACCATTTCATTAAAAAAAAAAGTTATATAGATACCTATATAGATATTATACCTATGTTGCAAATTTGTTGATTATTTCAAATCATAGTACATATCAATAATAAAACAAATACAACATAGAAATGAAAAATATTTCATGTTAAATGTTCAAATTCTTTCATGAGTCACTGTAAATATATCCACAGAAAAAGAATATACTCTTGATGGCTTAATCATAATTTTTCCTAATAAATAACTTAAGCCTAATTCGTTTATAATATTAATATTAATATTTCAAAATGCGTATATTACTTTCAAATTTTGTAGATGTAAAAATGGAAAGATTAGGACGACTTCATTTTACATAAAAATCGTAAATGTAACATTTTAACTTCGTCGGTGTTCAATTTAACAACACCTTCCTGATTGTCTATCGAAAGTAAAGTTCCAACAGCTTCTCGTTCTTCTCCAACGATTACTTTCACTCGGTCTCCTCTTGAAGGTACTACAGGTTCCAATTGATCGCAAACCAAATTTACGACTCTGTCTTCTACTGGTAGAAACACAGCACACATACCGGCCTAATTGATAAGAAATTATTATTATAATAAATTATTTATTAATATATATAAATAAAGTTTATGAATAGTATCACAAGTTATTTGTAATACTTACAGAAATTCCTCTTATTATACCCTGCTGTCCAACTAATGCAGGATCCGGATGGGAATCTCGTATTCGTACTTCTATATCTGTTGTGTGCCATTCAGTATTATTAATCATTCCAGAACCAGATCCAGCATCTAAACCTGAACCTGGTGTTTGTGGATTATAAGGACTTCCTGCTACTCCTGTAATACAAATTAATATTATTTAATAAAACAGGATATTTTATCTTATGAAATATTTCAACAAAACTGGAAAGTGAATTTCCATTAAAGCTAAATAGGTTGCATTTTCTTACCTGGTGTCATAGGACTGTAACCCATTGGTGAGGGAGTAGCGAATGCTCCATGAGGACTTGTAGTATATCCAGTTCCACTTGGTGATGGTGTAGCAACATAACCTGCAGGACTTGGACTTGCAGTCGCACTACCAGCAGGACTAGGACTCGCTTGATATGTACTGTAACTTTGCTCAGATCCATACATAGTACCTGGTGTTTGAGGAGTGAAAGGATTACTAGTAGAAGGATAACCAGATACATATCCTGGTGAACCAGCTTCTTCCATGCCATAACCATCGAAGTCATTTGTTCTAGCTGGGGTATTGGTGATTGTAGGATCCCAAGCACCAGATTGACCAGGTGTTCGTGAACCATCATGGGATGGAGTCATAGAACCATAATGAGGTGTACGTGAACCATCTGTAATAGAAATGTTATCGATTATTTTTCATAGTTGATATTTATTGGAGTATAATTTTTAAACATTTTTTGTTAGTATTTTATAATAAAATAGCAATATTGATGATATATAATTGTAAATGACACTTACTTTCGTACATAGGTGTTTGAGATCCATGCATAGGAGTTTTGGAACCATCTCTTGCATACATTGGTGTTTGTCCACCAGCTGTATATGCTGGTGTACGACTGTAACTGCTGAAACCACCATCTTTTGTTGGTACTCCAACGTTCGCTATGTGAGATCTATCCACAGATATTGTTTGACACGTAGAATGTAATTCTACACGTGCAGTATTTTCTGTAGCATCTTTAACTATGCCTACGTTTCCTTTGTAAGGTCCACCAGTTATTTTGATTGTAGTTCCTATTAATTCCCTGTCTCTTCTTGTACCTCCACCACGACCTCTGCCTCTACCACCACCACCACCTCGGCCCATTCCACCCCTATTATAAAAATTATTTACATATTCATTATATTATGTTATATATTATGAATATCAAATTAAATTGAAAGTATCGAAAAATCTTTTCATTTTTATTATAAAATTTAAAAATATAAATATATTTAATAATAATTAAACTATCAAGTATGAAAAGATTTGTTGGTACTCCTAATATAAAAAACAAATAAAAGATTTAATACTAACCCACTGGGATGCATCGGAGATGCAATTCTTGGTGACATAAATCCTGAGATTGGTGACATAGATGTAACACCTGATTTATTTCCACCAGAAAGTTGTAAATGTCTTGTTTTACATACGAATATGCCTCCATTATCAACAAACATTCTTGAATGTAAGAATGCAAAACTTCTATAAAGATGTTTTATTTCACCACCTCTTCCTGCGTGTGGTCCATCGACTACTTTAACAATATCTTTTTTTTGTATTGGATTTTGTTGTGAATCTAACGCAACTGCGTTCCTATTTTCTCGACGTTTCGTTAATCCTTGTGGTCTAGCTTCGATTACTTTACCGTGCATAGAAAGAACATGGAAATTCTCACGTTCAAGACGAACTATAACGCCAACTGTTTGAGCATCAAGTTGAACTAAATCACCCCACTGAAACTGGCCTAAACTATCAACACCAGTTGCCATATCTGAACATAATTGTAAATCTCTGGGAAGCACTTCCAATTCGTGCATTGATAAATCAGAGAACAAAACAACTCTGTTTGGTTCCACTCTAACAATCAAACCAGTGTCTCCTTCGTATCTTCCAGCAACTACCTGGTAAAATCAAACATTTATTACAATTATTATAATTATTATTATTATTATTGGCCATTCTTATAATATTAATTACTATAAATTATATTTTGTACTATATAAAGTAAAACGTATACTTACTTTAACATGATCACCCATAACAAAATATTTCCTCAACTCGCATGATCGGAATTCTAAAGCATCTTTCAGTTCTTCATGTTTTGGCATAACCATTATTAGGTTTCCATCTATTGAGACTATTTTTCCTTGCAAATTTATCAATTCACCCTCGCATACTTCTACATTATCACCATTGCTGAAGGAATGTGTTACCGCTTGATCTTCTTTTCCAGCAGGTGTTCCTGTTGCTGGAGCTCCACTTAAATCTATTTCAACACCTTCTGGTGCTTCTTCAAATCTTTCTAGTTCTGAAAGGGACGGTTTAACTCCTTCTGCTACAATAGCACTTGTCGTGAAATTTTTATACAAAAATCTGAAAACATAATCCAAAATTTTTGATAAGAAAATATAATATTAGAAATTAATAGAATCATAAGACAATGGCACAACATATGCATATGCATTATACTAAATATATTTACCCTTTTCGACTATATCTGTTGCCTTCAAAAATTAAGAAATCTCCATCGCTAGTAACCTCCCCTCCAATAGCACGAATTGCTTCAGGATTAAATGGTTTCGCAGGTGGTCTTCTCTTTTTCCTTCTTTTAAAGCTTCTGATTCACTTTGAGCTGTTCTCAATGCACCACGAGGCCGAGTATAATCTATTCTTGGTAATAATTTTAAATGCACTTGATTTTGTGCCAAATCAACGTAATCTACTTGTGCTATGTCATCCTTATAAATGCCTCTTTTTAATCGGACCCATTGTTTAGCCTTTAATCCTGTTTGTTCTTTAACGACTCTTAATACATCAGTCATTTCTTTAATCGGTACCATCTGTTGTTTCCATATGCCCATTCTTAAATTACCAACATTTTCTATAGCAGCTTTTATGTGAGGTTGTTTATATGCTTCTATATAAATGTAACCTTTTACACCTTCCGGTACAACAACTGATTTAATTTGAAGTGGTTCCCCTACAAGAAAAAATGTCAATCAAATAATTAATTATATAATAATTATTTAATAATAATTAATTCAAATATATATTTTGAAATGAAATAAAAAACATGTCATACCAGAAAATTGATATGTAATAAACTTTCGCATCAATAAAAGCGCCGTTGATTTTTCTTCTCCAATACGACATTTGACCATCCAAAGATTAGGATCTTTAACTCCAGGAAGTAAAGTTTGTTGAGTTATTTCATCGCTCATTTCTTCACCACCATCACCAAAGTGACGAGCAGCTGCAGATTCATCTGCATACTTTTTTCTCAAGTATTCTTCTATTTCATCTTCTTTCTGAGAGCTGTTAAAAATTATTTTTAATGAAAAATGAGTGTTAATTATGAAACATATATTTGTCCTGCTAGCAACAATATGTTATCAATTTTTAATATGTTAAATATTTAAAACTTACTCCCAAAGATTAGTGCCTCTACGTCTTCCTTCAATTTCTCTCGCAGTAGGTCCTAATTCATCCACTTCATTGCCTACGATACCAATTTCTTGAGCTCCTTCTTCCCATTCTTCGTCATCTTCTACTTCATCATCTACTTCAGCTTCATCAATGATAAATCCACCAAATCTGTCTTTTTTCTTTTTCTTTCTAGGCCTATCTTCATCTTCTTCTTCTTCTTCTTCATCATATTCGCTACTACCATCAAGATCTTCACCTATAATCATAGAAAACTTTTATTGATTTCATTTTCTAGATGATGAACAAAGTGGAGCCATTAAATTGATAATCAGTTTAGATTATTCTGTTGTTAATAGATCAATGAACAATTTTTTTATATAGTTTAACATGGCTCAATAAATTAATTATGAAATGTTGTTGTTAATTCTTTTTTTTTATTGAATTTTTGGTACTTTTCTGTTAGCCAGGCGGGAAAAAAAATAATGTAGAATTCCGCTAAATTTCTTACAACCATAAGGTTCTTTCTTACAGCCATGTTCGTTTGGGGCCATGTACTCTATTCTCTGAATTCATTCAAAACAGAGTTTTCCTTTTTTTCTTCAATCTTAATTTTTTTACGCCCAGCTAATGGAAAAGTACCGAATTTTTTTACTATATTAAAAAACTGAAGATAGATTCAAAATTTTTTGTATCAATAAAAGTTAAAACTAAATTGATTGCATCTTTGAACCAGATTTTATATTAAATAAATAAAATTTCAATTTTTATGAATCAATTAATATTGAATATACTCAAATTAATTTACCTTCTGGTTCATCTTCTGGTTCCACGACTTCCTCTTCATCAGACCTAGCCTCTTCAGCTTCGTCAGCTTTATCATCTCCATCTTCTGACCTAAATGTTCAAATATGGTAGATACAAAGAATTAGAAACTGAGCATTATATGAAATCAAACTTATCAAGAAAATAAAAAAAAGCCACTACTTACCCAGATCCTGATCTAGAACGTGATCGAGATCTTGAAGGACTCCTAGAGGCTGATCTGGAAGGACTTCTGCTACGAGAAACGCTACGATTTTCTTCCTGGTCGCTTTCACTACCTCTTCCACCATGTTCACTTTCATTATCGGAAAAGTTACTTCCCTCTGATTCAGACATTTTTCTTTTTTCACTTAAACAATTATTATATTATTATCATAAGAAATAAACACTTTAATGCCACGTATACCACGTTTACACAAAGTTAGATTAATGGAATTCAAAGTAAAACAAACTCTTGAGGTTACGTTTACGTTACTTTTATAACATTCCCTGACAGTACTATCAACTTAAAAAAGTGTAAAAATTGCCAACTGCATTATCGAGTGCAGCAGATGCACCATACTATTTAGAACTAGAACTTATAATTTTCACCACATAAGATTTTAGATATTGTTTTTGGTAATGAACCGAGACACATGGTTTGGTAACACAAAAAATGTTAATTCTTTAATTCAACATTGCACTATGAACTACACCAAGTAAAAAACAGATGCTTCCTCTTTGGTGTCCAGATTAATAATGAGAAGCGGACGGAAATCCTGTTTCCAATGCGTATTTTCCTATTGGCGTAACTGTCAACCAATGAGATATTAGTGATTAACTGTGGTCGATCGTTACGCCATCTAGCATCGCTTCTCTGAACGCCCTCTGTCTATATGAATTCCCTATGGCATATGTAATTTTTGCATATATGATATTTTGTTTTTATTTGTCACTATGATTATTTTATTTACTTTCTTTTTCTATTTATTTACAGTATGTTAAATTATTTTTATGGAAAATATAATAGCAGAGGAGAGAGAGAGAGAGAGAGAGAGAGAGAGAGAGAGAGAGGTATGGTGCATTTTTATTACAGAATGTATTAAGTTTCTTCTATTTACAATATTCCTATTTTACTAAAAAATTATCAAATTCTTTATTATGCTAATAATATAATTACTAATTGTGAATTATATAAAATATAATAATTGTATATATTAATAAGAAAAGTAATTATATTTCAACTTAATAATTGCTTTTTGATGGATTCTTTATTGAGTTAGAGGATAATATATAAATATACATTACTTCAAGTTTCAATAAAAATATCTTAATTAGTTAAATACAATTCATTCTTAATTCATTTGGTAACATGAATAAAAGATGATGCAATGCAATGAATATATAATGACATTATTAGATTATGAATAATGTAAATATATATATATATAATATATATATATATTAACAAGAACATTGTGAGATACAATGCTTTCTCTGTGCATAACTATTCCATAATTAAGAATATCATGTACAGTGTTAATAAGAAAATATCATCTGTAAGCTGTTCGACTAGTTAAAAAATACATCATTCGTTGTTTAACATTCTTGCAATTGATCATTATTTTAATCTTGCTTATACGCTTATATTATTAACATTTTGAATGAATCACAATTGGCAATATATATATATTTTTTTTTGTAAATATCAAAACTGATTGCAAATATAAAATATTCCTTTAAAAAAAAAAAATAATAATAATAATAATAATAATAATAATAATAACGGTAACAAAAAAGAAATTTGTAATCCAAATTACGAATTATGATCTCTTAATAAAATAGATAGAGGTGAACTACAAAAAGCAAATGCTGTATTTTTTTCATTCTGTGGTAAATAATGTTTCTTAAAAAAAAAAAAAGGTTAACTAAAAAAGAGAATTAATAATAAGTAATATAATATATAAATAGAGACGCATAGCATAACAAATAAATGTACTGATAAAGTAATAATTTGAAAGGGTATACAGCATCAGGTGTTTAAATTTTTGTTAGATAAACTATAATGTTTGAAAAGTATCAAAAATCATGATAGACTAGCAATTATCACCCCTTTACAATAGTTTATATAAGGTGCCATATTTAGCATAGAATTTTTGCAAATATTTCAAAACATTATTGTCAATTAGTTATGCTTATCATGATCCTGTATCAGATTTTGGAGCAGTAGATGCAGGTTTATTGGATGCAGAAGTTTTAACTTTCCTTTTTGGGGGAACTGGTACATCAGAATTACCAGGCGGTGGAGTTTCAGGAATAGATGTATCAGTTTCTAAACTTAACGAAGGTTTTATTATTTTCTTTGTGCTTTTTCCAGTCTTTTTAGGTTTATCAGTAGAACTAGAGCATTCTCCGCCTTCTTCCTGACTTTCTTTTGGTTTTTTCACAACCTTTTTAACGACTTTCTTTGCAGTCTTTTTTTCAGTAGTATCAGTATCAGCTCGTTCTGCTGAATCACTTTCTACGCTTGCTTTTTTAGCAATCTTTTTTGTAGTTTTTTTAGCAGTCTTTCCTTGGCTTTCTACATCTTGTGTACCGACATCTACAGGACTAGTTGGAGGAGTAGGTTCTGTTACAGTTGGTGTAGAAGGTATAGATATTTCTTTTGTTCTAGTAGGCCTAATTGGACATTCTATTGACGTTGATTCCAAAGAAGAAGGCTCTAAAGTTTTTTCCACTACTGCTGCAGCTCCTTCGACAATTGTTTGCACATCTTCCGATTGTTTTATCTTTGATTCTGTTGAAGTACTTTGACCTTCTGTTTCTTTCTTTATTTCAACATTTTCAGTTCCTTCTTCTTGTTTAATTTGTGAACTCTCCGTTGGACTCAACTGTTCACTTAACATTTCAGTCTTTTGTGGTTGGCTTTCTTCTACTCGCGAACTTTGAATTTCCTCTACTACTTGCTTGAGTACAGATGGTGTTAATAACGAATCACTTTCATCTAATTTCATCGTCGATCCATTAACAACAGTACCTCCATTTTGACTTATAGTTGATGTTGTATTTGGATTTATTATATTAGCAGCTTCGTTCGATGATACTAATAAAGTTGAATCGCATAATTGCGTTCTATCAGTTAATTCAACTGGTGTTTCAGAAAAAGCTACTACAGATTCTTGAAGAGGTGCAACCGTAGAGGAAATTACTTCTTCTGTTATTAATTTTAGATCTTGCGAAACAGATTCTTTCGGTTCAGCTTGTAAAACTGATTCCACTACTTGTATTGGTACAGGATTAGTAAGCATAATTTCAGAAGCACACACAGAAGAACATTTTGTATCTTGTTCAATACTCGATTCTTCTACTTTGTCTACATTTGTTTGAATATCAACATTTTCTTCTTCCACTGTTTTTTTATTTAATTCTTCTTTAACAGTAACGTCTTGTATCGGATCTATTAATAAATTTTCTTTTAAAATCGTCGTTTGATCAGAAGATAAGGAAGGTAAATCTGTTTCTTTGGTAGTTTGTGTCACAAGTAATCCTGCATCTGCTTCATAAATTTCTTTTGATTCTTTTAAATCGACTTCTTCACATACGGAGGAACTTTGTTTATTAATATCAGCAGATTCATCTTTTATAAGCATTTCAGACGTTTCTTTTTGTGAAATATCATCCTTAGGAATATTACAAATCAAAGATTGTTTTACGCTCAGATCACTAGTTGTTTCAGCTAAAGAAAACATAAATAATTAACATAAATTTACATGAGTTTTATATTTTGATTTACAGAAAAGTAGATTTTTGGTTTTATATTTTATAACCATTTTACCTTTAAATTTAATAATTTTTCTTATTTACTAATTGTAAGTTCTTTTTATACAAGATGATCCATAAATCAATTAACAAAAATGTATTATTATTGTATGTATTAATATTGTAATAATTTATAACAAAATTCATGTTTCTGTATTGAATAGATTTGATTTTGCATTGAAAATGAAGCACAACACTTTCAGCATTTAATATAAGTTAGTAATATGTTATTGCAGTTTTTGTCTTTTGTATTAAATGTTATTTGTATATAACTTTAAGTATATAAATTAAACTTGTTTACAATAATAATGTATTTTTGTCAACTGATTTATGAGCCATCCTGTATAATACATTCTAATTACTACTTTTCTGTAATTCTGATTTGTGTATGTATATGTGCAAATAGTAGTCTATTGATAAAATAATATAAATTTATTAATATTTTTTATTAATTATTGAGAAGCCTATGACACTGATATTCATGAGAATGAAATTATAAATGATTATTAAAAATATTTATTTAAATAATAATAATAATAATAATAATTTGTTATATTAAAGCATAAGAAGCATTGAAATAATAGGTGGATTTAATTTTTTTTTTAGAATATATTAAACATTTAGCATGTTTTAATTAAGCAGCACTGTTTATTAACTACTTTGCTTCTTCCATTTAAATTAAAAGCTAATTAAGTAAGCATTTTAAATGGCGTGCTGTTATTGAAAAAATATGAAAATTACTATTTGTGCTGTTTTCATACTCCCATAGCACATTTATGATGATATTTTTAAGCAGTTTTATTTGTTTATCGACAAAAATTATGAAATAAATGTGAATAAGTATGATTTATAATTAAAAAATGTAAAAAATTAAGTATGAAAAATGAATGTATATATTACACAAGGCCAACATTGTTGTCACGATTAGTGTGAGCACTTGGAATATTTACCCCAGTAAAGCATAACGACAAAACAAGACGCAGCAATGCTATGGTGCCATGGTCTGTTAGTTGCTGTCCTCTGTTCCTGTTTTAAACACTCAAACTTGATTAATTGTATTACAATCCATTCTTCGTTTTTTACTTCTTTGATCAATCAAAACAAAATATTAAGCCTTACAAATCAATATTCAAAGTATTTTTTGTTTCTTTTCTATAAACTATATTTATATATTCCGTAATATATTTCTCTTAATTTTTTATGTCAATTTTTATAGCACATGCTGTATTAAATAGAAATAAAGAAACAAACAGAAAGGCAAAGCAAATTTGAAACAATTGTTAATGATATCAATTACGAGCGTATTCAAAATTTCATTGCAATTATCTTTATGACTTCGTTCATGCAACTTCTTTATTGTTTTACCATGTTGTTTTTTTCTCTTTAGAAATCCCGATGAATCAATCAATTTTTAAATAATAATCGATTATTATCATACTTTAATATGAAACAATTTTAATATATTATATTTACTTTTGTATTCTATATTTAATTCTTACATCTAAATATAAAGTAAAATTATTTTAAATATTGAATGTACCTTTTGTCGGACTTTTAATATCATCGCTGCCTTCAGACTTAGGCACAGAATCGGTACTTTCTTTTTTAGTTGTTTCTTCTGTTTTATCAGTTTTTACCTCATCCTAAAAATAGTATACGTAAAATATATAATATTCGTTGACACAACAAACAGATTTTATTTTTTATAAATAATAATATGTTTACCTGAGCCTTAATATACCTTATATATAATATAATATAAACCTTAATATATATATAAATAATATGTTTACCTGAGCGGTTGTTTTAGGCGGAGAAGGTTGCCTTGAAGTTGATGAAAGCGTTTCGCAAATTTTTTTCCATATATTATCGAAACTGTCGCGACCCATATAATCAATTTGACCTTGTTCCCAACTTTGTTTCCTCATGTGTTCTTCTAAAGCAATTTGTTCTGCACTCCTTGGTTCTCCCAATGTCATTTGAGCTAATGCACCAGCAAGACCAGCCTATGAAATTAATTATAAATAATTAATTAAGTCATTTCAATACACCTTTAGCAAATTATTATTCTAAATAAAGCATATATAAATATATATTTATTATAAATTATCGGATGCAACATAATAAAAGCGGCATATATTCAAAAGTATATTGCAAATGTAATATGTAATTTACACGCCATGTTTTAATTCTTATATATATATATATATATACACATGTATATTATTACAAAATATTATATAGATTTAATAATAATAACGTCAAGTGCACAATATAATAATTAATAGAGTGTAAAAGAATTTACAAACATTTATAAGCTTTATTATAATTATGGAATGCAGATATCATCAGTTAGTAGCATAATAATTAAAAATTAAGCATTACTTATGCTTTTTGATGAATTATACGCTATAATTATATTTGTTAAATTATTTATTATTATTCATTATAATTCGTCAATGATTTAATATGTCTACTATGTAGTTTTTTAACTATTGAATCTTGTATTTTAGTGAACAATTATTCACTAAATTTAAAACATTGACGAATTACACTGTATAATATATATTTCCGTTTTTAATTTATTATTATGATTAATTTTTAAATAATACCCAACACTGCCTAAAACCCAAAATTTATTTAAAGCTACTCTACGTCAAAACGACTTTTTCTTTTCTTTTCTTTTTTTTTTTTTTTGATCTATTTCTTGTTTTTATTTTTTTCCGATGATTTTAATATATTACAAAGATATTACCCCAATCACGTATTAACTAATTTTATTTTGTTAAAAAGAAGTTTTTAGGATATATTCGGATAAGGTTATCAATTTCTTTTTTTTCGTACTTGTTTCTAGTTTAATTTAGGAGAACAAGTATGGGAACAGAGTTACTTACATTTGAACTGTCTAGATGTCCTGTTAAATTCAGGTCAGATTGCGTTGCTACATTGTGGAGATCTGTACAGGGCTCAGAGGAAGGATGGGATATTAATTTCTGTTCGTCTGTCTGTTTATCTATGATATTACTAGAATAATTATTTTGCTCGTTAACTATTGTCTCTGTAGTCTTATGTTCACTGTTATGCGTACTGTCGTGACTAGGTTGAATAAAGTCTGTCATTTGCTGTATATTATGTTGATAATGTCTTTCTTTTTGTTCTTCCTGATTTGATTCTTTTTGTTCATGATAATCATGATGATGTTGTTGTTGTTGTTGCTGTTGTTGATGATGCGAGGTATTAGATTCTTGTTGTTGATTAATATGATATGCCTGTTGATTATGAGTTTCATGTTTAATATGAAAATCGACATGACGATTGTCAGATGTAAATTTCTGATCATTTTCATTAGTTTCATATCGAAATTCCAAATGATGCTGATGTTGTTCTTGCTCGTGCCGTTCTTGAACATGTTGATGCACATCAGGGTGTATGTGTGACATATGTTGATATTGATCATTTTTCCAATGATGTTGTTCCGATTCTCTAGAATAATGTTGTTCATAATTATCTTTCGAATGTAAATGAGTTAAATCATCATGTTTCTTATGTTCGGTGATTGATAATACATTCTCATCATTTCTGTTATACTCTACGGAATGTAGATTAGTCGAACATTCATCGTAATTAACAGGATGAAATTGATTAGAATCTTGAGAAGGTGGCTTGTGGTAATTATAATTCACGGTTTCTTCGTACACGCAATGATGATGATTTCCACTCGATGGAAATTCAGATATTTGATTATTATCATAGAAGTATTGAACATTTTCAATGCTTTCTTTATCCTTATCCATGTAGATAGTTTCAGTTTTTTTCCAAGAATAATTTTCCCAAGGATCCTTGAATTCTGAGAAGTCTGGTGTTTTTGAGCAAACGTCACTGTACGATGATTTATAGTTCGTGTCATTGTAAATAGGATTGTTCGATGGGATAAAGGATACGAAAGATAAAGGAATAATATCGTGCCAAATTGGTGCCAATGTGCTGGTGGCCTATGCAAGCATCATGCCAAAACAGAAAAATGCACACTCAATTGGTTAGTGATGAACTAGTGTGGCAGTGTCCATTTTTCTTTAAAAAAGTGCCAAATAACAAATTTTATATTCCCATAATTAATATATATATATGTATATGTAAAAGATAATTCGTTTCGCACGATAAAATAATCTCAATTTCTATCGAAAACTATCTTTATATTACACACTATTAATATTTGTGCATTTGCATATTAATATTGTGCATTATGTGTAAATGACAATTCTTATTCTATATGTTAATACAATTCATTGCAATTAAATGTACAATCACAATTACTTGGACTAGATAAAAACCTAAATTTATTAATGCCACACTAGATTACCATAATCATGCTTAATCCATTCATTTTGAACATAAGTATTATAAATAGATATATATAAATCTATTTATTATCATGGTGATAGCATACTAATGTCATTCGACGAATGGATTAATGGGATAGAAACAACATTAATAGAAAAAGAAAAAAAATAGACACTGTCCAATGTTTATGATAAAAAAAAAAATAATACGAACGAAAAAGAAAAAGAAGAAAAAAAAGGAAAGAAAAAATGTTTTTCAAGGCATATTAAAAGCTGTATATAACAATTATTATCATAGGTTAGCACTGTGACTAAATACAATGATTTTATATGTGTCTTTTTTTTTTTTTTTTTTTGAGAAAACAAATATTTCTATAAAATAATTATCAATACAGCTATTAATATGATTAGTGGAAAAAAAAAAATATATATATATATTACAAGAGAATATACAGAAAATAATGTAGCATAAATTTTGAATTGTAATAATTAAAAACATAAGAAATTGAAAAAAATGTTAGAGTTTAACAGCTACATTAGTGATCTGTATATTAAATTTCATTTTATAAGCAAAATAGGTGCAAAATAATAAAAATAATAAAAATTAATCTATTTATAGCACATCAAGGTGTAACAGCCTCGACAAAAGTTGGTCAAAAGTTTCTAAAATTTGTTTAAATAATAAATATCACAATTAACTGGTTACAAGACTAACATAAGTAAAAATTTTTGTTTAAATCTGAAAAGAAAGATTAAGCTTTAATGGAAAGAATTAATATTGAAGAATTATTTAGAAACTTGTGACCCATTCAAGTATATCTATATAAATTATATATATAAAACAAAATGTATATTTACATTACTAAAAAGCACATAATCTCACATCATTTTTGTTTTTCTTACGTTTTTCCAAGGTATCCCGTAAAAAATTTTCTAAAAAGCATTTTTCTTTATTCTAAGTACGAATCATACGCTACCATATAATATATATATATATGTGTGTGTTTAAATAATCTACGGTGCACGCTAATAAATATTGAAGTAAAAAAATAAATAATATATATAATATTTAATATACTACAAGAGCGTACTAGGAATTTAAAAAAAAATAAAAAGCAATGATCTTGATCTATTTTCTTACCTCTTCATTAATCTTACTTGAATTCAATTGGTCATTGCTTTGCTTGGAAAATTAATAGATGGATAAACAAGCGATACGAGGTGTGATTTTTATGTACGTTGATGACATAAGAATTTTTTTTTTTTTCATTCACAAAAATCGTACTTTTTCTTTCTCCCTTTTCTGTCTCTCTTTCTTTTTCTCCTTTTTTTTTATACCCCATTTTAAAGTTCACTCAACGATTATCTTTTTATTAATATTTTGTATGACGTGCAAGACAGCTTAATGTTTCGTTTCGAACGTTCATAAAAGAAAGAAAGAAAAAACGTGTCTAAATATCTTTTCTTTTCTTTTTCTTCATATTTTTAATTTTTTTTTATTTTTAAATTAATATACGTCATCACGATAAAAAAATTTATATACGTAACGTAAATTATCTACTTGAAAATATTTATCGCTCTTTTAGAAAAGAAAATAAAGAAAAAAGAAAACATAAATTAACTCGACCTTTTATGTGCTTGCGAATAGATACGTAATTCATAATATATGTATATAGATATTTCTTTTTCTCAATAAACAAAAAAAAAATAGGAAAAAACAAAAAATGATTGTTCGTTATTTGCTATACACATGAAATTTAGAAAAGCATTTTCAAAAAAAAGTAAAATAAAAAAATACACTCAACACGTTCTAAACAATGAGAACTTACCATAACAGGTGATAACTGCGGATGCACTTTTTTCGCAAAAGATATTCCACCATAATTGCAGCAATGGTTGCAAATGATTCATGCCTGATGGTGGTTGTACGATACCGGTCAGAGTATCAAAATACTGTAACCATGGTTTTGTGATTCCAATGAAGTGTATTATTCTAACATCTTCACCAAATCTAAATAGAAAAACCAATGACGTTTACAAACCAAATGAAAAGAAGTAAATAAATATACAAAAATATAAAAAGAAAAAAGATGTTCAAGTAAATCTTACTGTTTAAAAGCGGGAAGATAAGAATAGGATGCCGTAGAGCACATATTGTAGATGAATGGTAAATGTTTCGATATATCTTTTCGTGCCCAATCATTAAAGTACATATTTAATAACCCTTGATCACCCCCATCAAAAGAACCTTTAGCTGCTGCAAAGGCAGTAATAGAAGCGAACGTTTGTTGAGATGGTCTGTACACAAATACACCGGAATTGAAACAATCTGGCCAACCAACGTCATGTGCGGCTGATAATTCTTCACGTTCGAATAACTCGTCACAGTTTCTTACCACCTGAAAAATTTATTCCATTAATAAAGTAATACAAAAAAAAAAAATAGACATAAATAAATGAAACAAAAAAGAAGAAACAAAAAAGAAGAAACAAAAAAAGGATTTCTCTTCCTATTTCTATTATTTGTCTTTAATTAATTTAATTAATGTTAATTTTAATTTAATTTTTAATATTTAATATTAATATATTTAATTATAATAATAATATTTAATATTTAATATTAATTTTAATTTTTTGTTTATTGGAATTGATTGAATTAATTTTAAAGAAATTAGGGGGGAAAAAATAAAAACAATAAAAAAAAAAATAGGAACCAAAGATATATGTTCAGTTTTCTTTGATTTCTCTTGCAATGCAATAAATTACAAATCATAAAAAATTGATTGTATTCATTCAAAAAAATATAATAAAAATAAAAATAAATAAAAGAATATAAAACTATTAGTAATATAAAAAAGGAAAAATAAATGCATTTTATTTATTTATCTTTTTTTAGAATGCAATCAATTTTTTACAATCTGAAATGAATTACATCGTCTCAAGAGAAATAATGAAAAAAGAATGAAATAATAAAATAAAGAATTTTTTCATTGAGTACCTTGACATTTTAATATCTATCAGTTACTCACAAGCGTATCAGCGTCTACAAACACGCATTTTTCGTATTGAGTTAGCCTCCAACAATGTAATTTCGTAAATGTGATACCCAACTCTGGCCTTGCCAAAAGTGCCAGATTAGCTTCGTCTTTCGAATCGAGAACGTTTACTTCCTGTACCAAATTGAATACCGCTGCCAATTTTTCTCTAAGAAATAAAATAAAGAAATTTAATCATAAAATTTAAATTATTATTATTATTAAAAAAGAAAAAAAAGAACATGAACAATGTACCTCATCATACTCGTTACTCCTGTAGTGACCAAAACTGCAAGCTCGTGTTTGGTGTCAACTCGGCGCAAAGAATGCGCCAATACCAATGCTCCCAAAGAATAGGCATCGTTTGTGGCCAATGTTACCCAAGCATATCCTAAACAAACGCATACAATTAATTAATATATTTTTACAACAATAAAGAAAAAAATACTTTAAATAAATTGCAAATTATATGCCACGTTTATAAAATGTCAATTAAATGATTCTTCATGTGCACACAAATTAACTTGATAGATGGGATAACGCCGAAATTTATGAATCAATTTATTCCCCTTGCATAATCTTTCTGAGAAAGTGAGAGAGAGTGAATGATAATGAGTTGAGAAATTATGTCAACGAGATTTGTCCAAGTTCACAATGTTATCGTTCGCAAAGATATAAGAGTTATTACAAAAGTGCACTCTTTCCCTTCATACTCTTCCAAATTTATTTTATTTTTTTTTTCAACTATTTTAAACTCACAGGTATACTTTATTTATGTATTTATATATATATATATATTAATGTACAGTTACAAAGAATGAAACGTTTTAATCTTTTCAAGGCTTTTGGGACAAATGTGTGAACATTTAAATCTTATCAAAAATTAATAAGTTACGAAGATGAATGTACAATTTTGATTTTTTAACCAGTAAATAAATTTTAATTGATTCTCTTTATATATTACAAATAAAATAAAAAATAAATATATTTTATGGTATTAATAAAATGAAAGATTCTTGAAGAGATTAAATCGTGAAGGAGTACATCAAAATTCATAAGATAATAAAATTTCAAGAGAATTTAACAAATCCCTCAAAGTTAAATTATAAAATTAATGGAATGCGAAGAAGAAGCGGAAGAGGAGAATGGAAAAGGTGATTTTAAACACTCCTAGAGAAGTTGGCACTTATCCGAAAGTGAAAATATATATTTAGATATTCCTCCTAATCGTCTTCCATACAAATTTAACTATTGTGAAAATTATATATCTTTCTTCCCTGTTCGTCAAATATATTTTTCCTATTCATATTAATATTTTTTTCTTTTCTTTGATGTCTCTCTTTTTGATCGAACAACAAAAAAAAAGACAAAAAAGAATATTTTATCGTTGGAATACTCCGAAGGGTAGACGTAATTCGTGACGTTAAGTACGAATGGTTTTGACAATGCTTTTCTATCTCTCTTTCTCTGGAATATCAAAAAGAAATTCAATAATAGACGTGAGCGATAGCATCGATTGTCAATATGAAACACCCCATCGGTCTTTTGATTCTTTCGTCTAGACAATCGTATTTCTATTTTTTTCCTATCAATGAAAAAAGAATTAAAAAAATAAATAAAAAGTATTAATGTTAGACGATTGAACAAGTATCATTTATATATGTGTGTGTATGATAGAAACTTATATTTGTAAAATAAAATTGTTGGCACAAGATTTAACATAGCACAAAATTTAAAACATGGACTCCGGTTATTTAGCAAGGAATCTACACGTTTACATACTACAGTTGTTTCTAACCAATTTATTGAGTAACTAAGTATATCCAATAAAATATCTGGATAAGTGAATAATAACCAGATCTGATTGATTCGAATAATCTACCTTTGTAAGCCAGATGTTTTTTTTAATAGTTTAAATTTTCAAAAGAATTTGTTCAAGATTCAAAAGAATTTGTTCAGGGTTTAAAAGAATATAAAAAAAATAGATGTTTTTACCTGACCCAGCATGTAACAGAATAAACTGAACAATAAGTCAGGTATATTTGATTCTACTGATCTACTCCTATAACCTGGATGTTTATAATAACTTGGGTCGTTTATATTGTCAAAATAATGCGTTAAATGGATTCAAAAGAATAGAAAATAGAAAATAAAGATATTTCTATCAGACCTGTTAGGTTTCCATATAAATGAACAATAGCTAGATCTGTTTGACTTCATTAATTTACTCTTTGTAATCCGGATGTTTGCAATGTTTCAGTTAGTTTATATTTTTACAATAAAATACGTACGTCATAAGATGCTACTAATATCTTGGTCATGATGAGTATGTTTAATCCTCTAACAATAGAAAACTACGTAAGTTCGTATGTAACGTGGTCCATATTCCAATGCATGTATAATATAAATGTATAACTATAAATTATAATATTAATACATTAACTGCAGTGTGCTTTTCAGATGCTTTTCAGACATGCCTACATCAATTTTTTTATTATGGGATGCATATTTTGTTGAAATTTTTTTTACAGTAAATAATGGGAATTGTATAATTGTGTTTAATGTATTATTTATGGTGAAGTCATCAGTGATAGGTGAAGTCACCAATGTAGACCATTTTCGTGATTATCAGCTGTTTCACACAAAATGTTGTTTATATAAATAAGTATAACACAAATACAAATAAGATTATTTTTGCATGTTCTATATTTCATTATTGTCTTCAAACCCTTATAAAAACAATGGTATTATCTAACAATTTATCAGTATCGATATTTACTCTCTCTCCAATTATTATTATATAAAAATATATTTATTTATATTAATTTAATATTATATTATACAAAATTATATAATTATTTTATTATAATTTTTTTATATAAATTATTTTTTTCCATTATATAAATTAAATTAATTATTATATTATAATATAATATAAATGTAATATATATATATTATAATTATATAATTTAATATTATATTATATAATATAATATTATTATTTATTTATATTATATTTAATATTTATTTAAATTTTTATATATAAAAAAATTTATAATATATATTTTTACTATTGTTCGCGTTGAGTTCATTGGTGACCTATACGCCAGTCAACATATTAAAATTATTCATATTATAAAATAAATTGTAAAATCAATTGTTTCTATTTTTGTTTATATTTATAAACCATTTTCATAATTATATTTACAAATGATATATTTGTAATTATATTATATTTGTATATTTACAAATACGAGTGTTGGAAATTGTTTCAATTTTTTTTTATAACTTTTTTTATTTTTTTTAAAGAACATCGCAAAATAACACATTCACTTTATTTATAACGAACATCTATTTCTATTTTGCGAGCGTTCACGAAGCGCTACGCAGGCGGATTATCGCAAAATTTGGCCACCGTCCGTTCGTTCTTCGTAATAAAAAGCGATCTAATATTAGACACTTTTATGTATGTATATTTGTATATATATGTGTGTATATACTCGAAAGATATCCCAAAGAAATGGCGAATCTTTGAAAAACACGAGACGACGAAATTCGATGCAAATTCCAAACGTTCGTGAATAATGAGAGCGTAACGTAGAATCTGTCGAAAGTAACGCGTTTACGTTTGAAATAGTATATCTACAACAGGATATAATCAGGTGACCTAAATCCTAATTGTTTTTTTATCTTTTTTTTTTTAAATAATACAAATTTATAATAATAATAATAATAATCCCTAGTAAAAAGAGATTTAATTTCTTTCAATATTAAATACACATGTATTCAATATTTTTCAATATTTTGTGTTACTAAAGAATAATATTATTCTTCAATAAACAAAGTAAAATTACACGTAGTAAAATAAATGCAAGAGTATCGGATAAATAACCTTGCAAAGACTCGTTTTACGTTATCGATTAACACCGATTAATTAACGTTCCTCCTATTACGTCACGGTTAATAAACATCAGTCTACTTGCAAATTAAGATCAACGATTGTGTATGTTAAAATAAATTAATAATATTGAAATACATTTAGTTAGTTAGATAAAAATCTCTTTTTCGTCGAAATGTATTTAAAAAATTGAATACTTTGTCGTGATGTACAACGTATAACGTTTTGATAACCTTTTGAACGAGGAAGAATTTCACAAATGGCGGACGTGCCAGAAAAATAATCCATCTTCTTGGCTACTTTACGAATTTAGAAAACTTTCGAAACGTTTTCGTTCGCCAACACTTTCTTTTTGTTTTTTTTTTTTTTCAAATGATGAATATTTTTTTTTGAGGGTCGTATTTATATTTGTTTATTTTACAAAGTAAACAAAATATTTAAATAGATAAATGTTTGTTTTCAATTATATACATTATTACTAAAAATATTGCGTTGTTTATAATAATAATAACAATAATAATGATACAAAATCAGTTATAATTAGATTTTATTTCTTACGAAAATAACAAGAATTTTATTAAATTTATTACACTTATAGGAACGAAAAATTAATATACAATTAATTTTCATGGAAGATTCATTCAAATTGCATAATATTTTAACCAAAAAAAATATTTAATCCAATTAAAACTAAACCTACTTCAATCAAAATTTTATGGAATTTTTCATTACAATAAATTATATAAATTAATTAACAATATAATAATTAATTAATTATTATATTATATTATAGAATTAACTATAAATTAATTATATAATAAATTATATAAATTATATAATTATATAAATTATATAATTATTAATAATTATATAATTGTATAATAAATCGTCATCCTATTTATGGTCCAGCAAACTCACGTAAATTCAAAATTTGTAAATCAGTAAATTATGTTTAATGAATTGTATCATTCATGGTGCAATAAATCTTAAAAATTTAATTAACAATTGAAGAATTGCAACTTTAATTTATTGAAAAAAAGAAATGGAAAAAGGGAATAAAAGACAACAATAAATTCATCTAACTCACAAAATCAAAGAAAAGCGTCAGAAGAGATTCGCATGTGCAACTTTTGAATTTGTTTGAACTAACGTTTGCCAAAACGCTTTTGGAATGATTTTCATGGAACGAAGGTCGTATTACACGATCTTTTAACAACACTCTAATGATATTATACGAATAGATTTGACGCGTTTTCTAGAATAGTAGGCGTTAGTTAGATTTGCTATCCAAAATGAGAGGGAGATTGTGTCTTTGCAGAGTTGTACAGAGAAGATTGAGACTAAATAAATGCCAAGGAACAATTATGATTCAGAAAGTGTCGTTGAGAGAAAGACGAACAAAGACAGAAATAGAAAAAGAAAAAGAAAAAGAGAAGGAAAACATAAACGGTACACTAAGGGTGATCCTTGAAGATCATATTTCTACCGGTGATGTTTCTTAAGAAAGATCGGAAGTTTCTTGTCTCTCAACTTTGTAATCTCATAAGCTACACTTTACAAGATTTTACAAATATTTTTAATAAAAATCATCTTCTTTTCTATATCTTTTATATTTCGTTTAATTTATTAATCATGATGATTAGAAATTATGTTGATTAATATTGAAGATCAATTTATGTTAAGTTTGTTAATTTAAAAATAATTTTAAAAATAAGTTCAATATGGTATGGATCTTTATCATTATATTTGGTAATTTTTATTATACAAAATATTTCCGATTTATAGAAAATTGAAATTTATTGGATTAGGGAAACATATTTTTAAATATAAAATATAAAAAGATAAAAGAGCACAAAATGCAATTTAATATTAATTATTTATAGTGAAACATAATATTTTAGTTTACAAAATGCTGATTAAATAAATAGAAGTACCCATAAAACAAATCTTACTTTATATAATTAATAAAACTTACAATTAATTTTTCACCTACTTATAAAAAAAAAAATTATACTTTTTCGTTATTTAAAAATAAATAAATTTTATAATAAAAAAATAATACAGTAGAGATAAATACTATTGTGAAAAAATATTTAATTTACTAAATTTTAAATTACTCAAAGATTGATAATTTTCTGTATAACTTGGTTAAATTAAATCAACACATAACAAAATATGTTTCAATAAATTTCTTTAATATGAAAACGTAAACGTAATTGTATCAATAACTATAAGATTTCTGAAAAGTTTTGATATATTAGAGAATTTTCTAACAGTTATGGAACCGAAGATTCTGGATACCATGATAGCTTTTAAAAATAGTCTATCTTTTCTCCCAGGGAAAGAGAAAGAAAGATAAAGACAGACAGAGAGAGAGAGAGAAAGAGAAAGAGAAAGAGAACTACGAAGATATAGTCTCGCCATGGATATACACATATTATGATACGGAGACGAAACCCGAGAGGCAGAGTACCGGCCGTCCGTCGTTTTCTACCACACAGAAAATAGTTTATATTTATACGGGCAGGATGGCTTATAATAGCAAAGCGGCCACACATTTGTACGAAATGCAATTCATATACCTTGCCTTAGGTCAAGCACTCGTTTAACTCTCTCTTTCTCCCTCTCTTTCCCTCTCTCTCTCTTTCTCTCTTTGTATTTCTCAGTTCCAGACAGGCTTCCTTATAAGATAGTTCCTCCCTTGTCTACCATTCCTAGATCTAACGAGACATACATAAATACCAAAAAATCGAACTGTCTTCTCTATGAGAGATTGTATATAATGGATAAAAAGGATAAAACATATTGAGTAATATTTAGCAAATATTTTTAGAATATAGGTTCGTCAATTTTAAAGATTTATGTAGAATTATTTTTAGGATTAATCTTTATTTTTATTATTCTTAGTTATTTATATAAATGTTAAGCTATTCAATTGTATTTGCTATAATGGAAATAATTTACTTTATTTTATTATAATTTATATAATTTAATTAATTATTATATGTAATTTAATAATTTATTTTAAATTATTTTAATAATTTTTATATATTATATAATACTATATTTATTATTATATAATAATATAATATTATAATAAATAAATATTATATTATTATATTATATATAATTATATATTTATTATAATTATAATTCAAGTAAATTAATAATTTACTCTCTCTCTCTCTCTCTCTCTCTCTCTCTTTTTTTATTTATATATTATAATTTATAATGGAATACGAGGGTAAAATATGTTTAGTCGCATTTAGCAAATTTGGAAACACAAAGGGTATTTAAACTTTATTTACAATGAATGTTTTATGTGGGGTTGTTTGTAAGAAAAATATTTATTGTAATTATTCTTAATTATTTATAAAAATCCTAATAAATTCAACTATATTGGGTATAATAGAAATAATTTGTGAAATATCTTTTTTTTTCATGTTTATATTTGTAGACTGAACACAATGATTACATTAAAAAAAGATTTTTTTTTCTGCAACATCAGGTAGGAGTTAAAACAAAAATTCGTATAATCTGGACTAAAAGGTTTCACGCTTGGATCTATCGTATAAATAAGTACTACAGATAAGACACTAAAGATAATATCTATAGTTATATACAATATATAAACTTGTATTTTCTTTTGGATAGATCGTACGTTCTTGTTCTTTTTATCTCTGAAATTTAATTAGAATTTTGAGCGTACTTGAGAAATAAGAAAATAGATAAATAGATAGAGAAGAGTCTAAACAAAAGGTGGGATAATATAAGAACCATATATAATACTTTGCATATATTTTTGAATCCCTAAAAGCAACAAAAACTTTAACCAATAGTGTACAAAACTAATTCTAATAACAGATGTTTAAAAATATTATATAATTAATTCATTTATATATAAAAAAATATTCTTTAAATATTGATACATATTATAATAATACTAAAATTTATTATTAATACAAAAGTTTAGATAAAAATAGCAATGGGATATCATATTAAGTCTCCAGAATTGATCTAATGTAAGCCAGTATTATCAAATTCACATTTGAATATGAGCCAGCAAATTTAATTAAAGAGAAATTACGGTCCGTAGATAAAAAAGAAAAGTAATTTTATTCTAAAAAAATGTTAGTAAGCCAAAAAAAAGATAAAACGACGCTTGAAGCTTTATTCTAAGATCTTTGACATCACTGCTGTAGTAAACAACAAAATAAAATTTGCATATTTGATAAGAGCATTGGACTATATTCTTGGGTCTTGTGGGCCACCACTGCTGGAATAAACAGCAAAATAGAATATTCATGCTTGATAACAGCATTGGACTAAATTTTAGAATCTTTTGGGCCGAAATTTTGGTATTATTATTGCAATAAAGAACAATATAAGATTTACTTATTTAATAACAGCATGGGGTGTCTCATTCTAGTGTCTTTACGTATTTGAGGTCAATGTTAAATGGTAAAAATGAATTTATTCGTTTGATAACAGGATTGAAATTTTGCAAGCCAAATGTTTGACGTCACTAATGAAATAAACAATAAAATAAAATTTAGTTGATAGAAGTATAACAGGAGCATATCCTAGAGTTTTGCAAGCCACGTGTTTAACTCTTCTAATGATTGAACCTTTGTACAAATATAGAACTGATTTAAAAAAGAAAAGAGTATTTCTCGTAAATAAAAGTAGAAAAGACAGTAAAAGAATATACACGTGTGTCAGAGACGACCGACTGTCTCATACCAAAAGACCCCGAGTGCTGATCTTAACCGAGACAAGTTCGACCTTGCGTGAAAGCAACGCCAGTCCGGTAGGTACGTACGTATGTATGTATCGTTGTATCGGCCAAAGGAAGGGTTAACGAACCTCGTTGCTCGTAAAACAAGCTCGAAATATTTAGCGGAAGAAGATTGAGAAGAGAATATATCTCAAGAAGTAACGCTCGTAACTTGTAACTCGATGCTTTTTTCCCATAACTGTAAGACACCGTTTCTTTCATATGTATGATTGTATATAAGTATGCGTGAGTACACGTGTGTATATATATGTGAAGTTAGTTCTTCCCGAGTTGTAATTATTTAAACGTCTGTACAACGATTTATCATCCTTAACTCGACCCACGTTTGACGATGATTTTATACGTTGGTGATTTCATTAAAAAAGTAACATGGTTTGTTTACTGCTGTTGACTTTTTGATCGATTGATCGAGTTATACTTATTGTTAGATAGGATCGGTATCGTCTTCCTTCTCGAATGCTTACGCGATCTAACGTATCGTATGTTTAAAAAGATTTCTCCGAGGATATATCAATTACATTCTATATAATCGCGTGTTATTCGATAAGCTCATTGTATGGATCATACGACGTAGTATCGTACGATCGAGAAATATCTGTTATACAAATGAGTATTAAATCGGATTTAAAAATGATGAAAGGTTCGATATCAAAATTGTCTTTCAAATATTTATATATTTCTTATACAGATATATGTATTTATATTTAAAAATTACAAAGCCTTTATGAGTGGTTAAATATTTTTTTTTTATGTACTCGCGTCGGGGTTGAGATTTTAAAATAGACCAAAGTAAGAAATAAATGCATGCCAAGAACTATGCGGGAGGGGTTTAAAAGGAATAGGAAGGACCTGGAGGGGGGAGAGATAGAGATAGAACGCGCGCGCACGACTAGGAT
The DNA here is from genome assembly GCF_049000335.1 of Polistes dominula. Lineage (NCBI taxonomy): Eukaryota > Metazoa > Arthropoda > Insecta > Hymenoptera > Vespidae > Polistes > Polistes dominula. Next base: position 7,454,665 of record NW_028301152.1, on the reverse strand, counting down.
TTTTTTGCGCAAATTCTTTTCGGCGCGGTACGAAACAATTTCAGGACGTATCAGAATAAGTATAACAAGAGATCTACGACATTTGGCAAAGAGCCGCAAAGTTTCTCCCTTGGAACAGCCAGGAATAAACTGCCGGAGATACCGTCGAGACGGCTTGTGACTTATCTTATTTCATATAAAAGGAACCTCGAAAAAGAGAGAGAAAGTTGTAATGAAACAAAGTAATAATAATAAAAGAGAAACTTGCAATTGTTTTATTTTTAAATTTCTATTTCATGATGAATAAGGTTCTTTTTTTAAATGTTACAGATTAATATTAACATACGATTTGTAAGGAACAAAATTGAATATTTCAAATTTCTAAATTAGTAATTTTATTGTATATATTTGGTATTATTACAATAATTAAATATGTAAATAGAAAACAAATACACCATTATAAAAGAAGGTAAAATAATCGCGCGATTATTGTTAAGTTTCATTTAAATTTAGGATAATTATAATTGTAAATATTATTTAACTATCTATTTAACAATTGGTTTATTTAGTATTTAAATCCAATAACAAATTATTACCATATTAATCGTATTGAAATTAAAAAAAATATAACTTTAGTTAAAAAACAGTCATTCAATTGATTAAACGTACAACGACCTATTAAATGGCCGGTTTTAAATATGAAAAAATCGGCTATTTGACTGGTTATAGTTTTAAAAAAGGGTATACCTGCATAAACTGTCTGTAACTTTATTATTAAAAATTTCGTAGCTTGTTTCTGCATCCAATAAAGAACTTTAAAGTTCATTCTCCGTGAGAAGCAATAAAAAAAAAGAAAATTGACGAATTTCCCGCCTAATCGGCACGCTACAGTATGAAGATAATTAAATCGTACGAAAAAAAGGGCGGGAAATTGCGCACGCGCGTTCTTCAATCATTTCTGCGCACGTATCCCTTCCCTTTCGACAAATGGAACATGATTCGAAAGAGAGAGAGAAAAAGAGAGAGAAAGAAAGTGAAGGAAAGAAATAGAAAAAGAAAGCAAAAGAACAGATAGAAAAAGAAGAGAAAGAAATGATTGCCGGCGTAAGTAAATATATAACTAAATAAGTATATATATATATATATATAACTAAAATTAGATATACTTATTCTCTTGATGAAGTACGCGTTCTCTAATCAAAAGGATTAGATAGATCAATGTTTCGGCCGTTGGACGATGCTAATCATGTTTGAAAAGGTTATTAGGTCAAGACCGGTTATACCGGCGAGCTTATCGCGTGCCGGTTGGCACAATTCTCTCAATGGAATATAACATAACCTCTCTTTTCCATTTTCTCTAACTTAAATAGAAATTTCTATTCGAATTAAAAATTCGAACAATATTTCTAAATCGTTAACGACAATTAAAATTAATAATAATAATAATAATAATAATAATGACAGTGATAATGATGATGATGATGATGATTATTATTATATTGATAATGGGATAATGATGATAATGATAATGATGACGATAATGATGAAGATAAAAAAAAAGAAAGTAGTAGAAAATAAGAAAGACCTACCGGCCATGATCGCAGAAAACTTTTGAAGAACTCTTTGAGTTTTCCTTCTCTTTTATTCTATCCTTCTCTTTTCTATTTCTTTCTGTTCGTCTAGTTGATGAAATTCGTGGAGAAAGAGAGAGACACCGATGTACACACCCACGAGCTGTCGGCCAAAGAAGCCGTAATAAGAATGAAATAATAACGAGAAATACGAATACGTGCACACTCAGCCGACCTCGCGACGCGAGTGATCACGATGAAGTGATGCTCGTATATACTTCTTCTCTAACTCGATTTCTCTTTTCGTCTTCTCTTCCCCACTTTAACTCCTTCTTTTTCTGTCTCATCTCGCGAAGAACAGAGATCTTAATCTTTTTTACCGAGCGAGTAGCGAATGAACGAATAAACGAACGCACTAGCAACAAGGAATCGAACTTCGATATCTTATTCTCGTATGATCAAAATTAAATGATTGAATTTTATGAATTATTTTTATTTCATTTTCTTAAAAAATATAGGATGATATAAACTTATATATTTCTTTCTTATATGTTTATGCATTTAAATACATATAATTCGATAGTTACATCGAGTTAAAAGCAAATCGAATCCCTACAAGAAAAGCTCCAGTTATGAGAGCTTATAAAAGGGACTTGGTATTAAAATATTTAATAACTACGAGGTCAAAGTATTAAAAGGAATAGAAAGAAATGAAAATGAATAAAATGTATTTATAATAACGTTTAAAGATGTTAGTGGAATTTGATTCTAAGGATATATAGGGATTAATAAAAAAAAAGTAATTTTATGTGAAAGTCAATGCGCAAGGTATGTAATTGAAGGTGGTGGGAAGGATAAAAGGGTGGATACAGAGGCGACACCTGCCGCTGGAGCATTGCGGCAGGCGATGCGTCGTTTCAGTTCCGGTCGTTCCTCGAAAGCGAGCGAACATGCGACGTAGAGCGGGAGGTGGTGCTACAGGGGCAGAAGAGGACACGACCGAGGATTCGTTTGGTGTTAGCGCGCGTGACACTAACAATCGTCGAGACATTTGTACGACTAATCATGGTAAAGAACAGGCCAATTGGAAAATGTAGGCACGTATAACGGGCCAAACGTGCGTGCCCGTTTAAAGCACGACGAATCGATCGTAAAAACGTCGTTAGAAGACATACATCTCTTGCCCTCCTCTTACTCCTCCTTCACCGTTACCTTCTTTTCTTTCATTGTTATTGTCTTCTTCTATTCTTGATTTCTTACTTACTCTTCTCTTTTCGTCTCTTATTTTTATTTTTCTGCCTATCTTTTTCTAACCTCTCCTTATTGTACATCAACAACGACGCGACGACGACGATACAGAGCAAAGGTCTATCGTTCGATATCCGAAAAATGGCCAGCTCACCAAGCAGCATTGAAAATCAGATAGACAGTTTCTTGGAACAGTTCAAGCGTAGTGCATCTCGCGCCATGGAGGAGTCCCACAGGTCCGCTTATAGCAATGCCTGCGGAAGTAGTAGCATCAGCCGTAGCAGGAGCGGCAATCTGGACCTCGAACTTCTAGAGGCTGGTGAGTCGCGAATGATATGAACGTTCCTTTTCTTGCCAATGGAACGAAAAAACAAACAACCCCTTTAAAGCATTTCATCCCTTTTCGCCGATTTTAACTTACCCCTTTCGCTTTAAATTCTTTTCACCCTTCTGTATCCTCTTACATCCTAGTCTCCTGCAATTCTCTCTTTTCTGTTGTTAGGGCGTCAACGGCATTATTCTTCGATCATGAATATTTTGATTATTCATTCTGCATTGTATTTTTGCTACATTTTCTTTTTGCATTTGAATATATAACAATTGAAATCAGTTTTTAAATACCCTGTTATATGTATATATAATTTTGTCTTTAATTCATTCGAGTCACTTTTGAGATACTTTGACTCCTGAATTTATATGACTCTTGAGTTAAAGGGAAAAAAAGTTTTATAAAAACGTTACACATTCTTGCTTTTTCCTTGTTTTTTACTATCGTAAGCTATTAAAAGGTATTATCTCTAATGCTCTTTCAAGGTATTCGTGCGATAAAGACAAAATTAATGAAGTTTTTGGAATGTCATTTCGTATCAACGCGTTTAAAAATTATGACTTTTACGTAATTGCTGCTACAATAGCTTAAAAAACGAAATGATAATGAATTTTCCCTAGTAATAAATTCTTGACATTCCGATAAGTAAATTTTCGTTTATATTTCGATCTTGTTTTTCATGGTCGCATAATTTTCGCTGAGTAAACGATTAAAAACCTATAATTAGAAGTTACAAGGTAAGTAATTACGAATAACGGTAACAAATGGTATTTGAAAAACCTAATGTTACATAAGAAACCTTAAAAGAAATAATACGTTTAAAAATACGAAAAATTCCGTGTAAAAACATTTAAAAATAAACAAAAAAACAAACGATAATTCTGTTAATTTCGAATGACATACACTTTGAACGAAGATGCACACGCCGCACGGCGAGTCACGTGTCAGTATCCACCTTACCCCTGTAGCATAGCTTCAATGTGATTGGTCTCGGCTCACGATGCGCCGTCATGGTGGCGCCGTGCATCTCGGCTTGCATAAATGATGCGCATAAAGAGAAAGAAAAAGATAGAAAATAAATGAGATACTCATCTTGTGAGTGCATAAAAAGAAGGAGAGGGAAATAAGTGTATTAAAGTTGTCTACATTGCATTTCCTTTGTCAATTTTGTCATTATTAAAGAATAAAAAGAAAGGAGAAAATTAAATTGGGAATGTCACGATTGGCCAATCGGCGATCGATTTTTGAGTTAGTGCAAGCGCGCGAAAGGTTGTGGGAGGACGAAGAGAAGAAGGTTGCAAGACCGTAACTAAAGAGTCGTCGACTCCGAGTGCATCGTTCGAGAAGGGCGGTGAGAGGAAACACCCCTCGTGTTATACCCGTTCGTACGTTCGTAAGTTCGTTCGTCCGGTCGTTCGTTTATATACGTTCCTTTACTCGCTCGGTTGCTTCTTCTCTTTATCGATCAAATGAGGAAACGGTATATCCTCATATAGCACTCCTGTGAGCCTCCTTTCGTCGTCGTAAGTCGGCGCGGCATTCGACCAGAATTCGTCGTCGTGAAGATCGGTTAAAGCCGACATCAGCAACACTGCAGCAGCAGCAATAGCAGTAACAGCGGTAGCGGTTATAGTAGATTAGACACTAAAAAAAAAGAACATAGAAAAAAGATAGAGATAAATAGACGTGAGTTAATCGTCGTCGTGGAGGCAAGATGATCCTCCGTCGAAAATCTGTCCACAGCTGCAATTGTCCCTGCCATCAACATTGTTCGACGAGATGCGCAGGTTTGAATCGTTAGCCGGTTTTCTATCGGAATTTATATTTTTCCTCGCACACCTTACATACACATATATATATACATACATACATATATTCGTTGTAACTCTTTAAACTCTGACTGTGTTTAATATTATTTTCTCTCTTTTTCCGTCACTACTTTCTTATCATTCGCTGTTATTAGCTTTTCAATTATTAATATTCTTTGACGCATGAGGCAACATCGTGATAAGTACGATAAAGATATATCGATTTATGAGAAAATATAGTAAAAAGTCTTTCATTAATTATTATCTCGATTATTATTTCAAATGATTATTGTAATAAAAAATTCATTAGTATTCATTAGAGATCATTAAAAAATGGCGCGATATTTAAAAAACGTTCTATTCTTAAGTGGACTCTTTTTTTTATGGGAGGGAAGAACGTTTCATGACTCGTTTCTTTGTTTATTACTATATATAGAGATTGTGCTTAGGTCGCTTTTTTTCTTCTAAAAGTCAACGTACGTCCTGTGTTATTTGTGGACCGTTTTACGTATCATACGACGTACAAGACATGTTTACTCCCGCGAAGAGTGCATGCGGTCTCAAGCCCCTCCTCTCTTGCATCATTATACTCCTTTAGTCGATATATCAGGGCTGTATCTATCAAGCATTAGCACGATTTAATAAAAATACGTATAAGCATACTTTTAACGTATAAAACAAAACTAATCGTAATAGTCACCATTTTTTCTAGTTATTTTGATTAATCCATTTAATGTAATGAGCATTAAACATAATCCGTTGAAAGACCACATGGTTCATAAAAAAAAATATATCATTATCAATTAAAAAATAATTACTAATTGTAAGGTTCTTATATAACGTAGACGTAGGACTGTTGAATGCAATTAGTCAGATAATTATAACTCATTGTTCTAATGTAAAAGGAACTCCACTTAATAATTTCGTATCTTCTTTATACGGACGAAGATTATTTTTTGTATGCTAAAAAGAGAAAGGTAAAAGAAGAAAGAACAACGTGCTTAGCGTATTAATATCGATTCTTCCTTTATAAACGCTAGACCGATTTTTATTTTACAATAACATTTTTTTACCTATAAAAGATTATTTATAATTACTTTATCTTTACATAAAAAAAGAAAAACAGAATATTTAACGTAAAATAATTTTATATTTATTTCACTCTTAGCATCATTTTTTCTGTCCATGTTCATTTAAATACAAAGATGAATAATTGAATATATAGAATTATATTATTAATTTGATGACAAGTATTATTTTATATCTAGGGTTCCGATAATAACGAATACGGTCCTGGAAGTTCTTCCCCCACTCAATTTTTCGTACGAACGAAATGTTCGCCATATCGTCGAACGTTCTGTCTAGTAATGTCGATAACATTAAGCGAAAATAGTATTTAAATAGTGTTTTATAAAAGTTAATTTCTAAATATTGTGTGTTATTAATATTAATGGAATTCGAATTAATGGGATATCTACAAAAAGAAACAGTTAAAGGTAAGTAAGGTGTTAAATTATCACGTTTAATCAAAGTGAAAATTTGTGAAAAGAAAAGTGTGACAAGCGATATTCGACCTTTTTGCAAATTGATTTTATGAAGAAGTTTGTTTAAAGAATTTTAACAAGTGTTTCTTTCTTTTCTTAAATGATATACGTATATTATTTTAACGATTGGAACAATTATTTTACTTGTACACTTCATTTGAATTAAATATTCCTTATTTTATCATGATATTGTTTTTTTTGACATTATAGTTGTAGCAGATAATATTTCCTGTATTAAGAAGAAGAAGAAGAAGAATTGAAGATAATGGAAATGAATGAAGAAAAATCTGCTTTGACTTGCCAGAATCAGGTAGTGAATTGTGTAAATAGTAATGAACATGTGGAAGAAGTGGAATCGAAGAAAGAGGTAAACAGTATAATTATTTTTATTTACAATTGCATATTATTTTAGTTGTAATAATAATTTATAATAATTTTAATCTGTTACACCTTATGTCAAATAAATAATTAATTTAAATTATATTTTTTAAAATATCATATTTATCTTTAGGTAAAGCAAAAAGGACATTCGAGTACTTCCAAATCAAAGAAACATATGACTAAAATGAAAACGAAAACGGATACTAATTATGATCCAACTAAATTAGAAGACAGTCCTAGTCAAGTGTTGGAACGATTTAAGCGTGGTTGTGAATGCCAAGACGATCAATGTTTTAAAGGACTAAATCCTGAAGCAGTGTATAAACATAGATTAAATATCGCTGAGTTAACAAAAGCCGAACATGATATGTACTTAATGGGTGTAATTATGGCTTGTTTAACAAATCCTTACAAAACTGCAAGACATACCGAAAGGCGTAGATTAAGAGCTCATTATGTATACCAAGGTAGAAGAGTATGCTTAGATGCTTTTTTATATTTAGAAAATTGTACACATTATCAAATAAAAAGGATTAGAAAGCATTTAATAACTCATGGTGTTACTCCAAGAGTACATGGCAATCATGGAAAAGTTCCACACAATACATTTTCTTTGGATATTTATAAAATAGCTACGAAATTTTTAAAACATTTTATTGAATCTCAGGAAACTAAACAAAAAACTAAACTTTCTAAGAATGCTCCATTGCATCTTCCACCAGATATCACTCGTAAAACTGTTCATGATTTGTATACCAATTATTGTACCAAAGTATCACCAGATATTAAAATTATGGGATATTCTACATTTAGAAGATTCATGAAAGTTCAATTTCCGCAAGTTAAATTTGCTAAATTGGAATTCGTAGCTAGGTCACAACCTATGCAGAATCATAGTGGTATTAAAGTTGAAACTGATAAAAAAGATGTACCTGAGAAACATTCTGAATCAGCGGAAATAGTTACCGAAGATGGTACAATATTGCCTGTAGTCATTTCAAGCGAAGCAGTAGGACAAAATAGTAGCACTTACTTTTTAACACCGGTTAGTAAAACTAAAGATGATATTAGTTATCAAATAACAACCGATGGTTTATTAGTTGACAGGACAACGTTACCTATTGCAGTAACTAAAGTAAATGTTGTTTAAAAGTATTACAAGTATTGTATATCTTTTTTTTTTTAATATATAATGATAATGTACCTGTACAAAAGAAATATTATCCTTATGTATTAAAATATGTAAATAACGTGATATATATCTATTGCACATAAATTATTTTTAATTAGTAAAAAAGAAATTGTGTGTAGGTGGTATTAATCATTGGAAAACAATAGTGTAAACTCTGGGTGAGTTTTTAATTTATAAATTACAATTAAATATAACAATAAATTCTAGGACTATCCTGTGTTTTCGGATAATTAATAATTAGAAATAATATATTTTGTGAAAAATGCAGTTTTGTGTAGTTGTTATATATAAAACAGAAAGAAAAGAAAAAATATATATATTTAATCATTTTGATATTTTTAAGAAACAAATATTATCCAGATATTATTTAATATCCATATTTACTATATACTTGCTACATACGTATATATATCATATATATATACATATAATAAAAATTTCATATATATTATATATTTAATAATAAATGTTTAATAGATAATATATAAATGTTTTCTATTTTTATTTTGAAAATATATTATTTAAAATATAAAGTAAAATTGTAGTAAATATTTTTTCATATATATAAAAATATATATCCCTAGATAATTTATACGCGTGAAGGAACACAAAAATTCGAAATATCTCTCATTTCAGATTCAAGAAATAAATTCCCATCTAGAAGCTCAGTGTTTCTCAATTTAAAAATCTGAAGAATATTAATATAATAAAAATATGATTTATATAATTAAATTTTACTATTAAACTATCTAACGCAAAAGAAATCACTTATAATAAAATAACATTTTATATAATAAATAATATTTAAGCATATTTGAATTGTTATTTCAGTTTATCTTATTTATATAGATTAATTATAAATTGTAATGATAAAAAGATTATTAAAGATAATACAATAATTATTTATAAGATATATACATATATCTTAAATATTCGCAGACATTAAATGAATAAAATGCATCACGTTTGAGAGCCTCTTATTTTACAGTTATATTAGCAATATTGTAGGTACAACAGGGAACTATTTCAACTGGTTGGGTTCTGCAAGGTCATATGAGTGCAATCTAGGATCAAATACTATTCTCACAGTTGTTGTGTACAGTTTATAGTGAAGAAGTGCATATTAGTATCGATAGATGTTATTAAAAAACATTAGTATAGTGAAATTACATACTTATGTATTTATATTTAATTAAATTTATAATATCTGTATATTATAATGATTATATTATAAATTTGATTTTTTTAAATAAAACATTTTTAAATAATTAGATTGGGCTTTCTAATAGTTTAAATAAACTGTGTGCAGCGTCCTAATGAAATAATTATAATTTGAAATAAAATGTTTATATATATAATATTTTAAAATAAAATCTTCAAAAATTGTTAAACTATATATTCAATTATTTTTATTATTCTTGTAGAAGATGTCGAGAGTATGACCGGTGAAATAGAAAACGGGGATCTTGCAGTTCGAGATGTTGCAGATCTTCTTCAACCACAATATGCTATAATTGCTGGTAAATAAAAATTAAATTTTTATTTAATATAGATAATTGATCAATAATCAAAACTTTAATATTAATACTTTATTTATTTATTTTCTGTATTTATTTAATTTTGTGTAGGAGGTAAGACAAGAGAAGGATGTCCAATAATTACTTTTCCTGATAATGGTAGCTTCCATAATTTGACTGATTTGGATTATCAGCGTCTCATGCTATATCTCACTTCAGTGCCAACGTAAGAATCAATTTTTTATAATTATAAAAAACAAAGAGAGATATCTAATATTATTTTTGAGTATATAATAAAACAAATATTTTTCAGTTTACAAGAAGCTGATCTTGGATTTCACTTAATTATTGATAGAAGAAATGATAAGTGGAATTCAGTCAAAACAGTCTTGTTGAAAATTTCTGTAGGTATTATTTTGTTATTATTGTTTTATTTTTTTTTTAATTTTTGTTACTGTCTTTGTTGATAAAATATATCATTGTTTTTTATTTTTTTGTATATTAGGGATTTTTCCCTGGATTGGTACACGTAGCGTATGTTTTGCGACCAGCTGGTTTTTTACAAAAAGCTATATCAGAAGTGTCAAATAAATTGTTCAGAGAAGATTTCAAATTTCGAGTTATATTTTTAGCAAATGTTACCGAACTCTATGAGTTTGTAGACAAAGATCAACTTACTGAACAATTAGGTGGGAATCTACCATATTGTCATCATACTTGGATACAAAATAGAATTGTAAATATATATATAAATATATTTGTTTTTTTAAATATTTAATATTTAATTATTATAAAAATATATTTCTAATAATCGTCTTTATATTTTATAATTTATAGAGTTTAGAAAAATTTTCATCTATGACACAAGATGTATCACTTGCATTGGATTCTTTTACTCAACGTTTAGCTGAAATAGAATTTCCAAATAATACGATTGCTACTACAACTTTATTATCACAACAGCAAGCGGAATATAATGAATTGAAAGAAGAAATACTTAGTGCTGCTAGACATGGTGAGGCTCTTTTAGATAGCGTACGACAATTGACTGGCAAAAGTACACCAGATAGATTAGGAAATGTTGCAGCAGTAGAAAGGTAATAATAATAAATTTCAAAAAGAATTCTTAATTCTGGTATAGTATTAAAAATAAATCTATATGAGATTCCTTTTCTACTTTCTACATAGATTACTTGTGCAACTAGAAGAAACCGAACGTACTTTTGACCTATTTTGGTCGCATCACAGTTCACGTTTGAGACACTGTCTAGCCTTGAGACAGTTCGAACAAGACTTCAGAGAGCTGCAAGCAACGTTAGATCAACATTTAAAAACTGTAGAAGAAATGACCGAAGTTGGAGAGACTCAAGCAAGAGTTGAACAATTACTCTGTGATACATCAGCATTTCAAAGAATATGCAGGGTGTGTATGTTAATTATAGTTTGTTGTGCGTTATTAACTGCTTTATTTGAAAAATATATAAGTCAAATATTGAATAAAACAGCTACACTGAGGAGGCTATCAACTTGAATAAAATTTATGGTAAACATAATAACCATTTGAAAATTTGTCACTTTTAATGTCTCGTGTGTATATATTGTACATATATATGTATATTTACATATATATGAAAGAGATATCTCTAAATTGAACACACATAAGTGTTAAATATAAATTCATAGGACAGTTAATTTAAAAAAAGAACAAAAATAATAATTACGTTAATAGCTGTACATTTAAAATCGTAAATGTTGCACAAAAAGCATTGACCGATCCAAACCAGTATAATCTTTTTTATTCAAAAAGTAAAATTCCAAAATAAAATTTATATATAATATAAATATTTATTTTTTTTTAAATGTAGAAATATAAAGAATTCTGGTTTGGATATTTTCACAAGCAGTAACATATATAATGCACATCATGCACAAAATGTTACTCTGCACCGCTTTCCTCATTTTGTCGATAGTCCTATTTGTTGCATACCATGTGGATTTGGGTCTTGGTAAGCAATCCACTTAACAAAATACATCTATTCTGTGATAGAATTTACATTTTCAAATATTTCTATCTGTAATTTAGTATCTACATTTCTAAATTTTCTGTCTATTGGTATATACTTGAATCTAAATCGAATCTATCTTTTTATTTTGTCAAGTATTTGCCGGTTTTAATGAATTAAATCTCTATCTTGTAGTATAAATTGTTATATAACATATTTATGTTTTTTATATTGTAAAAAAAAGAAATATAGAGATTTGATTCATGCCGTATATTGGCATGATATATTTTGAGAATGAGTACTGTTATTTTTCACTATGCACTGCACGTATATTATATATATATATATATATACATATATATAATAGTCTATTTCTTTATAAAAAGATGTTATTAGATTTAAAAAAAAAAAGAAATTTCTAAAAATATGATTGCTTGTAGAGTTTTATTGTCTTAATAATTTAAGTTGCATATAAGTATAATTATATATATATATACTTATAGGGAGACATAGATCGTGCTGAGGAAGTGATATCTGCAGGTCAACAATTGTTATCTGGAAGACATCAGTGTCCTGCGGATGTCGTCGAACCAAAATGCGTGGAACTTCAGAGGATTTGTACTATCCTTAGTCAACGATTAGAAAGGCGATTACATATGTTAACAAAATGTAGAGAACTCATGGAGCGTATAGATAAGGTAATTACACAGTTTATTTAAAATCATTCTCAATTACTTCATTGATCGATAATATTTTGTATTTTATTTATATTTAGGCTAATACTTGGTGCACACGTGGTATAGAATTACTTGCATCACAAAACAGCACTACGTCTCCAGACCAAGCACTTCAAGAACTGCAACAATTAATAGAAGCTGCAGAAGAATTTCATCATCCTAGATGTATTTTTCAAGATTCAATCATGCCAGAAACCAAGGCACTTATTACTCAGGTTTGAATTTGTTTTTATAATTTTTTTCTTACGATTCGTTTTATCTACCTCTTTAAACAAAAAGAAACACTTTTATTTAAGTTCATAATCATTGTATAAGGTTTTACAAAGAATAGAAGATGTATCTATGATGTGCGATAAAAGAATAATGGCACTGAAGCAACAATTAATTAAACCAGCAAAACCAGTTCAACCTGTAACACCAGAACCAGTAAAGCCATTACAACCACTGCCACAAATTGTAAAACCTGGTAGAATCTTGAAGAAAGCTAATACAATGCCAAAGGTATTTGAATACATTTTTTCAAATATTTTAGGAACATTAATTAATCCTTCCGTTATGGCAGTCCACTTCTCCGGAGTAATGTTATTGAAGGGGTGGGGGGGCATCGTACCAAAAAGTGTGCACATTACACGTTAATAGTCTTTGGTATTTGTGCTTATGTTTTTCAAAGCTACCTTAACATCTTCTTATATGTACATTTTTTAAGTGTTACATAACAACTATAATGTAATGTAAAGTAATGTATTTTTTATTGCATTCCAAAGTACATAACAACAAACAAACAAACATAATTACATTTTACGCATACAGCAGAGTTTACAATAATATTCAAGCATGAAAAATAAAAATGATTTAAATATGCAAATCATTGAAGTGGTATTGCAAATTTATTTACATTTACTAGATATATGCATGTGGAATGCTTATTGTTTTTACAAACATAAAAAAAGAAAATCTATATCCATGGCAAAGTTCAATTACAAAGTAAATTTGAATGAAAAACAGTCATGTTGATGCGAATTACAGTGGGCGCTTGTAACGAAAGGGTTAATATGTCAAATTATAATTCTTAGTAATATGATTGAGAATGGTAAATTTCAAAACAAGGATCGACACATAATTGGCGCTTGTATACAAATGTTGCATAATCGCTCATTTTTCTGGGGGGACTCTTAACAGATTAAAATATATTTACTTTTTTAATATGATTATTTATTTTTATATATGAAAGATGGAAATGAGTCCTATAGAAGGAGAATCTTCATCACCAGAAAGTGAACCACGAGATATAGAAGCTTTACGTTTAAAATGCGGCCATGTTTTAGCAGAACTTGTTGATACCGAACGGATTTATGTTGCTGAATTAGGCTCCATTATTAAGGGTTATAAATTAGAGTTAACAAATGAATCGATGGCTCATTTAATACCAGCAGCACTCGTTGGCAAAGCTGAAGTGTTGTTTGGAAACTTAGAGGAAATTTACATGTTTCATGGAGAGACATTTCTAAGGGATTTGGAAAACTGTATTTCAAATACTGAACTTGTTGCTCTTTGTTTTGTTCAAAGGGTATGGATATGTCTGATGATAATCATTACTGTTAAGTCAATGAAGAATTGAAATATTAAATAACATTGTATAAATAATTTTTTTTAGAGAGAGATATTCTTCAGGCTGTATAGTTATTATTGTCAAAATATTCCAAGATCAGAAAGATTACGAGAACAAATACAAAACGAACCACAATTTTTAGCAGCATGTCAACAAAGACTCGGCCATAAACTTCCGCTTGCAGCTTACCTTCTAAAACCTGTTCAAAGAATTACTAAGTATCAACTATTATTAAAAGATTTATTAAAGTATAGCAATGAGCCATCGTGTTGCACAGAATTGCAAGAAGCCATAGATTGTATGCTGGTCGTATTGAAGTGTGTTAACGATAGCATGCATCAAACTGCTATCACTGGTTTTGGTGTAAGTAAAGGCATACATATTAAATTTGAATTTTTAATTCTTATAATGTTCTTAATTCTTATTTACTTTTTATTTTATTTTATCTTCAGGGTGATTTAAGTGCACAGGGTGAACTTTTATTGCAAGGTTCATTTAGTGTTTGGAGCAGCAGTAAACGTGAACTCAATCTTTTAAGATTAAAACCATCACAACGACATATTTTCCTATATGAAAAAGCGCTTATATTCTGTAAGCACAGTAAGCCTCAAGCACACAATAAAGCTACGTATCATTTCAAAAGATATTTAAAGGTACGACTGTATAATTTGAATTTTTCATATTTTAAAGAGTATATAATCGTTAACTTTTGATATAGATGTCTCAGATTGGTTTAACAGAATCAGTAAAAGGTGATGCAAGACGATTTGAAATTTGGCTTCAAGGTAGAGCCGAAGTTCATACAATACAAGCACCAAGTATAGACGTCAAACAATCTTGGGTAAAACAAATCAAAGGTGTTTTAATGTCTCAATTAGCTGAACTTAAAGGGAAACAAAACTCGGCGTTTGGCAAATCTAATCACAAGTATAAATTTCATAAAATAGTTTCCATTCTTATCGAATTGATTTACTTCTTTGTATTTTTTATTGTAGGCCATTACGTCAAACGATATCGTGGGAAGCTCAAAGTAGTATTTCTGGATCTTTACGCACACTTTCAGTGGATGGCAATAGCGTTATATCACACATAACTGATGTGTCTCAATCAACGGAAGACGATGTTGCTTGGAGTTCAGAAAATAGTAATACTGACGATGAAGATGCTTTCGGTGATAGTCCTGGTTCGGCACCTGTAAGTTTATTATTTCCAAGTTAATGGGAATATAATATTAGCTTTAAAAAGAAAAATACATTTATTATACATAATATATATTTATTTATATATATTTATGTATAATACATATATATGATAGAAAATATTTATTTACCATTAGGGTGGAAGATATGTAGCATTAGCAGATTATTGTGCTGTTGGACAATCTGAAGTCACTATGCATGAAGGTGACAATTTAGAACTACTGAAAGTTGGTTGCGCAGGTTGGTGGTTTGTTAAACTCATAGGAACAGGTCTTGAAGGATGGGCACCAGCCGCTTATCTGGAACCAATGAATCGTAAAACATCACGCAGTTCACAATCGGTTAATAGTCAAGAGACTATATGAAATAGGCGATTAACACATTAGATTAACTAATGTGTTAAATAATCATTACACTGTTGAGGAATATCAATTGTTGAGAATTACTGTTAAACACGGTATTTTGAAACTTTTTTCAAGATGAATATACAAAGAAGATTAAATGAAACTTTCTTCTATATAGATTTCAGCTAATGGTTTGTATATGGACTTACACTTTTCTGGTAAGGTATTGATGGATAAGATGCATTTGGATAATATTTACTTCACTTTTTAAACATGACCGATATTTGGCATGAAATTGAAATATTGAAATGTGAACAAGATGATTTGTTGGATTTTAATTACCGATGAAAGATGAGGCAAATAATTTATTATACCCAATTAATGTAAGAATGTAAAAAAGTGAGAGAGAGCAAGAGAAAGAGAGAAAAATGAATTTGATAATTACATTGCGTTAAAATCTTTGCAATGTTTCTTGATGATAAATAGCGCTTATATTAAATACAAAAATGTACCTACTACAAGATATATATATATATACATATATCTTTGTAAAAGGTAGAGAAAGATATTTATTATTAATATAGTATTGTACAAAAATAATTGCTCGGTGATGAATTTCCCAAAATATGTGCACGTACATATGTATATTTACAATAAAACTAAACGCGTTTGTATAATAATTAACATGCAGATTTAAAACTCTGTATTGCACATTATAAGCAAAGGACGATGAATAGGGATGACGAAGATGAAGCTGTGCTGATTTATATATGAATAATACCATCCTTGCAGTGTTATTTAACATTTTAAAAAATGAACTATAAGTAAAAAAAAGGTTTGCAAATAGTAGTTTTACCATGTGACCTGTACAATCAGTTAAATCGATTATATGCAAATATTCTAAAGTTATTATCATTACATAGGAGTATTATTGTTTTTAATATATTACATTTTATTATATTATTATTATTATAGCATTAGTATGTGAATGTTATTTTATTGAAAAGAGAAAAAAATAAGAAATGCATATAATTTGGGGATAAATGCAAATATATTTTTCTTCTACGCTTTTTCACGATATTAGTGAAAGTTTGCGAATTTGTACCTTTAAATTAGAATGATTATCTAGTTTGTTCTTTCTATAAAGCAATATAGTACAATTTAGATTAGACATTTTTTAATTAAGTATTCTTATGCGATATATGTATATGAATATATATATAATAGAATATTTGCATACTATCGTAAAAAGAAATGAAATGGTCACTTTGCCTTGAAAGGTAAAATGTGTGATACATACAATGTTAGTTTTCATGCTTCTGTGATTATTTATTTTACACATATGCAGAAGTATTTAGTTATATATATATATATAATATTGCCATTTTTAGGATATTACATAATATTGTTAATGAGTCATTATGACCAGATAACTAAACATTTTTAACGATCGTGAGTAAAACCAAAAAAGAAAAAAGAATACAAAAATTTGGTAAATAAAATGTTACATTTAAAATGCGAAACAAAATAATAAAAATAATCGTGAGATGTACACACAATTTTTCTAGATGATAAAATGTTAACACCAAGTATCATGCAATATTTGAGAGAAAAAAAAACATAATTGACTATGATAATATTTCTAATCTTAACTTAAAAATACATAATATTTTAGGAATCAAACAGACAGTCTCAGTTTTAGCTAAATGCGTAATCCACAAATAAATTCATAATAATAATAATAATAATAATAATAATAATAATAATAATAAAAAAACATGTGTACATATAATTTGTACTCAGAGTTTGTATGGACATAGATTAACAGAACGAAACTTAAAAACTTTATAAAAAAGCGTCTATATGCTTTCTTTTACTAAGTACTATGCAGGAACTATGTGCATTAAATCAATGGTATTATCTATAAAAAATGATTAATTGATAAGTTTGATTTAAATTAAATTTTTAATACTAAATACAGGGTTCCAAATGTAATAATTATTAGACACGCATATATTTATTAAATATTGAATTATTTATTTTTGCAATCTACAATAAAGTAGAAAAGCAAACTATATATAGCAATATTATCACATTTATGTAATTTATAGTTTTACGATTTATTATTATTATTATCATCTCTATTATATATTTGCTATTTAATATGTCAAAGAGTTCAAATGCAATAGAAATTTGTAGTTTAAATATATTTTTATCCATTTTCACGCCGTCCTCATATCGATTCTAAAATTTTGGTCAGATAAACTAAAAAAATCTATTTAATTATATTTACAAATAAATATATATATTATTATTTATGTTTTTTGTTATTAGCGTTTGTTTAAAAATGATTAAAATAAGTAAATTATAATTGAATAAAAAAAAGGCATGAATATTATCCAAATCTAAGTTTACAATAGGTGACAAATTTTTAATATTTAGAGTAATATATATATATGTATACATAAGCCCAACGATTTAGCAAAGATTTTTATTTAAAATAGGTCAAACACACAGACACACACAACAAGTTTACCTGCATAATACAGCTTTATGTGGACAAAAAGATTTTATATGTTTGCACTGTTTGTTAAAAAGAAAAACAAATTTTAATACACTGAACGCCGGCTCTGCGTGCAATAGCAAGATTCCTTTGTTTTTTTATTTTAAGTAAGCACATTTTATGCATAATCATGTTGTATTTGTTGTCGTTTACTTTTTTCTCTATTTAATTAATTTTTAAGAAAACACAGAAAAAGTTCTGTAATAAATCAGATCAACTATCAATCTGAAAAGAATTTATGTAGAGAATCAGTATCTGTTTAGTCGTAGACAAGCAGAACAAGCGCTAATATTTAATATGTTAATTGCACCATCTAAATATGTTCATATAATCTTTGCGAGAGAGAGAGAGAGAGAGAGAGAGAGAGATGATGTTTTATTTATATTTTAGTTAGAAAAATAAAAAAGAATAAGAAGAAGCTGAAATACATCATAAGTAGAAAAAGTGATTCAAACCATTAAAAAAAACAAAAGATTTTGTAGCGATTATACATATATAGACAATAATCTTGTCCATTGTTAAATGATATTATTCAACTTCGAAAAAACATTTTGTGAACATGATAACAATTCACACAATAATAATATTACAATATCGCCATACTTCCCTAAATACACTTGCAAATATAAGCAGATTCTTGCATACAAATTTTTTGATGCAGGTAAATCATTTTATTAATAAAACTATAATAAGAGTATTAAGATCTGTAAACATTCAGAATGTATACAGGCGGATAAACTCTTGTTGGTGTTTAGAGATATCAACTGCTTTTTACTAAAGGGTTCCTTTTGTTGTTCCTTCGATGATAAAGAGGAATAAATTATATTTTTACACATAATTTGGATGCTGAGAGAAATTGCTTCTATTTGCTGTAAAATGCTATTATATATATATATATATATATATATATATTGACATATACAGATTTCTCAATTCATATACTTTAAGAACTAATAAGAAAACTAATTAAATATAGGATCTTACTTTGGGGAACAAAATTCTGGATTTTATCCTATTATCTGGTAACAATAAATAGTCATATATTTTTCTGGAGTATTATGAAATATTATTTATGTATATCATGATGATTAATATATTATATTTTAGGTATTTTCTTTTTCTTTTTTCTCACAGTAATAGAATTTTGATTCTCAAAGATGTTGAGGAAAAATCAAATTTATTATAATGACATTAAAGAAAATTTTCTATTATGTTTTAGACCGATATTTTTTATAATCATTGCTACGTTCTCAATATATATAAATTGTAAATTGCTTAACGAAAAATTTCATTCAAAGATAAAAAAAGGAAAAACATATTACAGAATTTAATATAATAAAATACAAATGATATTACATTTATTTTCATACTTCCTATGTATATTTTTAAACAAATATAAGTGAGAACAGGTATATAAATAATAATAATAATAATATATCTTTATCATTTATTTGCATAAAGTATTTTTCTTTTTTTAGCAATTTTTTTTTTTTATATATATGGGAGATTAGATAATTTTAAAATAATAAATTAAATTGTTATGTAAGATAATTATTTTTTAAATCAATACGTAATCATCTAACAACATTTTTTAAGATCTGTATATTTTGATCTATTATAATATTGTTATACGTAATAATAGGTCATGGGAACAAAGATAGGTTTGCATAAAATTACAACCTTATATAATCTAAATTGCATGCAAAATAAGTCACGCGAAGTTAGGTTAGATTTTTAAATTCCTTTAAAATTCATTAAAAACGATATAAAAAATAATATCAAATCATTTATTATAGCATGATATTTATTGAAATGATCATTAAAAAATAAATATTAATCGTATTTAATATTATTTTTTAAATTAAAAATACGTGCGAATGTTCGTCGCCATTTTTAATTTCTAATATTGGCGGTAAGCAGTAAAGTTAAAGCTGATAGGTCGAAGATCAATTCACTTTAAATAAGTACTTACGACATAGTAAATTAAAGAGGGAGACCTTGTGGCAAGTTCGTCTCTGATTGTTCTTCCATACATTTATTACATACGTCCTATGACCGAATTCGTACGGACACGTTAACATCTGGTCTTCAAAATTTTTTTCTATTATTATATTAAATATTTTGTATAGTTCCATCATCATTTAATCATAAATTTTAACAACAAATATATAGAAGAAAAATGGCGCCTAAAACAAAAGAAGTACCAAAAGAAAATATTCAAATACCTTCGAGAGGTATTAATGCTATTTTATTAGGACCACCTGGTAGCGGAAAAGGAACACAGGTATAAATTATTATTTATTATTTTGTTCATCATCATGATATAACAATGAATATAATAAAATAATCTTTTGGATTATAGGCTCCTTTATTGAAAGAAAGATATTGCGTTTGTCATCTATCTACGGGAGACATGTTAAGAGCTGAGATAAATTCTGGCAGTGCTCTTGGTAAAGAAGTTAAAAAGATTATAGACGAAGGGAAATTAGTTAGCGATGATCTTGTAGTTAGTATGATCGATTCTAATCTGGATAAACCCGAATGTAAACGTGGTTTTCTTTTGGATGGCTTTCCAAGGAGTGTTCCACAAGCTGAGAAGGTAAATTTAAATAAAATAACTATTATTAATTTATATATAATGAAAATATCAAAAATATATACAAGGTGACTAAAAAATGTAGTTTGGTACTTGAAGGGCATATATTACTTGTTATACTAATCACAAAGAGAAGTCAAAATTCTGTCAATATAAGTCATAAAATTAAATGTTATTCTACAATATCAATTTTTATATATTTAGGTTACTTCATTTTCGTGATTGTATCATTTTATTTTTGATATAGATAAATATAAGTTCAAGGTTCTAAAAAAGATTATTATGTACCAATGTCAATAGAGGTTATTTTGACACTAACATTGGACAGCAATGTCCTAACATGCTAGGACATTGTTAGCACATTGCTAGCATTAAACTTTTGATGACTATAGTCATCAGTAGTATTAAAAAGATTAAAAGTAGATATTTAATCTTTTTAACTTGCTAACTACACTCGTACGTATAAATATATCTAATAATTATTGTATTTATGCAGTTAGATTCAATGCTAAAAAAGAGAAAAACAAAACTCGACGCTGTAGTTGAATTTGGAATTGATGACAAATTATTGATAAAAAGAATCACTGGTCGTTTGATACACACTGCAAGTGGTAGATCGTATCACGAAGAATTTGCACCACCAAAAAAACCTATGACAGATGATGTAAGTAATTTGATTTATTTGAATATTAATGAGATACATATGTCATTTATATCACTTAATGAATTCGCATATATAAAATAATAATAATTTATTTATTAACAGGAAACTGGTGAACCTTTAGTTAAAAGATCGGATGATAATGCAGAAGCTTTAACAAAACGATTATCCGTTTATCATACTCAAACGCAACCACTGGTCGATTATTATGCTTTGCAAGGTATTCATTACTATATTAATGCAGCACAATCAAGTGCTAAAGTTTTTGAAGATATTGATCGCATATTTTTGAGAGCTATTGATCAAGATCGGAAAAAGGTTTTTTTTATAGATTCTTTTCATAGATTACTTTATTTCTATATACGCACACACACACACATACACAATACATACACAACAGAGACACATAAACATCACATGGGAACAGATAATATTCCAAATAATATTACTTACATTATATTTAATAATTTACTTACTTTTATTGTTTTGTCAATTTATTATTGATATTAATTTTGGAATATAATTGGGGTTTATTAAATATGTTTATTATCTACTTGTTTTCAAAGTAGTTTTTAGTAATATGGTAAGAATATTATGTATATGTTGTGTACCGTATTAATTAAATATCGATTAAATAATATCATTGAAAATAATCTTGATAGCAATATGTAAAAAAAACTATGTAAGAATAATATATCATAGAAAATTGAAATAGGATGATGTTGATTATAATGATGACGATAATAATGATGATAAAACAAGGCACTATAAAATATGTTACAAAATAGGATTTATGATTTTAAAGTCACAAGAGCACAGATAATGTTTTTATCGATAAATATAGTTAAGGATACATAATGGTTACTAACAAAAATTTAGTACGTAGTTAAAAACATATAATACAAATGAAACTATATTTACATGTATATATTTTAAGCAAGGAAATATCACAGTACGATATACATCTTGTATATTAATACTTTTGTTTCTCTTTTTAATTGTAGTATCTTTTGTAAATCAAATTTTTATTTATTTACTTTATATACATATAGATTAACGTTTAAATATAATATTCTTTTGAGTATATTGCATTGATATTGAAGATTTGTGAAAGATACAATAACAATATATTGCAAAAGTTTGATTTTCACCAACTTTTAGAATCACCTAATATTATTTAAAAAATATATATATATATATATATATGTATATAATTTCAACAACAAAAATATGCATATATTATATACAAAAAAGGAAAAATATTCTATATATATATATTTATTTTTTATCAACAATATATATATATATATATATTAATATAAATAGTAAACACACATAACGTCAAATAATAAACGTTATATAAATACGTATAAGACATATATATATTTATATGTCTTATAACAATAATAAAAGAAAATAAAAATTTATCTATTAAAATTTTGTTCTCAAATGAAAATGTAATATCAATAAAAAATGTAATGCTACTTGAATCATTAAGATTATTTTATATACGCACATTTGATAACGTCTATATGTGATCATATTAATTCTTGCATTTATTTTAATAATATAGTAGTTTAAAATTGATTTTAATGTTAATTGTAATAAGAGACAAATTAATTAATAATACACATGTAGGAAAAAAATAGAAAAAAGAAATAAGCCTATATATATACTATATACTAAACGCGTAATTATATTACAAAAGACTATAAATAAGACATGTATCATAGGTCAAAATCTATTTTACGCAATTGAAAGTAAATTACAACGTACTAAACAGTACAATGTTACTGCCTACATGTATACTACCTACAATGTTACAATATATTTGCTCGAAATATGTTTATTTTAAAAGTGTTATTAACACGTTGCCGCACACTTTTAATTTGACGATCGTGCTTAGAAATACGAAGATCGGACGGCTATAGCCGTCATTTGCGGCAACGTGTTAAAATGTAACTTTCTTTTATTTTTGATAAATTATGGTTGATTGATGCTACGTTAGGATCGTTTTCAAAAACAATTTAAAGATTAATATTATGTATGCATAAATTGTGCTGAGCTAGCTTATATCAAGCTCAAGAATTTGTTTTTGGAAAAAAATGCGAGTCTAAATAGCTGAAACAGTTGATCACTGCCCTACTTTTTATTTCAAGTGACTACGTCACACAGATATTTGTTTTATTGGCAGAACAAATTGAATCAATTAATCCAATAAATGAAACACAAAAAAACAGCATAATACAAGGAAAATAAAACATAATCATTGTAATCATTGGCATAAACGTTTAGATATTATTAAATACTATTTATTAGTTGTAATAACACATATGTAATAAAACTATTGTATTGATAAGAAAGTAATTTCGGTTTTGTAGTGTGAAATAAAAATACATTTTTTTTATACAAAGAATAAACCTTAATTATATGTATATATAATATTTTCCATTTTGTTTGATGATTTTTTGTCATTTTTTTCTGGCAACTTCATGATCACGTGCTGATAGTACTTTTGGTTCTTATCAGTAAAAACTGTATTAAGGTCATTATCATTAGTGATTTTTCGTCATCAGAATTGAGTGTTTAATTTTTTTTTGAATATTAAAATTGACTCTAAATTGACAACTGCAAACAAAATAATGCACAATTTTCTTTTAAAGTAAACTACATCAAATATCAAAAGGAAAAAATTATAGCATTGACAGAAGTCCTTTGAGACAAACAATTTTGGTAAAAATCAAAATTACTTTTTTGCTAATATAATATATTGCTAATTGAGTTTAAATATAAGTTGGAAACATATTATACAAATGATATTATTTTTTTGTTATCTAGTAGAGAACTTTGTTCATTATGCGCATGCGCAATAATTCTTAATTACAGTAATTCCCAATCTCATACTAAAAACATACTATTTAGAGGTTAAGGTAATGAGAAATTTATTAATTAATAATTATAATCTTTCAAATTTCAAATAATTTTTCTATTGTATTATTTAAATATATTACAGTGCAGTTTTTTTTTATAATTTTTGATTTTATTTATACATTGTATTATACTTTTGTTGTCTTATGATTGTATGATTTAAATTTATGTTTAATAACCTGCATATATAACATCTGGCGCACAAGAAACAAAGTAATTTCCTCTAATAAGTTTCGAACCTCGCATTAGAAGAATTGAAAAGTTTGTAGTCTCACATGAGCAGGATTGAAAAGTTTTGAGCCTAATAAGGTGTGGAAAATCATAAAATTCAAGACTTTTTCAACCCATCTCATACGTTAGGTTCAAAATTTTTCAATCCACCCATTTATTTAATGGGGTATAATGTACAAATAATATTTCCATGTATAAATAATATTCCAATAAGTGGAAATATTATTTCCAACACAAAAACCAGGTCCCATGACTAAGGGTAATAGAAAGAATAATTTTTCAATTATTAGCAGTTTTATATCATTTTGAGATAGTTAAAAGAAAATTGGTAAAAAAAAGCTACTGAAAATACAATACCTTTGATTTATGGTGTTTCAATAATGCCAACAACAAATTAGAAATAATTGATCACTTTGAAAGTAATGTTAATGTTAACAGAATATAAATTACTAAGAAGCAGTCATTTCAATTTATTCAGTGATATGAAAATTTATGTTAAAAATGAAAGTTATATATACATATGTTTGTTAATTAATAATTATTTATAAGATTTCTTTTACAAAAAGTCCCAACTGCATTATTGATCCCAAGAATTTCGTAATTTCCTCAGCATTAATTAATTAGTAATCCAACTGTACATTTCAACTATCTTTATATTATATTTTTCTCACATTGTTTTATCATAAACATAATAATAACATAAAGAAGAAAAAAAGGAAAGAGAAAGACCATTTAAGAATGAAACAAATGTACATTGATAAAATAAAATCAAATTATGTATGTATAGTTTTAGCTTACAATGTATATTTAACTTTGAAAATGATAGTTACGTTATATAACATTGGGAACTTTGCACATTTAGGAATACTCTTGTCATCCATTTATGTTCCATAAAGCAATACTCTGCCATTTTGAACGTAATAGATGTTGTCAAAAGAAGAAAAGGTAATTAACTTAGATAATTTGCTAGATAGGAAATACTTTGGTGGTATCGTCTATTTGAAAGTGTTCTCAATGACGATAACAAAATACTACATTTTTTTAATTTGTTTTCTATCTCTCTTTCTCTTATACACATATGCATATTTTTTATTTTTTTCTCGTAAACATACTCATACGCATACGTATACATATATTCATACTCGCACACACATACGCACACACACACACACCTCTCTCTCTCTCTTTCTGTCGCCCACATTTACAGCAAAATTATTTCTTTAAAATAAACAATGATGATGGAGTAAAAAGACTACTTTTACATCGTAAAGTCATAAGAGAGTAGAGCGTCTCTGTGTACAAGTGGGATGCTCGCCCAAAATTATTTTAAATGGAAGCATTAAAGATTTGCGACGCGATAAACTCTCTTATGGCTCCACGCCGCTCCTCCTCTGATCGTTTTTTAATAGATCAGGCTAATGGAGCTATTGCATCTTTGATTTATTCATTATCTTTTGATTTGTTTTTGTTGTTTGCCTTTTCTTCTCCAACGAGAAGGAATGATAAAAAAAAAAGACGTTCTTCTCCTAATTTAAATAATTTTTCTTTTAGAATTGATGCTTATGATGTAATATATTAATATTTTATTTATATAAGCATCTTAAAAGGTATAATAGACCAGAGACATTTTTTAATTTTCTAATATTATAAATTATTTTGCTCTAAAATTCTTTTTTTCTAATTTGATTGTACGTTCTTTTCTCTTTAAATTTTGTTTTTTTCTGTCTTGTTGGTTAACGTGATGATTTGAATTGATTTTAAATCTATTCATATGGAAGAACGAAAAGTAAATAATAGAGATATGTACAAAGAAACAAAAAGTTAAAATAAGAAAAAGAAGGATAAAAAAAAGAAAGAGAAAAGGGAAGGAAAGAAATTTTTCACTAAGAATCACTACGATGTAATCTCAAATCGGATACTAAACAAGTTCACTAGCTTACATATTTATTGAACAAAGATAATTCGATCCGAGTATCCTTGTTCCTTTTGCACTTTGAACGCGCGATTGTATTTTGAGTAAAGATAAGAAAAAAAATAATATAAAGAAAAAGAGGAGAAAAAGAGGAGAAGAAAAAGAAGAAGAAGAAGAAGAAGAAGAAAAAATAAATTCGCGCGTTCAATCCCGAAACATACATAATATAATATATATATATATATAGATAGATATATATATAAAATTAAATTAAATTATAGGATTAGTTAATGTTCTTTTTTTTTTTTTGTAACAATACATCACCAAAAATTAGTTGATCACTTTTAAACGTATCTAAGTAAGTAAACTTGACGTGAGAATACGAAGAAGAGATTCGAAAAAAATAAAGAAAAAAAATATTACAAAACAAAAAATAATAATAAAAGAAAAAAGAAAAGAAAAGAAAAAAGTTTTAGAAACCTAATCGTTTGATATTCGTCCTAACCACAAGACTGTTCAACCTACTTACAGGTTTTTCACCCTGCCAACTTTTGCTCTTAACACGGAATTGTTTAAGATCGGCCTCGTGATTTGGATCAGACATTGGTTTGTAACCTTGAGGAACACAAAGATTACGTTGTTCTTTGTAGAATTGTTCGTAACCGCCGTGTAAAAGATAAACTTCTGGATAATGAAGAGCAGGATAATGTTCTTTGTTACGTTGACGATCGATGTTTCGTAAAAATCGTGAAAGATTTGGTCCACGTTCCCAAGAAAATTCACAATGGAATACGAGAATACGTCGTTTGATTGAATTTGGTTGAATTTCTGGTATGTTTGTTAAGGGATCGAGTAAATGTTGTTCAATTAATTCTTTACTATAAAGATTAAGAGCTCCTTCGATGTGTCCACCATCGAATTCGTAGGGATATCGACAATCAACGATTACAAAGGAATCGATGTATTGTTTAAAATCACCACGCATCAGAGCAGCTAATGTATCTACAGAGATAGATTTAAGGTCATCGTGTCGACCCTCGGCAAGAGGTAGAATACAAGGTTTACTAAAATCACCGGTTAGATCGGCATCGGTCACACTACGATGTATCGCTGATTTGATCAAGGCATGCGCTTGGCTATCCTCAAATTTATCATCAAAAGATTCTTTCATCGAGACATTACAAAAGTCAACTTCATCCGTGATATCCTCTATGCTTAAATTAGATTTTTTGACTAGTTTCGTTTCGATATCCGTTACGTATGATGCCTTTTGATTCGATGATATTTCCAATTCTACATTCTCTGGTATATGTTGAAAATCAATCGATATTCTAGACCTTTTGCTTAACCGAGGACTAAGTGATGCCGGTGGTTCTGATCTTTTATAAGATCTTACTGGTTGATTTGAGGATGAATCCATGATACTAGAATACGACTGTGTGCGGGATTGTACATTTTCATCGAAAGAAAGTTTACGAGTTGAACAGGTTGTTGATGGTGAACGAAATAGACAGGAACGTACTTTCGATATCGATGATTGTGGACTAGTTCTGTCATTTTGAAGTGATAAAGAACGACGAAAGGAACGTTTTACTTTTGTACGTGGATATTCTGGGGTTGTTATTATTGCATATTTCATTATTTCTGATCCAACAATGCTACCAGAGAGAAGACTCGTCAAACCGTTTGGTAAATGGGTTGCCTCATCCAGTGCATCCAAATCCATTAGATCGTTCAAGTCATCGTCCATACTCTCGTAACCCGATGATAAACTCCGAAAGATCATTGGATCCGTCACTAGTCCATGAGGTGATGATCTTATCGGAGATTGCATCGGACTTCGTTGATCAACAGACATACGCCTTGGTGCAACCCCAAGAGGTTCCGCAAATTGAAAACCAGTACGGTTATCTCTCTCGAGTAAATTAGTATTTCCATATTCTTTATCTTGATTGTTTGGGTCGCAATCTTCCAATGGAAAACGTGATTTTTTACTTACAGTCGTCTGTAATCAAACAATAATAATACTAATCAATATTTGTCTAGTTTATCATGTTCATTTTCTTTTTTTTTATTAATATTTGTATTTGTTAATATAATATTATTAAATATTTAATATATTATTTAATAATTGATATTAAATAAATAATTTAATAAATAAATTAATAGTTAATATATTATTAAATAATTAATTTTTCTATTAGGTGTAGAAATTAATTCTGTGCTTTGATATTAAATTCATTGCATCAAAATCGCCATTTTGTTTTTCTTTAAGAAATTCGGCACTATGTATATAATTATTTAATAAATAAATATTAAATTTATTTTTAAATAACACACAATTAATAATTACATCGAATGTTTATATAATCATTTTATTTTATTAATTAATGGTAATAATTAGAATGCATCAACTGTATGTATACTTGACGAATTTTCAAATTTATTTTACTCGAAAACAAATAATTATATAAACAAATTTGTATTCTAAATTTTCGAATTAGTTTCTCATGTTGATAATCCCCCTTCGTTTGTGTACTACCAATTACAGGATACCCTATGTATTTGATTAAGCTGTAAAATTTTGGTTTACTAAAAGAAAACAAGTAAAATATGCAGAAATATTTTATTTTTATTTTATTACATTTTAATATTATAAGGTGTACAATATACTACAAATTAAAAATTAAACATTGAGCATAAAATATATTTAAGATTTTAGTAATTATGTGGATTTTCTGTAATACAAATAAAATAATAGAATAAAGAACTATAAAAATATATATTAAAAAAAAAAAAAATATATAATTAGTATTTAAAATAATATTTTAGTATGTAAAATGATACTAATTAAATAAAAAATATTATACTTACGTAATAATGAAACAAATGTTCATATATATAGCGTGCATTTATTATATAAAATACATTTACACACATACACACACACATATGCGTTTATATATATATAATAAAAAATATTAATCAAATAAATAATTATATTTAAAAATTTTAAATTTTCTTCTATTGAAAATATTTAACATTAAATTTGTTTTTATTTTTTCTTTTTAATTAAATTATTTAATTTTTATAATCTAATCGAAATTAATTAAAAATTAAAAAGTTTATTTGTTTTATTTATTTAAAACACAAAAATGTTTTATTTTATTTTTAAGATTAAAATAATAACCGTATCGTATTTCCGTTTTAGAAAATTTAAAGTTGATTTAAAAATGTGAAAGAAAAATATATTTTCCGGTAGTTCGTGGATGCACCCGTCGATAAAGTGCAAGGTGTTGCGCATACGATTATGGAAAAATCTGAAAAGCTAACGGACCAACTGGAACTATGTCATTGTATGTTTATCAAAGCATATGTTTTACAGGATGTTTTAGAATAATATATTCTAAATTTAGTAGATCGAAAATATTTAATTGTAAGATAATCAAACAAGAAGAGACACATAATCAAACACCTTTTCCTAAAAAAATACGAAAGAAATGAAAGAGAGAAATGAAATAAAAGAAGACATAAAATAATCTTTTTTTTTTATTCAATTTTAATAACTAAAAATGAAATAAATACAATATTATGTATTAAAATAATTATTACAAAATTATTTCAATTTTTAAATCGCCATTATTGACTTACAAATGATCAAAATTCTAAAATCAATCGATTAATTCTTCGAAATATCTGAGAACTGTTGCGAACATCATCTAAGGGTTGTTATTTATTGAATTTGTTATTTTTAACATTTTTAATCAATATTTTAAATAAATGTAAAATATTTATAATAAAATACAAATCTTATTGTAAATATTGATCATTTATTTTACAAAATATTAATCAAATAAATAAAAGTAACGTTTTATCAAACAATTGATGATCCAAAGTACCAAAATGAACTCATATCTAAATTTGTAAAATAAAAATTAGTATATCTGTCCACTCGATTTAACAATTTGAAAAATTGTTAACAAATTTATTATCTTATTATCTCAATACGGGAATACTTCCGGTGGTACAGGGGGGGGCGGATATTCGATTAAGGATTAAATTCGAAAAAAAAAGGAATAACTGAGAGAGTCATTCGTCTAAAGATCTTGTCGTCTATCTAGGATCTTTCGGATCTACTGATGCGACTGAAGACATTTATTTATTTTGTTCTTTTTTTTTTCTAAAGATATCACTATGACAAAATGTCTCAGAACAGGACAGCTGTATTTTACAACGGCACATTGAGTCGTCTTTAATCTAAAGTACGTTTATTTAGAATTTAGGATAGACTTCGATTATCACCGAATCTATCACCGAATCTATCACCGAATCTATCTCCAAACGGAAATTGAATGTAAAGTCGAGTGATACGATTTTGCATAAACCGGATAAATAAAATATGGAAAAGTGTACGGTAAAATATCAAATTTTAATTCGAATTCGTTATTTCATTAAAAAAAAAAAATAAAAAAAAAAAATAAAACGAAATGAAACGATTCAAATGCATGTTGTAAAAAAAAGATTCGTGAGTCGATAAGTTAGAAAATTTTCTTACCTTCTGTGGGCTAGCGATAACGTTTCGGTTAATAGTTCCATTTTCTTTGTTGGTAGATGGCGATATGGTGTCGAGACTGATAATCCTTCGTGCTGCCATGCCCACTAATCTTCGTCCTTTTTGTTTAGGAGTTAACTCCTTTTCCGGCGTACCTCTAATTCTAAATACATTCTTGAAAAGACTGTAATTAAAAGAAAGAAAGAAAATTTTCCTTAATTAATGTACGTAAGTAAATTATCGAATATAAAATAATATAAATAAGATGTATAAATACAAAAACAAAACAAAAAAATTAAAAATAAATAAATTAGAAAACGGCGGGAAAATTACGACTCGACCAATTAACCTCTAAACTATCTAAATTTATCAAAAAAAAAAAACAAATTAATTAAAAGAATAAAAGAAAATAAACAATTTTTTTTGCAATACCTTTTCAATTTACTAACTGCATCAATAATCTTTAAAACTGTGTGCTATACTAATCCAATAACTTGAGAAAACCATGAGATTAAAAAAAAAAAAAAGAGGGAGAGAGAGAGACACTAAAAAAAGAGCAAACAATACGTGCGAACAACAAAGCATGCCTGTGCATGCAAAGGAGTCGAGAGAAACAACGTCCAAGTTAAAGCAACGAGATGTCAAAAAAAAAAAAAAAAAAAAAAAGAAAAAAAAAATAATCTATGAAATTTATTAGGAATTTTTTAGTTTTAATTGTATTTAAGAAAAATAATTTTCTTTTCTTTTTTCTTTTACGAAGTAAAAATGTATCACACACAAGCATCATTGCTTCAAATATGTTCGCGATCTCTCGATGCTCCTTCGAAGCGTGCGTATTGATAACAAATCGGTAAAGCTACTCTTCCCACGTGTTCAAGTGCTATTACGATAATTGTTTTACGTTCGAAAAACAAAAACAAATTCTGCTTTATTTCGTTTTTATTTTTATCTAAAATGCTTTAGTCATTACCGAGGATTTTTTAGATCGAGATCCTATTCAAGTTGTATTATCCTATACGTATTGTATATACATTTGTATAAATAAATATATATGTATATATGTATACATATATGTATATATATATATATCTTCGATTTTCATTCAGAAACTTCACCGTCCTACTTTTTGGCCCTGACTCGTTCAATCGCTAGAACAAAATTCACGATTCTTTCGTGCCGAGAGTTGGCGCGCAACTGGCAATAATCGTCGAGTGGTGGGAGGTGAAGGGAGAAAGGGAGAAAGGAAGAAAGAAAAAAAACAAAGAGTTAGAGAGAGAGAGAGAGAGCACAGTGGAACGCGCGACACCACGCGAAGACGCGCGAACATTGACGACAAGTACCGATCGAACGCGCGAAACCAAATGACGCGAGTACCAATCAAATTTGCACAAATCGAACGACAAGTAACCAATCAAATTTGCTCAAAAATTTACACTTGTTTTTTTTTCTTTTATTTTATTTAATAATTAATAATATCAATTGTAAATCTTTAAGATGTTCAAATATAATTTTTGTAGACCATTATATATATATATATATATGTATTGTTATTATTAATATAATATATATTTTGGAACTAACAAAATTTTATTGTTGAATTTCGAACACGAGTAGTGTGTAGTAGAAATTTATTTTTAATATACGGGGTGTCTCAAAAATCTTTTTTACTGAGAAAATAAAAATAAAGTGATTAATTAATATTAGATTTATTCAATAGAATTATAATATTTTATTGTTCGTTTTAAGATACGAATTTTCTGTTACATGGTTTGGTTAGAAAGTAATGCCGGTATTTCAAATATTTGACGAAAAAGAATTTTTATGGTCAGTAAAAAGACTCTTGGGATACCCCTTATTGATCAAGAATTTCTATTTTTTTCTCCATTCTTCCCCCTCTTGCTTTTTTCACATCACAATGTTAAAAATCCGTATAAAATTGAACGAGAATAGAAAAATCGCACAAACTCTTCGCATTTCCAATTTACTTGGAAATTTACTTCGAAACTAATAAAACTCGTTCACGACACTGCACTGTACTGATAAATTAGAATTTGATGAACTGTGCTTTCTTTCTTTCGTAGTATAACGACTTATAAGATAGGGAATGATATAACACGATACAACAGCTCGGTAATAGAATTTCTTATTACGATTTGTAATCGAAAAGCTATACCTTGCACATTTACACACTTCACAATTTTCCATATTTATTTTTCCCATTTTTTTGGCTTCTCTTAACATATTTTTTATCTTCAATGTTGTTAAAGTAAAAACATAATTTAATATTGTAATTAATAATAAAAAGTTTGACTTGAATAAACTGTGAAATATTAGACGAAATGAAATCGTTCTTATAGCACTTGTTGCACGAACTAGTAGCATACATATACGCACGATGGTAGAATTCCGTTGCAAGTGGGAAAGAAAAAAACTAAGCAGAAAGAGAATAAAAAAAAAAAAGAATTGAGAAGATAAATTTAAGCGAAACGATGTTGCTTGCCCGGGAGACGCCGAACGACTGACTGAAAGTCGTGCGCGCCGGGAGAAACTAACCAACTTCGTGCAATGTGCCTCACCTTTTATAAGGAACTTCATTCAATGGTAGGGATAGAAAATAACCAATGGCAAGGGCCGGTGCCCTTAATCCACAGGGCACACCGTATTGGAGCACCGAGAATGCACGGTAACTTCTTTACGGTACTCGCTGTGGGGGGGCTATGGTTGCTGCACCGTCTGACCTGTACATTCGAACTGCTGCACGTGCAAATACAACCAAACCAAGACGACCCTTTTCCCTCCCCCCTTAATCCCTTTTCTTTTTTACTTTCGAAATTGACTGCCCGTTTTCTCAATTCTTTTCGATCTTCGATGAACTTGCTTGTTATGTTTATAAACAATTTATATTTAATATGTAAAATCAAAAAATAGGATGTGTAACAAAATGACGGAATTATCCTTGTTCAATTTAGTCTAAAAAAAATAAAAATATTGTAGATTTTTCTTTAGATTTGTTTCGAGATAAAAAGCAAAAATAACAAAATTAAGCCGACCTTTTCCCTTCCTTCTAACCGAACTATGGGGGTTAGTACGTTAAGATTTGTAAATTTTAGAAATACAAGTCACACATATAACAATCGTGTAAAAGGTAATTGTTTGATTTCTATATTATGACCATTCATACTATATTTGGAATAGTTCATAAACAAATGCGATTTTAGGAAATTGAAGCATATCATTTTAAATAATTATTAACATATTATTTAAAAACTTAATTTGAATTATGCTACCTCATCTGCATGGTGAAGATAAGTAAGTAGAAATGTACAAAATTGCAGAAACTTTGAAAACAGATTTAATCTTCAAGCTCACCGTGTCGTTCGTAAAACAAAGTCACCGTTTAATCGAATAATTAGACTACATATTTATAATTAATAAATAAACATTATTATTATTATACTATATGATATTATTAGTAACAAATCGGAGAATTAATTTGTGTTAAAAATAATAATAATTATTTATTTTTTATTAGTTTAAGTAAAAAGCTTTCAACACACACATTAATGTCCTTAAAATGAAAAGTCTTTCAAGCGTGGTTCGAGTCTATTCATTCGTGTTTTCCTTTCTATCCTACATCTTGGAAATCCATGTCCTAGATGCACTGACTGCACTCAAGAATGGATGCTATGCAGGTACCTCTAGACCCACTTTTTTCTATTCTTCAGAATCAGAATGCTTCACCTGACGGTTATAACCACCCTCGCATATTTCATTTCAAATTTTCACGCATCAAATACTCAACCTTCACAAGGTTAAAGTATAAATACTGAAGGTTACAAAATTACCATTTTTTATCATTTAATGAAATAAATGAAATATTTTTTTGAAAATATAATTTGGGTTCAATTTAAAACTCTGACACAAACTTTAGATTAATTATAACATCATTAGTTTCAGATTATTACGAAATAAATTTACAAAAACTTTGTATACAGTGACATGAAGTTATCAAATAACGATAGATGAAATTTCAAAAAAAAAAAAAAGAGAGGAGTAAAATGGATGTTGCATCGACACACATTTTCGCACGTGCTAAAGTTCAAGATATCAAATAATTTCTATTTAATTGTAATTTAATATTTTTAAATAATATTTTTAATATTAAATATTTATAATATTAAATATAATATTTAATAATATATATTATTAATAAATTATAAAATATTTATATAAATTATATTAATAAATATTTATTATAATATTTAATATTTAATATTATATTTAAATAAAACATTTAAATATAATAATATATATAATATAATTTTTATAATATTATATATAATATTTTAAATATTTATAATAATTTAACAGTACTTTAAATAGGTATAGAATTGCATCTGTATTAAATAAGGGTTGCGTCAGAGTTGTGTACACAATTTTTTTTTTATATTTTGCAAATTGGATAAAATAAAACAAATATATATATATATATATATATATATATATATATATATATATATATATATATATATATATATTACGATTTAATAATTATATTTTAATTGTATTAAACTTAAATTAAAAATATAAAATTATTATTTAAATTGATTACAGATACATAAAGATAATTATTATAAATTTATTGATTACTATTGAAAAATATTGACCCACCAAATATCGACAAATAACTTAACAGGATTTCTCTATAAAAAAAAAAAATTTTTTTTCAATGATCATCAATAATTTTCATAAAAGAAGATACAGCGAGGATAAATAAAAAGAAGAAAATTTCTCTAAAAGGGCGACAAACCGCAACGACAGCAACTTCCGATCGCATCTGTTGCAATCAAGAAAACTATAGAATAAGAATAAGAATAAGAAAAATAAAATAAAGAAGAATAAGAATAAGAATAAGAATAAGAATAAGAATAAGAATAAGATCGGCGAACAAACACTTGCCATAGGGGTGTCCATTTATTATTTGAAATCGCGTGAAGAAAATTGGACGTGCAGATTTCTTCTTCCCCTTTTACTCTCCCACCATCATCATCCATCTTACTTCTTCATCTTTTTCTTTTCTTCTAATTTGACCCCACACGGGGAGAGGTCCAAGATGCGTCCAACGTATTTATTGACTTATGTAGTATGTGCATGTCCTCCTGAGGAAAGAA
Organism: Polistes dominula; assembly: GCF_049000335.1. Taxonomy (NCBI): domain Eukaryota; kingdom Metazoa; phylum Arthropoda; class Insecta; order Hymenoptera; family Vespidae; genus Polistes; species Polistes dominula. Next base: position 7,418,591 of record NW_028301152.1, on the reverse strand, counting down.
ATCAGCTGTCGTTTGACTTAATCGGGGACCCCTACTCGGCTGTTTTCTTTGAACCCCCGTTAGTTCTTTCGCGCTTACGATTGTTCCATACTCGAGAGGGTGTACTCCTACAATGGTTCCTTCCGTCCAAAGAGTCACCAACCTTCCTAAACTACCCCCCATCGTATAACTTTAAACGGCAAACCTTTGATATAGATTTCACACATATGTGTCACAGACATGTACACACATATATACACGCCAACATATATTTATTCTTATTTTCTTTGATGATGATGATGATGACGTAAACGACGACGAAGACGACGACAACGACGTCGAGTACGATGACGACGACGACGACGACGTTATGAAGTCAATGTCATAGAGGGGTAGTTCAGCTGCTTTCTGTACTGCATGAAACTACTAGGGGTGGCAGGGGTCGGAGACCCCCTCGTAGTACAGCTGCCTCCTCCTTCTCTCGATCGCGTTCACCTTCGACGATTTCTCCTCTTCTTATTCTTTTTCTTTGCCTTTAACTTCGCATATGTCCAATTTATTATAGTACCCACAGACATTGACTTCTCATCGAAATTATCTTGACCGCAGACTCTTTCGGACAACGTTGCTATCCGTCATGAAATCTTTTATTATAGGTTTTCGTTAAGTTTATACAATATATTGTTTATCTATATAATTATTTTAAATAAATAGTATGAATTATTATTTATCAATTTTATAGTAATGGAATTGTGCACAAATATTTGGATTTTTAAAATACTAAATTTATATATTATATAATTAATATATATTAATTATTTAATTGTTTTTTTAAATTATATAATTATAAATTTATATATTATTTATATAATAATTATATAATAAATTAATATATAAATTATATATTATATAAATAATATGTAATATAAAATAACATTATATATAAGAATAAATATTGTCTTTTTAAAAATATATTTAATAATAATTTAATTATATTTAATAATATATTAATTAAATTAATATTAATTAATTTATATGTAATAATTATTTTTTTTATTATTTTTATTTATTTTTAATTTAGTATTTTTTTATTTATATTATATATAATAATTAAAAAATAATATAATTATTTTTAATAATATTAAATTTATATAAAATTAAATTATTATAAAATTTATTTTTAATAATTAAACTGTAGAAATATTTTTCGTTGATAAAAGGATAAACCAATGGAAAACTATGATAAAAATAATTAAGTTAGATGCTTAAAAATAGAGTCAAAAAAATAGATAGATAGATAATGTTTTGCCAGATCCTGTCACCTTTTGAAATCATTTTTTTTTGAAATCTCTATGAATTGTGAACTCTCTCATTCATTCATTCCTTCTTTCTCTTTCTCTTAAACTCACTTACTTTCTCCCCTTTTTCATACTCTCTCTCCCACTTACTTTCTCTTATTCATTTCATCTTATTTTCTCACTCACTCTATCTCTCTCTCTCTCTTTCTTTCACACACCTCTTACTCACACACATTTTCTTTCTCTCTTACTCTTTTGAATTTTGTTTTATTCATTCTATCTCTTTTCGTATAAATAGTACATTTCTTTCTTTCCCAAGACGAGACGATACGTCCCTGCGTACGACTTTGATTTTTCTGTGAGAAAGAGTGCAGATGGTTGCGAGCATTGTAAAAGTCGGCGCGTGCCAAGGGTGTCGATCGTACGCTCGGAGTAACAGCACTACGAAGGGATGCGTTTTGCTAAGGGAGACCCAAAGGTAGTTGCCCCGACGATACATACACGGTCATATGTGTTGTTACCATACCAGAGAAATTTATCCACGTGCGGGCACCGCTAAGTGCATGTTCACATCCTCCCTTTTTTTCTCATATCTATGTATTTTGTATAAAATTATGGAAATCGAATTCTTTTTTGAAATAAATTCAAACCACAATATTCAATTAGATTCTTTCAAATGTTGCTATCGAAATTAACCATGTATAGTTTAGATATTTTTTTTGATAATAATATAAAAATTAATGTAACTAGAAATAATTAAAAAACAATTTATAATCACTAACGTTACTATTAATTCGTAAAAAATTATACTTTGTGTTATATCATTACTTTTATATTATTAGTAATTAGGTAAATATAAATTTATTTCTTACCTTCTTTTTTAATTAATTTAAATTAATTTTTTATAAATCAAATCTGTTATTATTTGAATCGTTTTATTTTGTCTTTGTCTTCAAATATTTGAAATATCTTAAAATTAACCTAAAAATTTGTTAGTTTTACTAAAATGACAATATAAATAACAAATGATAATTAATGACTCCGCAAATCCCAATTAACTGGTTAAACATAAAACAAAAATATTTAAATATCTGTATATAATTTTAAAATTATACAAGATTATAAAAGAATTAATATAAACCAATATTTTACATCATTTGTCATTTGCACAAATACAATGTTTTAATATTAAATACTCTTTAAATGATTATAATATCATATTATATATATATATACCACGTGTATATTATATACTTTATCTATTGGAGTGTGTGTAATATTGAATACTCAAAAAATCATTAATTCAAATCAGAAAGAGGTTATGTTAAGCTGTAGTGGTATATGATAAATGTATTAGTAAAGTTGGGCGCGTATTTTCTCATAAGTTCGCGCACGTGTTACAATACTGACACAGGTACAACAACGAAGATCTGGAGTATCGTAGTGCTTGTGCGTTTTCTGAAGGTATGATGAGGTATACGACATATGGGAAAGGACGATGTCTCCCTTCGATCGAGTGTAGGGAGCTACTTATGCAATACCTGCACTTATCGCGGTTCTCAAATCGAACTAATAAAATTCTACTTTTATTTATTATATATATTATTCTCTTTATTATAATTTTTATTATTATTGTTTATTAAATTTTTAATATTAATTGTAATATTTATCATATAATTTATATAAATTATATATATATTGAACATTTATTTTACAAAATAGATTTTATTAATTATTAAAAAGATTGATCAAATAAATAAGAATATTTTCAAAATATGCTTCGAGGTTCATCAGATATCGATCAATTTGCATATTGATTACAGATATTGATTTACAAAAAGACTATTTTAAAATAAATATATATAAAAACATTTGATAAAACCCGTATTATTTACGATAGAAGATAATCCAGTCGAGACAATCTCTTAAGAATATTGTGGACAAGCCTCATCCGTTTTTAATTTATTTTTTATTGATTTCTCTATTCAATTATTTATATAAAATAAAATATTCATACCTATATATTCCCCATTTTTTTTTAACAAAATACTAATTAAATAAATATATGCTTTAATAGCATTCATTTTTTAATTCTAACCTCTAAAATAATACAATCTAAGATATTCCAATTGATTCAAATTTGATTTCATACTTTTTTACTCTATTTAATTATTTCAATTAAACAATGATCATTTATTTAACAAAATACTAATCAAAAAAATAGAAATATTTTTAAAAACACGCTTCGATAGCACCCATTCTTCATTTATTACGATCAAAGATCACCTAACCAAAAGAATCTCTCAAATACACAATAGAACAGTCTCGTCCGGTTTCAATTCGTCGTTGATGTAAAAAGCATTTGTCTACCTGAACTACTATCCATGTAATCATATGCACGTTCTTTTTTATCTTCTCCCTCAGGATATAGGTATGTTTAGAAGACCGGAAACGTTCTGAAGGTGTCGGATGAAGAAGAACCACAAACCAAAACGAAAGTAACAGACGAAAACGAAAATGACAATAAAGAAGACAAAGATTAATAACAATAGGTGAAATAATTACAGCAATGATAACTATGACGATGATAATGATGATGATGATTTTGAGCATTGACGGTAAACAAATTTGTTTGCAAAAATAATGACAACGATGACGAGTATGTTGAAAATGACGAAAATTACGTCAACGACAAGGACGACATATAGACGACGAAGACGGGAATGTCGTAACTGTAAGTCTCGAGACAAACGGGACACCTTTTGCAGCTTCCTAAACGGGATCATCATCTGTTCCTTCAGGATTCTCCACCCTAGAAGGTACCCTGCCCCGTTTCGCGCTATTCTTACCGATACAAACGCAGCCGCCGCAGATGTGGGACTTATAGACAAGAAGAATTCGCAACAGCCAACGTGAAGGAAGAGTGAGATCGAGATGATCGTCGAGGGATGTTGATGATGAGAAGGGGAAGGGAAGGAACTTTCAAGAGCACAGGGGTAGAACCAGAGAAACGATAGGCAGAAGAGGGAAAGAAAAAAGTTGATCGACCTGGTTTTATGAAGGAATACTTTACTGGAAGGTAGCTTTTGAGTAAGTGAGATGAAAGATTCTCTCCTGTTTGGGATCTGGTAAAAAAAGTTTGAAATATTTTTGAATTTGTTCGGTACCTATTCCTTACGTAACTTATTTTATTGATTTTAACGATTTTTTTTTTATCAGAAAACTTTTTACGGATTCTGTTTTTACATGTCAAATATGCTAATCGTAGATATATGGAATTTATGGTCGTTAAATATATGTGTATGGACAGATATGTTCAACAAACATTTATAGGTTATCTCAATGGTTCCAACATTAATGAAACTTAAGTTCATTTACACTTGATATTCTTTTCTTTTTGTATTAGAGTTATGTTATTATTACAGGGAAGAAGGTGTTGATTCTATATGAACAACTGAACCGAAAATGTGGAATCAAATTTGTTAATATAAACCTTTTGTGTTCAATAAAAATAAGTTTGAATATTTGTTAAATATACGAGCAACACTTGAGCTTGCAACCCTGCAAACTTAAACCTTCTTGTGGAACCCTATAAAATATAAAAAATTTCGTAAAACAAAGACTACTAAATGTAATATTAATTTTTGATTTATTTAATATTAAAAATGAAGATCAATTAAAATATTTATTAAGACGTGTAATTAAATGTTGTTTATTATGTGCATAAGCAATAAACGAATGCTTGCACGTAATTGACATTTTTTGTGTACAAAATGCAATTCTCGCGTCTTCAGTTATGTTAATAAAATATCGTTTGATAGACAATGTTGATGCTTTGATCGAGGAAACATGAGTATCGGTTATTGATCAATTATGTTTAACGAATTTTATGTTCAGCATTATTTTATGAACTTACTCGTGTTTCGTATGTTCCGAACGATATATTTTTTTCCTCTTTATAGCTTGCTTTATAACGGTTTTATCGTACGTCCCCTTCGGCCCAGTTATCAATGCCGTTACGAACAAGATAACGATTTGCAGATATGCTTACACTTTTAATGTTTATAAGTAACGGTAATTCATCTTTACTTTTGATGGATAAATTTTTATTTTATGGTTATTATCATGAATGATTTCAATAATCATTCATGATATCTTTGTCAATGAGATTTACTTCGTTTTAGATTATTTTCATTTTTTCAGACAAATTTTCATTCGAAGAGAAATTTGTATATTTTATTAAAAAAATAATAACAAGGGTGTATTAAATTGTCATAAGTGTAATACATTTAGTACTTAAGGTTAAGTATAATTTTTTATTTTATTATTATTATTTATACTATTAAGTAATAGATATTTTACTACAAAGTAATAATGCAAATTTTTGAAAATTTAGTAATAAGAAAAATTATTATTCCTGTAATATTTTTTTATTTTAACCCACCCCTCTACCGTTTAAAAATTAAAATAAATATTTATTTGTATTTATTTTTTATTATTTTAATTTTTAAATATTTTTGGTTTAATTTTTAAAAATAAAATATTTATAGTTTTTATATTAATGGATATAAATATTAAGCAATTATATTACATACTATTGGGTTGATAACTAAGTCATTGCTAATTTTAAAAAGCCACCTATCGACAAAATTTGCAATTAATTACTTGTCATTGCAATATTTAAATTAAATGTCTAGTAAATTTTTTTACTAATCTGTACATAATATTGATTATATGACATATTGATATTTTATTAAAATATTTAAAAAATATTGTGACCTTATAGTCAGGTTATGTTAGATAATTGCAACCTTTAGTTTGATTCTTCAATTCTTACCCACATCAGTTTTATTGAAATGAAAAAGAATCCTGAAAGAGAAGCTGAATCAAATAATTCGACTTTAAAGTGTGGGTGAAGTACATCACGTGCCAAACGGCAGCTGCCAAAGTCAAAAAGTAAAGTTCCCTTCATACAACATAACCTATCACGTAAGTGTGTATTTATTTGTTTCGTAGAAGTATTTATGACCGTTATCCCGCTTATCAATATTCTCAAATTTCTTTACAATATAAATATCCTATACAACATCCTATGTATATAAGATCAACATATATTTGTATATACATGATAAAACATACAAATCAATGATTACCAAATGAAAGGTACATAGATATCAAAACAACAATTGTTTTAAAAAATTAAATCAGTGTAATAATATTTATTTGTTAAATAACGTAGATTTAGATAAGTTTTAATTAATGCAAAAATAAAATAAAATTCTTAAATATTATTATTTCTATACAGGAGTACATAATAGGAGTGTAATGGGTTACATAATATGATTGTGTATATATAATATATATAATATATAATATATTTATAATTTATAATATTATAATATATATTATATATTATATTAATATTAAAATATTAATATTATTTAATTAATAATATATAAAATTATTTTTATATTAATATCATATTATTAATATTATAATTATATATATTGTATATTATATTAATACATATTATAATTATATTACATATATAATTATAATATATATTATATTATAATATAATAAATTATTAGAATATAAATATTATAATATATTATTATATAAATTTATATTATTCTTTCTTTATATAACCCTTGGGGTTTCACTCGTTATTTGCACCAATCGCTGCGTAACGAGCTAACGCACACATTATAAATTTATATTATATTATTATATATAAATATAATATAATTTATATTATATATATAATATATATTATATATAATTATATATTATATCTAATTATATTATAATTAATATTATATATGACTATATATAATATTAATATATTATAATTATAATATACTTATAATATCACATTTCTAATACTAAATTTAATAACTATCTAAACTAGACATTATACAACACAATTTTTAATAATAATTGAAAATATTTAAAAATCTGAAATTAAGGGTTAAAAATATATACTCTTTAAATGTTCTTATATGAATATACGATACTATACTAAAATAATAGAGAAAAATTCGCGATGTGGAATGAGATTCGCGATATTGGACTGATTCGATCATAGTCCTTTTTTTCGGACCCTTTCTCGAATGTCCGTCGACGTTATTGATTATTCGTAGAAGCTGAATCGTGCGTATATAACAGCTGCACCCGTATGTGCCCTAGCAGTCGAGCAATATTAAACAATACCAATGGGGTTACCTACGATAGGGGAAAGAAAGAGAAAGAGAGAGTTAACGGGGCTTATGGGGGCGTATATACTTAGTCTACGTGCTACGCACTCAAACGTATGTCACGTTCTTTCTTTGATCCTAACCACGTTCGATCGATAATGTCCACTGATAACTCGAGTATTCGATAGATCCGAATGAATCGTTTACGTTATTTCCTTCATGAATGAAAGATCTTATGAAATCAAAGAAGATGATTTAATGAGAAGATCATTTTTAATGGAAATACATTTTTTCTTTTATTTATTATGATATTTATAAAATGTAATAGAAAAGAGGGTTGAGAGAGAGATTATTTAAATTAATAGGAAATAAATTTGTTTTGATAATTTGGTTTTTTGGATAATCAATTTTAAAGAATCATATTCTTAATGTAATAATTTAATATAGAAACGTAAATATGTGTGTGTGTGTGTGTGTGTTGGAATAAAAGGATATTATAATATTATATTTTTGTTTAGTAATACTTAAATATAAATATTATTTTAATATTACTTATTTTAATATATATAATTTTATTTGAATATAATAATAAATTTTATTTTTTTTATTGTAATATTTATTATTTTAATATAATAATATTAAATATATCTATATTTAATGTATAATAATACTTCATAAATAATATTAAAATAATAAATAATAAAAAATACTTAAATTTAAATAATATTTAAATTCTGTTATTAATCCTATTTTATATAATTAAATCCTATTAAATTTAGAGAAGGTTTTTTGCAATTTTGTAGGTTAGGTACTATAAATAAAATAAAGAAAGACTTCGGACACAACTAAAACAATATAATTTATAAACAAAAACCTAGTAAACGTAAAAATATAAATTTAATTTTAATTTGAAGAGACACTCATTTTATGTTAACTGATAAAACAATATATCGCAGATCTACAGCTGTTTATATTCTTCTCTAACTTTGTACCGTTGCGGTGGTCTCTCTATGGGGTACTCGAAAATAACGAGACCAATAAAAATTGTCTAAACTCTAAAAAGAAACTTTAAAGTTTCTATCTCTGTCTTTGATTTTTTTTTAGTTCGTTTCCATTTCTATCTTCTTTGAGGACCACTTTGAAGAGTCACACGAGATCTTTCTTCCTCTTGTTTCTTTTACTTAACGAAATCGTGTGTAATCTGTCGGCGAGGTGCATTCGTTAAAATAGGGAAAAAAAGAAGATGAAGAAGAAGAAGAAGAAAAAGGCGAGAAATACGCGACAAACGGAAACGGTCCTAGTCGTAAGAAAGCCGGTAAAGTTTGAAAAGATGAAAGGACAAGAAACTTGTTGAACCATCAGGTCCAAGAAATACTATTTTAAAAACATATCCCAGGAGATGGCAACATTTTCACTATGAATGCTATTATCCCATTTATAGATTTTACGATAATCTATAAAAAATCACGTTATGGTTTCTTTCACTGTTACTCCCTTTTATCCATTTTTTCACACGGATAGATCAAGTTATATAGTATACATGATTATACAGTAAGTTACTTAACCTAAAAAGTATTGTACTTGAATAAATGTACAGTAATTTAAATATATTAATTTTTTTTTCAAAGTATTGTTTGTTTGTAAGTTTGTAAGTTTGTAAGTTTGCCAATGACTGATTTAACATTTAATAGTATAATTAATTAATATAAAAATAATTATATCTCTAAAGTGGAATTATAAAATGGTAATTATAATAATTTTAAAGTGTTCTATATATTGGTTGATAATTACATTTAAACTAAATACTATAAAATTATAAACACATTCGTAATATGTTAAATTAATTTTGTATCATTAGGATTCTTATTGTTAATAGGTTTCTGCATAATTTACTCTAATTGAAAAAAAAAATGATATACAATTACATTTTACAAATCCTTTAGCAATACAAACTAACAAAAATCTGTAGAATGTTTAAGTAATTTTCGATTATATTCAGGCTTATTGTTAAAGAGTTTTTAACATAACCGGATCTAATTGCAAAATCACAGCATGTAATTTCGTTCATTTTGAAAATCATCCAGAGGCCGGTCCTGTGGCAACACCAAAAAAAGGCGAGGAATTATGAATGATACGGGATTTGGGCCCTTCAATCGAGATACCCGAAGGACAAGAAGATTCCAGTTACCGACTGTGAGAGAATTCATGCGAGACCGAGTGAAGGATGGATGGATGGTGAGAGGAAGAAGGAAAATTAATAGGACGGAAGACAAGATAAAGAGAAAGATAGAAAGATAAAAGAAAAGAAAAGAGAAAGATAGTCAATAGTTTTTCCTTTAACTTCCACGAAAACTCTGTTCCTATCCTGTTCTGTTTTTCTGTCTTTATCTTCCTCTTCTCCTCTCTCTTTCTCTCTCTCTCTCTCTATATATATATATATATATTTCTTTCTTTTTCTTTCTTAAAGCCAGTCGAAACGACAAGGAGTCGGCCTTACAGGTCGAAGTAGAGAAACTCCAAGCCACATTCCGATCTTCCATTCCCACTCCTCTTTTCGTCCGTTACAGCGTTAATGATAGCACTAATCACTGTTATCATTAATATAAAAATATATATTTATAATAAAATATATATATAGTATAGATCGATATTTTGTTTGTAAATAAATATTTTGTTCTAATCGGCAAAAACATTTCGGTTAATACAATGTTTATACGTAAAATGGATTGACAAATGTTTGCCAATATTGAACAAAAATTTATATATATATATATATATATATATATATATATCAGAAATCAATACTACGAATCGCTAGGTTTGTTATCTAGTGATAAGCTTATTTTCCACAGAAAAACAACAAAAATAAAAATAAACACAAAATACTAGATACAAAATTAAAAAAAAAGTTGATTCTTCGAATCCATATATGTGTACTTTCCCAGGACGATTATTTCGTTTCGAGTTTCTTTGAATAGAACTCGTTTCCTCTTTTACTCACATCGTATACTGTATACTTACAAGTCTCTTGTTCGGTATGTTTGCAACGGATCGTTTAAAATAGTGTTAGCGATTGGAGAGAGTAGTCGGTTATCGTTTGATAAATTGAGGCGGGGCATTTAATGATTCTCCCCTCATTTGATTGTGAACTAACAAGTTAGGACACTGCCAATGGAAGTGTGATAAAATGTGTGTCCTATTTAGCATATGGTTATATGAGTGAAAGTCTTGCTCAGCCACAAGTGTCTCGTTTATGTTACAGAGACGACTCCGATTATATACCTTCCATCTTCTAATATTTATCAACGTTTATATACATATTTAACATATATTGAATTGTTTGAAAAGTTCATGACGATTTGTTTAATTTTTAATATCTATCTTTCCAAGATAAATCAAATGCTTTTAGATTAGATTTGTAAGTTAGGTTTATTAAAAATATCTATTGTATATTTTATAAATATATTATTATTATCATTATATATATACACTTTGTCTGAGTGTTTTTTTTCTTTCTTTTTCGTTGCCGGTGATCCCGTAGAGGCCATCGTCGGCTGTTCCCAGGCTGAAATCTCCTCGTCCTCCCGCAGAAGAATTTAAATCTCAACGGTCGTTCTGACCGGCCTCGGTGCTAGGGAGGGGGAGTAAGAGCGAGAAAGAGTAAGTAACGACATAGGAACTTGCGAGGAGAGACGACCGATAAAAAGGAAAAAGAGAAAGAAAAAGAATAAGAAGAGTGAACAGAGTAGAGTGATGTTAGCCGAGGAAGTGAGAAGAGGAATTAGATGGAGGGAGGCGGAAGAGGCGTGGACAGACACGTGGGAGTGGGAGAAAGAGAGCGAACACGAGGAAGGAATGAGTTAGAGGGAGACAGAGGTTCTTGTTTGTAAACAGAAAGGCACGATGCATCGCGGTATTCCGCGAACACCGGTGCATTCTCGGCAAGTCCATTGCCCCCCGCATGCGTCGCGACGCTATTCATTATAGAATTACGATTCCTTCACCCCCTCACCCAATCTCTTCACGTAACCATCTACCCCCACCCTCTTCCCAACTATCCCACACTCTTTCAAACCTTTTTTTTGCAATATTTTCCAAAATACAATATCCATTTTGTCCTACAGAAACATTGGATACACGTTTGTTAGTGTCATGCTATTCGTTTATTTATTACAACAACACATTTTTAACACCCCCCATCTTTATTTTTCATTGAAATATTTTCTTAAACGGTATTCCTCTTGTACCTATAGAAATATTGCATATACAGTCATGTGTATTACCTGTTAATGAAACGATACTTGTTTATCATATTTTGCATTGAATGGAGTTTCTGTTTAAGTTGCATAATTCGTTTATAGCTTACCAATGAATAGTAAGCATTTTGTTATGATCTAGTTAAGAGTTGGAAATATAAGGCACTATATTTAATATGAAAATAAATTATAATGAAAGATCTGTACTGTATTAGAGTATGTGGAAGTTTCTTGAACGTTAGTGAAACCAAATCAGAGAGCTTGTTAAACTCTAGACGTTAGCAAAAAGTAGGTACAAGGGGGAGGGAGAGAGGAGAGTGTAAGCTTGGACTACCCAGCAACGGAACTCGATCGATGGATCGTTCGATCGGTTACCTCCCTCGCGATCCTTTCGAAAATTCGAGGAGCCATAATCCTTTCTCTGTTCAATCCTCCCTCTCTCTTTCTTTCTTCCTCTCCTACTCTTTCGAGAAACGTCGTTCCTCTACTTCGTTGGTGGTTCCCGCGCATTCTCGTTTGGCCCTTTTTCTTTTCTCTCTCTTTCTCTCTCTCGCTCTCTCTGTTTCCCTTTCTTTCTTTCAGTGTTTTTCTCTTTCTATCTTACTTCTGGTGCTCCTCCTTCGTCACCATCTCCATCTCCAACGGCATGCACCACAGGGTTACCATCAGCAGCAAGAGGAGCACCAGCACCAGCACCAGCACCAGCACCAGCACCAGCACCAGCACCAGCACCAGCACCAGTACCAGCACCAGCATCAGCAGCACCAGCAACGACAACGACAACTACGACGACGACGACGACGACGACGACGACAACGACAACGACAACGACAACAGCAAGAGCGGGAGTGTACTCGTTTTCTCTTCTCCAGCACACACCGACGGATTCTCTCCCGTCAGAACGCGGGCCACCACCACCACCTCCTTCGTCTCCTCCTTGCCCTTGGACCCATCCCCGTAGTCTCTCCTCTCGCGCATAGCAACACGAGAACTCTGCCGGCAACGCGACCGACGAGGAAAATGTTAAGCGCGTTGGATTCGACGTAAGAGAGACTCATGCCGTGCAACAACGCCTTGCTCGTTCCCACCGCTTAAGAGAAAGAGAGAGAAGAAACAGAAAGAATGAGAGAAAGAGAATAAGAGAGAGAGAGAGAGAGAGAGAGATTCCATCTCAGCATTTCTCTCTCGCTCTCTCTCTTCTCGCGAGAGAGAACGCGCGTATCGCCCACCGAGTATCGGCCTTACAATTTTCAACGGCTACGGCCGTTTGAATCCTGCGCCGCCGACCGCCAGCGACGAACATCAACATCGTACACTCTTTCATCTATCAGACACTATCTAAAAAGAATGTTATCTAACAATCCTCTTTAGATTGATATAATTTCACTGCTTTGTAATCAGAAATGTTTTTATCAGAATTCTACAGCTTTTTGGTTACAACGTACTTGTTATAACATAATTTGTTTTTGTTTTTTGTGAATTATTATATTAAAATGATTTAACTTGTTATTGAAAATGTTCTTTATCAGCGTTATGGGAATTATTGGATTATAAGACTGTAAATGAAAAGGATTTTTGTAGTTCAAATCTAAGAAGTTATTCTAAAGACTACCAGTTACTAAAATAACTTAGTTATCTCTTTGATTTATCAAATGATATCTACAAACAACATAATTTTACACAAGAATCAGTTGATCATTTGTGCTTTTAAATAGTACATATTCTGGTTGGGAATATATTATGTAAATACATTACATAATATTCATCATACAATTTTACATTTTAACAGGAATGTATTCCCGTTATACATTTCAGATAAACACAATTTTTCTAAACACAAATATAAACAGAATTCTTAATCTATCAAACTAATATCTAAAAACAATGATAACTAATTCACAAAACCTTTTTTTAATGTTAAAATGATTTGTTTCGTTAATCATAAGATTATACATTAAAAGAGTATAACTTTTGAATGTGAATGTTATATGCAAATGTTACAACAGGATTTATCACATTCATCATTAAGTCTTTACATTAAAATGGTACAATTTTTGGATAGGAATGTTGTAAGTTAACTTTACAGGATTCATCTTATTACGAATCTCGATGATGAGTATATTTATATTCTAAAGACCACCTGCGATGAACATCAACAGTGCAAGGTCCTTGATCTCCTTGATACCAGACAGTGTCTAAGAATAACGTTACCTAATATCTGAATTCTTGTTTTTTTTTAATCCTACAATTTAACTTTAAAATGATACAACTTTTGAATGGGAATGTTACACGTAGGCGTTACAGGATTCGTTTTATTGTGATTTCAGATAAACAGTATTCTGGTATTCCCATAAAAATATAATTTATCTTAAACTTTGTCGGTACGTTCAACTGCAATACCATATCTTAATTATAAAAATACAGTTAAATAACTTCCCATGATAAATGTCTAGTTTATGGCTTAACCATTAACTCAAAATAACGATGGGAATTATTGATCTGTCTTAAGAGAACCTAGTTTATTCAATTTATTATAATTATAGATATCTGTAAAGAAAAATAAAAAGATCTTTTATATTATGTATTCATAATTAAACTAATTGGTGATACTAATTTTTGCTTTATGATTCCAAAATAATGAAATAAAAGTTAAATTTGGTTAGAACATATAAAAAAAAATAAAAATGAATGTTACGTATTACAAAATTTATGTTGTAATAATAAATGAATAATATTGAATACGTTCAAGAATAATATTATTAATAGATAACAAATATGAATACATGGTAAAATATTAAAATGAACATAAATTTTAAAACACAGTTATGTTTAGGAACAAAATAATTAGTTTACATATTAAGCTAATTAAAATAAAGATCTGTCAATTTTAGGAACACGAGTTGTACATATATCAGTTTTTATTACATGTAGAAAATGTGAGGTCTAATTTATAGAAAATGGAATTTGGTAATTCCCATAATAATATGAGAATGGTCATAAGACCATTATGACTGTTTTTTCTTTTTAAAGTAACTATTAAAATTTATTAAATTAGTACATATTAAATTAATTTACTTATTACAATTAATACTTATTAATATTAGTATTTATATTACTAAATAGTACTTATTAATATTAGTACTTATATTATTAAATAGTACTTATTAAAATTAGTAGTAATTAAATTAATGAAATTTATCAACTTAGTAATTTATTAAATTAGTATTTCTGTTATATTTTAATAATAATTTAAGTAAAAATGGTGCGGAAAGTAAAAAACCCTTATATTTTCATATATTTAAAAAAAAAACCGATCAGACTGAAATTGAAGATCGAAAAAAGAGGAAATTTCCAAGAAAAAAATGGTAACTTTAATTATACAAGAAAAAATTTTATTTAACGCAACTTCTTACAATACAGATTCATACCACGCATAAGAAATAAACCACAATATACAGGAGTCTACTGTACAATATTACAACTCTAAAGAATTTTAAAAAGCAACAAAAAAACAAGTAAAACAAAAGAAAACATTTTATTGGTATTGATAAGTACAAATCTTGATTGTCGACATGTCAATTTGTTAACCCCACGTTAATCCAGAAAAGAGGAAGGAAGGACGGAAGGAAGAAAGAAAGAAAGAATGAAAATAAGAAATTTCAAACATCGTAACACCTTAAATTAGGCTCGTTAATATAAAGAAAGTTTCGTGCGTCGACGCAAAGACGATTAATCAAGATGCTGGAGTGAGATCGTTGTAAATTGAACAAGCGACTGTACGCGCGCGCGCGCCTTGCGTGAGCACACAACACATACATACACATATAAAAATGCGTATATATATATATTCATATATATACATGTAAATATGAACAAGAAGGCAAAAGAATGAAAGAACAAGAGAGAGAGAAAGAAAGAAAGTAAGAGAATGAGTGAGAAAGAGAGAGATTCAGAAAGTGTGTGTGTGTGTGAGAGAGAGAGAGAGAGAGAAAGATAAATCGAAGATCTCTTTTCTGGCCAGCCCATCCTTAAACGGTCTCTCTTTTACGAACTTCCAATGCGCGGCGGAGGTCCTGTAATCAAGAAACCTCCGCAAAAATAAAAAAGACTTCCGAAAAGAGAGAGAAAGAGAGAAAACCCTTCCGCAGTTCCAACGTTCACAGGGTCCCCCTCGAAGCGTTTCTCTTTCTCCAGCAAGAATGATCCGACTTGTTCCGGTAATTGCTCTCCTTTTTTCTCTTATTTTTTCTTTTTTTGTTCAAATATCATCTTTCCTTTTTCTTTTATCTTTCTTTTTATCCTCGCACTTGACCAACGGTCAACTTACTTAACGCGGGAAAATTCAAATTATTTTTGAATATTTATTAGCAATTGCATGAAAGTGATTCGTGTTGGTTTAGACATATTTGTTCGATTGACCAATAAGATCGTACCGATTTGAAACGGTTCGTTTAAATGGATATTAATTTTATATCGATTTGAAAAGGTTTATTTGATTGGATAATAATTTCATGTTGATTTGTAAAGGTTTGTTTGATTGGTAAATTAGTTAAATAATAAGAATTCTTGTTATTGTTAATAAATAAATGATATTATTTGCAATCTTGATGAAACCAAAGTTTTTTTTTATCAAAAATGCAATTTTTCATTACTTTAATCTAAAGAAAATTGCAATTGAAACACATCGTTAATTATTTGAAGTATGCTGATGAAATACTATTGGAAATAGAATTGCAATAATATAAAAATATTATTAAAATAAATATTGCAATCATTGTTCGAGTAAAACGCTTTCAGAGTTGTCGAAAACGTTAAATGTTATTCAAATGACTTTTGCATGACACGTGGGAAAGAGAATCCATTTTGGTGACGAAAAAATGATTGGAATGATATTAACCACCTAATGAAACAAATCTAATCAAATTTTGATTAGTATTTATTTAAGGAATTGAATTAATTTCTACGCATAATAAAAAACAGGATTTGTTACATCTGATATAAATTTGTTTTTCATTAAGTTTAATTATTATGTTTTTAAATAAAATAAAGGTGGATGTGTTATATAACTGAAATTTGGTATTAATTGCAATAGATACTGACGAAAATCTACGTTTTAACGTTTTAATCTATAATCTTATATAATTATATCTATATATAATAGAATTTATTATATTCTTCTTTTAGAAACCGATTTAAACTGCGAATGTACCACGACCAACCCAAAATACCGGTTTTAAATTTAGAATTAAAATTCTGCGTTCTTCGTTATTGCTTTATTTTATTTGATTTTGACGATAACTATAATTATAAAATAGTTTCTTTATCTATTTAATAATTATTTTATGTATTATATTATGTCAACAAATTGATTATTATTTGCACATCAATCGTCAAAAAATAAATTAATAAACAACTTTTATTAAAAACCGATCGGTTAGAAGGTTTAACGTTCATTTTGTTTTTTCAGATAAGAAATGACCATTTGGAATTAAATGGATACACAAAAATAAAAATAAATAAAATGAAGATAAATAAACAGTATATTTTTGAAAGTATGAAAACAAATGAATAGTGTTCACATTCTTCTGTAAATTAAATTAACTGTAAACATACAATAATGTCGATATTTTATTCAATCATTTAACACTAGATATACCACCATTTTCAGTATACCTATTTCTACCACACTAGTCGAAATGACTGGTGTATAAAAAAAAGTGCTTTTTGAGGCTTCCAATCTTTATTTACTCTTAAAAAATAACAAAAAATGTTTAACAATAATAATTTTAATAGATAAATGGATTTATAGATATTTTTAAATAACAAAACGCTTAATTATTTACAGAACTCAAATGTTACATGAAGTAGAAATTTTGAATTAAAATGGCCCAACCAGTCATTTAGACTGATGGTATATCTAAGTGTTAATTTATCTTTTGAATAATTTTTAAGATTGAATAATCTATTGAATAATGTTTTTGTTAACCAATAAAAATAAACAATAAAAAAGAATAATAATAAGAATAATATAAACCGAGTATCATGTATAAATACAATGAACAATGAATTAGGTTATGTTTGTCCTAAAAATCGAATGAATATGCAAACGTGCAAATTTTTCTAGGTATCCATTTAAAATGAATAAAAAAGTATATTTCTTAGGTATTTAAAGAATGTATAAAAAAAAAGAAAAATAATGTAAACAGCATAATCGTGTCAGATAAATTGTATAATATGTAACATACGCCCTTCTTTTAGACACCCATTTAATTTAACATTTAGAGATAAGAGACGATCGTTATGTGTACGAAGGATGCGATAAAAAGGAACCAAAAAAAAACAAAGAAGAAGAAGAAAAAAAAATACGAATAAGAATGAGAATAAGAATAAGCCGCATATCGTCTGAAAGTAAAGAAGAAGAGAAAAGAAGAGATGAGAAAAGATGAGAGAAGAGAAGAAGAAGGCACCGATTCGTGCCCGGACTATAACGAGTCCGAGAACCCGACAAAGGACTGGGCCTCTTAGTCGAGGCACCGTAGGACCGGAACGACCCTTGAATTCGGTCTGCCCTTCTCGTCCCTTTATACGTATTTTCTCTCCCTCTCCTTCTCTCTCTTACTCTTTCTTTCTTTCTTTTTTCTCTTTTTCCATCTCACTCAGTCTGCCTTTAGCCGGCTTATCCACGTCTGCCCTTTAAATTCTTTAAGCGTAAACAGAGCAACGTGCGCCCTGCTGCCTGCGTTCTGTTTCATCCGCACATTTAAACTCACTAGTTTAAAATGCACACCCGCGAACTTTTGCGATTTCTTCTTTATAGAGATGTTTCAAGATGAGAATAAGAGAATGAGAGAAATAAAGAAAGAGAAGGTTTAATTGGATTTTAAATTGGTGAAATCGACTTTCCTTGTGGGATTATATTGTAACGGGATATTTAATGAAAGAAGAAGTATGTAAGTAAGTATGAACCTGTTATTCCCAGTTATCTCTTCTTCTTCTTCTTCTTCTTCTTCTTCATATTACTTTTATTTTTATTTATTTACTTATTTTTTTGTTCTCTTTTATTTTTATTCTTCATTTTCCGTTTCGTTAACTTGACATTAGTAAGATCCGAATAAACGTTTTCTCTTTCTTTTTATTTATATTCATGTTTTGGGGGATAATTTGTTATATCGACATATGTAAGGTCTAAAAATAAGTAATTGTATTCTTATTTTATCATTTTTGTTTTATTTATGCAGATCTGTAATATTTTGCTCTAATAATAATACTGTAAGATAGAAACTAAACCATTACTGTACTACTACCATTACTAATATATATTATTATTCTTTTATTTTTTTATTTAATTTTGTCCGATTCTTATTGTGAAAATTATTTTACCAATATCATGAATTCTGAATTGATTAATTAATTGATAAAAAAAAATAAAATATAAATACTTTTAACACACATTGATTGATCGATTTATTTATTTATTTATGTTTTTCTAGATCTTTTGTATCAATTCGTTATATCAATATCAGTTAGACTCAAATAAAAATGTCAATCATTGTACCATCTATGGCTTGTCGATGCAGAATCGCATTCCTTGCGTTGGAAAAGATCGAACCAAAGATGGAAAGGATGATGAAGGGAGAAGAGAAAGGGTGTTGGTAAGGGGTTGGGAGAGGGGCAGGGTTTAAGGAGAAGTCGGAGCTTGGCAGAAGAGACGGTTAATGTACCGCTACTGTTACCACATCGTGAGACAACCAATGCGAATACGAATAAGAATGAAAGAAAGAAAGAGAAAAAGATAAAGAGAGTGAAGAAAAGGAATGTGATAAGATTATTGAATTTGGCGCGAAATTGAAATCCGTGGGAATGAAAAATAAACTTTGAAACTTTTGATATACGATAGAATGAAATAATAAATTAAACGACACCGATTGAATCAATATGCCAAAATTGCAACGAACGAATTGGTTTAAACACGAAAAGGTTGGGAATGTTGTAATGACACGCAAGAGAAATGATGACGAGAAGACGATGAAGAGGAAGACGACGACGACGACAACGACGACAACGACGACAACGACGACGACGACGATGGTCGTTCTTTCTCGCTGGAAACAGACGAGTTTCATACGAAACCAGTTTCTTCACTTACGATACTTCGTGTATCGGTGACGTTCGATGATGCGACGACGACGTTACGAAGGCGTGACGTTGACTTGTCTCTAGGTGTTGCTATATCATTTTTTTTTATACACTTTTTATTTAGTTAGACAGTATTTTTTTTACAGTATAATATTTCATTGGCTATCCTAAGTGATTTTTGCTTTTTTTTTCGATAAATAATTTATTATTTATTATTTTATATAATAATTTATTATTTATTTATTTTAACCCAAAACGCAAATAACAAAACATTAATTTTGACATGTTCTATATGGATTTGTTATGAAGAAAACAAATTAAATTTGCGACCATTGAAATCAACACTTTTTCACTTTCTTCTTTTTTATCTTCATCTTCTTTTTCTTCTTCTGCATTTTTGCTTTCAACTTCTGCATTTTTTTTCTACATGTTCGTTCCCGTCTACTTTATCTTCTTCGTTATTTTATTATGTTAACTGTGGACCGATTTTCGCGGATTAACTCAATCGGAAATGCGATAAAGAAACGGATGCGGTGACCGTGATATTTGCGTGGAATCATCGACCGGAAGTTCTCAAACCGAGCAGCGGTAAGGCCACCTCTTCTTCTTCTTCTTCTTCTTTCTCCTCCACATTCGTTTCTTCTTTTTCATATACATATGTATGTATTCAGCATTATTTCTACTCGTCATGTAGGAACATACAACGTAGACACTTTCCTCCCGCGTTATATCACGAAACAGAAAGAAAGAGAGTAAAAAGAGAGGAAAAGAGAAAGGAAAAGAAAGAGGAAAAAAGAGAAGAGAGAGGAGAGGAGAGGCCCACCTTCTCATACGTACACAGGAGAGACGCACCAAGGCCATTCGGGACCGTTGCTCACTTTATGCATCAGGACAAAGGACCCTCTGTACGAGTGGCCGAGCACCGAAATAGAAGTTTCTTGTGAGAACTCCCGGTGGTATCCCTTCTGGGCCCTTATCGAATGCACGCGACGTATTTCGATCTTATGTGACAAAGAAGAAAAACAAAAACCAACTTAAATAACCTACATTCATGATATATGTGAAACAAATGTAGGTTATGTACTGATAACACCAATACCACTGATAACACAACAATAACTATAATAATAATAGTAGTATTTATAAATAATAGCAATGCTAGATCTAATCTAAATAATGATACCAATAATTAACTGATAACAACAAATATAACAATTACAATAACAGCAATTATAGAATATTTGGGTGTTCAATTCAAAAGTTTAATAAATTAAGCAATTGAGAAAGCTGCAAATTGCAGGATTTCTGAGTAGAACTGAAAAATGTGCAATAATTTTAGGTTATGTATCGTACAGTAAATACAACATAATTATTGGGTTGTCTGGAAAATTCGTGCCGATTTTTGGTAGATGGCATTAAAGTACTTTTGCTAAAAAACCTGAAAAGTTCTGAAAAGACAACATTTTGAAGTTATTATATTATTATATTTATTACTTATTATTATATATTATTGTATTATTTTTATAATTATATATATTTATATAATTATTAATATATATAGTTATATTTAATCTGAAAGAAATAGGATACGAAGACCGCGAATGGAAGGATCGCGCCCAGGGACGAGAATAATAGCGGGATTTGGTATTTGTGGCAATGAACTTCCGAGTTCCTAACGCCAATTAATAATAATATTAATAATAATAATAATAATAATAATAATAATAATAATAATAGTTATATTTATTATTTAATAATTAAATAACAAACAAAAATTTAAATGGGATTATGAATTTCCATCTTGCATCAAAATCGGCACGAACTTTTAAGGCAACTCAATACAATAATATCAATAGTAAATAATAGCAATGTTAGAGTACTCGAGTATCCAATCAAAAAATCAGATTAAAATGAACAATAGAAAATGATAAAAATTGCAATGTTTATCAGTGGAATTGAACAAAATGAAAAATAAGAGGAATAAGATAGAAATGATGTGGCCCGGTAGCGGATCACGTTTACCCGAACATAATGTTAATCACTTGCATTTCGAGAAAGTAGAGTATACGTAGAATATGACTGGCATATACGCAGAAAAGGGAGCTCGGAAGGAGGAACCGTGGTTGAGTTAACAAGGGGAGGAAATTCCCCGTTTAGCACGAGAAACTTTGCTATGGCACATGCTACCTATCTTTTTTCTCTTTATCTTTTCTTCTTTCTTTAGTTCATTTTTTCGTATTTAGGCACCCTTCTGTCTACACGCGTGAGCGCAAAGAGGAAAAGACATATGGTTATCTAACAGGTGTAACTACTTGGAAAACCTACGGAAGTTGGACAAATTGGTAGTACGAGACTTATCATAAATATTATCTATTATGTGTACACAATTATAGATTAAGTTCAATTTGTTTAATACTTTGCAATTATTAATGTTTCTTATTTAGTTTTATGTGGTATTTTATATGTCAATGGTTCTGAACATTTTGTATTGCACATTTCAATAAATTATTTTACTAATCATCAAGGATAACAAATATTTATAATATAATAATTTGTAAAAACCTTGACATCAATCTTTCATTAACCCAACATAACCTAATTTGGTCTTATGGTTACTCATTGTATTTTATTACAAATACTACTAATATTATTTCTTTATATAAATAATTTATGAAAATCATATCATATACAATAAATAAAGATACCATAATAAAAACATGAAACATATCTAACGTTAGTGTTGTGCATGGGTTACAAGTTGAGAATCACTGTTATAAGTTTCTCTAAGAATCGTCGATATTTAAAAGGACCGTATTGCGAATAATTTGCTGATCTTTGCTTGCTCGTTAGAATATTGAAGTTAGGTGAAGAGAAAACGGTACGTTTAGAAGAAATATAATCCTATGATGAAACGAAAGGGAGAAAGAGTAAAAGAGATAGAACGAGATGGGTCGACGTTGAGAGACCGAGGAAGGTTGTCGACCTTCGAGAGTCACGTTTGTGGATCGTTCGACCGGTAGACGTTATGTCACATAGAAACACGTCGTATAATCAAGACGTTCTTAAACTGAACATCAATTCCCTAAAATATATATCTAAAGCATATACATTTTAATTAAACAATTATATATTATTTTCACGAAATATAAGACAACGACAAAATATAATCATTGGGACCTATAATTTTAATGTACAAGTTAGAATAAAAACACTAAGTCATTCGGTATAGGGTTGTTGTTAAAAAGAAAATAAGAAAATATTAATCCCGAGCTTAGAAAGCATTACGATTGAATACTATTTATTTATTTCCTGATGTTTGTTTATAAAAAAAAAATAAATAACTGAATAGAAGTGGATGTGCATGTAAGCACGTGTGCGTGGTGCGTGTTCTTTGGAATGTCAACAATATTGATGAGAATTAGTGAGAATGAATAAATGGTGAATTTTCGATGAACTTATTCAATATGAGAGAGACGTAGAAAGTCGTAAAGTAGATATAGGAGAGACCAAAGCTAACTTAAAGAAACGAAAAAGAATAAGAGAAAGAGAGAAGGAGAGAGAGAAAGAGAGAGAGAGAGAGAGAGAGAGAGAGGAAATTGCGTAATCTTCCAACTGTCGCGTTCATTATCTTCAACGAGTTGGCATAAAAGCGCGGGTAAACGAATGTAAGATAACAAGCGTACACGAGCAAAGGTTCCTCCTCCTTTCGTGTTAAGAAATATTTTAGATTTTTTTTTTTTTATATTGCCATTTAAACGAATTGTGTGTTGATATTTCCTTTTTTAGGATTGTACGATTGCTATGTGAAAAATTAGGTCAAGGTATAAAGAAACTTATGTCAATCCTTCAAACTATTAGAAATGCAATTTTATAATAATTTGGATGATAATTTTATGATTTTTATTATATAGATATATATATTTTTAATATTTATAATATTAATTATATATTATATAAATTTATATATAACATTTATATAAAATTTATATAAAATTTATATATATATTAATAAATTTTATAATAATAAATTTATATATTATAAAAATTAATCTATGTTAACTTATTTATTATATATTTAACAAAGTTAAAGTATTGTTAGAGAAAATATTTAATTTTATTGAAGTAATTTTTATGAGAATGAAATTATTAAAGAGTTTTTGTACTCTAGTTTTTTTTCATTCTTTTTTATTTCTTATATTAATTCGACTATTATAAACACGTCTTTCTTTTCTAACTTCTTTTTTTATTTTATTTTTTTAAATTTATTTAGAGTATTTGAGCGTATTCTATATTGGATTGAATGACCACAGGACCATTAGTGTTTTCATAACGGATTTTGTTTCTCCTTTTTTATTTGCCTCGTATTCATTCATCTTTTTTTATTTCTTTCTATTCTAATCTTTTTATTTATTTTTTTCTTCTAATACCATTAATATTCTCTCGATGATTATTTCTCTCTCTTTTTTTTTCTTTTTTTCTTCTTCTTCTTTGTACAAAGAAAAATATTAGATATAGTGTATTTAATTTATTTTAAAATTATTAGACAAATTTATCTTCATTTTTATATCGTAAATAAGATAATACAAATATAGATAATGCAATATATAATAAAATTAAATATAACAATAATATCAAATATTGATCATATTAATAATTATTATACAATAATTAAACTATTACATAATACAATTTTCGATTTAAAAATCAAAGAAAATCTTATATAATATTAATTATGTTATTCACTATACAAAAAAAAAATTATTATAAAACATTGTAAAATAATAACAAAAAAAAAAATAATCTACCACCTAATAGAAATAAAGCTAATTTTTTATTTAAAACATTTAAATCTATAAACAATATTTTTCAATATTACGAATAACAAAAAAAACATATTAACAAAATTCTAAATAAAGTACTATACAAATATAAAAATTATTAATAAAATTTTCCCATAGAATGATAATTGATTTAATAAAAAATTAAAACCAAATGACTTAGAAGAAGAAATTATTAATAAATATTATATTATTATTATAAAATAAAAAATGTTATTTTACGAATTATTCGATTGAATACACAAATACTTTGTGAACCACTTTCTTAAGGCTACTAAACATTATTCCATTTTATTCTTCTCGTATTTAGAAAGATTTTTCATTTCTTTTTTTTCTTCTTCCTTTTTATAACACGTCTTTTCAAGCATTGAATTATTTGACGGTACCCTTTGACGATCTTTTTAACATCCCGACATCTTTTTTTCTTTCTCTTTCACATTCTCCTAATCTCTGATTCGTGCAACGTCATTCCTCTCTCTCTCTCTCTCTCTCTCTCTAATATTTTTGAGAACACAAAATATTACGTTCACCATACCAAACTGTCTATTCTATTGACATGAAAAAAGAAAGAAAAAAGAATAATAAAAAATGGAAACTTAAATGTAGAACAACTCGTTAATTGAATTTTCGTCACGAATACGATAACACGTGCAAGTAAACCATAAAAAAAAAAAATAGTTTCTTCAACGATCAAATTCCATCGAAGGATGGAAGAAGAACGCTGAGGAAATGGTTGTTCGTTTTTTTTTCTTTTTTGTTCTCCTTCCAATACGTCGGTGTGTTGTTAGATGCACTTCGTATGCAAGAGTCGAGAAGCATAGATACATGTAGGCGCCAGAATGAATTTCCGTTCGAATATTCTTGAATACAGTAACCAGGGACTAAATAGAATTTCTATGAAGCTATTTTATTCTCTTAATAATTGTAAATTGTTTTCGATCGAAAACAAAGTAGACAGTTTGCTTCTTTTGTTATAATTCATATTATTACATTTAGACAATTTTTATTTTATTTACGAGAATAATTTCAGTTTCGTAATTAATTATTTTAGTTAAATTTATGAACACTATGCCGTCCGCACGTCTAATTTAGATTTTTTCGTGTCGCACTGGTATTTATATTATTATAATAATATATAATGGTATAAAACGATATTTATATTATTATATATTTATAATATATAATTATAAAATAATAAATAATAATATAAAATAAATAATATTATAATAATATATAATGCTCTTGCGCGATAATTTCCGATTGGCATCCACGTGGAGCGACCGACACTTATCCAGTAGTTTTTGCATGGTACCAACGTGGAGCCACCGGACGTCATAATGTTAAGAAATAGAATCACTAGTTTTATATATTTGCTGTTTAATTATTTTGATAATAGGTTATTTAATTAAATTTATTAAGAAACTAGTTTTATATTTGGTGTTTAAAAATCTTATTTCGTATTGGTCGAAATTATCAATATGTCTGAAAAAGTTTGTACACATTTTCAAACAAAAATTTATATAAAAAATATTTAAAAAATATAAATCGAATATTTTTTTTAACATTGAAATTACGTTTAAATACAAATGTTGATGAACAGAGTACGAAATTAAAATTAAAAATGGAAAAAAAAGAAGAAAAGGAAAAGGAGGAAAAGATAAAACTAGATTTTATTCTGCATGTACCGCTTTGTACTTTACAAGTGGTTGTTCCTGAACCATTGGTACACAATCCTGTAGGATTTATGCGAAACGGAAACGAGTCCGTTGTTCTATCCGGTATTGTTTCTCTTCTTCTTCTTCTTCTCTTTCTTTCTCTTCATCTTCTTTTTATATTTGGCATAATTTTTTGTTCGAACTTTTAGAGTACGAATTAGGACAGGGTGTGTGTTTAGAATATGATCAAGTGTTGAGAAACCTTCTTGGAAAAGAGGATTTAATCTATTCTTAACGAACAATAATAATAAACAAAAAAATAAATAATGCAACACGTAAAGGATTAATTCTAAAATTTGTTGTTTGATATAAAAATTCAATAATTTCAATTAAATTGCAAATAATCATTTAACGAAGTTGCAACAACAATGAACAATCCTATTTAATTAAAAAAAAAAATGTAGAAAATTAATTCTTAAATTTGTAAAAATTCAAAACTTTAAGAAAATATATTCAACAAAATTCACAATATTACTTTCGTACCTTTTACTGTTTTATAAATGGAAATTTCTTATTTTATTAAGGGTTGATACTTTTCCTAATAATTTGATTCAAAAAAACGTACATAATATCTTCAAATATCTTGCAACAATAATTTAACAAAAGTTGAACCAATAATGTACAATAAAAATCTAAAGAAAAGATAGCAAAGCAGAAGAAGAAGAAGAAGACGATGAAGGAAAGGAAAAAAATAATACTCGACCAAAACCAACGTCAATCCCGCATCTTTTATTGTTCTATAAAAGAAAAATCGTTTCTCCGGCTGTAAGGATTTATGGTCAAGAGTGAAGATCTTTTTGAAAGTCGGTAGAACGAAAATGGGCCTGGAGGGCGGTTTGAAAAGAAACCATCACAGCTCCCACGCCGAAAAATTTCACTGCCCTTTTCTCGAGAACAGAACAAGAGAAAAAGAGAAAAGTGAAAGAGTATCCTGACGTGGTGAGAGGGAGTGCGGAGGGGGGTGAAGGCGCAGAAAGAGAAAAAGAGTGAGAGAGAGAGAAGGAGAGATTGCACCCTCCTCCCAAGGGTAGGTTTCTACGATCTTCCTAAATTCTTTTTTATGTTTTATTTGCCTTCTCAGCTGATGATGCATTGCCAAAGATCCCATAAGGTTCTTCCATTTCCGATTTTAAACCTAAGTCCATGTGTTTTCTTAAAAAAAAAAAAAAATTTCAATATGAAAAGCAGAAGAAAAAGTGAGAGATATAACTGTGAAAGTATTGGTGTGGTATTTAAAAATGTCTGATTATAGGCGCCGCAGAATTTTGAAAACATCTTTTGACCAATAGAAAACCTCTGTATATGTGTGTATCTGTATATATGTATTTCTTTTCTTCCTACTCCTGACCTAACACATGCACTTTGTTGATCTTTAAGACGTGTCTCGATTTCTTAAAAGACGAAATCTGACACGTACCAGTGAGGGAGGGAAGGACTTGCTAGGAAAGGAAAAAAGGTAAATGAGAAAGAGAGAGATAGAGAAAGAGAGAGAGAGAGAGAGAGAGAGAGAGAGGGGCGATGAGGATTGAGAATGTAGGGTCTGAACCTGCGTGTTCTGCACAGGACATCAAACATGTACGTTTCCTGCCAACCCTGTCATCGAGGGTGGTATGAATTGTACACGGGGGCGTGACCGTGTTATGGTTCTTTCTTATTAGACTGCTTAATATCTATTGTGTTACATTTTTGATAAATAAAAAAGAAATCTTATCCAACTAATTAAAGTCTTCTATTCAACGATTTTATATTTTTTTGGGGAGGGAGGGGGGGGGGTCAGCTGTTGTAGTCAGTTTTTGTTATAAATGGTTTATATTTGTAATTAAATGTCAATTGATTTGTTATAGGATTGTAATTAAAATATGTATATGTAATATATTACATATTTTATTTTTATATTTTATATTATATTATATATATTACATATTATTATATTTATATTATTATAATATATATATATATGTTATAAGAAATGGTATAATTAATCAGAATAATTTATTCGTCAAAAGAAACCACTTCTATTAACAATTATTCAAGTTCAATACTACAAGAGATAAAATATTAGAATTTCTACAAAAAAACAAAAGAAAAAAAATTGATGACACGTGTCTCGTATTTTTGAATAAAGAAAGTACACGCATAAGCAAAAGTTAACAAAGTGGAATACATTTCAACATATTTGTTCTTTGTTGACAAAAATGTTGATTTTCACTTATTTTTTTACCCATACATCCATAAATTAAAAATACATCCACACATATACACAGCTATGTACCAATTATCAATCGTTTTTAATTATTTGTAGTTCGAATTAGAGCAAAAAATATTTGATAGAAAAAATATATAATAATAAATATAGATATATATATATATAGATAAAAATGTCCTTTTGAAGTTGTTCATTTGGAAGTAGTCCCTTCGGATGTACTTCATGAACGAAACTTCGTTGTCAGTTCAGTCGCGCATGAGTGAATGGTAAAAACGTGCTTCCACGTCAGAACAAACGTTTTATCGTCAAACGGTTAAGAATTTCTAACCCGGATATGTTACGTAAGTCAATTACATAAAAGAATTTTATTTCTTTGTCTAACATACAGAGTTTGAAAAAAAGAAAGGCAAAAAATGGACAAATAGAAAAGTAATTAGAAATTTAATTAAAGATTTAATT
This sequence comes from Polistes dominula, assembly GCF_049000335.1. Taxonomy (NCBI): domain Eukaryota; kingdom Metazoa; phylum Arthropoda; class Insecta; order Hymenoptera; family Vespidae; genus Polistes; species Polistes dominula. Next base: position 7,389,507 of record NW_028301152.1, on the reverse strand, counting down.
TAATATATAATTTTATATTTAATCTAATATATATATTAGGGTGGGTCAAAAAAATTATTTTTTTTTTTACAAATGTCACGGAAAAATGGGTTGGTAAACACCTTAAAAAAATTCTCACCAAATATGAGCTCTTAATTTTAATAGGAAGATCCTCCTTTATATATATATATATATATACAAAACTGTATATTTTTATATTTTTTATATATAAATGTTTTTATGTATCTAAAAATTATATATTATTTTAATAAAAAGATTGTAAAAGATTGAAGATTCGAATAGATGTGTTTTCCTAGCTCATGTCCAGAGAATTCTAAGGGTCTTCTAAAAATCTTCTTTCAACCTGTTCAACTCCCCTTAAACGTGTTTCAAAAGGATTTTATTTTACAGGCGAACAATTTTTCTTTGAATTTTTTCATCGTGAAGAGAACTAATTTTGTTTACTATTGTAAAATATACAATAATAATAATAAACCGAATTACAGTGCAGTTTATTTGATTTATTTTTTGAGACATTTATCTCATAATTTAACTACAGAAATATTCAACATTTTGTATAAAGTTCAACGTTGCTAATAAAATTTGCCTAATGTTTTCAATGAACACAATTTGTAAAAAATATAATATAATATAATAAACAAAAACAAAAATTTGTTCGATTTACTCACACTGATTTTAAAATTTGTAATATATACACTTTTATATATATACTAGATATTTTTTTAAATTTAAAAATAAGAAAGTATTAATGTTACATTTTGTTTAAAAATTCATCAAAAATTATCGAACAAATTCCAATACTTATCTACATTTATATGAAAATTTGAAACTCAAATAAGAATTTTCTTCTTCGAAGTTCCAAATATGCTTTTTAGACTGAAAGGGCTAAAGGGTCCTCTTAGAACGTATTTCAACCTGACCAACCCTAAATGCTTTTCAAATGATTTTCTTTTATGCTAAGAAAATTCTTGCCAGAATTTATTATCGAGAAGATACAAATCTTCGAAGTTTTCAATAGTAAAAAGATTTTCAATGGAAAATATTTGAACCTTTTTTTTATTTATATTTTTAATCTGATAAAAATATGTTTTTAGGTAAACCAAAGAGGTTTTTGGTTAAACCGAAAAACCATCAATATCAAAATGATTTGAATTATTCAGATATTGGTTGATTACAACCATCTAATCAATTTATTTAAAATGCAAAGCGTTAAATATAATATAATTAATAATTCAGCAGGCTTGTAAGCAAATTAATAAACACAATTATTAAATTATGCAATGTTTTGTTCACTTTATTTGATCTTTAGTTAGTTATTCTGAATTAGAAACTCAATTCACTCAAAACAATACCAATAATAGTTACAATAATTGGACTAGTAAACAATAATCTAACTCATTATTGTCAAAATAAAAACTTATTATTATTATTATAAAGTTGAACAAAATATTATATTTGTATAATTAAATAAATTTGTTCAATTATTTAACCAAGTTCACTGTTATAGTTAGGAATAATTTATATATTGGATATCCCAAAAAATTCGTGCCAATTTTTAAATTTACAATTTTTATATATAAAAATATTTAAATAACATAGAAAAACATTGCATTTATAATAATTGTACAAAATACATAAGATCTTTCCACTAAATCCAATAAATCTCCAAAGAATAAACAAACCATCTACTACGATAATCAATTAAATTATATTAAACACATACTTAACCTTACATTTTAATTGTCCTACTATATGTAATTGAATTTATAAAAACTACAAAAAAAAGAAGACAAAAGAAGAACACAAATCCAATAAATCGCAAAAAAATAAACAAACCATTTACTCTATAATAATTAATTAAATAATATTAAAAATACTTAACCTTACATTTAATTGTCCTACTATATGTAATAGAATTTATAAAAATAAAAAAGAAAATGAAACAAAACCAAAAAGAGAACGATTACGTACCATATGTTGAAGAAAAAAAAAAGAAAGAGAAAGAAGAGAGCCCGAGTAGAGCCCGGGTAGAGACCGGGGAGTGTAGGAATTTTGGCGGGAAACACAGGCCGGTTTGTCCCGTTTGAGAATCCCTGTCGAAATAAAGGAAGAAATAAAATAGGAAGGAAGGAGACAGAAAGTGGTATATCTTCTCACGTATCTCAAGAGCTTACCACGGAACTAAACAGACAAACGTGACTGCACAGATTCGTCCTACACACACTCTTACGTGAATTCATTACTCCCGAACCGAAAAAGAGCCCTTCGACCATTACCGTAAAGAGCCAGTCTTGGATCGATGAAGAAGAGAAAGAAGAATACAAGAGAGAAAGAGAAAGAAGGAAAGAAAAAGAGAAAGAAAGAAAGAAAACCTATACGAACCGTTTCGAGTCTCTACGCCCCAACAACGCGACGTAGTCGGGGCATAAAAATACCTTCGAAACTTAAATTAACATAACACTATCCTTCCAAGACGTCGTCGTCGTCTTTCCAGTGGTTTGTCTACGAGCATGTTCTTCTCTATCTTTCTCATTCTCTTTCTCTTTATTTCCATTCTGCTTTTTACATTCCAAAATCGAGTACGGACGTAACTACATATAAAGTAGGTACTCGTTTCTAACGAAAATCCGTTTTAACGAACCTTAACCTCTTCTTCTATTTCTTCTTGCTTCTTTTTTGCTTCTAATTCGGTTCTTTTTTTACTTCTACTTATTGTTCTTTTTGTACTTTTACTTATATTAGTATTTATCATTCTTTTTTTATTTGTATTTTACTTGTATTTCTATTTCTACATTTTTTTGGTACTTCTATTTAGGTTTTTTATTTTAATTTTACTTATATTACTACTTCTACTTATTTTTTTCTTGTACTTTTACTTGTGTTACTATTTCTCATTCTTTTTTATACTTTTTAACTTGTATTTCTATTTCTACTTGTTTTTTTTTCTAAATTCTACCTTCTACTTTTAGAATTCAATTTAATTAAGGTTAGAAAATTAAAGTTTAATCGTACTTTTGCTTTTTTTTTAACGTTTTAATGAACCTCTTGTAACTTCTACTTCTACTTCTTCTTTTTTACTTCTACTTCTATTTCTACTTTTACTTCTTGTTTTAAATCCTCTCTCTTTTTCTCTCTCTTTTTTTTTCTTTCTTTTTACTTTTCTATTAGTTCTCTTTTATTTTTTTTATAAAGAAATGTTTCTACAAACTTATATCATAGCAGACTTCATGTACTATCTTTATCATTTCGATTAGATAAAATTTTTCTAACGGTATATATCATAAGATAAAATGTCGGTTGTATGAATGGCCAACTGTAGAGCAACGTTGAGATCTTATTATTATATATTTATCATATATTTCTTTTGTTTAAATATTATCTAACAATGTATCATCCTATTATTTATTATATTCAACAAAATATGAAATTAGATTTGATCTTGAAATAACTTTTGTAATCTTTCATTATAAAGAATAACTTATAAATGTTGAAATTGTTTTATCTTTGCAATCAGATAATTCCTTTTTTGACTAATTTATTGAAAATAACAAATTTGCTGATTCTAAAAATATTTGCAGGTTCTAATTTGATAGTTTTTATTTATAAATTTAGATATAAAAGATATATTTCACTTTGATTGTAATTAACCAATTAAAAATACATTTTCATATGTCACGAAGTTCATCAAAGATGAAATACAATTTATCTGAATTTTTATTTTGTTTTAATTATTGTATAATCAAATCAAAAGTTAAACAAAGGAAAATCAAATACAAACTAAAATTATTCCTTTCTTTATGTATTTTTATTATATTTTAAAGCACTGTAAAAAACAGGTGTTGAAACGTCAATGCAGTGAGTTAGACCACCAAAAAAGAACATTACACATACATATATATACCTGTACACGTATACGAGTTAAATGATAAATTAAAAAAATTGTCGGACTGTAGAAAGGATACAGTAAACCTTTCCAATGAAGAAAAAAAAAATAAAAAAAAAAGTGACAAAATTGATTAATAATCGTGAACAAACGAATAAACGAAACTGTTCAGAGATGAAACGTCGAACTAAACTGTTCGAAATTTTGAATTGTCATTTTGTATAAATTTTATAAACGCGAACGGAACGAAAAAATGGTTTTCTGAATTTTATCCAACCTGCGTGGATAGAAAAGAAGGATCTTTTTTCTCGAATAAAGAAACCCAAGGATACAAAGGATATAGAATAGTGAATAAGAAAGAAATAACCGAAATTTCTTAAAGAAACCTGTACAAAAATCATGAAAAATGATAATTCAAAAGAAACTTTAAAATATAAGTAGGTATAAGGTATAAAAAAAAATCAAAAGTGTAGCGATTTTCCGATTGAACGGCAATGCGAACAAGCAAACAAATCAGCGAGCACGAATGACGGGGTGGGGGGGCGTTGAACGAATGGCGATAAAGGAATCCACGGTTTTCCCTCCAAAACCGGTCAGCTGATGCCCCCGACTCAACGACGACGACTGTGCTAAGGCCAAGGACGAACGGCCCGAGCTGACTACGGCCATTTTTAAATGCCCGCTTCTGTGAGCGGCGATTTAAAAGGCCTTCCGACAGACCCCGTGGGTTCGTCTGTATTCATCTTTCTCTTTCTCTCTTTCTCTTATACTAACATAAGTTCTTCTTTGAAACCCCCACCACCCTTTACAATTCGTAGCCCTACCAGACCCTTTGCTTTCATTCCCTTTCACGTTTCTCTTTTTTTCTTTCATATGTTCTTGGCGCCCTTTTTCTCTCTCTCTCTCTCTCTCTCTCTCTCTCTCTCTATCTCCTTCTTGTTTTATCTTTCATGCTCTATTTTTCTTCTCATTTGTTTTTTTCATACACTTTTTTTTCCTTATGATGTTATGTATATATATATAAATGTGCATATATATGTATATATATGTAGTAAATAAAAAATAATTCAATAAGAATTATTTATTTTATTTTATATTATTTTATTACGCTTAATTTAATATTATATTAAATTTTTTGTAAATTTTTTGTAAATTGTTATATAATTATATATAGTTAATATAGTATTATTAATATAGTAATTATTAATTATATTATAATAATATAATATAATATAATTAATACAATACATAATATAATATAGTATAATTAATAATATATTATTTTAATTATTTATATTATTAGTATAATTACTATAGTAATAATAATATAGTTAATTAATATAATAAAACTAATATAGTCACTTATATATTATTACTATAGTATATAGTAACTACAATATAATATATTACTAACTATTTTATATATATTATTATTATTACTGTATAATAAAGTATAATAATAATATAGTTAATTAATATAATAAACTAATATAGTTAATAATATTATATTAATTTGAATTAATATTTAGTATTACACTTATAAATAATTTAAGTTACTAAAAATCTTAAAGTATCTACAACCGGTGTTTCTACTCTTCCTTTCTCTTTCTCTTCCTCTCTCTTTTGCTCTCCTTTCTTTCTTTTCCTTTTGGTAACCGTTAAATTTTCTTCTCTTATATTTTCGAATCCTTTTTTTCCTTACACCTTGTCAGAGAAACTCATAAATAGTCCACCAAGTTTTATTTTTTTTCTCTTCCGCCTGATCTTGGTTTGGCCCATCGAAGTCCACAAGTTTTCTTTTCACAAGAACTTATAAAAGATATGGCAGAAAGGGACAAGGTAAATAGAAAAAAAGGGAAGAAGAAGGAATTTGGAAGATTTTACAAAGAAAGAAAGAAAAATTGTTGTTGGGTATATGGAAAATAACCAAACTTCTACAACCGAATTTTGACTACAACAGAATCGATTAACGATGTATTATTTAAACCATAATCTATCTATTTGTTTAATTGATTATAAATAATTTACTATGTTTTTCTTTAATGAAGTATAAGCTACTATTTTTTATTTGTAATAATATTATTTAATTACAAAAATAATCAAATACATATTTGCTTTAATTCTTTTCAGATTGAGAACCACTGCAAATCAAATTAAAATATTCAAAGAATTTAAATTAATTGAATTTAATTAAAACATTTTACGTGCTATGAATAAAACTTAAAAGTTTCTTTTGTTAAATTTTGTTCTTTGTTAATTTACTTTTTTTTCATTACTTTTGTTTATTGATTCAATAATAATCACGACAAGAAACAATCTATTAATAATAATAATAATAATAACAACAATCGTTTTTTAGAATTTCACATACTTTTTTTTATTTTCCTGTATTCAATAAATCGACACGATATCTTTTTCTTTTTTATTTCTCAAAAGTTATCGGTAACGCATGTACAACACGCGTGCTTTTTTGACTTGTCTACTGTCGGGACAAAGACGGAAGAAACAAAAACACATGTGTGTGCCTACTACAAGATTTTCGAAGCGTTAAATGACACATGTACAACGTGGAAGTACACTTGTCAATTATTCACATAGTTCTATTATTTCGAAATACTCACTTGTCACCTAATTCTGTTTTAATTATCTTGCACGGTATAAGTACACACATATATATATATACCAATACATACAACTATAGTTAAACAACATCTACAAACGAACACTACGTAGTTCCACATGAAAAAAGTATGAAGAAAATGTGAATTAAAAAAAATTGTAAAAAATTCAGTACAATTATGATTAAAATATTGTTTATTGACTACCATGTGTTCTTTTTAAACAAATCTGATATTTATGCAACCAATATTCTATTATTATATAATATAATCTAATATATAGTATATAATAATATATATAATATATAATATAATAATATATATCTGTGTGTGTGTGTGTGATATTATGCACCAAATTGCAAAAAACAAAATGGCGATAATTACACTGGCCAATAATTTTATGAAACATTTTACTAATTAAATAAACGTCAAAATCTTTATGGATTTATAGGTTAACACCTAACATTTTAATATTGTTATTTAAATTTATTGTTATTAAAATATTGTTAAATCTTCAAATGTACGATTAATATTATACTTGATAATAAGTGATTGAAACTTTTTCAATATTCGAACTACAACATATCAGAAGAACATTGTTTTCACTTGATTTGCATAATTAACTTAATTTGCATATTACATGCAGTGGAAATGTATTTTTTAACAAGGGTTCGAATAAATCAAATGTTATTCTACATTTTTCATGTTGAATTACTGCACGTCCAATATCAAGTTACATATGAACATAAACATATCAAATTACAGATTACAAAATGTCGATTGATCATAGGAAAATTGTGTTAAATTTATCTACACGCATTTCTTAAAACTTCTTCATCTTCATCACGGATTCTGATTATACGTTTATCTTCGATAAAAAAATAACGACAAAGATGTAGAAGAAGTAGAAGAAGAAGAAGAAAAAGAAGAAGAGAAACCGGTCTTATGGTAGCTTTGGAAGAAGGAAAGATCCTTAAGGACCATCGACCTTGGCTTTCCCGCCAAAACTCAGCAGCCCGAAGGGAAGCCTACATATGTTCGAACATGTCGAAAGAATTATTTACACGTAACATATATTTGCTACTCCTACATCATTTAACCTCACTTTTTTTTATCATTAGATTATATAATAAATTTATATAATAAAATCAAATTATATTTAATATATATTAATTAAATATATATTAAAAGGTTATGTAATAGATTGGGTTAAATGCATAATTATCTTTTATATAATTTTATAATTTTGACAGAATCCTGACGCAACCTGAAGTAATAAGATATAATTATCGAAAATAATATATGTGTGTATATTAATATATTAATTATATAATAATAATATTAAATATATTATATTTAATATAATTAATATGTAGTATTTTAAAGTAATAATTTTTATTTCTATTTATGTATTAGTTGTTATTGTTCACTTAAATAATATAATAATAGTATATTGTATAACATAGCCTATAAATATAAATTATAATATATTTAATATTAAATGATATATATATATATAATATATTATATACATTAGAAAGTAGTGGGGGAAAATAAAGAGATAAAAAGAGAAAGAAATAAAAGATCGTCGCCGGAAGGGCCAGGCAGATTGGGCCATGCAAGAAGAAGGGTCTACTCCTCGACCGCCTTCGCCGATAAATATTGTAAGAGGATGTCAACCTGTTTGTCCGTATGTAACAGGACTCTCCAGAAAAGATTCCACCGTCTAAGTATAATCTTTCCCAGGATTCTAAGACACCCTCCGTTTTTTTCTCTCTACCCTCTTTCTTCACCACTCCCCCCTTCTTCTTCCCTTCATTCTATATCTATCTCTTAATTTTCACAAAAAATACCACTCCTATTTGAGCCAACCTTTAACCGCCTTTTTAATTTTAACATCCAACTTAACTTACAGGAAGTTAACGTTTTTTAACAAATAAAAAAAACATGTTTTCTAAGCATTTGACTTCCATCATAAAGGTTTTTAACCCTCTTTAAATTCTTGTTATTAGAAAATCGTATTTTTTAAGTTTATGTTTTTCTTTGTATGTATTCTTGTAATTTTATTCATTTTTTAATTATAATATATAAATATTTGTATCAAGTTATATATTATATATCATATATAATATTAATATATAAAAGTTATATATAAAAATATACAAATATTATATATATAGTATAAGTTGTTATATATTATTGTTGTTTTTAAAATACATTTATTGTTCCTTATTTAGTGGTAGGTTTTAAAGCTGTTTTAATGCCAAATTTGATTTTTATTTTAATATTTTATTTATTTTTAGTATTTTTTTTAGAAAAAACTAAATTGTTTTATTGTAGCCATATAACTTATTTGTATTAAAAAAAAAGAAGAAAGAAATAAAACACAAATAACTTTAATCATAAATATTTTTTCAAACCAAATCCAATAAAAAGTGAAAAGAAGATGAATCTACAGAAGACCAATTAAATTTTCATCAAACTTAAGATTAAAGATAATCCCTCCTTTTGAACTTAACACATATCATAAATATGTTTTTAATAAATATACGACACGCGGAAGAGGACAGATGTTAACGATGATGACAATGATCTTGCAGTAAACTTGGAAGGCAAGAGATGTAAATTACACACTAACGCAAAATACATATACACATCATATGTAGAAAGAAAAATGAACATATGATATTTCTTTGTGGTAAAATTACGATTATGCAAAGGAAAATACTCCTCTCATTCAGTCTGACATAAGAAGGAATTTATTTTCCTTTTTTGAACCTCTGATGTACGACTGATAGATCCAACTGCTTTTTCATCTTCCACTTCCTTCACTTCTTCTTCTTCTGATGCTCTTTAACGTCTTGAAGCAAAGGCATCAAGGTGTTCGGTGGGTTTAAAGGGACTGATCTATCATTCTATTTCTTCATAAGGATGGATACAACAAACCGGAGAAGCAACAACAGCAGGTCCCACTGTGAGGAAAAAAGAGGGGGAAAGAAAGAAAGAGAGAGAGAGAGAGAGAGAGAAATAAGAGTGAGGGAGGATGTGAAAGGAATAACTGCAGGTTCTATCCTGGGCCTCTTTCGAAGACCCTTAACGCAGGTAAGGTCTACACCACCATCCAAGCTAACCGGCATACAGGTACCACACAAAGTGGCCAAGATCTTCCCACACCTACCTGAAAAACGGGGCACTCTAGCTGTTTCATTGGAATCATCCCTAGCTTCTTAGGGGAAGATAAAAGTGGAATTTAGTTTGTATTGAACAAGACAAAGAGTGTCTGTAAATATTTCAATATTTGACATTTTTTTTTTGAAGAAGAAGAAGATATAAAAGACTCTAAGAATCTAATTACTGTCATTTTGTTTTATCTTTGATTTTAAGATTATTTCATAATCAAATTATCTTTCAGATTACATAGTAATCGAATTTAGATAATGTGTATTAATTTAGCAGGATTTTAATATTTCTTAATTGTTGTTTAATGATTGCTTTTTTTTTTTTGAAACCTGTTGTGTGTGTGGTCTCAGAGTTCTACCTGGAAACGGCGAACTTTTTGGTTTTGATTGAACTCATCCCTAGTCCCTAAAGAAAAATGGGTGTAGGGCTTCTTGAAAGATACAAAGAGTGTAAACTTACAGATATTTTTTCTAGAAAGATCGAAAATTCCCTTTTTGTTATACTCTTTCACTGATTTCAACAAATTCGTAGTCAAATATGGATGACACCGTTAATTAAGCTATTTTAATATAATTTATCTTATATATGTTGCGTCTGTAATATACAAAACAAACATTTAATCTATGGACCAGTTCTGTGAAATTTTTATAGAATATTGTTTTAGTTTATTTAATATATTTAATATGCAAAGGTTAACTATATTTAATAAAAAATAGTACTGAAAGTAGAATCCTGCAATATTTTGGCAAGTAAACAAGAAAAATTCGAAAGAATAGCTTAGTAATGGTAATGCAAGGTTTTACAATTTGGCAAACTTTTCAAATCAAGTACAATTAACCTATAAACGAACAAGTGTAACAAAACAATATACAAGTCAACCATTAATTGTATCTGCAATTTTTCCAACCAGACCATGACACTAAACACTTTAAGATCTCTTAATAACAACTATATGAATCCTAATATTACCAAACAAATAAACCCTCAAACATTTCATAATTATTATCTAGTGACTTTGGTGAAAACCTGCTGAGCATGATAGTGCGTAGGTGTCTTTGGAGTATCGCGTTCCTGGAAAAAGGATTACATAAAACTAAATAAACCGGAGGGGGTGAAAAAAGGAGGACATCAAAAGAGGATAAAAAGAGAAAGAAAGATCAAAAAGAAGAAAAAAGAGAGAGAAAGAACAGGAGTGGGATACGTGGGACCACCGAGTCCGAACGATCAGCTGAGAATCTTGAAAGACAGAGATGGTTGTATACAAGTAGTGGGAGCGAGATAATGATAAAGACTCTCGGTTGCTTGGCGCTAGTCTCCTTAGAAACTGGTTCCAGTCTTGGCGGGAAACGTCAACCAATCGGAGATCGAGAAGAACAGCACTCGCCGCTATGGTCCTGGGCTATGGAATGCCGAGACGTTCGTTCGTTCAGTGAGAAGCTTCCGACGATTCTTGGAACGAGCACAAAGCATTTGCATTCACAAAGGAACGCATGTAGATTCTCAACACGTAGAGAAAGGAGTGAGAAAGAAAGAAAATGTAAAGAGTAAGAGAAAGAAAAATAGAATGAGAAAGAATCATTCTTTACCTTCTACTCTCGTCATATCGGTTTTTGACCTTTGCTCCTCTTACTCTTGCTTTCTCTCTCTCTCTCTCTCTCTCTCTCTCTCTTTATCTGTTTTTTCTATCTTTATCTTTATTTCTATCTCTCTCATCCCCTCTCTCTCCCCTCTTGTGTGTACATTTTCTCTGATGTATCCGAAAAGAGACATGTAAACAGGATAGAAATTTGTTATTAAACATTACACGTTTCTCATAATTTGATTATCTTATTCGAGTAATTTATTTAATGTAAACAACGTAGATATAAAATACAAAGGTGATTACATGTTAATAATATGTAATATATCTTTTAAAATGAAACAGCCTGTAGATTTAGAAAACTGGCAGTGTGAGACGTGCTTCGCGACGAAATCCGAAGCAACGCGCCATTTTGCATGACATGCCCTACCCTGATTTCTTGTTAGTATATAAATAAGTATATATATATATATATATATATGCGAATTATGGATGAAGATTCGATTAGAAGATTAATATAAATCCGAATTTAAAAGAAGTTTACTGTATAAATAATTTTGAAAATTAATAAATCCAAATTTCGAATGAATTATTATTGTATACATTGTTTCTAAACTTTATATAAAATATTTCTATTTTAAAAAAAAAGGTTATTGTATACACATATTCATAAATATATATGTATATTCGATTTACATATTTTATATATATATATATATATATATGCAATCTTTTTCAAAATCAGTAAAAACATATGGGATAACATAATCTAAAATTGTAGGGTTGTTCAAAAAATTTACGCCGATTTTTAAACAAAATGTTAAACATATAAATCGACACGAACTTTCTGGATAATCGAATGTGTGCGTGTGTGTGGGGGGGGGGGGTTTATATAGAAAGAACGATCGTGTTTTGCGATAAGCGAATTCTTTAAGCGATCGTTATAAACATGGTTGCTATACTCCTGTTAAACCAGCCGAATCTTAGTGAGATAAACAAATACACGAGATCGGGGCGTGATCCGAGACACGAGTGTATTCATAAGTTTCAGATACTACTGTAAACCCAGTCCAATCAAGTACTAATAGAGAATTGGATAAGAAAATGTAAGAAATTGAAGAAAACAGTGGGAGACAAAAAAAATATGGCAGAAATATTTTTTTTACGAATTCGAAGAAGGTTATTTAATGAATAAAAAAAAGTTAAAAGATCAAAAAACAAAGTTTAATTAAAGATAAGAAATAAAATAAACGAGAAGGAGGTTTAGTATTTGTAAAACTTTAATTTGTTTATTTATTATTCGTTTGTTGATTTTTTATTTATTATTGATAATATCAAAATTAAATAATTTTTAATTTATATATTATTTTAATAATTTTAATATTATATTAAATTTATAATATTATATTTATTTATAATATTTAATATTTTCAATAAAATCGATAATATCAAAATTTAATTAAATTCTTAAGTAAACAAAATAAAAAATTACATATTATTGTATAATGAGTTGAAGTAATTTGTTATTTTAATAATTATGGAAATTTTTTACATGAATTAAATATAACTATAAATAAGAATGGTCAATGATGTGTTAAATAATTTATAAGAGTACAGTCTGCATTAATTTTAAAAAATGTCATTTAAATGATATTTAAAATTGTAAATTATTTGTTTTGAAAGTGTATAAATTGGTACAAGATTTACAGTCAATTTAATATCAAAGGGGTTATCTTTTAACGTATGGTAATAATTTTTAATTTCTTTATCAATAATTTTGTAAGTTAATTTTGTAATGGTATACACTAATTAATATCATATATACACATTTTAAAATTATTCTATACCACAAAGTAGATAAACAGTGGCCATTAAAATTATTCTGCGCGGTTTTTAAGACAATACTGAGCTTATTAGGTTATCAAAATTTTTTTGTATCATTGATTTATAGTAATATAATATTTAGCAATATTAGAAAATATTTTTTTTATATATAAATAGATTATACATACTATTTTTTCGAATAGTTATATACATTGTATTTAAATTACTATATCAGATGATTTTACAACTATAGAAAATAACAATATTTAAATTACAAAAAATATTGAACAAAACTACTTTGTTTATTAAAAGTTACGGAAATAAAACCAAAGAAATAAGAGTTACTGTATTATTTAAGACAAAAAAAGAAACAATAAATTTAATATAATAAATATATAATGAATATAATGTATAATAAATCCAAAAATTTGGATCGTATTATTTAATAAATAAATAAATATAAATAAATAAATTTATATAGATAGATATATTATAGATAAATTTTATTAGAAAATAATAAATCCAAATTTGGGTCGAATTACTTAATAAATAAATAAAAAATAAATTTATATAGATAGATATATAATAGATAAATAGATATAATAAATATCCATCTATAATTTAAATAAATTTATTAGAAAATCAATAAATCCAAATGAAGAATTTGCTACTATTTAAAAATTTTCCAATATTGCTATGTAAATTCCTTTAAAATGCAACTATTTAACTTTTACTACTGTAATAATTTAATTTCCTATTATTTATAAATAAAATTATTAAAAATACTTTTTTACAACTTTTGAATAGATAAATGACTTATAACACGTACCTTCCTTAATTTTACATGCATTTATTATGATTCATTCTTAACTAAATAGGTTGAATGAAGTATAGTAAAAACTTAAGTTTACAATCATGAATGTAATTGATTCGATTCTGTTATATTTATCAATTGATATAAAAGAAATAAAGAAGGATAGGTCCCACCCTCACTCATCACAGTTCAACAAGAAAAAAAAATGTTATCCTATCTACAACTTCTCCTATTCTTTATGCACGCACGCAAACATGCTTATCGTTCGGTCTATATCGTGGACTGTAAACGATAAGGCATGATTCTCCTCTCTAACCATAAGCAAAGCCCTCAAACGTCTCATTTATCGTTTCGAGATAATATTTAAAAGACCGATGAGATGATTTTATCGTCTAACTGATTTCCTTGGCGCTAAGCATACGACAGAAAAAAAACTTAATCTATTCGTCCAGACTAATCAGCTGTCTATTTAAAATTGTAAATACAATACCTCAAACTTGAAATTAAATTTATACTAAATTTAAAGTGTAAACAAAAAAATTATAATAATTATTATTGAGTTATAATATGTGTTGTGCAAAAGATTAACTATTACAGTTAGAAAAAATTACAAACTTAATAATTATAATTAATTACAATACACTAATTAAAATTATTATGGTAAATTCGTGTCACAACTAACTGTGATTGTGAAGTGTATTTGTCATAATAAAAATAATAATATTTTATATCACAATGAGTATAATTGGCATGCGTTAGAAGTGGGTATTATTTCTAATATATCAAACATTTAGTATTATTAAAAATATTTAAAAGATATCAAAAAATAATATAAAATATAATATAACTAATTAACAATATAGAAATAAATTCGACAAAAGATTAGTAATTTTCTGATAATTTAACTTTAACTAATAAAACCTTATTATTTTTTTTTTATAATTTTAATTTCTAGTACAATGCTTTAGCTAAAGATAAGATAAAATTTGAATAATAATAATAAATAATAATAATAAAAAAAATATTTTTCATTCATCTTTATTTTCATTCAACTTTAATTTCAATCTCATTGATAATTTTCTATATAAATAGATCCAATTGAAATTATTCAATATTACTTTCATTTGATAATAACTAATACATATGTTTTTTAAAAAGTATGTGTATTGTAAATAAAAATTGAAATAATATTATACGTTTAGATATATTTCAAAACAATTTACTTAAAACATCTTCCGTTAAGAACGAGCGTTGTTGTCACTCTTGAAACCATGTAACCCACAGCACCCACATCCTGTTGTACTTCTGAGCGTTATATAGTATTACAATAACGAAGTTTGATACCAAAAGGTACTTGGAAATACCTCGTAAAGAAAACGTGCCTAAAACGCGATTTTTATATTTCAAAAGAATACAAAAAGTATTTTTCAACATATGCAATAAATAATTTTAACATTAATACAATTTTTCCATCATTGCATTGATAGTTCCTTTTTTTTGTTATGACGATAACAAAGTGATTCAAACAAATAAAATCACTAGAAATCAATTTAACACGAAATACATTTAAAATAAAAAAGTTTATCATAATTTAATTTTTATTATTATTATTTAAAAATAAACACTCATGCAGTAATTTCTAAAAGAGAGCATACTTAGCAAAATTTAACCACAACTACAAAATTAATTCGCAAATAATCAAAATTAGTATTATAAATGTTTTATTTTATTATATAATATAATAAATTTTATTATATTATTTATATAAATTTTCTATTTTAATAAATAAATGAAATTTAAATCCAATCTTAATTTTTAAGAAATTTAGTTGTACTATGTTATCCATTAAATTCATTTTTAACAATTGCATATTAAAGTAAGTAATATTTTAATAATGTTTAATAACAAACCTTATAATAAAATTGCTATTATATTTAACCCTTTGAACCCTTACATCACCTTATTATTAGTGATAAAAACATAAAATAAAATATTATTATAAATCTCCTACGTCAAATCTAAAATGAAAATCATAATTATTTTAATGTTCTAACATATTTTTAATTAATTAATATAAATTACAAATTTTTGTCCGATAATAATGTAAATTATTTTCTATGGATACACATGCATCGATAATGGAAGAGAAAAAAAATCAAAGGGTTAAAGAATGTTCTTTTTCACAAATTTTCTAACGGATGAGAAAAGATGTGGGTGGAAGATAGAAAAAAAGAAGTAAGAACTAGACTTTGTCCAAGATCTCTAACATCGACAGCACCTGGTGTCTTATTGTCCAATCTTTTCAAAGGAAAGGAATGAAAAAAAAATGGGAAAACTGGACAAGTACATGGAAAACGATAGATACTAAAATATAGAAAGGACGAACCAACAACTAAACGGAATAGCAAGTCATTCTATTCGTTTTCTTTCCATCTCTGATCTTTCGCTACATTTACATCCGACCATCTATATTCTGACCCAACTCATATCCATCTACATCTACATCTATAATATCTATAGGGTGTTCTATAAATGAACGTATTGTAACCACATCATTTTCATATATAACCGTGCAAATGGAAAATTGTCGGTTTTATTGAGAAAATCCTCTCAGAATGGAAAATTTATTTATTCATTCGTAGGAATAAATTGGAACAATTATGCTAAACAATTCGAATATTTTCCATATTCTTATATAAATCAAAAACTAATGTAAATTGGACATATATTGGGTTGGCAAGAAAGTAATTTCGGTTTTCTAGTGTGAAATAAAACTCAATTGTTTCTAAACTAACAGTTGTAAACAAAATTACACGAAATTTGTTTCTATAGCAACCTAAAAGTGTCAACTACCAAACCTCAAAAAAAAAAAAAAAAAAATTTTCCCAATATTTATTATATTAGAATTATTTCATTTTAATTATATATTATTTTAATTTATTAATATCAAATTATTTTAATTTATCCCAATATTTACCTATATGTGAATTATTTACTTGTTTTAACACTAGAACTACTACACTAGTCATTTTGACTGGTTGGTTCTTGACATGATTTGGTATCAAGAATATTTTGATACTTCTATTGTACTTATTGTTACTATTATAATTGTTATTATATAATTTTTAAGATCTCAGAAAATGTAGTTCCTTTTGTAAAATAATAATAAGTCAATAAACATAAAAATATTTTACTTTTCCATGATTTTTAAATAGATAAAGATAGAGATAGCTATGTTTCAACTGTCGGTAGTTCTAGTGTTAATGAGCAGATATACTTTGTTCGAAATATGGGTAAGTATTTATGAAACACTGTGTATATCTAAATACACTTCTCTCGAAGGCTTACATAAAAGGTCTGGGCGTTTTCGTTCCGGTATATCAGTCACCCTTGTCGGCTTATTTCTAGCGGGCTTGTTTATTAACGCACGAAATATTAACGAGGGACAACCTGTAATGCGATTCTCAAAAAAGCGAAGTTGTTAGTCTTTGGTTACAATCAATTTCTTTTTCTTTTTTGAATTTCAAACGAATTTGGAAAAGAAAAAATATACACATGAAATGTGAAACTAGTAACATCATATGGAAAATAATCAATTGATTCATATATACAGTATGAATGACTGTTAAAACGTAGAAAGTTACAATTACTATTAGGTGGTTCGGAAAGTCGTTTCGTTTTTTACTAACGCAATAATGGCATTAGTTGATGCAATCCGACAAATAGTAAAACATGAGATCGATAAGAGGTTAAATTTATCAAATTCAACTGTTTATGACCACTTGAAAGGTTTAGGTTTAACCTCGAAGCAAAACTTAACTTCATTTTTGCAAAAGAAAAATGAAACGACTTTCCGAACCACCTAATAGATTTTTCCTTAGAAATTATTGATACAGTGTGTTTGATATGAAAAAAAGTTTAGAAATAAATACATCAGTAAATCTTAATTATATATTTAACGAGTTTAACTTAAAAGCTTTAATTAAACAAGTAAATTAATCAAATGCAAAAATAATGTAAAAGGAAAACCTGTAATTTAACCCTTTGAGTGCTGAATACTTTTAACTAAAATGTTTTGTAGGAAAGTAATAATTTATTATTAACTAGATTCTAATAATAGATTATATTTAATAATTCAAGTTTTTCTTTCTGAATATAATTTAATGAATTAATATAAACATTACATTATTTTACATTTATATTAATATTAACAAACGCATATGTACGTCCATAGCACTCTAAAGGATTAAAAACGTACACGTTGTTAAACTCGGGGAATATCCAGTTTTTTCATATCAAACAATTGGTCATTCTTTATTTTTACCATTATATAAATATTTTTTAGTATCAGAATCAATTTAATTACCCATTTGAATAAACATAATATAAAATAAATTTATTTAAAAATGATGTGTCTATTACTATACTTTGCATATTAAAAAATTTCAATCTGATATTTAATTAAATGAACATTTTCAACTCAACATCAACACTAACCAGGAACGTAAAAACAAATGTATTTTTATTTAAACAATCCAAATTATTATTAAAATATGTTAGAATATGTGATATACCTTTAATAATTGATAATTAATTGAAAGAAATGTATATTGTAATCTAAAAGTAGAGACAATGAGTTCGATGTACTTTTCGTAATCCTATATTAAACTGTTTCTTTACCCTCTATGAAAGTCAGGTAATATTCTTCTATTTACTATTGTTTATATGACTTTCCTTATATGGCACATGCAAGTAACAGAAGTAATATTCATAATAAATATAATGTATTCTTTTGAAAGTTTTATAAACAAAAATGAATAAAAAGATTTCTACTGACTTTCATAAAAGACGATGAATCGGAGTTTACGATAGATTTTGAAGAGGATGGTACATCGAATTTACATTTTGTGGTTTTAAACAATAATATACATTTCGTTAGATTATTTAATAATTATTTGCAGTATATCGAATACTCTCAAGGTATGTCACATTCCTATTTTCTTTTCATAGATAAACGTATATATATACACGCCACATTAACACAAAAATATGCTATAATTATATTTTTATAAATTAAAAAAAATAATTTTATTTATATTACTTAGAAATTTATATTATAATAAATACAAGAAAATAAAAAGTTATCTAAGTATTTAATATAATACTTTTTATAGTAAAAATAAATATTATAATATTATATATTAATATATATTATAATATTATTATAATATATTTACACTTTTATAAACATAATATATTAATATTTTTATATTTAATATGTGTATATAATTTTATATTACATTTATTATATATTATACTTATTATATTATATTATGCACCTTATATATAGTTTATTAAAATTATTATTATACAATAATAATAATAATTTAATATATATATATATATGGTAATGTGTAAAGGTAAATTAAATAAAGGTAAATTTAATGTGTAGGGTAAACATTAACAAAAATAGAAAATAATCGATCTATTTTCTTCTAAAACTCAATCATAAATTTCAACGTGCCAAAGAGTTAAATAAAAATACAATGCAACGATATATCGTTAGTTTAATTGTTATTTAAAAATTTACAATCAGACACGATAAATTTAAAGTAAAAATAAAAAAAAATAAATAAAAATATAATAAAGTTCTTGAAAATAATCGATATGTTGTTATCAGTTTTTGAATCTCATCCTCAATCATAAATTTCAACAGACGCGAATCGGTTGAGCGTACGAATAAAAATATAATAAATAAACTAAAAGAAAAACTCGTTTCTTGTTAAGCAACGAAAGGAATGATGCTGATACCGTTATACCACTTACAATAGAAACTTACTCGATGTTCGAAGGTTCAGAAAGCGAATAAAAGGAGCAACACACCTAAGACGACTAACATAAGCGCCCCAAGTGTGCCCAACCATTTTCCAGCTCGCGACTTTGAGAAGGACAGTGGAGAGTAAAGAAAGAAAGAGAGAGAGGGATAAAGAAACAGACGGAGTGAAAGAAAGAAAAAGAGAGAGAGAGAGAGAGATAGTGAAAGAGAAAGAGAAAGAGACAGAGACAGTGAGCAAGAGACAGAGAGAGAGGGAAATACGTGCCGCGAACAAGGACGAGTAAGATGACGAGAGAACTTGTGGAAGAAGTAGGGAGGATGGACCTCGTGAGATTCGATGAATGAACGAAGTCATGAATGAACTCGAACCCTCCTCGTACCGGTAGGTATATACACATTCGTGGTA
This sequence comes from Polistes dominula, assembly GCF_049000335.1. Taxonomy (NCBI): domain Eukaryota; kingdom Metazoa; phylum Arthropoda; class Insecta; order Hymenoptera; family Vespidae; genus Polistes; species Polistes dominula. Next base: position 7,369,367 of record NW_028301152.1, on the reverse strand, counting down.
CCTACTCTCTATAGGTATACCTACGTCAGCGAGGATACATGAAAGCCGTCGTCAGTGTGCCACTTTGTGTAAAGAAATAACAAGAAAATACTTTAAACGGCTGTTATACGCATTCCACGGATATCAAGTGTTTATCGATACGTGAAATAACAATTTGTATAACTTTTATTTTTAATTAATATTTAGTGAAAATTTATTATTATTGGGTGTATGTAAAATTTATTTTATTTTATTCTATACGAGCTCTTTTATATTTAAATGTTGCGCGTATGAGTGAGTGCGTGCGTGTGTTGTGTAATTGAACAGAAGCGAATATAAGACTGCAAAATACTCCTAAATTGTTCTCTATTTAAACAAATTTTTTTATTCATTTATTTAAGTTAGATTGTAATTTATAATTTTCATTATTCACAATCCTACAGAATTCTATATATATTATATATTCTATATAATATTTTTATATATAATATTCTATATATATTTTATATATTATATAAAAAATATATATTTATTTATTTAATATATAATTTATATTATATTTATATATATAAATTATATAAAAAATTATATATATTATATAATATTATTATATTTAATTTTATTATAAAATTATTATTTAATATTATTATAATTATTAATTTATATATAATATTATATAAATTATAATATATTATATATATTACGTAAAAAATAATAAAATCTATGTATGTTGCAGATTAACAGTATGCTAATGTTTGTTATAAGTTTTGCATAGTGAAATACAAATTTTTTTTTTATAATTATAAATTATAATATTTATTATTAATATTGCAAATTATAATATTTGCACTATACAATATTCGACATTGTTTATCTTACGGTTCGATTGTTTATTCAACATTCAAATACAAACGTCAAAGAAAAGGAATATATTTTAGGAAATATTATTTCAATTTTATTACTTAAAAATAATAAAGTTTAATAAATAATAAATTATATTATTTATTAATATATTATAATATATTAATAAATAATATATTATATTATATAAAAATATATAATATAATAAATAATTATAGGAAAATTAAATATAACTTTAACATATATATATATGTTAAAGTTATATGGAATTTTCTGTAAGCCAAATAAAAACAAACAAAGAAAAAGACCTAAAAAAATGTTTAAAGCAAAAAGAAATGGTCCAGTATCCGGATTTGTTTGAGAAACGTGAATAAAAGGAGAATAATAATCTTTTGAAAGGGTTCTGCTTCCTGCTAAAGGAAACAAGTTTCCTTCGAAGAAGTTTCTCTAACTGGTAGGACATTTGAGGTATAAGCTTTGAAACTGAACAAACAATTTTCTAACTCTTTTTTATTTTTACGTGAATTTTTAAACCTTTACGTGAACCTTTGAAGGTGAATAAGATTGATGAACGTTTTTTTTCTTTTTCAAAGAAAAAGTGTCACTTTAAAATTTTCTTTTGTCAAGAATAAAAATGTTTGGGAAAAGTTTTACCTTGATTTAGATTTAAAAAGGAAATGACAATAAATGTAAAAAAGAAAAACTGGTTGGAAAGTCAAGGTTTTGTATAATTCGATACGTTTTGAACATCTTCAAGGATTAATGTGTTTTTTTTTTTGAATATTTTGTGTTATGCTGTTCACGAAAGGATGACGAAAAAAAAAAGAAAAGGTGTTATCCGCTTTTATTTTTTTTTTATTTTTGATAAAAACTTTTATGTATTTTTTTTTTTTTATAGTAAAAATCTGCAAATAAATTTGTTCAAATTCAAATCACTTCAATGTTATAAATTATCTACGCAATTTGTTTCAAATAAAAATATTTGCACTTCTAGATTTGTTCCATTTTACGTTATAGAGAAATCAATTTTTCTTTTTCTTAAATAATAAAAATAATCCGCCCCTGGTTATTTAAACAAAGATGATTGATAGTTTAAAGTAACAGTAGAAATATCAATAATAAATATTATTTACTGTATTTTTTTTTAAATTGTTTATAAAACATTTTTTATATATATTATAATATATATTATAATATTATAATATTATATATATATATATATTATTTAATATAGTATTAAATAATATATAATTACTACATAATAATATATTATATAATATTAATATTAAATAATATTATATTTAATATTATATAATATATCTCTCATAATAGTTATATATTAAAATATTATAAAATATTAATAATAATATATTATAGAATATATTAATATTAAATAATATATTAAATTACATATATTATTATATTAATAATTAAATTATATATATATATATTAAGTTGACCAATAAACCTATGCATTTTTTTTACACTATTATTAAAAAAAAAAGTAATACATTATAAAAAAATATTAAACAACTAAAATAATAATATATTATATACAAAAAAATTGCACAGAGTTGCACCACAGTTGCGTCCTTTTTTTTGTCCCTTATCCCACCTCCCTTTTTTTCTTCTTCCATTCGTATTATTTCTTTTTATTATAATTTTTTGTTTATCGTTAATTATAACTTGAATTAAATACAGGTCGGTTAGAAAAATTTATGCCACGATGCGTACCTTAGTGTACTGATTTTTTGTTTGTTTCTCTCTCTCTCTCTCTCTCATTCCTATGATTTCTTTTTATGATATTTTTTTTTTTATCTTATTTCTTCTTCCCTTTTTCGTCGCACCGACCCGATAAAAGGATTTCCGGTGTAGGACCACTGAAGCAAGGCTCTTCTCCTTTTATATCCTCGATAGCAATTGTAAGCAACTCACACGCTCAACCGAGCGTAGGACTCGTCTCGTAAGAAAGTTCGCACGAGGACGAACCATCTTAGATGGTCCATTCGAACAACCTAATTGTGAAATAAAGATATACCTATATATATATATATATATATATATATATATATATATATATATATATATATGTATGTATATGTGAAAGCGGTTGGTCCGTTCGCATCGATCATTGTACGAATTCTCGTACCTGCTGTTCGTTCAGAATTACTTCAATTTACAAAACGGCCCTTTAAATGTACCTGACTCGCTATTTCCCACCCACGAGGAATTTTCAACATTTGTCCAACATGTTCACCGAATAAAGATCGAAATTCCGTTTCTTAACCCCTTAAGCAGCAATGATTTTGAGAAAAAAACAACGGCAAAAAAAAATCATTTTTTTTTTTTGCATAAAGACATAGTTTAGAACATTGTTTTGACAAAAAAATTAAAAAAATACAGAAATAATCAATATTTTTATGTTAATTTTGGATTTTGTTCCACATTACAGAGAAGAGCCGAATATTGCAAATGTTACACGTACGTCAACTTTTTAATCTTTCTTTTCTAATTACTATTTCGGAAAAAATATTTTTCAAAAAAAAAAAAAGATTCTTTTTCTTTGTTTTCACACTCTCATTTTCCATTTTCTATTATGTTTAAGTGTAAAAAATCATAGATATATAAAATAATACGCCGCTCGAGTTAACTCGAGCGTGCGGAAATCGGCCGGTTTAATGCGATAATATATGTTTATTATCTAATGCTCAACTTAATTTTTTTATTAATATATTATTACATTATATATAATTAAATTTAAATCTGTAGTTTCTTAATCTTCAAATCTAATCTAAAACATCTCTAAAAAAAAAGTGTAATTAATTTTTCAAAACCAACCTAACAATTTTGATCCACCCATACCATTTGAACTACAGTCCATATAATGTATATACATAATATAAACGAATATATAGAAACATACAATAAATTTTAATTGATAAATTTTTGTCGTTAGATTCGCATAGAAGATAGACGCATATAAATTGTATACACACAATGTTATAGAAAGAAAAAAAAGTACTTTTATACCAAATCCTGAAGAAACGAATAAGCCCTCTTTCATGGGGGCTTTTAAAAAGGATGAGAAAAAGTATAGTAACTTTAAAGTAAGAAAGGAAACCATAAAAAGAAATAAAAGAAGTAGACGAAGAAGTAGACGAAAATGTAGAAAAATTTGTTCTTCTAGACGAAGAGAAGTTTGTAGCTCGCGAAATTTCTTTAAGGGACAAGTATTAGTGAGGCTTCTCAGTTGCCACCATATCAAAAGGATCAAGGAGCCGCATGAGAGATTTCAAATCTTCCCTTCTCAGAGGATTTTCAAATCTTCCACATTCCATTCTCTATTCTTATATTTCCTTGTACGTTGATATGTATACCTGTTGGGACCGCAACTATCAATACACCTTATGGGAAATAAGAAAATTCTTAGTATATATATAAACTTTACAATATGACACGAGCCCGAACATTGTAAGATGAATCAAATTTTAAAATATTAACAGACACGTACGATTTAAGATTTCCTCCTTTTTTCAAAATCCTAACTGTTCTATAAATTTTGTTAAAACGGTAAACTGAAAATCTATTTAATAATAAAATCTATTTGGTCCAATGGCATACATTTATGGTGTAGAATATAATATATGTTCTACATATAAATATATATAAATATATGTATATAAATATATGTTCTAATAAAAATAACATATATAAATATATGTTCTAATAAAAATCATACAACAAAAATAAAAGTACTCATAGCACAAAATTGTAAGAATTGCACTAAATGCATAATGAAATTTCAAAATTAAGGATAAACGAAAAAAAACTAAAAAACATAAACAATATATGAAAAATATCCTAATCAATTAGCAATAAAAATTTATGATAAATTCAACAAAAGATGAAAGCAAACAAATTGTAAAATATTAAATAATAAAATGGATTGGACATTAATGTGATAATAAATCAGAAATGATAAAACAATTTGCTAAACGTCAAATAAAATTTATTGTAAATAATATGTAATATGTAAAACAAGATGTTTAAGATATATCAGAGATTTTTGGAATACTGAAAGATGGATAGGACAAATCCAAGTAATGGATCACCATGGGGAACAGTAATGGACCCCTATAGAAAAATATTAATCTGAAAATACATCAATGCGGGCTGTCGGCAAGATTATTTCAAATTTATTGATAACTTAGTAATCTGAATAGATTTTAACTCGACAAAATAAATTTTGATGATAATTTATGTATAAACGGTATAATCTAGCATACATGTATAATTACATATATACAAATGTATATACTATATACTAGCTTACCCGGAACACATTAATGTGGCTTATATGAGCCAAAATATGACGTTGTAGTATAGATAAAATTTAGGTTATGTTCAAATGTTTCGCGCGCTCACCGAAATCTATGGCCAACAAATGGCGCTGGACTTACCTGTATCTTTATCCTTTTTTTTTAAATCAATTAATTATTTATTTAATAAATAAATGTAATAAAAACCTAGCCGTATACGAATGCAACATTGTGTCAAAGTTTCAAAACAATCGATAAAATACTTTTGCAGATTAGCAGTTAGGAACAAACGATTAGGTTATGTTCAAATGTTTCGCGCACTTATTGAAATCTATAGCCAACAAATGGCGCTGGACTTACATGTATCTCGTTTTCCTTTTTTTTTAAATTAATTAATTATTTTTTAAATAAATTAATGTAATAAAAACCTAGCTGTATGCTAATACAACGTTGTGTCAAAATTTCAAGACATTTAATAAAATTTTTTTTATTAAATTACTTTAAAGACATTTTCTAGAAATATGTTATAGAAAGTAGATAGAAACATAAGTTGCTGATAATTATCACTTACCTTTCTTCTTTTACTACCTGCGGCAAAACTTTGGACGCACCTGAAATAAAAAAATCATTATTTAGAATAAATAAATAAAAGTTAAATTAATCTTTTAGAATACTTTGTAACTTTATAAAAATATGCTTAAATATCTAGATTTATAAGCTTTATTTTATTTTGCTATTATAACAATATGTTAGGGTCAGATTATACAGAAATTTGTCAGTCCAGAAATGAGATAAAAAATTAGTAAATAATAAATCCTTAGCTTTTGATCTTTATTTTGTAAAAATTAAACCATAAAACAATAGTATAAAATACCAAGTTTTATTATTTTAAATACTATTAATTTTATCACTTATTATTCAAATAAACAAGTACATTATAAAACAATTCTAAGAAATAAAATAATTGTATTATATTTTTATAAAAAATTTTCAATTAACGTTTACTCAATTTCAAGGATAATAAAAGATTTTCAATAAATTTCTGTATAACTTGACGATACAATTGTTACTTTATATGCAAAATATATAATATTTATTAAAATTATAAATTACAATTACAATAATATAACAAAACTTGTATAATTATATAATCCTATAATTATTGCAATAAATCATTATTAATATTTAACAATATAAATGCATTGATATAAAAATAAATGTGATTATTGTATTTATATAACAAAAAATTGGGATTATGTTGAATTATATTTATAAAAAAAAAAACAAATAAAAAAAAGTATATATTTAATAAAAGAAATTAGCATGCGAAATGCGACGTAATGGAAGGAAGTTAATGCGATTGGATTGTACAAAAAGAAGACCAGTATAACAAATACGTACAATGTAGGTAGAATATCACAGTGAATGAATAAACCTAAATGAGATCGCAAGATGTCGACACAAAAGGGGGAAGTTCGATAGTCCAGCAGCATCTCTATGCTTTACCAAGAACACGTGTTCTCTCCCATATGTGCTGATACCCGCATGACAATTACTATGATTCGTTGACCGCATGTGCACAACGAAAGACTCACGAAGTCGACTAAGAAATCACAGATTCGCGGTTTCTTTTCTTTCATTTAAAGTCAACGTTTATTATGATTGATTCTTATAGATCCAAAAGAAACTTTTCAACAACAACTTTTTTTTCAATAATTTAACAACAACAAAAAAATTAACATTGTAAATATTCAACGAAATAGTCAAAATAAATATTTAACCCTAAAATAAATTTCCGTTAACCCAATTATAAATTCTAATCATTATATTGATAATTTTATTGATTATTTATACTAAAATAAATAATTCATAGATATTAAATATTTATCTGAAAAAAATATGTTTATTAGAAATTTGGAAAAAAATTCAAATTAAATCAAAAAGACTACGTGATCCATTATCCACTGTCAATTGCCTTTTATTGGGGCGCATCTTCAAATTACTTTTTTAATAACTGCAACTTCATGAGAATATTAAAAATTCTCGCTATTTTATTTGAAATCAATAATTAATTATATAAAATAATTTTTATATTTAAATAAAAAAAAAACAATTGTGCAAAAATAGTTCTATTTGGTTAGTATAAACATCATTATATACTTTACATTTTATATTTATTCCATTTATATTTTATATTTTTATTATATTTATATTGTATAGTTTATAGTTTAATATAATAATTAATAATTATATATTAGTTAGTATAAGTATCATTATATAGTTTATATATTATATTTATTATATTTATATCGTATAATGTATAGTTTAGTATAATAATTAATAATTATATATTAGTTAGTATAAATATCATTATATAGTTTATATATTATATTTACTATATTTATATTTTATAGTTTATAGTTTAGAATTTAATTGTGTTCGTATTGTGGTTGGTAATGGGTTAAAAAAAATTTTTATTTTACCCTATCCTGAGTTTAATCAATTACTATAACTTGACTTTCGAAAAAGGGATAAGAATATCATAATTTATTTCATTATTCTAAACCTATCCTATAAGATATAAATAATAGAAGAGAAAAACATAAGGAAGGGTGGAATATTCTATAAATCGATTACTTTAGCACGAAGCTTATATAACATAGAGGGATAGATGAGAACAATCGTTCATGAATCACGCGGTCTACCGGCTGCTGTTGGCTATCTTCTCCCCTATCACGTACCGTTCCATCTTTTGATATGTGCACAGTAGTGCCTAGTACAGTATATAGTACAGTGAGTAGTAGTAGGTACTGACATACGTCGTCTCGATGCTATCCCAATGAAGGTTATTGGGGGATCTTTTACCCCAGGACACCCTTAAATACGATTGCACCCTTAACGAATCGCTAGAAAACGAACGATCGAACTTATCCAATTGATATTTCTCAACGGACTTTCGCAAAGTTAAACTCAAATCTTTTACATTTTTACCTTGTAAAATTAAATCTCACGATTAATCAATAAACTGTGATATGTGACGTGTATACTCGTCGTGAAGAAGTGACACCATTTTGTGCATTTGACGTGTATACTCGTCATTGAGAAGTAACACGATTTTGTCTATTGACGTCTATACTCGTCATTGAAAAGTAACACGATTTTGTCTATTGACGAATATATACATCGTGTGTATAAATTAAGAACCATTGGCTATTTAAATTGTAATTTTTGAGAGAAAAACAAAACATATTATCAAATTTCAAGATATTTAGAATATTTTGAAGACTATGACGTAATAAAACAAACAAATAAAAAATATAAATATTTTTATCACCTTTTCGTAAATAGAATTACAGCAAGAAGAGGTTTGTTAAAATTTCGAACATTCCCTTTATCTTATTATTATTATTATTATTATATTATAAAGTAATAATATTAATATTAATATTTATAATAATTGTAATATTAATAAATATTAATATTAATATTTATTATATATTATATGTTCTATATTGTAGTATAATTACAATTACTGAACTATTAATTAATAAAGTAATACATAATACAGTAATAATATATATATTATTATATTTATTTTATTTATTTTATTATTATATTATTATATTATTATATTTATATATTTATATACAGTAATAATATATAATAATATATATATATATGTAATCTTAACTTATTATTATTATATCTTCCATAATTTTTAAACTAAGATAAGTCTGATATATTTACGATATATATTCTTGTGTATTACGTAAATAATCCTAAAAAAAATTGTACTCTTCCAACCGTCTACATATCTTTCGATATCGTGTTCAAATTTGTTCGGTCTTCTCGAAAAAAGGTAAAAAAAAAAAAAGGTCCAACAATAGATTAACGTAGTTGTATCTGTGAATCATTGGAATCTTCTTTTTGTGGGTTATGGATGGGATATTATATCCTTTCGTTTATGGGTGTTAAACAGATTTCAATGTCAATGTGGTCAAACCAAAATAATTTATTTTCCACAATTCAAGTTCTATTCACTTGAAAATTCTATTAATCCCTTTCGAATTTTTTTGTTTTCGAAGAATTTTTCAAGAATCTAACAAAATGTTCTAATGTTTTGTACCGAAGTACGCAAAGAAAAAGGGGAAGGATTATATCGTTGGACCGGAAGATACTAGAAATATACAGACGGATTCATTTAATTATTTCATTGCGAACGAAGGGAGAAAGAACATGGGGAGAATGAGGAAGGGGGGAAAAGAATGAGGGAGTGGGAAGATGGGAGAAAATTACCAACTCGTACTCGACACCGGAAGATGTGATATCCCGTAGACTACTGTTTATCAAGTCAATATTTTTTAAACATTTTTTTATGAATTATTTATAATAAAATCTCTATATATATACTATAAGTAATCAAATGATCATTACACTGATTAATATATAAAAAAAAACAATTTTAATATCGATAATATATAATATATATAAAATATTATTATATTATATTATATTATATTAAATTATAATTAAATTAAAATAATATTAAAATAATATTCATATAATATTCAAAAATAATATTAAAATTATATTAAAATTATATTATATTATATTAATAAATAATAATAAGTATATTATTATTAAGTAGATAATATATAAATAATAATAATAATAGAAAGTAATATATTATCTGCAATAATTTATTAGTATTAATCAAATAAACAATAATATACTAAAAACCTACAACTTGTTACTGAAAATTAATTATTCATATTTATAATAACTATAGAAAATGTTTATATAATAGGTGTCCAAAAAAATTACTATAATCATAGAAAAAATTCAACTTTTTTACAGTATGAGCTTATATTTTGTCTGATAACTGAAACTTCATATCAAAGAAATAAAATATCTAAACAAAACAACTTTGAAGACATTTGACATTTATTTAACAAAATATTAAACAATAATGAATAGAAATTATTGATAAAATAAAAAAAATATTTGAATATTACGATATCAGAACTACGTTTGTTGAGTGTAGGAAGGAACGCGTGGGTGTGTCCTGTGGGAGACATTACCAAACATAAAATCATCAAACGGAGGGTTCATGCAACCAAGCCTGATCATCTCGTCGCATATGCGCCAGATATCACATGTGTTTGACTCTGCCTTTCCTCACTCACACACATATACATCTAAGCTTAACTGCAGTGTGTAGGAAGTAAACGCAAATGTAATATTTTGTACGGTCTATTCAGTACACTGAATAAAATATCAAGTTCTCGTTGACTCGACAAAAAATAGACGAGGATCAAAAACAAGGACTAAAATCTTGGTATCTTCAAAAAAAAAAAAAAAACTTTCAACGTACTTTACAAATATTTTTTATAAATAAAAGTATCACTCGCAAATTTAAATTTGATTTTTTTTTTGTATAAAAAAGTAAATTAAACTCTTAACTTTCTAGATTGTTTTAAATAATTATTCAATTAAATAAAGTGTATTATTTAATTATTAATAAATTATAAACATTTAATACTAATCGAGTTACTTGTACAATTGTTACATAAATATAAACATGACCTCCTGTTTGAATTTCACCCGATTTTACCTACATTTATTTATTTACGTATGAAACATATGCAAATAAATTTTTTTTTATTATAAAAAAAAATACCAAACTGTTAATAACAAAAAAAAGAAATGTTATTAATATTTTTTATATCATTTTTTGGTAAATATTTTAATTTGATTAGTAATGTAATAATATTTATCAATTGTTTACAATTTATTTTTTCATAGTAAAAATCTGTAAAAAAAAAACTGTAAATAAGATATATAATACCTATATATTAATACAAAAATAATAAATAATTTTAAAAATAATATATAAAATATCAATATATATATACACACGAATCCTGATCAATGCATAACCTAACATTAATACAAATTTGATCTACTTTTATATTTGTAATAAAAATAATCTAATTATATATTAAATAATTATTTACAATAAACAAAAAATATTAACATAAACTTACAATTAATTCTACAAAATATTGTACAAATTAAATTGAACTATGATATTAAACAAATTAAACAAAATTGTGTTGAAACTGTAACAATAATTTACAAAGAAATTAGAAACCCCAACACCCAAAAATTCCTTAACTCTTAGAATATTCGAGAAAACTAAACGCAATCATCTAATCATCATATATTTAAAATACTGACAAATAATGATTACCAATAAACAAAAAAATATTAACATAAACGTACAATTAATTCTACAAAATATTGTACAAATTAAATTGAACTATGATATTAAACAAATTAAACAAAATTGTGTTGAAACGGTAACAATAATTTACAAAGAAATTAGAAACCCCAACAGACAGAAGGAAGCATCATAAACTCCTAGAATATTGGAGACAATTAAAGTCAATCATGAAACAAATTAGAACGATAAAACGTCTTTGAGCAGACGTATGTAGAAGCAAACACGTTTCCCGCGTAAAAGGAGGCCTTAGTAACTGGCGGGAAGCTCACAGCTCGCACTAGTTTCCCGCGTTTTTGTCCTCTCTCTTTTATTCCTTCTCTCTCTGTTATTCTCTCTCTTTAGATCCTTGGTTCAAGCGGTATAAGAGATGGGCATCCTCGACCAAGGAAGAAGAAGGTCCAACCACATAATACTCAGCCGATGTGGTTTCTCTTAACGAAAAAGAATTCACATCACCACCACCACCACCACCTTCCTTTCGATCCTCTCTTCTTAACAGATCTCTCTCCTAACTTTTATTCTCGTTTACCGACTGAGTTTTATCTTCGACTGTAAGCCGATAAAGTCAAAACCCCGTCGCACTCCTACGAGTTAGACAACTTTCACAATACGGACATTCAACAACTGTTATTCCAAATTATCGACTATGGTACTATACAAAACACAGTTACCAAATACTAACTTTACTTGGCATACGAATACATTTCCTACGAAGTTGACACGTATTCCTGTCAAACTGACATAAAAAGAAAAAAAAAAAGACAAAAAAATAAAAAACCCCCGAAAAAAGTGATAAACAATCGGGGTAAGTAAAAGCATCCAATAACGGTTCCCTTTTCTTAAAATAGAGATCAGAGGAGTAGTGAACGTCAAAATGCTTGTGAGTTTGAATTTTCCTCATTCATAGAACGAAAAGGAAAAAGGGGAAAGAGACGTGAGGGGGGTAGGGGGGAGGGCAGAGGAAGAAAATATACCTACGTATCGTAAAACTGGAGAACACATGGCGCATAGTTACAGATACGGAACCATCGAGGGAGAATACTATTGGGGTGACGAGGTGGAGAGGTTAAGGTGAAGTAATTTCAAATATATACACTTACACTTATAACTATACCTATATACATTTGAAGAAAGTAAAAGAAGTAGTGGAAGGAAGAGACGGGAAGAGGTCTCCTCGTATGCTTTCACCGTGACAGACTTCCGCAGGAAGTCGAGGCATCGCGCGTGACACGCGCCCTCCAAGTTCACCTAGTTCCTTCAATTTTTTTTTTTTTTTTAGAGATATGCATAGTGGACAATAGTTATTGCAGATTATCAAGATAAGATCAAAAACTTAATCGAATACCTCCGGTTAGTATCATTGACCTAACATAAATTGTCGACAATATTAACACGTTTCTTGTTGTTGAGTTTATCATTTTTAATATTTTAGGTATGTAAAATATTTTTCTTTAGGTTAAATTATATCAAGGATTTAATTATTGACACCATAATCGGTCATTTGAGTAATTTTTAATGGAAGCTATAATTTTCATAATTAAATATAGACGATAGTTTATTTGTGATACTGTATTTAATAAAATAAACCAAATAAAGAAATTAACCTATTGAGTTTTCTAAATACATAAAATATAGGTAACCAATTCGTTAAAATAAAATAATTTGTTTATTATATATATTATTTTTTTATAATTTATTATAAATTATAAAATTTATTCTATATATATAATAAAAAAATTTAATTTATTAAATTTATATATAATATATAATAATTAAATTTATATTAATTTATTAATTATTAAATTATTTATATATTAATATATTATTATATATTATATATTATATATTAATTTAATAATTTATTTAAATTATTAATAATTTATTAATTTAAAAAAATTTATTACAATTAATATATATTTTTTATATATTATATTTATATGTATATATATTTTGTTTCTATTGAGTTAGCAAATAAATAATTGCAGATTTTGTCGATAGATGGCTTTTTAAAATTAGCAATGACTTAGTTTCCAACCCAATAGTTTGAATATTTAGTTTATTATATATATATATATATTTTGTTTCTATTATAGTTTGAATACTCTACGAATAAATAAATAATAGTTTGAATATTTACTCTACAAATAAATAAATAATTAATTTTAAAAAATAAACTGGAAAAGTATAATATAATATTTACAGATTCGTCAAAACTTTGATACCATACACTGGTATTCGGTATACCCAAATTAAAACCGGTAATAAGATTTGATAAAAAATATCAGAGTAAAGAAACTCGTACGAACATAAACGAGTTGATTATCGAATAACTAATTGGTATATCATGTAGATAATGTGGTATAAGAATCGTTAATGTAGAATATTCGTAAAAGATTTAAGAAGTGAATCGTGACGTTCGAAAAAAAAGAAAAAATAATGAAAGAAAGGGGGAAAAAGTAAAAGGAAGCGCTTTCAGCTGTGATTCCTTCCTCCAGTTTACCGGCTTAACGATGCAACGTCGTTTCATCGTTTCAACGTTTCTCTTCATCCTGCCACACCGATATCACGGTTACAAATATAAAGCCTTCCCTTTTTACTTTTACTCCCTCGTATTGCTCGTGCAAACGTCTACCTTGCAAAAGGAAACTTAAAACCGGTCTTTGCGGTTTATATATATATATATATATATATATATATATATTCGTGAGCGCAGATTTTACAACAAGTACGTATGTAACAAGTTAAACATCTGAGAAAGTTGGTAGTGTAATTATCACACTCATGTTTTAAGAACTTATATTTTTGTTGTCAACAAAACAACTTTAAACATAATGTTAAGTTATTCGATAGTTGAATTTGTTTCTTTAATTCTTCCTTCAATGTTTTCCTATGTTGTCTGTTAAACTGCTTATCCCCAAAACTAATTGGTCTCTACCCGAATATGTATTTATAAACGAATATATATATATATATGACACTCTCTTGAAGAAAATCTGTCGCGCACATGTAAGAACGACTTTGAGAAATTAACGTCTTCTTCAGCGTTCTCGTTGTCCTAGCTCAATATAGAAACTGCAGACCCCTCTATAATACCACGATAGGAAGGAGTGACTAAATATAAATTGTAATACCATCTCGAGGGATCAGTTAGGATGTAGAAATCAAAGGGGCATCTAATTTTAGAGTAACTGTCATCTAACATCCGCCGTTGCAACTTGGATTATTTCAAAAACCATCCACCCACCACCAATCATTCAAATATCCTAAAATCTCGTTCATTAATCATTGAAGTTTTTTAAACATGAATAAAAAGAAAGAAAGATAAGAACATAAGGGATGATATTACGTTCAATAATCTGCACATGCGTCGTACATACATGAATTCGCAGGGAACATGTGCTTGCCATTGTTATCAACAGACAATGTGACTAGGAAACGCAAGTGAACGTACATACATGAACATGTACCAACCTACTACTGATTACAAAGAACTTGTATATGTGTTTGAAATCACAGGGTAGTGTCCAATATCCTCATATATATATATATATATATATATATATATATATATATATATATATATATATATATATATATATATATATATCACACACATATATATTTATATATATATATATGACGACGCATGGAATAATCGATATAATAACGAGCTGCTTGAAGGTACCCTGTTCGTTGACTCTCAACGACACTGGCGTACAAACTTTCAAATTCTAACCTCATCTAACAAACCAGAATTGTCTTATCCTACATTTAATTATTTAACTCGTAAGAAAAACTAATCAAATTCTTGTTGATAATATTCCGTTTGAAATATCTGTCCGATTCAAAGGTTCCTGATTGACAATCCCGTAACAATTCGTAAGACAATTCTTTGATAGAAAAAGTAGACTGAAAAGAAATAATAAAAAAAAAAACAAGAATAATAAGAATAAGAATAAGAATAAGAAGGAAAGGTTGAAAACGGCCGATCCCGTTTTAGAATTTTTCCTAAGGAAGAGGATTGTTCAGGGGGCTCCCTTTTCGTTCTCTGTTAACGTTCTCTTCAAGAAAAAGGGCGAAAGAATCGGCTAAAAGATATCCAACTGATGAATTTATTCACCCTTAAGACTAGTGTAGAAGAGTAGCGAGTCCTACGACAATGTACGGTGGCACGAGCCAAGTCGAGGGTTGGGATCGTAGCACGTTTTTGGGGGTACGTAGTTAGGTACAAGGGTGGCGCGTATTGAACTGCACCATGCCAGGTGGTAGCTGCCGCCCCATGTGTGTGCTCATATGTCTGTCCCTTACTACTACTAACCTCCCTTTCCCTGTTCTAACCAACCCCCTTCTCCTCACCACCTCACCGTTCCACCTACCTCACTCTGTCACACTTTATCGACAAGTAACGTTGGTACATCGCTTTTATCTATCCGCACGTGTGCAGAAATTCTCTACACACATTTGAGAAAATATAGTATGTGTATGAGTACTTACTACTACGTGTATTTATTATTTGAGAAGAGAATTTATACGAGTTAGCAACAAGAAATTAGAAGTTCTTCATAGTTGGTTAACAGTAGTGTACAAATTCGGTACACGTATTTGAGAAATTGTAGACATGTACACGAATGTATCTATTACTGTTTAGGTTTATCAATTGAAATTAGAATTTCGATGAGTTAGCAACAAGGAATAAAAATATTTGTATACAATTTTTAATTCTAATAGTTGGTTAACAGTTGTGTACAAATTCAGTACATGTATTTGAGAAATTGTAAATGTGTACACGAGTGTATTACTACTTTAGGTAGGTTTATTACTTGAAAGTAGAATTTTGACGAGTTAGCAACAAGGAATAAAAATATTTGTATACAGTTTTTAATTCTAATAGTTGTAAACATTGCATAAAGTTAAGAAAATGCAACCAAAAAATGTAAATGTAATCAAATGAAGTTTAGGTTACCTAATTTTAAAGTTAATCGTAAAAAAGTATATGTAAATGTGTAATTTTTTTATCATAGTTAGAAAACAAAAAAAAAAGGTAAAGGAAAAAAAAGAAAAAGGGGGCACGTGGGTGCACGATATCGATTGACGGACCGGTCTAACGGGCGCGTGCCACCGTTACGAACGGCGACTACGAACCCGTATGACACGCCATGCGTGAGATATTCTTTAGATGTATTTGAAAGTATGCTCTCTCTTGCTAGAACCCGATGTGTGTGCACGTGCGCACTCGCCGTTACAAACGCACGTACGGTTTCGACCATTTAAAAAGGGACGTCCGATTTTTCGGATCATAAAAAATTCATTTTTATTTTTTTCTGCACGCTTCTCTCTTTTTCTACATTTTTTTACCTGCATTTTGGATGGATAAGTATCTAAATATTTTTGAAATTAAAGGAAGACATTAAATGCTCGAACGCATGCGCTGTGTCTTTCAAATTTTCAACGAGTTTTTTTTCAGAATTTCTTTTTATTGAACTGGAAAATAACAATAAAAAAAATTATTATTTAAATATATATAAATGATTAATATAATAATATATATAAAAAATATAATATAAATTAACAATAATATAAATAAATTAATATATATAAAAATATATATAAATTTATATATATTAAATATATATAATATTATATATTTTGTTTTTGTTATCCCTAAAAGCTGAATGGCACTACATTCGAGCTTTTATAATTCTAAATATTTTTTAATAAAAAATGTCTAATTTTTTGCTTTAAAATTTAATATGTACTAAAAACTAAATAAAGAAAGAAATAATTATAAAAAGAAATATTTCAAAGCAACAATAAATTCCTTTGAAAGAAATTAAATTCGTATATTTTTGATAAGCAGATTAGAAAAAATGTTATTCATAAAAATATTAAAAAAAAAAAAAAAAAAAAAACACATAATCAAAGGTAAAGTTGTAATTCAACGTGTAACGTATGTCTCCAAATTCGCAGTGGAACCAAAAGGTTCATTGTTTCACGACAGGGTTCGGCGGCACCAGGTAACACAGGTAATGATCGAGGAACCTACCTACGCAAGGGAGGGGGGGATTTACGGACGATCAAATAGGTAAGGTACGTACCAAGGAAGGAAACCCTATGTGCCATGTGTTATACCTACTACATTCGAAACGGAGCCTTGCACAGGTGCAACCTACCCCACCGTGACCGTCGACCGCGATCAAAAATTAACATTCTAATTTCTTACCAACTATTTTCATTTATATACGTATTATTTTCTTGTCTCTTTTCTGGAAATGATAAATAATGTGCATAAACAAATGTATTTTCAAAGAAAATATTATAATAATTAAACAATGTTATATCTTTACCAATATATATATATAAACAATTATATATTTAAAAAAATAAATTTGCTAAATTTAAAATTGGAATATAGTATCAATTTATATAAATAGTTAACAACATGTAATTATGACAAATGAATTTTATTTTATTTTTTAATATATAATTATATTTATATTATATAATTATATAATATAAAATAAATAATATATATATATATATATATATATATATATATATATATATATATATATATATATATATAATTATTATTATAATTATTTTCTTTAATTATATAATATAATTCTATAATATAAATATAAATTAATATTAATATTATAATTATACATATTACATATAATATAAAATATAATATTATAATTATATTATATAAATATAATTATATTTATAATAAAGAAAAGTCACTCTCTCTCTCTCTCTCTCTCTCTCTCTCTCTCTCTCTCTCTCTCTCTCTCTCTCTCTCTCTCTCTCTCTCTCTCTCTCTCTCTCTCTCTCAGGGATGGGAACACTGGCGGGATTTGATATTTGCAGCAATGAACTTTCGAGTTTCTAATGCTAATTAATAATAATAATAATAAAGTATAATATTTATCAATGTATATATATACATATATATATATACATATTGGTTATCATAAAATGTTTTTAAATGACAATATTTCCAAATGCTAGCAACAATAGAACAGACCCTCTTAATGTGGCATTAAATGTGTGTTCCTTTAACGGACTAAAATATCGATCAAATGGGAACCATGGTATATTTCTATAGAACACCACGATGAATCCCTTCAAGTGGCATATCACCATGCACAGACTCCCACGTTCAACGGTCGCGTGCCGTAGCTCGTGCAGGAAAGTTTTCTATCTCTTTCTATCTCCCTATTTCTGTCCTTTCTTCAGCAGGGTGGAAACGAATACAACCGTTGTATGTTATTCGCGAACCCTTCGGGGTTGATGGGATGATTCACGACGACGCATTAACGCAAAACATTAACTATGGACCTTCTAGCTAGGATAACGAGTCATTGTTACACCCTTTCTATGTATAAAGCGATAATGAGCTAAGCTTTGTCTGGTCCCTATCTGACCATAGGACCAATAGTCACACCAGGTATATAAAAGTACAAGGATCTTTGAAATATTCGACGAAATTAACGCTGCATAAGCTACCAGGATACGAAATGTAAGATGGGTTTGATAAATAATCGAATATATATTTTTAAGTATCTTATTAGCATTAGAATTGACCTGGACAGCTTTTTTTTTATAATGAAAGTTATTTATAGTATTTTTTAGATATTTTTAAACTATTAAAAAGATCATAGAAGATGTAGCTTTACTGTTTAAGCTTTTGAATATCTGTTTAGGTGAATGTTTGAAAGAGTTGATGAGTTAGGACTTTTATAGGTTAGGAAACTGTTTTTTTATATTCTTCAATCGTCAAGGAAATTAGAAAAAATTTTATTTTTAAATAATTATTATAAGTAAAGTTGTTATTATTATTTTATTGTAATTAAAGTTGTATTTTTAAATGACTTGTATTTAAAAATTTATACAATAGCCCATAACGAATTTTGGTTTTTGGAATTGGGTTTTATTGAATTTTACGAGTATGTATTAACAAAATTGATTTGTTTTATATTTTTGTTAAGAATTATACCTGTAACTATAGAACTACACCTTGAATAACAGCTTAGAATAATTTATGTGAATATTTGCAGCAATTTATAGGTTAGAAATTTAATTGATTGGACATAAGCAACTGCTTTTTTTACAATTTTACAATATTTCAAAGTTACTAAAAATATATGAAAAATTCTATTTATAAACAATAATAAAAAAAAATTATACAGAGCTGAAAATTGATATAAAATTAAGTTGTAAACCTAATATTGTTTACGAAATCGCATTGGACTCACGTATTACTTGTTGTATTTGATTTACATAAAATAATATTTACGTACATTAACATATCTGTGAATACGAACTAATTAGTTAATAATGGATTGCTAAAAAAATAAACTAAAAAAAAAAGTATTGCTAGCGAAGTTGAAAGATATCGCCATATGGTGTGTTGCGTGTATGCACGACATCGGGTAAATTGGTATACGCTGTACATTATGTACTATAATACGATGATCATGATATAGATAAATATTGTGTTGAGTGAATTGTGATAGGTCGAGAGCAGAAAATTAAAAAGGGGAAAGAAAAAATATATATTGTCATATACAAAAAAATAACTAGAAATTATTTAATTTTTTTTTAATAGAAACTTACATTGTTTTTTTTTTTTTAACAAAATAATCACGAAATATTCTACATGAAAAAAAGAAGGTTTTACTGCTAAATAATTTTCATTTTTAATCTAAAAAAAATTATTTGGTTAACAAAGTATTGATAAATATTAAATTTAATTTTATTTATAATTATACATAGATTTTCATATTTATTATTAAATAATTCTTATAAATAAATGAAACTAGCTTATTGGTTATTTTAATGGTTTTCAATATATATTGGATTGGTAACTAATTCATTGCTGATTTTAAAGAGCCACCTATCGACAAAATCCGCAATCATTTACTTAGCAACCCAATATAAAATACGTTTTATTTATTTTTATCAAACCCTTGCAAGCAATTATTGATTATTTCACAAAGTGTACTTGTTAAAATTCAATATAGAACACTTTAAGATAATCTGGGCTCAGCAAAAGTAAAACTATCAGAGGTTATCTCCGGTTCGTCAGGTTCAGTAAAACTATTTGAGGTTATCTCAATAATTATTAATTAATTAAAGTATTATAATTGATGTTGTCAAAAAAATTGATTTTTTTTCATATTTTATAATTAGGGGTCTTAAAAATAGGCCCTGAAAATTTCAAAATGATATATATACATACATTAAATAAACTTCACTAATAATCGAAAAAAAAATTAATTTATTGTATAAATAATAAATAAACCATTTTATATACAACGAAGAATAATTAATTCTTCTTAACCTAATCTCAGAATAAAAAAATTGACGTTAAAACCGTGCGTAAATTTCCGCATCCAGTTCTTGAACGTTAAAAAGCGCACCCGTTAATTTACATCTGCGATAGATCGCACAATGGTTTGCACCTTGTGCAGCATAGTCTAGAGAACTCTGACTCTTGTCATACGTTATATACACATATGTATGTATAGATATATAGATATACAGGGTGATAAAAAGAGAAAGAGTTAGATATTTGAAAAGTTAATAATATTCACTAAGACAAAAAAAAATGTCTAATTAACATGTGTCATAAAATTCATGACTTGTAAGTAAATAAATTTGTTTTATTTTAATTAATGTTATTTATTAATTAATGTTAATTAAAATGTTAAATAAATAATATTAATTATATATATATAATATTATATATAAAATAATATATAAATTATAAATAATAATTAACGTTAATTCTAATAAATGTTAAATTAATAATATTTATTATATAAAATAATATAAATTATAAATGTGAATTAATAAATATTAGTTAATATTGGTAATTTTATAAATTTTTAAAACTTTAATTTATTTTAACAACCATGAACTATGGAATCTTTTATTTTTTACCACCTCGTATATATATATTGCACGCGTTCACGTTTAATTATTACAAAGAGTAAGACGCGTGGTGCGAAGACGAAAGAATAGAAGAAACGCGAAAAGGAAAGAAGAAAAAAAGGGTAAGGGCTCACAAACGG
Organism: Polistes dominula; assembly: GCF_049000335.1. Lineage (NCBI taxonomy): Eukaryota > Metazoa > Arthropoda > Insecta > Hymenoptera > Vespidae > Polistes > Polistes dominula. Next base: position 7,347,843 of record NW_028301152.1, on the reverse strand, counting down.
GGTGAGAAACGTTTGGGCGAGACGTAAATTGAGAACTACGTCTGTAAATCTATACATACGGTATAAGGACCAAGCATTTGTATGAAAAACGTGAAATAATTAAGCAATGAAAATCAAATACAAATTTGTCAAATTTTTCATTATTTTAATTGTAAAATACCACCACTAAATGGCAACAATTTTTCTAACAACTGAATAATAAATGATATAACAATATTTTATACATAATTTTATTCATTATTTTTATATATAGTACAGTAGTATAACTTCAATAATAATAATTTACAAAATTTAACCAATTTTCTCTGAAATACATTTGATTCGATCAACAAATATAAAATATACACAAAGATAAAACATTTATGATAACAAACAAGTAAAAAAAAAAAACCTATAACGGCTATTCTCAAGAAAGCAGAAGAAAAAAAAGAAAAAAAGAAGAATATTCGACCAAGTAAAAGTTGAATTCGTGTGAAATGTCTTGGGTGTAACGACTACGGTGAATTTGTAATCGAGTATTATGTATTATAGTAAGTACGCTTGCTCCTTGGGTAGTGTATACTCGAAATGATTCTTCTTATTTGTAAAAGCAAAAACCAGAGAGAGAGAGAGAGAGAGAGAAAGAGATAAATGTATGAATAAAAAAAGAAAGAGAAAGATGTGGTAAACGAAACAAGATGAGAAGAAGACCAGACGAGAAAACCAGTGTCGTGTGTACGTAAGAAGAAAACAGGGGTCTAGGGGAATTGGTAATACTCATATACCCACCACCACCAACACCACCACCACCACCATCATCACTAATAGTTCACTAACTGGAACTCTCCCTTTTTCACTGGATCTATCTTTCTCTGTTCTTTCGTTTTCTTAACACCCAACTCTCACTCACTTCATCTTACATTCTCAAGTCTGTCCCTCACCCTCTTCTTAACTACTCGTCCCGTACCGTTCGTTCGTTTCCTTACATACATCTCCTTACTAACCTACCCTTCTTCCAGTATTCACCTTCAGGCTGCAGTTTCGGTAAGCATTAGGAGAGAAAGAGACAAAAACTACTCAGACGAAGTAGAAGAAGAAGAAGATGAGGGGTTGAAATCGTGGCAGCCGACACGCGCTCAACGAATTTTTCACCCAACGGATATCTAAGGAAGAAGAAGAAGGTTTTAAAGGCCTCCCCACGAAGAGAAACCTAAGATCAACGGCGACGAATTTTGCCGTTCATTTATGACACCAATGTAAGAATAAGAAAAAGAGAGAGAACAAGAGAAAAGGGATTTCAATCTGGGATGGGCAATTTCTTTGATAATAACAGACCTCCTTTGGATTATGAACAGTTCATGTATATAAACGATTAACTTAGTTTTTAGTATTGTTATTGATTTTCGGCCTAATGAATTTGATCGATGCTGAATTTTTTTTTTATGTTTTAAATAAGAGGCATCATATGAACTGTATACAAGATAAAATGATTATGAGAGTACTTTTAATGTATTTTTTTTTTTAATTTTTAATATTTTATATTTAAAATAATAACCACTTAGATACCATTCGGCAAATTACTTTTTAAAATTATTATATAAATTATTTATTTAACAATTTTAAAATTTATTAATTTAAAATAATTAATTTTTAAATTTATTGTTATATAAATATATTATTATATATAATATATTTATATATCTATTGTATTTATATATTTATATAATATATTTAACATTATTATTTATTTAATATATAATAAATATATTATATATATTTTACTTATATTATATATATGTATATGTATATGTATATGTATATGTATATGTATATATATATATAAAATGTTTTTAAAAATTCTTTTCCAAAAATATAACCCTATTGGCACAATTTAACCAATTATTTATCTAACAATAAGATATTTATTATACACTCAAAAATAAGATTGTATATATATAGCACCTATTTATAAAATATATAATGCATATAATGTATATATAAATACGTTGTACAATAGTTGAACGACGGGACAAGACCAGGGATGGTTGTGATTGCGATAAAGGAAACAAAAAAAGGGAACGAACGGCCGAAACGAGAAGCGGCAACAACCTTTTTTTACTTGGCCGATGGCTTTCCGATCGGGATTTAAAATTTAAATATCTTCGAGAAAGAGAAGAGAGTGCGTCAAGTAATTGTGTGAGGAAAAGGGAGGTGTAGGGAAGGGGTAGCAAAGGGTAAAGGGCAAAAAAGTAAAAAGAGAGAGAAAGATAGAACGATGATCAGGGGAATGAAGGGGCTTGTTGGGGGGAGGGATGAGAAGAGAGGAAAGACGTAAAGGGTTTTTTTAGTACCTTTCACATCTTCGACGGGACACATTAACATATCCTGTAAGGCCGGTAAGGCAGGTCGCGCAACATTTTGGAATATGGAAGCTTACACTTTGGCAACCTTTAACGGTCACAAACCGAATTACTAATCGTGGATTTTTTCCTTTCTTTCTTTCTTTCTTTCTTTCTTTTACTTTTTTGAACATGGCGAATAAATTTTTCCTTAACGAACCTTTTTCAGTTGGCAAGAGGAATACAAAAAAAAGAAAAGAAATGAATAATTAATATATATATGTATATATATTACAAATAATATATATTATTATATAATATAATATATATAAATATATTATATAAATTTAAAAAATATAATAAATTAATTAATAAAAGTAAAATTATTATAAATATAAATAATTTTATATACATATTATAATTAACAATACTCGGTTTTGGTTTTTTCAAACGGGTCACTAATCAGTTTTATCAACCTTACCCACATCGCTTGATCTGATGGAAACTAGTAATGAAATATATTCAGACTAAGTTGGTATCCTAAAATTTGTATAATATAACAACAAGTTGTCGGGTTTCTTTTTAACAGTCGTCCGATGGGAACGATTCTTACGAACGATGGGAAAGTTTTAATATAAGAAGTTTGACTTGCGGAGGGAAAGAAGGGTGATCGTATGGGTACATGTTATAGTGGTCAGCATCATGAATCAAGGACGACCATGTAAATCGGGACTTCAAAGGAATAAAAGTTTTTAAACAGCTTTGAAAAGGTAGGGTGGGCGGGCGTCTGGGAAAAGAAGAGCTGAATACAAAAAAAAAATGTTTTCGATTGTTAGTTGATTATTAATTGTTAAGAAAAAACTAAATAAATAAAAAACCTGTAGAATAAAGTTAATTCTTGCATAGAAACAGGTGCATTTCCACCTTACACTGCAATGTTTTCATCGTCAGTGCGTTTTCCGTTGGACGTGTGTAGTTAACACTGTCTCTCGTTCACTGAGGCGAGAAACCCACCTTCCTCACCTTCTTTCGTGTTCAGGTAAATGAACGGAAGAAAGTAGGAACGAATTACAAGTATGACTAGTTTTCTTTTTACTCCGTCATTTTTTTCTTTTTTTTTTCAATGATTTTTATTAACCCATTGAGTTGAGTGCTGAATACTTTTAACTAAAATGTTTTGTAGAAACGTAATAATTTATTATTAACTAGATTCTAATAATAAATTATATTTAATAATTCAAGTTTTGGTTTCTGTGAATATAATTTCATTAATTAATATAGACATTACATTATTTTACATTTATATTAATATTAACAAACGCATATGTACGTCCATAGCACTCTAAAGGATTAAAAACGTACACGTTGTTAAACTCGGGGAATATCCAGTTTTTTCATATCAAACAATTGGTCATTCTTTATTTTTACCATTATTTAAATATTTTTTAGTATCAAAATCAATTTAATTACCCATTTGAATAAACATAATATAAAATAAATTTATTTAAAAATGATGTGTCTATTACTATACTTTGCATATTAAAAAATTTCAATCTGATATTTAATTAAATGAACATTTTCAACTCAACATCAACACTAACCAGGAACGTAAAAACAAATGTATTTTTATTTAAACAATCCAAATTATTATTAAAATATGTTAGAATATGTGATATACCTTTAATGATTGATAATTAATTGAAAGAAATGTATATTGTAATCTAAAAGTAGAGACAATGAGTTCGATGTACTGTCCTCTTCGTAATCCTATATTAAACTCTTTCTTCACCCTCTATGAAAGTCAGGTAATATTCTTCTATTTACTATTGTTTATATGACTTTCCTTATATGGCACATGCAAGTAACAGAAGTAATATTCATAATAAATATAATGTATTCTTTTGAAAGTTTTATAAACAAAAATGAATAAAAGGATTTCTACTGACTTTCATAAAAGACGATGAATCGGAGTTTACGATAGATTTTGAAGAGGATGGTACATCGAATTTACATTTTGCGGTTTTAAACAATAATATACATTTCGTTAGATTATTTAATAATTATTTGCAGTATATCGAATACTCTCAAGGTAATGTCACAACCCTATTTTCTTTTTATAGACAAACGTATATATATACACCATATTAACACAAGAATATTCTATAATTATATTTTTATAAATTAAAAAAAATAATAGAGATATAGTGAAGCATAGTTTATTTATTTATTTCCTAAAAAGAAAAAAGAAAAAAATATAAATTCTTTGAAAGGTAATAGTACTACGATCTATAAACTTAGAATGTACTTTAAGTTACCTACTCCCTTTAGAAACGTTCAACGTATTTCCGGAGCAACGAACGAGAACGAGGACAACATGTGGCAGAAACTAAGTCGATATTACGATATTATTAGGGTTGGTGCAAAAATAATTATAGCATTTAATAATATTTTCAATTTGTTAATGGGTTATTTTGAATGTTTCTCTTCTTATTTTTATACTTTATTATGATACATAATTATATTTGTATATCGAAAGATTATACACTCAAATATCTTCATTATTTCTTGACACTTTCGTTACAGACGTGTTTTTAGTATCCTCTTACTGAACGAGCTGCTGCAACGCGTTTTAGTAAAAATTGTACGAATTGAAAAACGGATCGTTAATAATTATTTATACAATAATCAATTAATATTTGCAATTGCAGTTATTCAAAAATTAAATAAACAATGGCATAAATAATAAATGCAATATTTCAATTCAAAATTTAAAACATAAAAATGGTTTTGGTTGGTATGTGTAGTATTATTAGTTATTGTTAAAATAACTCAAGAAATTGCAAAAAGAAATTCAATTTAATCTTTAAATAATAATAAAATAAAGAATAAAAAAAATAAAATAAAGACAAAATATTATTAATAATACAATAATAATAATATAGTTAATAAGTAATACCATCCCCTAAAAATACAGTAAAATTAAACGATTAATTGTAAGCAATTATTTTAAAAAAATAAAATAAACATAAAATATTAATAATAATAATATAATTAACAACGAGAAGGAATAAAATAAGAATTTAAAACAATACATAAAATAATCTAATATAAAAACAAAAAAAGAACTAGAACAATATTAGCCGAAAATACCACCCCCCACTCCTTAAAAAAAAAAATCGTAAACGAAGGAGAGGACCCAAATGGGTGTCCCGTCGCGATAGGGAGAAACGCGCGAATCTGAGGCTTTTTGCGAGCGAACAGCTGATCTCTTAACGGTCTTCGTATTACGGGGGTAGGTCAGTGCCCTTCGAGCGAGAGAGACATCCATGCGTAAGTATGCGAAAGAAAGAGAGAGACTATACGTAGAGAGTTAAGCCGTTCACCAAGAGACGACGAATAGGACGAGAAAAAGAGAAGGGGGAACAAAAAGAGAGAGGGAGAGGGAGAGGGAAGAGAACAGCACAGAGTCTGGGCTCCCGCCAGGGCAAAAGAGGGCACCAACCCAACCCGCTTACCAGTCAGCCAACCAACCAACCAACCAGCCAGTCAGCCACCCGACGAAAAGGCAGGTGAGCACCTGGTCTAAAAGTTCGGCACGAGCTACTACTTGCCTCTTGGTTAAGAAGGGGTGCTCAACGGTCCTCCTGTGACCACTCCAACATTCCGTCTCAAGATGCTGCCAATAACATACAACAGAACCTACCGCATTTTACTTTTCGTATCGATACGACTTCAAGGAGTTTCTAAGGCAAGCTGTTTTCATTTATATTACTTTCTTCCCAGATCCCCCAACCTTTTCATCTCCCACCTCACTCTACCATGTTATCTTTTTCTCACTCACTCTTCTATTGCCTTTTGTTAGCAACATATCTTTTTTTTTTTTAAATAATAGACTCCGTTTGTTGTTCGTTGAATTTATGATTTGACGGTTATTTAAAATTTATTTATTGATTTTTTTATAGGGGTTGTAACATCTAATTTTATATAATAGACTAGAACAATAGACTTCGTTTGTTATTCGTTGAATTTATGATTAGACATTTAGATTAATTTTTTTTTTCGTTATGCGACGTTTAATTAAAAATTTTTTTCTATAGGGGTTGTAACATCTAATTCTTTCTTTTTTTATTATTAAAATATATTTTTTTTAGTAAATTAAAGTTGAATTTTTTTTAGGTAAAAGTATTAAATAGAATGAGAACCGCGAGGTACTTAAAGACGATGGTCGAGAAGTTCAAAGACGAGGCAGACATCCCCGGACTTCTCAAGGACGGGGAAATCCCTCTCACCCCATACCATCCTGTTTCTTCCCTGATACACGCCTCTTCTCGTAGACCAGCCCTAAGAACTTAGTGTGTGTGTATGTGTGTGTGTGTTCGTTCTCTGACCATCTTTTTTAAACAAATTTGACTTCTTCTTGAAGTAAGCACGTTAGGTTAGTTTCATAACAACGGAATTTGCAATCGGACGATTTAACCCTTTTATCGTGAAATATTTATAAGTTTAACTAATTTTGATAATTTTTTATATGATCAATAAATAAATTTTATAATTTTGGGATTAGAAATATTTAATTTTTAATTAAAATTAATTTAAATAGTTTAAATAAAATATTATTACTAAAATTACCGATCTTTAATACAAGTAAAATTACTTATAAAATATTAATACAATATTTATAAATAATATTATAATTTATATATAATATATAATTTTTTTATAATATAATATTTAATTATATATAATATTAATATATAATAATTAAATTAAAATATAATATAATAATAATATATATTATTAGTATATATTAATAAATAATAATATATAATAATATAATTATATTATTAAAATTTGTAATTTGTAATATTAATAATTTATTACAAATACAATTAATATATTGTATATACAAAAATTAATATATATTATTATAATAATATATAATAATATATATCAATTTATATATAATTATAATTAATATATATTAATTTAATAATATATAGTAATATATACAATATATAATTTTAATTAATAATAATTATATATAATATAATTAAATATAATTATAAATAGAAGACTTTTTAAATAATAATTTTAAAAAAATAGAATTTTTATATAATTATATCATAATCGATCAAATTACCGATCTTTAATAAAAGTTTACAATAATATATAAAAAATTGTTAAAATAATAATTAAAAAATACGTGTTACTATAATTGTAAAATAAAATCAAATAAATAAAAAAGTTATAATATTAACTGCAAAAATGTAAATTTAAAATATAAAACTGGTTAGTTGATCGGTGATGATACATATGTATAATAAATGTAACTTTAACATTGGATTTCTAATTGACATTGCATTTACTTTTTATTATAAAAAAAAAAAAAAAAACCAACTCGACTTTAATATTAAACTTACCGACAGTTTATTTATACCGTAACAACCGCGATCCACTTGACGATCTTTATTAAAAATTTCAATTTTTTGTAGATAATATTAAAAATATTTATAATTATAATTATTAAGTAAAATGAAATAATGAAAAATGATAAAATTGAGTAGAGAATTTTACTTCAAAATTTAAAACCGGTTAGTTAACCGGTTTGTGATACGTTTGAAATGTTAATCTAACTTTAATAATTGGACTTCTAATCTTAATGAAATATTCATAGTTTTCTAGAAACTAGTTCAGATTTAACACTAGAATTACCGACGATTTATATAATATTGCATTTATTTATTTATACCATAACCAATCATTTGGCCGACATTAAACAAAAAATTATATTTTCTTTTCCAATTCAATGCAAATTATAGGGTAATAACTTAGTACTCTTACTGGTTTGAATAATAAATAAAACAATATTTATGAGTATATAATAATTATCGGTATGGTCAATAATTTTGAAAATAAAACAATAAAATTAAATGCAAAATTTTAAGTCAACATTTAAAATCGATTTTGAATGATTGAAGAATTATTTAAAAAATAAAGATATTATTTCATTTAATTGGTGAATCAATAAATTAAACATTGAAATAAATAAACATGAAATTTAATTTTATATTTAAAAAAAGAAAATATATTAACAAAAAGCTAATATAGTAAATCATAAAACTAATGTAAATAAAATTGGATTTTGTGGGCATAGATAAATAAAAAAATATATTAAACAAACTTATAGATTAATAAATATTATTAATTAAATAAAGACTTACCTAAACACGGATCTAAATTGTTTGAATCATCCTCCGGAGACGAGATCGTAGATTTATTGAAATCACGAATAATGTTAGTTACCGGTGAAACTATTTCTAGTGATTTTAGTGATAAATCTTCATGTTTTTGAGATAAATTGTCCTCGTCTTCTGTGATTTTTCTTAACGGAACTACTTGACGCACGTATGACATTTTTGTTCACCTATATGTCGTCTCAGTATCTGTAAATAAATAAAAAAACAAATTTTTTATTCTACAAAATGTCGAACATAAAATGAAATAGAAACCGTTGATTTCATATTATCAATTATTTGAAATAATAATTATAAATTATTGATACGATAAGATGGGACAAATAAAACAAAAACAATGAAAATATTTTTATTTGAAACAAATTACAACGAAACTTTCTAATCTTTAATTAATAATTCGAAATTGAATAAACACATTTGAAGATTTTTATTTAAAAATAAAAGTAAATTTTATCTTTATCGAATATTTAGAATATTTTAATAGCTTTTATTTAATTATTTGTAATTAATTTTTATAATTATATTTTATTATATTTTTATATTTTATATTTATTATTATATTTTATATTTTATATTTATAATTATATTGTGTTATATTTTATGTTTTATAATTACATTTTTATAATTATTTGTAAATAATTTTTAAATTTTGACCAATTTTTCTTTTTGTTAGATTGTTCGAAAAGTTATATCGTTTTTTCAATTGTAAATAAAAAAAATTTTTTTTGCATTAAAAATCAAAGACGTTTTTATGATAGCAAATTGTCAAGTTTTGATAAATTCAACTTCTCAGATATTTTTTTGAATGTTTATTTTGCAACAAACGCAGTGTATCTTTCAAATCAAAATTAACAGAACAAAATTTCGAAAATTCATGCACTGAATTTCCCTGGATTATTACTTTTACAGTAATAAAAAATAAAAAAAAATGACGAAAATGTTGATTTTGAATTTTCTATTTCTGATACGATACCAAAATAAAACTACTTAACAATTCGAAACACAAAAAGATTTTAAATCACGTCAGAAATGTCTCTTACTGGAATATAAAATGATTTTAAGGTTTACAGTAAGATTAAGTATCAATAAACGCAGCTAATGAAAACTTCTGTACAAAAAAAAACAAAAAAACTTTTCGAACAACTTAATTTTTTCAAATAATTTGCCAGTATTTTAAATAGATAATCAATATTTAAATTAGGAGAAAGGTTATATCACAATTACGTGAACTGTAGATTAACACAAGATATATAATGTTGTTTTATTATAAATATTAATTATTTATTTAAAATACTAACCAAAAATGTTAAAAAATACTAATCACATAAATAATATTCAATTTTATTTTTTAATACTGTTTTACAATAATTTATTAATAACTTATTTAATAATAGATAGTATAATAAATATTATTTCAATATTTTTGTTAATTTGTTAACCTAAAATCAAAATTATCATATAACTTTTGACATTTTTATAATTGAATGACTAAACAGGAAAAAAAGTACAAGTAACACATTAATGTTTAATTGGAGATAAATATATAAATAAATAATATCTAATTTGTAATTATTTACTTATATCAAATTAAAACTAAACCTATCACGTGCAGTTAAATAATTTTATGTTATATAATTTGTAAAAATTCTGTAATCTTGAAAAAATTTTGTACAAATGTATAAAATGTAATTTGCCTTAAAATAATCAAACTTAAATCTTGAATATCATTCAAATGGTGAGGTTTACGGAAAAAATATAAGATATCTTTTTTGTAGAGCATTAAATTTCCTACAAAATTCTTCGAGAACATTTTACTGTACAATCAATTAATGATGAGGTATGAATTTTATTCTATTGGACTGAGAAAAAAATAAAAAACTGCGATGCGAAGGATCTTCCCATTAAAATTAAGAGCTCATATTTGGTGAGAATTTTTTTAAGGTGTCTAGCAACCAATTTTTCCGTGGCACTTGTAAAAAAAAAATAATTAATTTTTTTGACCCACCCTAATATATATATCATCAATGTTTTAATTTAACAATTAATTTTAACGTTTAATAATTAAAACAAAGAATTTTAATTTAAAAAAAGAAACTTTGATAAATCGATGTATAATTTTAGAGAATCAACAGTAAAATCTGGACAAAGAAGGCGTGGTATATATACAGTTGATAGAGAGAAATATCAGCTGATTAATCGAGAGACCAAACGTTGCCTGAGATATGCAGTTCAATGCCAACTGTGACGGTTGACTGTTCACACACTCTCGTAAGTATTTATTTCTGAACGAACTTTCCAAGCGCGATAAATGTATATAAGTATGTATTATATATGCATATGTACTTATTTATATATGGTACATATATGTATGTACGATATTTTATACAATCAATATTTTCATATGAATGATATTTTCATTAACAATAATTTATCATTCAAAATTTATTTACTTTAATTATAAAGCATAAAATGTTTTATTGTATGTATGAACTATAATACATATATGTGATATCATAATTAATTAATATGGACTTCCGTAAACGAGCTTTATTCTAATTAATTAAAATTAAATTCTAATATAAATTAGAATTATATAACAACTATAAATATAAATTATTAGAATTTAAAATTATTAATATTTATATTTATATTAAATTCTAATAATTTATATATTAGTGTACATTTATAAATTCTGGTAATTATGACAGTGGACTCTAAATTATTTTTTACATATTTTATTTTACAAATTTTTATATTACAAAATAATTTTTTTTTTATTTATATTCATATTATATTACAATAATTTATAGCATAAAATTGATTTTGATATTTATTTTATATTAACAATTATTTAAATGATAAAAATAATTTTTACTTTTATTGTTTTAAAAATTATTTAATATATATTAATATTAACTATAATATATATTATTAATATATATTAACAATAATATATAATATTATTATAATAAAATACTAATATATATATTATTATAATTATTATTATTATTATTATTATTATTATTATTATTATAATATATATTAATTTTTCGAAATAATGAAAATAAAAATTATTTTTATTTATATTATTAAATATTAAATATGAAAAATAATATTTAATAATTAAAAATTTTTTAATTTATCATTTTAAAAATTATTTTTAAAATAATATTTAATTCAATTATTTTATAACACAATTTCATCTTAACACAAAATTGATTGATTTCCATTATTTTTTAAATTATATTTCCACTGCCATAATTATCGATACATATACATACAACTAATATTAGAAAAAAGATAAGATCGTTTGAAAGATGATTTCTGTAAAAAAAAAATAATAAAAAAAAAAGCAAGAGATAAAAAGTGTCCAAATAGTATGGCAACGATCGATAAAAATGGGGAAAAAAAAGGCAGCCAAAAATCAACGAACGTTACCGCGATCTTTCTCTCTTTCTCTCCAACATATATATCAACGTTCACGAAAATGACAATGACAAAATAATAACAATAATAAATCAATCTATTGAAAATATATAATACCAAAAAATTGAGATCTCAAAATGATCATAAATCTAACACGACGTTGCTTATTGGATGATACCTCGACATAAACTGACTGTCCGTTTTCACTGTCTCTTCTCATGGAAGGCGTATACTAAAGTGAGCATATTTGCGATAAACAAAGCACCAACGACGACCTCGAGACGCGGGATCAGGAAGAGGACAAAAAAAAAAGGGAAGAAGAGAGAACGAACACAGATCGAGGGAGTCAAACGGGTGACTGAAAGATGGTCGGGGTGAGGGGGGTGTAGGAAGACGGATAAGTGCGTGAACGAACACATACATACATATATAAATATATATATACACATATTGACATGTGTACATGCGAATATATCTATAAGTGTATGTGTGTGTATACATATGTTATATGTATCTGTATACATTTATATGTGTACATACATTCATTTCTATAACCAATAAACCCATGTTTCTAAAATAGCAAAAACCATATTACATGAACTTATATAAAATAAAATATATAAATAAATAAATAAATAGCAAAAACTATAAAAACTTATATTTTATATTGGGTTGGCAAGAAAGTAATTTCGGTTTTCTTTCTTATCAACCCAATAATATTATATATATACATTTACTTACTACCGAAATTACTTTCTTGCCAACCCAATATAAAATATATAAATAAAAATAACAAAAACCATATGAACATATTATTACAACCTAGTGTTATATGTGTGTATGTGTACGCACGCACATATGTGCGTGAAGAAGAGAAATAAATGAGGATTTATATATATATGTACTACTACATATAATATATAACAGAATCGAATGTCGTCGTCTGGTATTATGGGGGGGTCCAGACCCTTCGTAACAGTCGACAGTTTCGTATGTGATCTTTTTTACATATATATATATATATATATATATATATATATACATTATGTAGTATAAATGTAAAAGAGTTCGCCCACGATATGGCGAACACAGTCCGTTACTCGGTTACTCGAGCGACTCGAAGTGATGCGACCAATCTCTTGTGTTACATGACATATTCATGTATGTGTATATATGTAGGAGATGTAAGTGATAGTATATATATATGTGAATCACCTCGTGTAACATATACGGAGAAACTTTACGCTTCCTCCCTTACCCTTCGACATGGACGCCGATTGGGTTGCCTACCCTCTAGGAGATTTAAATTTCCAACTGTTTTTGTATATATGTTGTGTATGTGTGTGCGCGCTCGCGTGTACATCTAATTTTTCGCCTGTTCAAAGTTTTTTGCTCAATTTAATTAAAATGAACATTTGGAAATTTAATATATTGATTTTTGTCAAATAAATTGATGTGAATAGAATATGAGAAGAAAAAAAGAAATACATACTGTAAAAAAAAAATACAGATCTGGTGAGATAAAATACATGAAATAGGAGTGGAGAATGTGTCGGTTAATTTTAATCGTTTCAAATTAATACGTCAAAGGAATTTGACCGTTAGTTTCTAGGAAATTTAAGAATGAACATTGTGTGCACCCTTCATTATGATGACTCGTACTATTTGTGTGAAAAGAGGATGTAAGGCCCAGGAAAATTTATTAGTAGTATATTTAATGTTAACCTTAATTAACGTAATAATATTTAATGACTAAATGTACTTTCAAAATAATAATTGAATAGATCATTTCTAGAAAGGGCATATATTAAAAATGTTTAATGTTTTTGGATTCATATGATACAATTTATGAATTCTGAAAAATGCAAACAATTGTATACAAATGTTGCCTTTGTTTAATATTTAATCTGTTCATTAAACTGAAAAAAAAAGTCAGAAATTTCTTTTTTATTAGTATGGAACAAATTATTAATTTTCACGCAAAATTTTATACATTGCAGTTAATAAAAAAATTTGTTACTATTGCATTATTATCTACTATTAAATATAAAAAAAAAATCATATGCAACAAATCGTAATTTTTTGACATTGCAGAATGAACAATGAATTGTTTTTATATTTTTCTATAAATTGAATAAAATGTAAACAATTCTATCAAGTATTGTGTATTGCACGGTTAATAAATTAGTGTCTATCATTATTAAATAATTTATATATATCTTCAAAGTGAAAGAAAAATTATATGCTACACACCCCCATTTTATTTCAATTACTACAGTGAACAAATGTGAACTATTTTTAAATTTTCAAAATCTAAATTTAATCAAATTTGCTTAATTATACTCAATTTTATTTATTGCATAATTATTAAAATATTTTCATATTATTAAATTATTATTTATTTTAAAAAATCGTTACACTAACACCTCACTGATTTGTTTTTTTAAATTGCACAATGAATAATAAATTGTTTTTTTTTTGTTTCTTTTTAATTCCCTATAAATACAATAAATTTTATAATAAATAAACCCTTTCTTATGAAATTATATTTAAAAAAAACAAATAAACAAATAAAAAAACAAAGAAAAAAGAATTTAAAGATAAAAAATATAAGATCCTCATTGAACTCTTAGGAAAGTTATGGTATCATCTCTCTCGTTGGTTCATAAAATGCTCATTGACCCGTCGAATTTAAATAGATCAAATTTCATGTATATAATATATCTATGTATATATATATACACAAAACTGAATCTCGCGTATACGGTGACATAGGGTCTATCGCTGTCCGTATGTTCCCTCAAAAAGTGAAATTAAAGAAGACGATGAAAGTTACGTAACAATGACCCACGTAGTAACAAATATTATGATTATCTTATTATACGCAATAAAACAGTTAAACAAAAATAATCTATTAATTAATTTATAATCTTAATCCATAATTATATTACTTACACATACACACACACACAAATATACGAATATATTTGTACATTTAATTATTTATATATAAATAAACAAAATTGAATATAGTTACCAAAATTGTATAAAGTTTATATTTATAAAATGTATAGAAGAAAAAAAATTATATATATATATACATATTACATACATAGTACATTATATATACATATATAAATACATGTATGTATTTAGTCACAATTAATAGGAAAAAGAAAAAAAATATTTATATATATATAGAACTAAGAGCAACAAAAATTTGACAAGCAACCTGCCCTTTAAGTTTAGAAAGTTCACCATATTTACTAATACATCGCGTTATATATTAACCTTAAATAAAAAATAAGAGCTGTTATATATAATAAACATGAAACATTTGTTTTCAAGGGTTATGTTTAAAGATATTAATCTAATTAATGTGTTAACTTCTACAAATATTTGTTAAAGAATAGACGATTTATTAAACATGTATCTATCATTTGGAACATGTGATTGTAAAGAAAAAATATAATAATTATTATAATAATAATTATGATGCTTACCTCGACGAGATGGTATCACGACGTGAGAATCTTGTTTGACAAGCAAAATTAAGGGCGTATACATGACAAATAGAGAACTATCATTCGATATTATTAGGTTGGAAGCAAGTTCCAATATGATGATTAATTGTTAGCCTTCCATAATACTAACGTTTGAAATTAATCGTTTATCTGTAGGAGGATACTAGCAACGGCATTGTATGCGCGCGCCAAAACTGTTGCGCCATCTGTCTATAGATAATGTGAAACCAATCGGAAATACAAAATTGATTTATTGAACTCTAATCATCTTTTAAAATATTCTTTTTTATGCATTTAAAACATAAAAATGTATTTAAAAAATAACGAATTATTATTAATTATATGTAAAAAAAGTTTTTTTTATCTTTTACTTGATATTATTACGCATATTAGATATACGGATAATTTGAAAAATTCACGTCTTTTTTTGAACATATACACATTTATATTAAGTTGGATTTATTTGGATGAGCATTAATTATTATTTTTATTTGCTTTACCAATTTATTTATTTTGTTTAATTTATTATTTATTGTTTTATCTTTTTTTTCCACGTATTGGTCTATTATATTTTACTCCTTGTAATGCTGAAAGGCAAGTAATAAATCACTATTAGTTCATAAATTTGAATTAAATTATAAGACAATTTAAAAATGAAAGATAAAATATCTAAATTCTTGTTATCTCAATAACATCTACATAATTAGAATTATGCAGATGTTAATTTTTTGTAAATGAATTTCTAGAAAAAAAAATTAAATAGAAGAAAATTAATATTATTTAGATATTAGTAATTAGATATTACAAAGGAAAGAAAAATTATAAATAGTACAATATCTCAAAACGAAATTTCGATAATTTATTTATTCGTGTAAAAAAATTTGTGTGCTTTCACTTTGTTCACAAATCTCTTGTTAAAAATCGTTGATGTAACAACATATGCGTCGATTATAAATATAATAAAATATTCCTAACGTGTCCTGTACAACCAGGAATAGTAACAATATATCATAAATTTATAAATATAACGATTACGACATTGTCGTGATATTTTCTCAATCTTAACATGAAAGGTATCGTTAATTTTAAAAGGCACGTACGAAGCTATTGCTAAAACACAGCTGCATGTAGTTACATGATTCTGAATATGATCATAAAATATATGTATAGTCATTTTTTGTTTGTTTGTTTATAAATCTTGCCTAAATTACAAAAGGAGTATTTTCAAAGGCGACGATAATAATTTTCTGGAGCATTTCAAATTTGCGTTTACGAAAAATAATAAATAAAAATTTATTAGTAAATTATTAGATTTTAATAATTAATATTGTCTATCAAGAAAAATTAATACTATGATTTATCATTTAAAAAAATATCTTTTTCAATTTACTTGCGCGTCTAGCACCGTCCAATTTTTCCTGAGTTTTATTTTTTCTGTTTTTTGTGTTTTTTTTTTTTCATTTTTTCTTCCTACACTTTCACCGATTTCTTATCATAGAAAAAAAATACGATTTCATCCACGGACACATTAACCTATTAATATTTATAAGGCCTCTTTATGTTAATTTCCTTAAAATTTCTATATATAAATTATAGAAATTAGACGAACACAATTTTTCATATATATATATATATATATATGAAAATAATCTAGTTTTTATCTATATAAACATATATAGATATAAAATTTAAGAAAGTTTATATATATATTATTTCAAAGAAGAATTTGAATTTCGTTAAAATATTAAATATTTCGATATTGTCATTATAATGAATAAAATGTTAATTAAATAATAACATTTTTATTTTGACAGGATTCCGATTGATTATTAATAGAATTCTCCTTTGGAGATTTTTGTATTGTCTTTGAAGTCATAATATAACTAGTCTTGACTACATTCATAACAAGATTTTTAGGTTTTGGTGGTAGAGGTGGTGGTTTTGATAATTTAGTAGGTGATACCTGACTATCCATAGAGAGTGATGACTCTTGATATTTTGAATCCGTACGAAATCCATTTTCAACAATAGTCTGATCCCCGTCAACAATAGTTCCATCCAAAGTAAATGACGAATCGAGACCTTTGTTCACAGATTCTATTGTATCAGGCACTGTTGTTAATCGTTCAACGATTCTACCATTTGTTAAATAAGTGGAACGTTCTTGTCCTGTAGATACTTCTTTTTCTTCTCCAGTATCATAGAATTTTGTGGTTCCCTCGTAATTGGTAGGTGTTACCCGTGCTCTTCGAACCTTGTTGCGATCCAAAGGTTTCCCATTTTCCTTGTTCTGATTAGTAATTTCATAGCTTTAAGAGTCGAAATGCATTATGACAATGAACTTAAGATTACGGTGAATGTAAGCATGACAACATTTCTCATAGATTTTTTTTTAAGCAGTTAACTGTTAATATGATTTTTGATAATTAATGTTTCCTTTTTTTCCCTATTGCTAGATGATTTAAATCTATTTATCAATTAGGATAAGTTATACAAAAAACTACCAATTATTTCTTCTTCTTATCTTCTGTTTTCTAATGACTTGTTTAACAATGAGTACCATATAATATTATAAAAACAAGAGATAAAATAATAATCTTACAATAATTGTAAATAATCGTATGATGTTACAGTTGTTATATTATATTTCATAATTTTATGCAAAATAAAAATTACGTACAATTATCAAAATCCATTTTATGTTTAATTAATTTTGTATCATTTTAAGAGTAAGTAGATTTCTTTTTAAACTTATCCCAATTACAGTAATGATTTGAAATATAATATATGTTTTGTTTACCTTTAAGAAATCTGGCAATTCAAAATTAATTTCTGTCCCTCTTTGATCTTCCAATCTAGATCGTTGTGCCCTTTTTAATCCTTCATACAAATCTATAACAAAATACAATTTTTAAATATACATATATATATATATTCAATATAATAAATTAAAATTTTCATCAAAGATTAATAACTTACCATCACCGTCAAACCTTCCAGGAAGTTGCAATTTGACACCATTACGCCATTTTGCGATAAGAGGAGGATGAGGTCTAGAAGTTTCTTCACTAACTGACTCTGTAGTACCACTTTTCTCACTTCCTGTGGTATACTTCGATTTCATCTTAAACGTGTTGAAATAAACATTTAATATCTTACAATAAATAATTTAATGTCACATAATAGAATTTTTATATAAAAAAAACAAGCAAATTATTGAACCATACCTTCTTTTTTCCATGCATAGTAGAATCACGGACAAAAAATTTACTTGGTAGTATAGAAGAACCTTCGGAACGTTGATCGTCAGACTGCGATATTAAAAAAAAAAAAAAAAACAAGCATAATTTTTAATAAAATATATATATGTATTAAATTATAATAGATTTTTGTATTTATTGAAAAGACATACTTTACACGAGCCTTCGTTGTATTGATATTTGCTTGCACTTTTTCCTACTAACAATTCTTCAAATACTTTATTTGTTATTTCATCCAAGGTTGGTTGTCCGCGGGATATTTCATCGGAATATTTGACCAAAGCTGGATCTCTTTGGGCATCTATAAAATTATAATTAATAAATTCTTATAACAAAATTTATATATACTTTTATATATATATATATATATATATATATATATATATATATATATATATATTTTATTTATTTATTTATTTATTTATTTATTTATTTATATACTTCACCTTCACTATTTATAGTCAACGTAAGTCTTGTGGGTGCATTAATAGCTGATATGTCCATACAAACACGATGACCTTCACTCCAAATACTAATTAAATCCAAATTGAAACCATATTTGTTCAAAAGAGGCCTTAATACTTCTTTAAGGGTTCTTCCCTTATGTGCAATCACAGTAATTACTCTACGCGAAGGTAAATCAACTTTTAAAACTTTTGTCGGTACAACTTCTACCTCTTGTCCTGCTAATACTGAAGAAGGATATTTTATATCCATTGGCTGAAAATAAATTAAATTATTAATTATAATGAAGGTCATATAATTAATTTAACACAGTATATATATATTTATGATATTTCATATACATTAAATTATAAGCATTAGCAATATTTAAACCACAAGTATATTTTAAATTATACAGTAGAGTATTGATTATCTGAATATCGGTAATTTGAATGACCGTTTATCTGAATATAAAATGAAACGTATTTCATGTGTATATTATGGGATGCATAAACCTTATTGTTCCTATTAAACATTTATATTTTGAAACTATGTAATTTGGAGGAAAGTATCTGTGTTCTTCAAGTACCATGTTTTTTGGGGGTTACCTGTATTTCATTTATTCTTGACATAAATGATAATACTATAGGATTCATGGAAAAAATTGAATTGTAAGACTGACCGAACCAGGACTTGAAACCAGAATCTTTCGTTTACTGAGTGACTGCTTTAACCATTGAGCTAGTTAAGACCTCTGATCAACTTCCTTACGAATGTCTATCATATTTGGCATAAAGGTGTTCAATCACAAAATACAAATATCAGTATAAATGAAGATACAAGGAAATATAGCACTATTCCAACACATAGCAAATCTGTAAATACATTGAATATTGCTTTGGAATGAACAAAATATCAAAATGAAATAGATATGATACAAATATTCATCTTTCACCATATCAACTTTGCAATATCTAAGAACACCTAATTGTTGATATTACACTTTTCTTTTTATTTAATTATAAATCATTCAGATAATCAACGTTCTACTGTATTTTAAATATAAACAACATTGAAGCCTTTTTCCAAAATGACGCTTATATCATATATTAATTGTGCATAGTCAGAGAATATTTAAGCATTTCCAGATAACCCTCCTCACTTTCATGACAATATATGTGCATATAATAAAATTCGCTGATAGAACCAAGAAAGAGAAAGAAAAAAGAGAATAAATACAGTACGTGCAAAATACCAATATATCCCGTAGTCCTTATCTATTTTCTAACAATTTCAATATAAGTGTGCTTAGCGATATCAGCCTGAATGCATACAAATATAACAACGTATTTGTTGATTTGTGTTAGTTATTTGACCGCTTTTTAAGTTGCATTATGTAAAAAGAAAGAGACACAAACCTCTTGTGAAGCTATCATAACAACATCATAGTTAGTATATCGAAGAGCTCTTTTATCAAGGAGGCGAGTAACCACATCTTTAATGCTCTCGGTTTGGCTAGTCTGCACTACTGTAGTTGACCCGTCAGACAATATTACTCGACACAACCCGGTACATTTGCTGCGAGCTTCTTTCTTTTCATTCAACTGTCCTTCGCAGGACGATACTGACTACAAGTTATACAAACTAGCTCACATACATGAGAATAATAAATAATAATTTAATATCTATTTTTCTCTGATATTAAAGCCATACTCAATATATACGATATTATTAGATTAAATATAATAGATTAACTTGAAATACTACAAACTAACACACACGTTTAAATAACTGTATATATAGTTTTTGTTTCATGTATAAAAAATAATACAAATTTATGTATGTAGAGTTGTTTTCTAATAAAGAAAAGAAATCTTTTCCCCCTCACACAATATCAGTATTATAGAATCTAAATAATATAAATTTTTTTTTAATTTTTTTTTAAATATATGTTGTATAATACTTACATGTTTGTTAAATGATTGCCTCAATGCCAAATCCCATGATGCTAAAGAGGACCTGCTACTAGATATAGATACGCTATCCTCATTGTTATTACCTTCTGCTTCTCTCTTAATGGTAGTAAAACTCTTATATATAGTTTCACTTCGGTTGGGGGCTTTATTATACTCTGTTTCACCACGATCTTTCGATTTTGACCTGTAAATATAAAATTGTATAATATAAATCTATATCATCCAAATTGCTTATAATTTAGAACAACGTTTCTCAACTTTTATGGATTAAATTTTTAATAAAATACGCAATGATACTACTTTACACTAAAGTAAAAATTATTGTTAAATGTTCTTACGAGTTTATGAGAATATTGGAATAACAGTAACAATAATATTCAATGTGACTTCACTTTATCAATTTATTAAAAATGTTATATTATAAATATTTAGGTCATTAATTGAGCCGTTCAGTGCACACATCGATTAACTCCATAAAACAAAAAGTTGAGAAATGCGATGAAATAATGTATATTGTTGTATTACTTATTATTCAATGGCCAAAAAAATTTTGCCATTTAATGGTGTTAATCTTTATTATTCAGGAAAGTTATTATAAATATAAAAAGTTATGACTATACCAAGTGCTTTGACACTTAAATTTAAGATTTTTCAAAAAGTGGAGTTAATCGATGTGTGCACTGAACGACTCAATTAAGTAATCAATAATTAATTAATATTATTATTATTAAAAAATTGTTAGTATTTTAAATAGATGATCAATATTTATAATAAAATATCAATATATAATATAAGTTTTATCAGTATTACAGTGATTAATATAAAAACTATCAGTATTTATAATGAAATATCAGTAATTATCAACATATAACCCTGACACGACCTTAACACAAGCTCACACTTATTATAAATGCTGATAATATACTTAAAATACTGATAAATTATTATTTATACTGAACAAAATATTCAAATATACTGATATGTATAATTGTCTTATAAAATAATATTTAAAAATAAATGGAAATGTTTTATAAAAGGTTGAGAAACGCTGTTTTAGATGTAAAGTAATAATTACCTATTTTTTCTATGCCAAGGAAGAATAGATTTCCGGCAACGGTCTTCCGCATCCGAATGGCTCTTCTTAAGTTTCACGCTAGGTGAACTAATAAGATTTAAATCATAATCTTCTATATTGATAGCACTATTTCCTGTTTCTAAACAATGACGATAAAGTTCAGATCTTAGAAATCTAGGGTAACTATCGAACTTCATTAAATTGAACACCTGCTTTTGTGCCTATGACAAACAAAAATACAAATAAGTGTTTTGTTTTGTAACTATAACTTTTGCACGTTTATTTAATTTGAAAATTAACAAAAAAAAAAAGAAGAAAAAATATACACAAAAATGTGGTTTATTATATACTTGTAAAAAAAGATCCGCAGGGGCCTCATTAAGAAGTTCTTGCGTAATTTGTCCAGAAGCATGGCTGTCAACATTAACTGGTTCTGCAGCAGTATTTGACAAATGACGTTGGTAAATCTGCCAAGCTAATCTACAACGACTAATTGAGTCTTCCGTATCCTTATATCTTTCACAAGCAGCCCAAAAATAAATATTCTCATGACTAAATTCCTTTTTCAAAAATTCCTTTAAAAAAATAAATACAAACTATGAACATTATTTTGCGAACATTGTTTTAATTAAAAAAAAATTAATATTTTATATGCATTTAAATACTTTCACAAGAAAAGAAAATAAAAATAAAAAGAGGATAAATTTATTCTTACTGCAAACGTCTGCAAACCCTTTGGATCACCCAACAATTTTTCAAATCCATTAGCCCAAGTATGTACGCTTTTACAATTGTTAACTTTGTCACATGATTCTGTACTTCCGTGCTGTAATTGTAAAAAAAAAAAAAAAAAAGAAATATAAAAGGAATTATTTTCAATTACAATAATTATAAAGAAAAAATGTGTGTGTGTGTGTGTGATGAATATTTATATTATTGAATAAATTTTTGTTATTGTTTAAATTAACATCAATTTCAAAGAACAAGCTTTTACATTACAGGTTGTACGGAAATTCAAATTGATTTGCATAAGAAAATATATTAAATATTAAAAATATTTATCTTATATATAATTTATATATATATATTTATTATACAATATATATATATTTATATTAAGATATATGTGTGTTAATATATCTTATATATTATTAATATTATACTTTATAATTTATATTATAATATATTATTTATATATATTTATATTTATATATTTATATATAAGTTGTATATATATACAACTTATAAATATAATATAATTTATATTATATTATAAATATTTTAGAATTTTACAGTCAACCTGTTACAAGGATAAAAATTTAATTTGGTCACACGATTCTGTCCTACCATGTTTACCAATTTTACAAAAGAAGCAATTATTTTAAATTACGACGATATAAAAATATAATCAAAAAAGAAGAAGAAAAAGGAATAACAAGAAAAAAAATAATAAAAATGTATGTTACGTTTTATCCGTAACAAATGACCGTAAAAGCAGCATAAGAGAACGAACGAAGTTGGCGTGCTCCGTTATGCATTGTGAACGATGTTGAAAGAACGGGAGGGTTGCGTATTAATAGTCAAATTAACAGTTCCTGTTTAAATAGACGAGACTTTTAAAGAACTTAACTATACGATACTGTGTATAGTTTTATGGTCGTACAATAAAAACAAAAAGAATATTAAACAATATTCTTGGAAGTTCAAAATTAGAAAGAAACAATTTGTCTACCGACAAAAAAAGGTTCATTGAACAAAATTCATTTATAAAATCAGTTTCTCTCGAAATTTGTAAGAAAAACTCTAACTGTAAGAACTTTAACTGTAACAGTCTAAAACTGTAAGAAAAATGTTGTGAATTTTATACAATACTACAAATAAAATCAATTTGTAGATCAGTTTGATTCGAAATTTACAAAAAACAGAGAAAAATAAATTACTGTGGATTTTATGCAATACTAAAATATGATTTAATTTGTGAATCAATTTGATTTGAAAAATATACAGTAAAAGTACAAAATAATTGAATGGAAAGTTTAAAAAGAGAAAAAACTGTAAACTTCAATACAATGCTAACAATAAAATGAATTCAAGAATCAGTTCCACTTGAAATTTGTAAGAAAAGTGCAAATTCATTGTACCATAACTAACTAAAAAAAAGAAAATAGGAAAAAGAAAATACTTGCGAATTGTATACGATAATAAAAAAAAAATAAGATCTATCTATAAATCAGTTTGATTTGGAATTTGCAAGAAAGGTGCAAATCATTGCATCGTAACTAAAAAAAAAAAAAAGAAAAGAAAAACTTATGTGGACTATAAGCAACACTAACAAGACCAATTCGATAAGAATCTGCGTTGGCTCGTCACGAAGCACCTGTTTCATGATGCCTTTTCCATGGTGAACAACGTGAGAATATACACAAAAGTCCCACGCGATATTCAATTCAAGTCCTGCTAGTTTCCCATGTACATATTTTAATGGGACGCACTCGAGAGTTGTTACAACCTTACTTACAGACCGTGTGTCTCTAATAAATGCAACAACGCGTACATGTAATAAAATAAAATATAAAAGAGAAAGAGAGAGAGAGAAGAAGACATTTATATATATATATATATATATATATAAAGTCTTATAAAATAAATCTAAATTAACACAGGGAATGTGAAAATTATATTGATAAATCCTTAATTGAAACTGTATTAAAAAAACCAATCATCAATTTGATTAATTGTAAATTTTATGGTTTAAATTTTACTCTGTAATCATATATATATATATATATATATATTTATATAATTAAAATATAATAAATAAAATAATATTATTAAATATATTATATACATAAGAATTAATACAATATATTTATTATTATTAATCTGTATTAATTTAATATTATAAATATATTGTATAATATTAATTTTAATTACAA
Source organism: Polistes dominula (assembly GCF_049000335.1). Taxonomy (NCBI): domain Eukaryota; kingdom Metazoa; phylum Arthropoda; class Insecta; order Hymenoptera; family Vespidae; genus Polistes; species Polistes dominula. The sequence goes on along the minus strand of NW_028301152.1, from coordinate 7,322,630 downwards.
TACAATATATTGTAATAAATATTAATTTTAATGTTATAAATATATTTTAATATATATATATATTTATATTAATTTAATCGTATATATAATTAAAAGAAAACAATATACTTAGCATATATATATATATATATATATATATATATATATTTTAGCATTGTATTTTGTAGCAATGTATATTTTACTCTATTGTATGTAAATAATAAAATAAATTATAAGAAATAAAAAGAGTAATTAGTTAACGTATCTATTAAATTGTTCAATAACTCCGTATAACTTTTTAATATACAAAAAATATTAATAAATACTAATTAATGAGAAATAAATTACAAGAAATAAAGAGTTGTTAAGGTGTTATTTACTTGTTGTTAAAAATTTGGCCAACTTAATATATATCTTTAATTAACAATATATTTATCACAAAAGTTAATTTGAAAGACTTTATAAATATAAATAAATAAACAAAAATTTATTTATGTTTGTTTAATAAAATATTAACAAAAGTCCCTCAATTTGAGTAGGTTTAAAATTTGACAATTTATGTAACAAAATCTATAGCAATAATTTAAATTCATTTCATTTGATATAATATGAATAAATTTGAATCGAAAAAAAAAGAACAGTGTACTCGTCAATGTCAAATTGATCATAATAAAAATAGTTAGACAATTATCGTCTCGATAAATGAAATTAAAATCAAATTAACTAAATCATAAATGTGCCCTTCTTAACGTAAGAAAAGAAAAGAGGAGAATAAATTGGTTTTTTTTTATCAACGGAAAGTAAATCCAATTCCACGAAGTTGATGCCGTTCGGGGAATCCATGTCACAGAAATGCGAATGGAATCACGTACACATGTATATATGTGATGTATATATATAGTAAATTCCTAATGACGATGCTTCATTCATTCGTACAAAGTAGGTCGAAAAAAAGATTTGAAATCGACTAAAGAAATAAATAATAAGACATTATTTAAATGCCCACCCACAACCACCACCCCCACCCAAAATAAAAATAAATTTCCCGCGTGTCCAATCGTGTTACTTAACATAGACAAATGTTATTTCTTTATCAAATGTTATCCCATCCAGAGATAGGAAGATTCAAATTAATAAGAGCGAGAGCAATTTAATTCGTTTGTTAATTTATAAACGATTGCTTAACTATCTAACCAATAAATCTCTTCAATCTAAAGAAAAGAACATTAAAAAGAAATGACTTGTTAAAATGGGCTAACAATCATCGATGATTAGATCGTTAATATGATCTTATTTCCCCTGTTAAATTCTCATACCGATTTCCCCAACGAATCCATGTCCTGTCCAACGAAGCTCCAGCCTCGGAATGGCGCGCAATCCCATGTAATAATCCGTCTTGTACACGTGTTTCGTAATCCACAATAAAAAAAAAAAATAACTCGCCGAGTGGCAAAGGAAAAACTCGTTTGAAAAGGGGTGAAGAAAAAGTGAAGAAAAAGTGAAGAAAAAGTGAAGAAAACAAAAAAAGAAAATAAGACAAAAATAAAAGAAGAGGAGGAGGAGTGGGGAAGAAAAGAAACAGAAAGAATCACACACGGTAAAGGCCGTTCAACAACAGTAGATCACAACCGAGGGCTCCGCCCAACCATGACAAGCGACGCACGATACGTACGAAACGATTCTATGTATAATACAAGGAATAGTATATAGTAAACGTTGATTAATATTTTAAACACGATGATTAATACAAAAAGATTGACGCTGACGGTGACGTTAACTTGGATTTAAATAATGAGCTAGCACACTACGTGTAAAATAATCTTGATGATAAGGAAATGATTAAATGTAACTGAAATGTAACTCAGTTAGCAGAGACAACCCTAAGAAGAGGAAAATGCGATGCGCGCAGTTCCGTCCGTCTGAACGAACGGACGCGCGCAACAGCGCGCACTACCAAGCGCAACACTGACCAGAAGAGGACTCATGTAAAAGCCGCAACTTCGTATCCAACTCAAGCCACTCTAATCACTGCGCGTGCGAACCTGCGCCGCGTGTCTACGTATATGTTTGTAGTTGTATATTTGGATCTATATATATATGTATGATGTATGAATGTATAAGTGTTATGAGTCAATCTCTGTATGATATGTGTGTGTATCCATATATATGTATTATGCCTATGGTTTGTATATTTATGCGCGCGCACTTATTGTGTCTATGTGTGTTGTGACTCACCGTATTTCTCACACGTGCATACAAATAATACAGCATACCCGTGAAACTTGTGTACGTGTATTGCATACAGGGTGTCCTTTTTCAAATTGATTCTACATTTATATTTATATACTTGAAATAAATATGTAGAAATTAAATAGGACACCCTATATATTTTCGTATGAGTCACGTATAACTTGTATAGCAGGCAACACGTTTTTGGCACGACTAGAATAATAATTGAGATTTCAATTGATTAAGATTCAATTGAAGAAGACAATTTTGAGAATGATGTTATTTTTACATGTAGTTTATCAAAAATTATTTTTATAGGTGAACACTCGTATCTAAAAAGTATATCTATTGTATAGACATAGATGATATGTCGGGTTTCATCTGTATATCTAGAGCAGCTACGGATCTGCCCTACGAAGCAACGGGAACTACAAGCAGGAAATGTGATGACGCAGACTTCAATAGCGAATAAACTAGGGAGGGAGAAAAGAACGGAAACCGTGAAAAAGACGTACGCGCGTCTTACCTAAATTTCTTTCTACGAGTTTGATTATTTCGATGTATAACGGGTGATTAATCAAAATGATAAAGAATATAGGTCATTGTACATACTACTTAATAATTACGGTTTGTCTCGTTATTTATGTGAATGCAGATTAGCAATTATCAATTTCACGTACTATTTATTGTTTCAGACGTGAAACTTTTTTTAAATTATGTTTATAAAGTTAATAAAAACTCAGATTCTAAAAAAGTTATCACTTCAAATATAAGTAAGGCATGAGACAAACTATCTATGTTGATAACAGGTATAAAGCAAATGATGATAAAATGTATGATAAAGAATAAAAGTCTTACCAAACAATTATCCGAGTTGCAAGTACGAGTTGTTCTTATTTCTTGTAAACTTCCCCATGGACGTGGTTTATCCTTTTTGTTACCATAAGTATGTAAAAATGAGGCTGAATGTTCCGAGTTAGCATTCAAATCTTCCAAACTGTGCACTAACGATTTCGACATAGCGAAATACACTTTAGGACTCAATTTATCACAATCGGTGTTCGATATTCGCGTTAATATTTGAGATTGATTCGACAAATTTTCCACAGTTTCGATAACTTCGTCCTTACCGTGAAGCATTGCAGTAGTACAGGCAGATGAAAGAGAACCAACGGACGAACTACCGAACCCTTGCATGACCACAGGAGCAGATGGTCCCGGACAGGTGGTGGCATCCCCACTCCTCCATGAGTTTTCCCTTCTGAAATGATCGTACGATTCCCCGCCACTCCTGTTGGCGCACTACACGGAATTCCATCATGTGAATTGTCAAAGTTCATGGATACTTTATCGTTGCCAACCCCTGTTGCTGTTTCATACGACGATGATACTGCATTTTCCTTGGAAGTACCTAACCTTATTATATTTTCCCATCTTGAATCGGATATTGCACGAACTGTGAGTCTGGAACCTGCAGTCTCATTAAATGTTCCTCCTCTGCTTGAAGGCATTATAAGACCCTAAACATAAACAACATTTCAAGTTTGTATGATATATAGCATATATGTTTCTAATTATTGATTAATACGTTTAGTAAATACTATACTCTCTGCAATATGGAACGCTGTCTGGAATGAGAAAAATCAGCATTTCTCTCCGAACGAGAACGATAATCATCTTTGAAACCTATACCGGAATCACTATTGCTTGAATGGGCAGTCGATGTGCTAACATTGCTAGGTTGAGGCGAAGCAGCATCTTGACGCCTTCGTGCTTCGTTGTATGGATTAGCATCACCATTTGTAGAATCAGATATATACAAGGTTTGTATGGCTCCGATTAAACTATTGCAACTATCAGGAAATTCTTGGCACATGTTTAGTTCTGAAGTTTTTGTACATGTAAATCCAAATACATTACAAGTACTTGAGTGTATTGCATGATCTATTAACTTATAATATATAGTGAACACATGACACGAATTAGATACTATATCATCCTTGTCTTTGACCGATTTTGTTAATATTCCAAAGTACTGTTTATCTTCTTCAGAAAATGAATTACAAAATATTATCCTATATGATGGATATTCAGCGATAATAAGATTTTCTGAATTAGTAAGTTTGATGTTTGCCACGTGTATCGTTAAAAGTACAGTTGTTGGATTTCTTTTTTCTGCTTTTAATCTTTTTATGCATTTCCGTAAAACCTAAAATATTAAACAAATTAATATTAAACAACTAATAAAGAAAAACTTACTGTGAATATCATCTATGTGTAATACATACCTGCATCATAGAAGAAGGATGCAACTGATTAGGAATATCTATAGTACCCAAATAACCAACTACAGTTCTATGTACAATTTTTTCCGAATCCCGTTTATGCGATGTAGGTGGAGGTGGTGGAGGAAGAGGATTACTCATATTCCAACGATGATGAAGATGATTACAATGTATTTTACTTTGCTGTATTGCTCTTCCAGCTGTATCGAACATGGCACCACTTTGTAAATCTCTAACAACTTTAGCAACTCTACATTGTAATTGTATTGCATTTGTATTATTAGCACGTGGTTTATGTGCATATTTAGGTTTAGATCTAACGGTAGCAAAACCTTCCTCGTCCGATGAATCAGAATAATAATTTTCAGCTATTTGTAATCTAAGGACACCTTGAGAGTGTCCTATCAGCTGTACTACATCATCATGAGGTACTTTACTAACATTGTGACCATTAACAGCAACCAAATAATCTCCTGCTCGTAGTCCAGCATGTTCAGCAGGACTTCCTTGTACAATGCAACTTAATATGCATGGTTGTTGTCCAGAAATAGTAAAACCATATCCTTTAGTACCGCGAACCACTTCCACAGCTCTAACACCATAATTTACTCTTTTCTTTTTCCTTCTGTTGTGGTGCATAGTTGTATTTGTATATCAAAAGATTATATGCTCAAATATCTTCATTATTTCTTAATTGTATCTTTCGAAGTATCAACATTATCCTTTATAAAGCAAAATAAATAATTTTCATTGGATTATTAAAACGATATCAATATCAATATTAATTAGTAAAGTTAACTTGACAGCTTGACTTGCTTACTTTATTCCAAGTGATAAATATTAACGAGCATGTGGATAAAAATATGTTTTCTTTAATTATTTTGCACAAAACTAGACAACAATTTTAACAACGAAATTATAAAACTTATTTAAAATAACCGCATACAAATTTGTCTATCCAATCTCACATACAAATTTGATAAAAGTCATAGAAGTCTTGCGGTTAAGGGTAATATGGAGTGTTTTGGAACTCCATGTCTTCCATATTTACATTCCTACGTTCATACAATTTATGTGATATAAAACATATTTAACAAATTTTCATACAAATATTATAATTATTTATACAAAAAATAAACATACAATTATTCCTACATATTTATCCATTATCACGATAATATATTATAAAAATGGTTATACATTTCATTCAAGATTTACAGTAATTGGACAATTCACCACTCAACAGAATGGGAAATTCAATTCAAGCATACCAACTTACTAAACTAATTTCACTAGAATATATTCATATAGTAATAATACCTTTCTTCACAAATCTTTTGATACTTTTAAATTATAAGATAAATTATATTTATATAATTGAATAATCTGCTTAGTAAATTCGTATACAAACAGATACACAAATTAATTAAATAAAATTAAAAATACATAACGTACCGATAAATAGTCGTTAACGTTTATTAATAAATTTTAATATTGATGTTTATATAATTGATGACTTTAAACTTACATAAGCAGGTAAAAACGATTGATAATAATCATTTATTTAAATTCTAAGAATGAAATATATATATTGAATTATTGTTAATATGTTATATTAACTATGAGAAATGAAATGATATGATAAATATTATTGATAGAAAATATTATTTAGACATTAACAAAATTCTGTAAACTCTTTAAAATAATGTAATGCTATATAAAATAATTGAAAATTTCTAATGAAATAATATAATGATATTTTTATTTATTGATGTGATTAATGTATTTGTACCAATTTAAATTGCGCGCCAAAACAATAGTACACCATGCGTCACCTAATGTGATATTTCTTCAACAATAAGATCAGAGTACTATACCAAGCGAGTGAAATAATGTGAGTTGTACTAGTCGAAGGACCTCCACCATACTTATGTGTTCTTATTAATTGTAAGATTCCTTACATTTTGACGACAACATGGCGACCATTATAAGCATTTATCTATATATTAATATTTAATATTAATAATATAATATGTGAAAAAAAACAAATAATTATTATATAAAATCAATGTTTACAATTGGTTCATTTAATTCATTGTTGTAATTACAATATTAACAAACTGAGTATTAGTTTAAATGATTTAGGCACTTTTTAATCATTTTAATGACAATTTAATCTTAGTAATGCCATCTATGTGTTAGCCTACGGACTTTTCAGCCCAACTGTTACTTCGACTGATGATGATGATGAATTTGCATCGGCCATCTTTCTTTTTACTTTCTCTGAATACTAATTGGTTTTCCCTAACACAGGTTTACTTTTTTCAATAAACTCTTATAATAAGACTTGATTTCGGTATTTTCTTTTCCTACTTTGTTAAATGGCTCAATTGTTGTCTCATTTTAACACCAGAGATCGCTATTTTCATAATATGACGCACGTAAAATGAACCAACTATTCACGTACTAGACTTATTTATTCCTTTACTTGACCAATCAGCATGAAATATTAATATATTTTCAAATGAGTTACAATTTAACTGATTTTATTATGTTCAGGAAATAATTAGATTATTTATTATCATATTTATGTATATATACCTATAATATTACATTAAAATATTATGCCATTCCTAATCATAGCAGAGGAATACTATTAATGATTTTCAAAGCTGGGTAATATTTATGAAAATAATATTTCAAATACTATTTTAAATAGTAAATTCTCTTTACAATTGAAATATAATAGTATTTCAACAAAAAAAAAAAATAAAATATTTTATTTCAATAATCTAAAGTATCAAATAAAATACTTCATATTTAAATTTGAAGTATTATATACTAAACAGTCCTTAGTTTAAAAATAAATAGTAAATACGATTAATGTAATATGAAAAGAGATAACATAAGAATTTGCAATATATTTCTATGTATACTCCATTAAATATTCCAAATCTTAACACATAAATATGTTTAGTATATTTTAATTAAAATACTATTTTAAATAATTTTTACAATAACAGATTTTCTTTTGAAAAATATATGCATGATGTAAAATAAAATACATATTTTTTATTATTTACGATTGAAAATGATATTTTACCCAGCTTTGCTGATTTTAATGATTGTTAGAGTCTAATATTATATAAAAGTTTATTATTGTTATTAATTTATATTATCAAAAATGAATGTATAATAATATATAATAGTAATTTTAGTAAAAATATAGGATAAGAGTACAGAGAGTATGTATTATATAATTTGAAAATAATAATATTTATGTAAATATGTATTTCAAATATGAGACAATGAATAATTCGCTAGAATATTGTATATAAATTGAAATGAATTTTCTTATTCTTTTATCTTATATGATATTATGCAGATGCATAATAGTACATATTACATAGCAGCAACATTAATTAATAAGGATGAAAATAATGTTACAATAATTTAGCTTGCATTAGCTTTACATTAAATCTTACGTAACATTTTTTAAGATCATTTAAAATTTATCAATGTACAAATAATAAATATTTAAGCTTTGTTTATGATAAAGGTAGTTAGTTATTACAATCTTAATATTAATAAAAATAGAGATGAAATACTTGAGAGACAATTTGTTCGATATATAAAAAAGAAAACTTATACATGATTAGAGAAACTTGTTAACTAAAAAATTCGATGATATCATGTTGTTAAGAAATATAATATAATTTCATAATTGAATTCTCTGATAATTTGAACAAATGTTAATTATTTTTCGCACTACTTATTTCAAACTTGGACATACAATGTACTTAAGATTATATTATAAAGTCACATCTATAACAGTGTTTATTGGTCATCAAGACGATACAATAGGAAATAAATAATATATATATATGTATGTAAAAGAATATTAATATATGCATATGCAAAAAAGAACAAGAAAAAACATACGAAACATAAAGGATATCACAAAAATTGTCAATATAAATATAATTAATATTCAGTCATCAGAATTTAATTAATAATAGTCATCCACACACAGATATATATATATAAACATTAAATTTGTGAAGATGTAATTAAATTGAAATGTATGAAAATAAAGCAATGTGAGGAATTTTGATGAAAGGAAATTGTCCTTAAAAGGATCGTTGATATATATATATATATGTATATATATAAATGTGTGTGTGTGTCGCGTGTGTGTATATGTATGTGTATAGAAAAAAGTAAGAAAAATAAAAAAAAATAAAAAAGTAAAATAATATATAAAATAATAATTACTTGGAACTAGTGTATTTGGTAACCGCCTTTGTACCTTCACTTACAGCGTGCTTAGCTAATTCGCCGGGTAACAATAATCTGACAGCAGTTTGGATCTCCCGAGATGTAATTGTCGAACGCTTGTTGTAATGTGCCAATCTCGATGCTTCAGCAGCTATTCTTTCGAAAACGTCATTAACGAAGCTGTTCATGATGCTCATAGCCTTACTGGATATTCCAGTGTCTGGATGTACTTGCTTCAATACTTTATAGATATAAATGGCATAGCTTTCTTTCCTCTTCCGTTTTTTTTTTTTATCAGTTTTACTGATATTCTTTTGAGCTTTGCCAGCTTTTTTCATTGCTTTCCCACTAGTTTTAGGAGGCATGATTGATTTATATATGCGTTATTATAATATTAACAATTATTTTATTCAAATATTATCTAATCTCTTGGGATGGATCCTACACAGAATACTGTTCGAATCGTTATGAACAGGAGAAAACGGATTCTACGGTTTCTTTATGCTGTCTGGAATTCTGCGCCGGCGTATATGAGCCAATACCCTAACAAAACGCCCACAAACACCCTGTTTCGTTCGATGGTTAAAGGATAACGATTTCGGTTGGTCGCATCTTCAATCCACAAGGAGTGGTCTATTCAAGAAAACACTATATTCACCATAGAATATGTCATTTTATATTTTTTTTATATTTAATTCATTAATTTTTATTCATCTGTTATATTTTTTTTTAGATTTTATTTGAAATTTATTGTTTTTCAATTAATTTGTTTATATTTATTTATTTTTTTGTTTTTTTTCTTTTACCATAGAGTATGACTATCTATTGTATATTAAGTTCATGCAAAAGTATTACTATCTAATACGATTTTTTGGTATAAGATAATTATAATGAAAGATGATTATCTATTGGAAGTAAGTGTATTGGTGTTCTGTTTTATTTTTTTCTATTAATTTTATTCTTCCCATTTTTTTGCGGGTTTATACAAAAATTGTTGAGAGTATATAAGACACCCGTGATAAAATTTATACTTTGCAAGTTTCAAAATTGCATATATAAAGACTTTATGGTAAATATAACATATATAAAGAATTAAATGGTAAATATAATAGTTATTTATAAAGTATACGAATATTGATATGATCTTAAAACTTATTAAACGTATCGATTAATAAAATATAATTATATCTCTTTTAGATTAAGAATGTTTGGGAGGTATGTCAAAATGCTGAAGAGAATGAAAATTTAAGAGAATGTTTCTTATTTAATGCTTAAGTCATTGCAAACATTTCAAATTGATCTATTAAGTCGTTTAAAAGTTATTTCAATTTAAAATAATTATTTCAGAACGTTAAATAATTAACATTGAACAAATATTTTGTTATTGAAAATGATCGAAATTAAGTACTATTTAAACATTATTAATACTTCGACATATTCAGAATTGATAAAGATGTAAATGAAAATTGTTTTTGCCATCAATTTAAAATCAAGACGTATCAAAAGTTATTTAAAAGTTGTTCATATTATTTATCACTTTTTATCTAATTCAACATTATTGATAAAATATAAAGTACAATCTCTTTTTTTTTAAATTATACATTCTTTCCTAGAATTGACATTATTTTTATTTCATAATTGTACCTCCTAAACATTCGATTTAGGACATTTTATATCATAATGTCCAGTTTGTTTACAAATACTACATAAACTTATTAGTGCTGGACATTTGCTTCTATCCATCACGTGAGCCAGACCACAAAATTTACAATTCCGTAACATTCTTATTTTTGAACACATCCATGAAAAGTGATGTAGTTTGTTACATTTAGAACATGTTTCGTCATATGCTAAACACCTCTTTGCTCCGTGGTCTCCTCCGCAGAAGCTGCAGTTATTAATGTACATTACACCGGGACAATACTTACTGAAGTGATTTCTTCTTTTACATTTGTTACATTCTTTTCCAAATGCAAAACACTTGTCCTTCGGATGTAACCTGCCACAGTATTTACAAATCTTATTTTCTTCCCAAATGGAATTATTACATAAGTCCCATAGAAAAGCAATTTCTGTTATCGTTAACGATTTCAATGTTTTTTTAAAATTGAAATCTGGTATCTTAGAACTAGCTATTGCAATGAATCGTTCTTTATAAAACTTTTCAATTTCTTCTTGTATTTTGTTCTTTACCATATTGTCGATATCTTTGATATTTTTTGTATAATTGTCCTTAAAAATATAAATAAAAAATTAGATATATATGTATATCGTATTCTTCACACTTTTGTGTTTCATCTATAACATACCTTAAGTCTTTTTATATAATTTATTACACTCTCATTTTCAAATTTAACGGTCGTAATAAACTTATGATATGCATCAAATTTATCAATTAATACTGTAAAATTATTTTTATCTTCATCCTTATTGAATATAAAGTTTTCAAATATTTCAAGACTAATAGAACCCATGAAATTTAAAACATATAAACCCCATTTATCATAATCTTTCTTATTATAATCTTGACGCATTAAATATAATCTCATATCTTCTTTCCACATATTCCAGCTATTTATAAACTCTTGTAAGTTTTTTATTTCTGCTGGAGGTTTAGGTTTATGTATAGATTGCGAAAAAATTTCACTTCTAGGTGGTGCGCTAGGCATTTCTTTACTATTTTTATACAAATCATTATTTACTTTCTCTTGATTCAAATTTAATTGTTTTATTAATTTTTCTTTAGGAGGTGAAACAAATTCACTAGAGTTTCCGTGATAATGTACAAAATTATTATGAAACTCTTTATTTTGCATGTGGTTTACCAATTCTGTGTTTGAATAAATTGATAATACAAATGTTACTATAAATGAACATACAATATATATATATATATATACCCTAGTAACACAAAATATTGAAAAATATTGAAGAATACATGTGTATTTAATATTAAAAAAAAATTGAATCTCTTTTTAATATTAAATACACATGTGTATTCAATATTTTACAATATTTTGTGCTACTAGAGTATTACTATTCAAATACAGAGTCCAAGTTGAAAATGTATTACGTATTGCCTTTTAAATACTACCAAATTATGAATTTGCTAATATTTAAAAACGTCTCATTTTTTATATTCCACTTTCCTTATTATTAGATATATATTTTATTTATAAATCATTTTGTAATGAAAAATTGATATAATTATTAATCAAATTATAGTTATGAATTTGACTCTTTTAAATCAATTGATGGATTGAACAATTTTTAGTTTAATTTGTAAATTATTCTTTTAAATAAATATTCTTACCTTCTGGATAGTGTGTAACATTAGATGCATTTTTTGAATAGTAAACATTTGTTTTGATAGGTTCTACAATATTACTTGTAGTAGTTGGTTTATGTAAGTCAGGGTATATTTTGTGTTCAGTATGATTCAAATTGCTTTTTGTAGAAGTTTTCTGTGCTTTTTCATATGCACTTTTTGGAATATTGTGCTCAGTACTTTGTGACGAACCTACAAAAGAATATAATATTAATATTAATAAAATGATAAAGTCTTTTTTCTCGTAACCATAATAACAATATAAATGTTCATACCCATATTGTATTGTAATATACAATTTGTTTTATTTTGTTTAAAATATATTTTTTGAAAGTACTTTTATTGAGAAATGATACTAATTACGTTACTAAACTATCACGTATTATCTTTATCAGAAAAGTTAAGATTGTTATTTAATTTTATCACTTGTTAAGATTTCTTATTCATCACAAAACTAACGTTGGCGAAACTGAACTAAAGTATCAGCCAATGAGCGATTGCTAATAATGCACCAAGTACCAATACTAATAATAGTACAGAAAAACATCGTTGCGTTCATTTGATACAAACGGGTTTTCACTGAAGGGGATTCCCTTTTCATCAGAACCGGAAGTGATGACTTTTCCGGAAATTTCCTTACTTCTCATGAACTAAAAAAAATATAAGAGTGGAATGTAATTACATTGGAACCTTGATTTGCGGACATAATTCCATCAACGAATTTTATCATAATAAATACTTAATGGAAAATTGGATAATTTATTCAACAATTATTTATTGATATAAAAATAAAATAAAATAAAATACAAAATACTAAATAAACATTAAAAAAATTAATCTACATTTTACTTATTATGAATACACTTGTTGTCTGCTAAGCTTATTAACATTTAGGAAAAGAAAAGTCTTTAAATGAAAAGATTTATTTTTTCACAGAAAAAAAAAATTATATTTAAAATGTTATGAATCTGATCTGTTTTTATAATTCCGCATGATACTATTTTGTTCTTTTTCAATTTTTATTAATGTTTAATGCACGTTGAGCATCACGCAAATTCTTACGGAAATCCCTGTCAGGCCATGCATATTATTTTGTAATTAAAAAAACAGTTGAAAACGTTAGTCATCGATGACTAACACGACTTACATGTAGAGTTTTATTTGAGCCCTTGTACGATCCAAAATTCAACCTGTACGATCGAAAACTTGATGACCTTTTTTTTTTAGTCATCAAATTTAGCAAAGGGAATTTTTGCACAAGGAAAATTTCACTTTCGGATAGTGAATCGAAATTTCGAGAACCACCACCATCACGATCCGTGTACGATCTGTGTACGATTTGTGTACGATCTCATCTCTGTACGAATAAGTCTTTCTCTCTGCGGTACGCCGTTTTTACCGTTTTTACGATAGGGTTTTGAAGTTGAAGACTAAAAAAAAAAAGGTCAACAACTTTGAAAAAGTTGGAACTCGCACTCTTTTTCCAGATTTTGAAAATCTCATCCGAGAAATTATTGGAATTCAAATTTTTCCCGGGGCGTACGATAATTTTCCGGTGTGTACGATAATTTTACGCCCCTGTGTCGACTCGTCAGTTCAACTGTTTTTTTAATACAACACTTTATTCAAATATTTCAAAATGGCGTCAATTAAATGTATAAGTATATAAATATTGAAATTACAATTTTGTAAAATATATAATGTAACTTTCATCAGAAAACAAAATATCACATTATACATTAAATTGGAATTTACATGAGCAAGATACTCCCTGTAGAATTTTGAGAAATATTATACAAATTCTATTTGGATTATTTGATCAAAAATGAATAACAAATGTGTTTGCTCAAAATGTTATCATTCACTCGATAATGCCGAATCTCCATATAGCGAAGTATCACAAGAAATTGGTGATACTTCTATATCCATCAAAGTGGCTAAAGATACTTCCTCGATCAAATCGATCAGAAATTGTTTAACAAAGTCTTCTAACATTGATATTAATTGTGCGGATGCATACGGTAAAATGGAGTTGATATTTAGGACTCTTAAATTAACTTTAAATGATCAAAAATATTAAATGAATCAAATTATGCAGAAATTTATTACCGATTCTTGAATAATTTGAAATCGAGTTAATTAAATTGTTTTGTCAATTTTCAAAAATATTCTACAATATTTTTGAAAAACTTATTTAGTATTAAATATTATAATTAAATTATAAATAAATAAATTATTGTTAAATTATGAAGTGGATATTTAAAAGGAACACATATTATATTTTATAAATTTTTATTATAATTATTCTTTTAATTTGAGTTAGCAGTTAATCAATTGTTATCTTATTATTTATTTTTTGAAGCAGAAGGCTGTATAGTGCATCATGTTTTTCTGTAAATTTGATAAAATATATTATATATTCTTCCTTTTTATTACTCATCTAATTTAATAATAAATATTTTATATATATATATATATAAACATAAAATGAAATTATAGCTAAAACAGTTTTATAAACTGTATAATATAAAAAGCGTTTTGTAGAGTATTCATTTTTGGAAAATAAAGATTACAAAATTAATGAGATGATTCACCTAGGGCTTTTTAAAACTAAGTTTTAGTTATTTAAAGGGCTGGTATAGATTTCTGCATAAATTGGCCCAATCGCGTTTATTTATTTTAGGTAGAAAATGTCGAGAAGGATGCACTAGAGTGAATATTATTCCTAACGATGAACCACCTCCGAAAGATCCAAATGAAAAAATGTTTTTATTAAAATCAATAAGACAAATCATGCCCAATGATGATTTAAAAAATAGTCTTGAATTTGAGTTTAAATTACCACGAAATTATATACCTTTACGTAAGTTCGATTCACCTCCAAGAATAATAATCCCAAATGCATCTGCTGAAACTAAAATAAAGAAACGCAAAAAGAAAGGTAAAAGTGAGAAGAAAAAAGGGGACAAAGTAAGAACACTTGTAAATTTTATGGGATACGTATATATAAGTATATTATGTCAAAATATAAAGCTTTGCAACAATAACGATAATTAAGTGTAATATTCTTGCACTTTTTAAAAATAAAAATAAAAGAAAACAAAATTTATAATAAAACATAAAAGATATTTCTTTTTTAATAAATGCATTTGCATGTGTACTAAGATAACAAATTTGACAACAATAATAATAACAATCAAAATAAAAATACAAATAAAAATAAAATACTTGTTTGAAATTCTAATTAAAAGAATATGCTAGTAGTCTACTTGTTAGAACCTTCATGTTTTATTCGCTAATAAATTATGCTTCTTCATAATATATACATTAATTAACTACTGTACAAATTCGATATACATTTACAGACTGTGCAGTATAAATATGCTCAGACCTTTTAAAAAGTAGATCATACCACGTTTAATGCATGCTTGTATATCAACGATATAATTATTTTAAAGAAAACATATGATCCATTATCTCTCCTCTATTTCTCTTTTTAAAACTTGAATGTAAATTTTTGGTTTTGTTCATAATAATATCGAGTTAAGAAGTTAATTTAAGTTTTCGAAAAAACAACAATAACAACGAGAACAGGAATAAAAAAGAAAACGATCGACGATCTAAAAACCATTTTGACATGACCGCTGAACGAATATTTGATTGAAAATACTTTTGTTTTTTCATTATCGTCTGCCTGACCGGAGATTTATTATACCATCCGGTTAGGTACTTTAGCGGTTATAAATTGCACGATTTTAAATTGACTCCTTGTTGACTGTAAAATAATATGTAGGCATTACTAAAATCCTCTTCTTGTGGTATTTGTTTACTAGTAATGTCATCGTTATAATAATACCATACGTCAGTACGGGGATTTTTTGCATATGCAGTATAATGTCCTGCCGATACACCTAAAATGTTCAATTATGCATTTATAAAGCAGTAAAGGGGGTATTTGTAATTTGTTTGTTATATGAAAAAGTATTTCAATTTCTTCAATATACAAATACATTTTTCGTTGGAACGGATACTTGCATTACGAATAAAATTATTGTACGGACCAATTAGAACACAAATGTACATTTTATCATGAAGTAGATGAAGAAGGATAGGATATTATAATGTAATCTGTTTTTACTTAGTTTTTTTTCATTGAAATATAAACGTACTTTTGAATTTTCATATAACAAAAACTATTTACAAATAATTTAGGTAGCACATTTAGGTGAATTAAGTTTGTAAAATTTCCTATATAATATTTAAAAAAAGAAAGTATATATATACATACCTCCAAAATGACATACGCAAGCATAAAGATCATATAAATGACGACCTATGTTAAGATCAACTAAAGGGAATGTAACTTTATCGTCTAGTTTTAAACTAGTACATTCATAAAATACGAATCTGTAATGAATTAAAAAAACATGTTAATGTTATGTCAGATATTTTAATATATATGAAATAATATAATTCATTAATATAACATTACTTACCGTTTTAAGTATACTATGAGGAACTTGGGATACCTATGAACTGTAAGAGTCTTGGTAGCACATTGATTCCGTTCACATTTGGGACAAAACCAAGGAT
This sequence comes from Polistes dominula, assembly GCF_049000335.1. Taxonomy (NCBI): domain Eukaryota; kingdom Metazoa; phylum Arthropoda; class Insecta; order Hymenoptera; family Vespidae; genus Polistes; species Polistes dominula. Next base: position 7,305,938 of record NW_028301152.1, on the reverse strand, counting down.
TGTGTTCATCCAAAGTTTCGCTATTGTATAAATAATAGAATAAAAAATAGTTTTATTATTTTCTTTATATTATTAATAGTATAATAATTTAATCAATTATGATGTTACCTTTGACTAAATGCTTGTAAACATTCATATAATGATAAAGGATCATGTTGTTTTGTAATACTACTATGATCGATTGGGGATGCTATCTTAGGAACGTGCTCGGTATAACAAACAGCAAGGTTATCACCTTTTTGTAGAGTTATTATACCAGATTCTGGTACGCTGCAACCTTTACAAGGTTTATTATACATACATCGAGAGCAGTGATGACCCTGTAATAAAAGGAGAATATTGAATGTAGTATTCGTAAATTAATGCATTTATTATTAAAATATATCTTCTCATTTTACTTATATGCCTTTGTATTGCTTTTATTTTTTTATTTTTGTATACCTTATGATTAGTTAATTAACATACCTATATAACTTAGATAAAATGTTAGAAGAGAAATCCTCACCTGCCCATCAACAAAATGAACAGTATAATGTCCTTCTTGTGGTATGTTCTTCCTGACAACATCGTACAAGTCTTTAGCATTTACTCTTGATGGTAATCTAACTAAATATGGGTGACCAAATAGGTTTGTACTTTTATGATTGTTTGATGCTTCATGAGTAGTATCGTGTCTTAAAACCAAAGGAACATTCAAAATTCGAACAACTGGTCTCGGTCGACTGGTGTGATCCACTTTGGTAAAATCTGTTATATCGATACGACATATTGGGCACACTTTTTGGTCCCCTTGATTTCGAGGGCAATTCTGTTGGATAATAGAAGTAACCATTTTCTCATAGTATTCATATTTAAATAAAATGTTGCATGTTTTGTTATTTTTATTTCAATTTCTAAAGTTAAGTGTATTTTTTCTTGACTTTTTTCTTAGTAAAGTAAATTAAAGTTTTTAAATTAACTGTATAGCAATATATATTATCTTTTAATTGAGGGAACAAAAAATTAATTACGATTAAGAAATACAAGATGATAATAATTAAACAAATGAAAATAAAAATAAGAAAAACCCTCAGTATAGGCAGTATCAGATTAGTCTGAATTGAGTTCTGGAATAAAAATAAACCAGCTGACAGATTAGGCTACAAAAGCAGGTCATACAGGTTTCCATCTTCGTGTTCCCAATTACCTCTGTTTATATTAAAACGTCCCTGGCTTATTTGGTAACACGAAGCTATTTCTGTTCCCATACACATCTTTAAAGTGCCATCCTTCTAGGATGTTTTTACAGACCTTTTCTCAGACCTTCCCGAGGTTTATTATTGGTAATTAAATACCTCGTATGTTAACCCCTTCTGCTAGATTGATACTGCCTAATTCATCATGGGGTTTAATATCAAAAATAAAAAAGTAAAAGAACATCTATCAAGAAAGAGGTAGGACATATTATATTTATATTTATGAACTTTGGTATTATATTAAAAGATAAAATAATATTAAAATAATATTGTATACGATTACTCACTTCTATACACGAGTCACATATGATCAAGCTGCAGTTGTTAGCTTCGTGTTTTTTAAAATCAACACCTGTATCATCAAGGCATATTGTACATTGAATTGCTTCATTTGCAGCCGTACCTTTCTGACAAGATTCAGCTTCTATTAAACGATCTCCACCACTGTCAGATAGGATAGTACATGCATCAGGAGGATCCGTCAATTCAAATGCATATATGGATCGATTAGTGTCATCGACTTGTCTCAATAATGTATTATCATCCTTAAATGTATAATAAAAAAAAGATATAAAGTAACTGTCAATTTAGATAATTTAACAAATATTTAGTTAAAAATTATATTAATTTTGTACTACAAAATGTAGTCCCATAGTTAAATCTTTATGACTATGAGAATGTTCTTTCATAGAATTTTTATTGGAGGATAGTATCAACGGTTATTGAGATTAATCAAAATACCGTCTTCTTTTTCCTCCATTATGATTTGACTATAGGCAGTAAGAATATTTTTTATACTTAAGTTACAATATTAATAATAATATATAATGTGCATTTACATTACAAGCAAAAGTCTACTAATTAAAAATTGAATATAAATATAGATACACATATTCAGGTACTCACCACCAAAATTTTTGATATGTGATTTTCAAAAATCTCAGCCATTGCAATATTTGATAATGATACTGTTTCCTTCTCAAGAGTATGTAACAATTCCTCCTTTAATTTTCCTATACGCGATTGTTTATTTAATGATACTACACATCTTATAGGTCGAGCACCGTATGCTGGGACATATGTTATGGTAAACTGCCTTTCCATTGCACGAGGTAAAGGAACCGAAAGATACATAAATGGTTCGTACGTTACCGAAACATGTTTACAGACAGCACATATAACCTGTTAAACATATAAAAATTTAAAATATCTAATATTTCAATAAGATATATCAATCAATTATATATGTGTATAATATGAGCCAATTATATAATATGCCAATTTCATAAAACAAAATATACTTTATCCTATTATTTATTATTGAACGGTCATAAAAATAATTTTTATTTAGTAACATTAAGTTTAATTATTAACACGTTGAATGCTACATTTATTTTATATTGCTTAAAACAAATAAGTTATAGTGTAATCATATGTAATACATTTATCTTACCAGAGATCACCAGTGACTTCCGTGGTACTATAAGCAAACTTAGTATTAGTCACTGGTGATCCTCATTGTATTAATATGTTAAAAATATATTTATTTTAAATATAAAAAATGAAGTATTAATCAAATGGTTTAGTAATAAAACTGAAATATACTCTGAAAGTGGAGTTAAAAGATTTATATGTGTATAAGTGTTAGCAGTATGATCTGTAACAGCAGTATGAGACTTGTCTCTTATACTTCTAAGAACAAGAGAGATCTACTGTATTTTGATTTAGAAACTTTTCACGGTGATAACTAATTATACTTAGTTCCACCCCAACGTAAGTTCCATTATTTAAGTAAGGAACTTTTATATTTGAATACTTACTGTACTTTTAAATTGTCCTTGAAAAGTATCTACTATAATACTATTATTACAACGTAAATGCTTAGCCCAATGTTTATCGGCTTCATCTTGTGGAATAACTGATCCATTTTCCCCAGGTTGTAAGGTACGCAAACATTGCATGGTACCACTTAAACCATCACATTTATGATTTTTCTCTTGATCTTCCAATCTCATTCGTTTTACATTGCACTTTTCTAAATCTCTATCGTATTCTAAGTCAGAACAACTTGAAACACAATCTACTTCGCGATTACTTTTCTGTATGTTAACTTCTTTAATACGTTTAATACTAACACTTTTATTGTCAAAATCATGATTTTCCATTAAATTAGAATTATCCAATGGCATTCTACGAACATTTTCTTTTGGAAATTTTTGCGAATCGTAATGAATTTCATTATTACACTCTTGCTGTGTTACAAGAAAATTAGCATTACTAGTTTTAGCTTCTTTGTGAATATCATATAATCCGCGAAACTGTGGAACATTTTTGTATAATTTGTCCCAAGAATTTAACAAAGAACATGCGTCAGAACTTCCTTCATTAACTTCATTATGTATGAAAGAACCAGATTTTGTATTCATCATTTCTTCAGAATCTAAAGTCTCTTCATCGTCATCATCATTTAAAGGTGAGCATCTTGGTGAATTTGCAGTACTATCTAATTCACATACTGGGGAGTTAAAATCTAAAACAAGATATGCAGAGCTAAATATTGTCTTTAATAGTAGATATCTGATAAAAAGAAAAATAAATATTAAAATGTATATATGTTAAATTATATACCTCTTAAAGAACCAGCCATTGTAAGATTTGGACTATTAGGAGAATCTAATGTTGGTAAACAATTATAAGCTTCTAAGAAATCGCTAGCGCAGTTTGAATTCCTAGTGGCAGTGGCGGAGGAAACGTTCTTTCCATTTGAATTTTCAACGAGAGTAAAGGATGATTTGGCAGTTGACGTTGATACTGGAACGTGGCAATTCTTAGATGATTTTGCCGTATTCATTTGCTCGTGCAGAGAGTCTAGCAGTAGCGCAAGGAACTCTTGGCAGTCATGCTGCCAACGACAACCGTTGTTAATTGCTTCCGGGATCCTCGAGTTGTCGATAAGTCTTTTAGATATCATAAATGCAAATGATTTTTTGACTGTCACAAGCTTACCTGTCTGTAGTCCTTAAATTGGGAGTGATATACACCCAATGTCTGTTTAAATTCAGTTGGTTTTAATGCACTGTATTTGCCTGACCACATTTTACAAAGAAGTCCACTAAAATGTGCCATTAAAGATCCAGGCGGTGGTAATTTTTCTCCTTTTTCTTCTAAATTTAAAAAATGATGTAAAACAGGTGGCGTTGCAGTTAAACATTGTAAACCAGCAGCCATAAAGCAAGTGTTTCCAAGATTACGAAGTCCACAAACTCCAACAGATAAAACAACTATTTCTGTATGGCCAGGTAAAGGACCTATGAGGTAATTGATTTCATATCTTATTAGTTTCATATCTTATACAGTTGAATTAATACTTTCTGTGCCGTTTGGGTCGCATATATTCTTACTATGAACTTTTTGTTTAAATCCATTGAAATTTTTGCTATTCATTAATTTGTGTATATACGACTTATGCGGCTTAAACAGAAAGTCATAAACAATTAGTTTAGAATGAAACGTGTTAGATACAAGTAGAAATATTATTACCCATTGTAGAATCATCCTGAACATCTCCAGTCTCAGCAAAAATATTGTTTAATGCCGGTGTTCCTGAAGGTGGAAAAAGCGGACCGTATTGTACTAATGCTCCTGAATCAACATTTGTATCTGTGTTAGAATCTCTAAAATCAACATCTCTGAAATCACTTAATTCAGATTCAGGTGCAGGTGGAAGCGGAATAGGACGGTCTGATACAGGGCTACTTGCTTCGGGCCTATTGAAAAGGTATATCTGTCATTAAATTTATTATCGTTCACTCATAATGATATGAGATAGATTCTGAGTAAAATTACTGGTCAACAATGTGTTAACTCTTTGCATTCGAGTACTCTATTATTGAACCATTATTATAATCCTACAAATTTTCGGTTTATAAATTGACCAAAACTAATAATAACCTCGTATATTCTTTTATAAAATTATAATTTAAATTTGTTTCAGAAAAGTAATATATCAAAAATACAGTTTGTAAAACATTAATTAATACATTAAGTAAAACATTGTATTTTACGTGATTTTTAAATAATAGGGAATTTAAAGAGTATATGTTTTTCAATAAATAAAAGAATATTTTAAGCTAAAAAATAAACAAGTGATAATAAAATACAAAATATCAAGATAAATTAACTTGTCATTATCAATTAAAAAATTAATTGTATAATACTATTTAAAAACGGTCAATGTTGAATGCAAAGAGTTAATTATTTGTATTACAAATATAAAGCAAGAAAAATGATTAATACCACAATTCTTCGATAGTCATATTCTCTGCCTGTAATGTAAGAGTTTGATCCAGAGACGAAGTTAATGGACTGAGACCTGTCGGTTCTAATACTTCTGATATCTCAGGTACCTCAGATAAATGAAAAATTTCAGACGATTCAATCATTGATACGTTTTCTAGTTTTGATGAGTTTAATTGACTCTCCATTCGGGTAGAACGATTTTGTTAATATCCTAATTACAAGAATAATAAATAAAATTACAATAATTCATCTATTTTATGGAAACAATAATTTTTATAAATTATTATTATTAAAATTATAATATAAAAATAAAAAAAAAATGCAACATTTATTAATTTGATTTTTAATAACTTTAATATTATAATAAATTTTTATCAATTGAATTATTAGTTAATTTAAATTTATAAAAGTTTAAAAAAAAATTTATTTAACAAAGTTCATATTCCAGAAGAAATAATATTTACAACTTATATGTTTTTTAAATAAAAATATATTATTATATATTTAAATAAAAAAATATAAAGCAATAAATAATTTATAATTATAAATAAAATAAGACAATATAGTAGTAAAAATTTAAACAATATTGAATAAAATAAAATGAAAATTTGCATAGTAATAGTATGAAATTATGAAAATATTACCAACCACGCGGGATTTTAGATTAATTTAGTTAGTCCTAACCTAACACGTTAGACTTTACTTACAAATACCATGTATGATTAATTAAATGCATGATAATAACAATAATATCGAGTCAATGATTAAAAAAGACATTGATATTTAATTTCAATTGAGTGATAAAATTAATTTAAAAAAAATCGATCAATATGGAAGAAACTCAAAATCGTGATTCAGGAAAAGCGTTGGTATACTTTCTCGTAAAATATATCTATAGTCGTATTAACACTAATCTGAAGATATACATTTTCTCTTATAAATTAAATAAATATATTACGAATGTGAAAAGAATTTAATCAAATTGAAAATAATTTATACTTACTTGATAGATGTACATTAAATTGGATATTCGTACATCAAGAGTTGAAAATGGACGCTCTCGTTCCTTTCAAATCTCGATTCTTCAGCTATTATCGTCACTGTGCTCACAATGCTATTGACTCCCTCCTAAAATGAACGGAAATGCTCACGAACGTTAGATACCATTGCATCCGTTAAAAGTTTTGCAAGACAGAATCCATACAATGTGATTTGTGGATTTATTTAAGTAACTATATGATGACCAATGAGAAAGAATGTCAGACATTGTCTACATTGACGACCAATAAAAAAGCATCTATTCTATATTTGTTCGACCATTAAAATTGGTACCATTGCGTTGGTTAACGGTTTAACAATACGGAATATATATAATATGATTTATTGAAATATTTCAATGTAACTATATGACGACCAATAAAAATGCACGTTAAAAATTGCCTGTGTTGATGACCATTAAGAAACAAACACTATTATTCATGTTGTAAACTATCCCAAAGTTTGGTAATTTTAAAGCCATTTTCATTGATTCGATAATCAGGGTAGCCAACAGTAAAATTTTTAACTGTAACGTTCAAAAGTGTAACCAAACTTTAAACTGTATTTTCAGTGTTGACTACACAATTAGTTTTGTTTTTGGCGGTATTTTTAATCAAGTTAACGAGTAATTTGATAACATTGTAAGTAGAAATTCATATTGTAAAATAAAAATTAAAATATTTTTAAGATGTTTACCTATTATCTTATGAAAAAAAATTTTCGATTTTTTGAAGCTGATATTCATATAATAATATAAAATAATAATAAATAATAATAATAATTAATTTTATGTATTCGAAAAATGATACTTTTAAAAATAAAATATTGTATTTACTAAAAATTGTATTTTTTATTAAAAATATTATTTTCATAATTATTATTCAGCTCTGTAACCCTGAAATAAAAATTAACAGGAGATGTTATATCATTTATCATCATTGCATTGTTTATATTTTGTGCTTTTTATTTATAACAATGATCGTGTTGTTAAATTACACATTTCAACTCTAATGAATTTTTTTTTTTTTAATCTATGACTAGTTATTTCTTTTCTTGTACGTATTACAAACTTAATACTTTACAATATAGTCTACATTTTCTATAATTACAATTACAAAATATATTTAAATATTATAATAGTTTACATAGAATACTTTTAGCGGAATTTAGTTCGTGATTTCATTGCAATTGGAATGATATTAAAAGTTAGCACACAGAAGTCTTATAATTTTTTGATAAACTAAATAAAAAATAAAACAAGGCAATATATTATACTGAGTTCATTTGGAATTAATATATCGGGTGTATCAGGCAATTGAGATCAAAATTGTCTCGAATTTGGTAAATGATAAAAACAAAATTATTGAGAAAGAATTTGAATGGTATGACAATTTTTTTTCCTTCCTATTACTTCTCTTTAAAATAACATGGAGAAAGAAATTTAAACTGTTGAGTGTCTTTTAAAAAAGTAAAACAAAATATTATAATAATTAAAGTTGAAAAAAATGGTCACTTTAATTTATGAAAATTATCATTCAATGAAATTTTTTTCTTTAAAATAATACTTTTCTACTCTTATCAAATTCGAGATACAATTCATCTTAGAATTAACTTGCATTTAGTTTATCTTAAATATACAATAATATTTTTTAATTAGTTATATAGTAGAGCGTCGATTTATCTTAACATCGATAACCCGAATGACCGTTTATCCAAATATAAAATGTGTCCACATATTCACGTATTTCATCTATGCATTTAACAATATTTATGTTGTGGAACATTTTAGTCGATTTCAATGTTAGAGTTTAATATCTAATCTGAATTTAAAGACGTATAAATTTCATTTTTACGAAAAACATTAAAATAAAAGAATTAGCGTTGAAATTAAAAAGATAAATTGAATATCATTGTATTAAAAAATGTATGAATGATGGGCAAACCGGGGGTGGGGAGGTGTTGTCAAATTTAAAGAAATTTTGTTGAATAAAAAAAAATATTATGCTATTTTTTAACAAGTATTAGGTGCCAATGAAATAGTAAAATGAGATTATATTATTTATAAAAATATAACGTTTATACTGTCTATCCAGGGATTACGAAAAAATTTAACACAAAATGGTGGGTCATATAGGAAAATAGTTCGAGAAACAATGTACTAGATTAACTGGACTTGATCGAATTTTTTCACTTTCTGGATGATTGTTTTAAACATTAAACTATTGGTTAACTTTTTTACGAATAACTATTATATTTGGCAAGAAGGTTTTTGATTCCACAACACAAATATTCAGTATAAACGAAGATACGACGAGACATATTAATATTCCAATACATAGTTGAAGCTAAACATCGAAATGAAGTAGATGTTATAAAAATGTTTATATTGTATGAAATTCACGATTTGGCAATATCTAAGAAAGTCTAATTTTTGATGTATTACACTTTCCTTATTATTAAATACATATTTGTTTACTCATAAGTCATCTAGACTTATTACTAAATTGCTTAATTTTTAATTGATTTATGACATAATTAGAAATTTGATTATTTCAGGTCGATTATTTGAAAGAAATTTGTCTAACAATTAATTTGAATAATCGACGCTCTATTGTACTATGATTTTTTGCATTATTATTAAACATAACTTTCCTGTTTTTTTTTAACAATATTTCCAGTGACAACAGCAGTGATTAACGGTACATTAATTTGTTTTTCCACAGATACAGTGGTACAAGTATTACTAGGTACTTTAACATTGCTACTTTTATTACTGCTATGTCTTCTCCAGAAATCAGAATGATTACTGCTACTACAATTAGTTGAACCAGTTGTGTATGTTCCAGTTCTATCAGAAGTCTTTTTCTTTCTTTTCCTTGTAGGACCTAATCCACAAAGTCTCAAAAAACCTTCTCTAAATTTAGTAGACATTAAATTATATAAAATAGGATTAATAGCGGAATTTAAATATAACATTACTCTACAGAAATATAACAAACTATAATATCCTTCGATTCCAAGATTGATTATCATTTCTTGAGGTACTACAATTATCCATAAAGTTAATGCTCGAAATGGTAATAAACAAAGAAAAAAACATAATACAACAGTACCCAACATTAATACTACCTGTTTACGATATTTCAACAAATTATTAGCTGGACCACGGCTTATCGCTGGATTTGCCATTAGATGCAATGCTATCACTGTGTACAAAACCATTAGAATTAACAATGGTATCACGAAAAAGACGATTATCGTTGTAAGAACAAAAACATTCATCCATGTTGCATCGGCTGAAGTGTAACAGGTTGGTATAAACGTATCGTCGACTTCTTCTAACTCGTAGTTTACCATTAAAAGTATCGGACTGTTGATCAAAATAAAATTTTATTAAATTTATACTATTAATAATGGTTTATTATTGTTAATCATAAAGAGAAGCATTATTTTTATTGCAACAAACGGTTAGTATACAGCTTTAAGCATCTAACTCAATTATTTCGAATAAAAAAATAATTACTAAATTGTGTACATTAATAATAAATTATTTTTATAGAATTTACTTTTATTCATGTTTATTGCATGCAATTGTTCCAATAATTTTGATGGAATAAATAAACAACAAATGAAAAAGTTGATTTTATCATTTACGTTGCATTATTTAGTGATTGTTTTTTATCAAATATTCAAATAGTTAAACATATTTTAAGGTTAGTATAATAAAATTAGTCCTGTAAAATGTTTTAACAATCACATATCATTCTGTCGATAGAAAAGACAATTGCTTGTTACGTAAGAGACTGATATATATATCTTGTAGCGATCAATCACTGTTTGATGCGATTGCACGTACAATCAACTGTAAATCAATCGTATCGAAATGTTTCAAATTATTTACAAAGAAAAAAAATAAAACAAAATAAAAGAATAACTTAAAAAATAAATAAATTTAAAATAAATTATAATAATTTATAAATAAAATTTAATACTAAACTTATCACACCGATCGATCAAATTAACCATTTTTAAACTTTAAGAGAGTAAACGTTAATAAATTATTTATTACTCGCGATTAGAATTGTTTATTATTCCTGATCAAAGTTCTGACAGAGATCTACCAGCCCAACTACAGGGGGAAGTTCACTCTTTTCTAATCTCAATCCCAAGTATAACATTTGAATGAAGGTTGATCAAAACCAGAGGGAACAACGTTTCTAGTCGTGTAAAGGGATAGAGATTAACGTCATTTCAGGCCAAGTGTCTGACGAAAATTTAATCTCACTACTTTTTGGTCTCTGGCCGACACGGGAACATAAGATGTTATCGATCATGAATGAATATAAAGGATATCTGAAATTTTTTCTTATGAACGTTTTGAATATATCCTAAAATTCGTATTCAAAAACGAGAAACAATCTTCTAATAACATAGATTATTTAAAACTTTATTCAAAAGTTATAATATCAATTGTAAAACTATTTAAATGTTGTTACTTCTGCAAATATAAGCTTGAAAATGTTGGCGAATTTTTATTAATTTTTGAGAACTGTATCTCTAATTCGTTCTATCACAAGATTAAGAATAACTATCTCAGTTTCTGTACACTAAAAATAGATTATACAGAAGTGTTGGTAGGTTTATTTGTTAACAATAATCCGATAAAGATTTTAGGTTAAAAAAGAAATGGCCGAAATTCGTTTGCTTTGGAGTTGGGTTCTTGAGAAAACTCTCCCCTTCGACAAAGTTAAGCACGAGTGATCTGTTCTTACATACGGTATATAAAACGTTCCTGTGGAAAGTGGTTTACGGATAATATGCTTTTTATGACAAGAGTAGCAGCTGTATGCGCCCGTAGGCGGTGTACTTAAGAACGCAAGAGAGACGGGTGCTGTTCTCATAGAGATACGTTCACGCACACACAGACGATACTTATTGAGTCTGGTTCATGCGTTTTCCCTCATCTGACTGAACCGGAATGTATATAAAGGTCGGATGAACCACTTCCGTACACTACGTTCGATGGAGTACGAAATCGAGGTCTCTTCGACTGAGTCTCACCCTTCTTGCACTTGGCAGGACCTTTTTCTTTTCTTTTTTTTACGACGCGAATAATGATCTGTGGTATCGGTGTATATTGGTCATTATTCTTTTTATTTACTTTTTCTTCTCGTGATAGTAAAATTATTGGAACGTTAAATGATTTTTTATTTAACATTTATCGCTGATTTTTCGATTAATAATAAGCCACGTGTGGGTTTTCAAATAACCCAGAACGGAAATTTAGAGTGGGACGTTTGCGACCCATGTGGCACGGAATATGTTATTATAAACGAGCTTTAGATCAAATGTTAACGTTCAAATGATATTTATATAATGCATTTTTATTTGATGTCAAATCAAATGACGAATAAGTAAATAGGAAATTAAAATTAATGTATAAATTGATGAAGAGGAAAGGATATCAAGCAAGCTGGTGACAAGCTAAGCGATACTTTGATTTGTCTAATGACAAAACAACAATAATACCTACGAAGTCTATCGATCTTCTCACCTTGTGCAAAGGGCTGCTGCTACCCAAGCTAAAAGGCAAAGAAATGTCGCTCTAGCCTTCGTGCAAACATATCTACGAATGAAAGAAACGTTAGTCAGATTTTGATATACTACGTGGATTTAAAGTATATGTAAATTTGATACGTATAGAGTGATCCAAAATGAAAACAACTGTAAAGCTTTTAACTTTGTAAATTATCAACAAATTTTAATTCTGTTACTTTTTAATATAAATAATATAATTTAAATAATAAAAAAGAAATATTTTTATTGATAATTCATGAAGCTACAAGAGTTCTGTTAAATTATCGTCACTTTATTTTGAACCACCCCATATGTTGTATACATTTCTCTTCTTTCACTTACCCTGCCCTAAGCGGCTCACAAATCGCATAGTATCGTTCAAAACTAATGGCCAAAATTGTTAAAACTGAGGCATGTGCTACAGTCAATTCCACAAATGGAACAGCTTTACCTGAAACAAAAAGTAAAGTATACATATAATTTATTATTTTCTTTAAATTATTGTATATTTTTAATTGTTTTATTTCTCTTATTGTAAGCTCATATTGGATTCATTATTTCCCCATTACTAGATATATTTTTTATTACATTATATTATTATACTCCACCCTCTTGTAACACGGTATTCTGAAAATTAGGTTTCAATATAACACGGTGCAAAAATTATGACAACTTATAATATACAGTTTCAAGTATCAACTTACAATTAGACAAATCTTTTATTTTCACAATTTTTAGTTTCCATTTAACACAGTTAAACGGAATATATTAATTGCTACGTTATAGTTGAGTTGAATCGTTATTTCGTATTTAATGAATGCACTCGTTAGTTTAGTATGAATAAAGTTTAGTATCAAATCATTTTTCAGTTTCAACCCTTCGTCTTAATATCAGAGGGTGCCCTAAGGGTAATTTAATTTATATACAAATTTCAAGCATATTTGAAATACTTTATTTGATGAATATAATTATAAATTCTTTCATAACTATTGCTACGAATGTTAGGAAACTGTGTGTGTGTTTGTAATATAATGAAGTTATCTGCTTCATTTATTGGATTTTTGATTTTACTTTCAAATTTGTCGACGTTCATTGATATGAAATATTATTTGTAAAAGAAGTATTCCAAATTTTTGGTGTAAAAAACTGATATTAAATTATTTATAACTTTGATTTGAATGTAAATAATAGCCCTGCAATTTTATAATGTTTAAGTACTAACACTTAAAATTATGAAACATTTGACAATTAGTCAAAACATAAACTATTAGTAAACAATATAATAAGACACATAATATATTTATTTGTTTTAATCTTTTTAGCGTCACGCATTGGTGTTAGGGTTTATTCAAGATTGGGTAATAACCGTATTTGAAAATTTGAAGTAGACGTTACTCGATTACTGTAACGAGTATCGTAATATAAATAAAGATCAGATTGTGGTACGGTTTCGATTGGAAAACAGAACAATATAAAAACTAATTGTATTATCTCGTTTTGTGCGTAAAGATAATTTTTGTGCAATACATAAAATTATAATATCATTGAAATATTATATATTATATTACACAGGGTAATTATAAAACATATTTTATACAAAATTATTTTATACTATTCTTGTTCTAATATTGTACAGTAGACAAAGAAACATATTGAAGAAGGTTATTCCATTTTTAATAATAAAAAGGGAATGAAAAAAATGTGATTTTTATATTTTCTAAAGTAACTTTGCCTAATTATCAATGAACAGATTTATGGATGAAAAAGTATTAGAAAGAAAATTAATAAATGATGATCAAGATAAATTGTTTTTGTTGTTCTACACAAAGGAAAAAAAGGGGACACAGATGTGTCGGCTTTTTCATCGTCAGTTTTCGCCACATTTAGAAAGAAAAAGAGAGAGAGTGTGTGCATGTGATAGCTAATGTCACATATGGGTCAATTTCTTGGATTTTGTCACCTTTCTTCTCATGAAATAGAGGGTAGAAATAGGCAAGATGATTACACCACTTGTTTATCTCTCTTTCTTTTTATTTCTAACCTCTTTTTCTTTCCCATATGTACGTGTCCCTTTTTTCGTTTGGAAATGATAGAAGAAATCTTACGGGAGTAAGTTAAACCGATACTGTAATAACTATGATACCTTCCTATTTTTATTTCTTTCTTACATCTCGAATGATACAAAGATGAAACCACGTCCCTTTGGAATTCGAAGGATTTCTGATTTTGATCAATTCGACCAGCTACGATATCAAATAAAGTCAATCCAGTAGGAAAAAGGAACCTATCGTGAAGATAAAAAATAAGTTTTTTCTTTTTGGGGAAGGTTAAGTATTCTATTGACCTTCGATAACTTAATTTAATACTCTTTCAATTTTGTTCATATATTCTTTTCATTCGCATTATTGTTTTTAATTGTACAGGGTTTTTATGAACTGAAATTTTATGTAAAAATGTTATTGCATAATTAAGAAGTTGTTTTTCTTGAAATATATATTCCACTTGTATAATTAATATATTTTGTACAATATATTCTTAAGTTCATTTCATTGTTTGTTAGATGATAGTCCATTTCTAGTCACGTATGCTGCAAAATGTCAGATTGCATAAATGTTTTAGTTCTTGGAATTCAATGAGAAACGTTATCTTTGTTTTGTGGTACAAATTTCATCTCAACAAATAATAAGATGAATAAAGCTTTTTCATGTACAGATACCCCCCCATTTCTATTTATGAGATAAATATTGAAAATATCGAAATTTTCATATTACTAGTTACGTTACAAATGAACTTTGACAGTTGCCAATAATCTTTCGTTTAAAAATAAACGTTTAAAAATATTAATCCAATAAATAGCAGTTCTAATAATATATTTTTAGCTTCTAATATTTCTTTCGCTAAAATGTGAAACTCGAGACCATAGTGTATGTGTGTGTGTGTGTGTGTGTGTTAGATTGTAAACGCAGACGTTTGCTTTCACTTATTTTTCTATTTGTATTAGAAATTGTAAAGAAAAATTTGACGATATAATGTTTTAACGATGAAGGTTTTATATTTTTAAATCTGTCGTTTAAAACTAAATTGAGATTTGTTTTGTAAGATCGATTTCTTCATAAAATGCATTTACTTATTTTCATCAAAACTCTTCTTTTATTTAGGGATGAAATTTTGATCTAGAAAAGATGGATTCATTGTATATAACAGTGGTATTCAACCTTTTTCCTTTCGTAGATGACACACCGATGGAAAAATAAATACATTTTCAAAATTGATGAATTAAAAGTACAATAGATCATTATGGGTGGACAAAAATAAGTGTATTATTTAAGCATTAACACTTTAATGGCCGCACGTGTACTCAGTCAAACGTCGTCAGAGGCCCGGTAATATTTTTCAAGAATTAATTTAAAAAAAAACTTTATTGTCATTTAAGAAAAAATTAACATAAAATAAAAAACAACAAATTTAATTTTATATAATATAATTTTAAATATATATAAAATTATAAATAAAATAACGGCCAATGTTCCGGCTATCACAAACATGTTGTGTGAGCGGTCATTAAAGTGTTAATTTGATTTTTGGGTATTGTTTACAAAAGCTATTAATTTTTAAAGTACGGGGGTTGTGAGGTGGATATTAATTTTGGTCATTTGTCAATTTTTGATACAAAAGAAGAAAAAGTAAATTTATGACTGTATTTTTAAGCTGCTTTCAATTTATTGAAAAAAAATGTTTTATTAAATGTTCTTTTGTATATTTGAATAGAACATATATATAGAAATAATTTTATAAAAAAATCTTCTCGAGAGTTTTTCTTTCATATAAAAATTCAATAAGTGTAAATTGAAAAATAAAATGAAATCCATCGGAGAAATTGTACTTTGGCAAAAAGCTTTCCCAAGAGTGATAAAAAAAATGGCGAAAGAGAGTATACGAATGTCAAAGATAGCGAAAACTTCGTTTCTTATTTTTCTATCAACTCCATCTAGCTGAAGAATTTTTTTTTATATTTTGTTCTATCCAACCTGGCAGAGAATCTTTTCAGAACAAACCACTTCACTTCTCTTTTTCATAATACAAAAATGCGGAATGGAAATATTATAATTTACTCCGGGCAAAAGTTACTTTTAAATTGGATCGTAAATGTATTTTTGTTGTTGTTGAATTGTACAGTGTATTTAAAAAAATATTTTTCTTTTAAAGTCGAATACAGAAGAATCTTAGTTATCTGAATTATTATTATTATCAGAATTTTTTGTTACGTGTAAAAGGTTCAATATCTAGGATAAATCATACAAAACACAATTAATTATTTATATTAGTAATAAAGTCTGATATTGATTACAAACTAACTATTTATAATGTAACAATGATGAAAAAGTATAATGAAAAAGAAAAAGCAAAATATACAGTCATTTCGAAAAATATTTGAACACTGTAATATAATCAATTTTATGATTTCATATATACTGTGATTATAGTTTTTTACAATAGGCTAACTTAATTTAAAAACTTATGTATAAATTAATATTAATATTGGGTTGGAAAGAAAGTAATATTTCACATTAAACAACCGAAATTACTTTCTTGCTAACCCAATATTAGAAATTAAAAATTAAAATCTAATATATTTTTTTTTTATACTTCTTTTTTTTAATAGGTTAGGGTCATTTTTCTGTAGTTTTTCATTATTTTATTATTCAAATATTTGATGTTTCCTAATTATTTCGAATAGTTGAAATTTTATAAAACTGTATTGAATAATACCAATGAAATATTTTGTGTTTGAAAATTATGTTTAGAAAAAAGTGAATGTAGACAGTGGCCAAGATTTTAGAAGAATGGCGTTTTTTTACTGTATTTCCTGCCACGAAGGTTAAAGAGATATTGAAAGGAAACCGGTTGAACAGAAAGAAGGCGCTATACTAACCGTAGCATTAAATGCTCCAACGGCGTATTGGCTAAGAGCAACGGTAATTCGCAACGGGGGGTAGAAGTTCACCTACTCGTTTCATCCCTGTGAACCTCCATCAACCCTATCCAGTAACAAGTTCTACCTTGTACCTACCTAGTACCATTCTATGAAATGACTTTTTTTTCTTTATTTTCTCTCTTTTTCTCTCTTCTACCTTGCCCTAGCCTTGTTCTCGAGACATTAGAACCTAAGCTGCTTTCAAGGACACTTCAATGTCTAGAGCAACTTTATCCAACTTCTTTATAAGTACGGATTCTTTCTTTTTGTTTTTCTTATTAATTTTTAACGTGATGAGATATGAAAAATAAAATTACTTTTATTTATTTTATCAGTGTTACTGTAAAATAATGGATTAGTATAGATAAATATTTTGTTAATCTAATAAAAACCAATAAAAATGATTGGTTTAATTATAAATTGAGATTAAATTAAATATTAATAATAAGATGCAAAATAACATCAAGTTACACGTTAACGCTTTAAATATATGTATATAATTATTAATATATTATATAATTATTAAATATATATATTAAAGTTTATCTTAATTATTTATTTAATATTTATAATACAATTATAAATATTATTTATATATTATATATATAAATATTTATTTAAAATATTGACTAAATAAATTAGAAACAAAAAATATACTCTTACAAGACGTTGATATTTTCAACAGATGAATTTTAATTGTAAGAAATAATATTTCGCCCCCGGGTGGGCTCGAACCACCAACCTTTCGGTTAACAGCCGAACGCGCTAGCCGATTGCGCCACGGAGGCGGGTTGCAGAGCTTAAGGCACATAAACTGTCAAATGTAACTAGCCTTTGTCTATAACAAATTCTCTAAAAAAAGGCGCCATTTTGATACAAAAAAATTGAATTTTTTTATGTAAATATTTTTATAATATGAAAATGGGTTCTAAAAATTGCAAAATTATTCAAATAAATAATAAAATAACCGAGATAAGAAGATGTATCAAAGATAGCGTGTGTTCTTCTCAGAAACTATCAAATCGATCGATTTACAATTGTACTGACATGTATAATACATGTTAGGCTGTCATTTTTCAGCTCTGCTCATTTGTGTCATCATTTGTAGGATACCCTAATGAATTCATTAAATTTATAAACTTTTGTTATATTTTTTAATTCTTGTATTTATTTTAAGGTTAGGATCCATGTAATTCATCGATATTTTTTATTCTCAAATCATGTAATAACAAACCGGTGTTATACAAGTGTAACCTGTGTAATAATACAGGTATAATAATACTTGACTTTTCATTTAAAAAAAAATGGCACCGTTAATGAAAACGTTTATGATAGTTATTACGTTTAATGTCTTTTTTATTAGTGAAAAGATTGATCATACGAAAGAAGAAAATTTAATTAACGTCAAGACTCGTAAAATTAATCGTAATATTGAATATCATATTGTAGAATGCGATTAATATTACAAGAAACGTAGTTTTTCCTTTGATAAAATTTATTATGATTGTTTTTAATGAAAGATAACATTTGAACACGTATCTTATTTATAATTTATAAATTATTAAATATTCAAATAAAATTTGTTTTTAAATTCTTTAATTGTCTTAAATGTACAATTTAATGTGAACGTATTTGTATTATTCTTTTTCTTTTGTTCTGCGTTGTGTTCATTACATTTAACTTTTTATCATCAAAGACAAGATTGCATTTATAATAAGCAAGCCTCAATGATAGAACCCGTTTTGTTTTCCTATTATCTATTTGGGTTACTTTACAAACTCGTTGCACCTTAAGTCATTCAAATCGTTACACGTGTGTACGTATAGGGGCATTATGGAATTCTTATTTATTTATTTATTGGCAATTACCAATTGTTATTGTTTTGAATTAAATTAGTTATTTTCTTTTTTTTGGAGGAAATGAAAATAGATATTGCATATTCGTGATATTATTAATATATATATAATAATAATATTATATATATAATATTTATATAAATTTTTATATATATATAATTATATATTAATAATTAATATTAATGTATTATGTATAATATATTATATTATATATATTATAAAATATAATTTCTTTTTTATAATTATAATCACATATAATTATATTATATTAAAATATAATATATATATATATATATATATATATATATATATATATATATATATATAATATAATATAATAACTAATTATATATATGAAAAGTAATTGTTAAACAATTAATTTAAATTTGGTTAAAGATAATATATTTTTATTTATAAGTCTTGTTTTTTTCTTTTAAAGAAAAAGAGAAAAATATTACAGTCAGTTTTTCCGAAAAAAATGTTTAAACCAGATCGTATTTTGTGTACAATTCGATGGATAACTATAAGAGGATAATCGTTAAAACGTGCAGAATCTTTTATATTTCTGGCGTCGTTACTGAACGAATTCACACATCAGTTGCTTGAAAAAGAGCAAGAAAATTCGTGGCTGGTTTTAACACAACTGTCTAAGCAAACTGTACGTACGTACGATCGAATCGGGATCTTGTGCATTTGGTTTATCTATAAAAAGAAATGGTAAGTGAACGAATAGGTCAAAAGTTTGAAGTGTTTATTGATTTATATTTGAATTTTCGCAATCTAGTGAAAATATATACGTCTTTCGTTCGATATTAACGATCAGTATGTTTCAGTTAAACAAAGTTTACATGCAACATCCTTCCATGTAATAGTAAGATCAAAGATAACCGAATAAAATAAGAAAATAAGAAATTTTGACAAATATAAAAGATATCTCGTTGCAGTACACAAATAACAAATGTAAGAAATAAATATTATATAAATAAAATAAGAAATATATCGATAAATCAAAATTACAAATCATTTTTATTAGTTTCATAAAAGTAATTTGTGATCTCTTAATGGAATTTCTATTGGGTAAATTTGTCGAACAACTCGGTAGGTAGTAAAAAGAACAAATGATTAAATGTTTGATTTACCGAACCGAGTTGAATGCAGAAACGAACGTTACCAACGAAATGCGTGAAGAAAATTAAGAGATCCACCGGTCGTGCTAAATTTAAAATACTGTTGAAAGAAAATGAAAAATAAAACTTTGCGAATACGAATTTCTACCATTTGCCATTTTTACGAGTTAATTAATTAAAGTTTTAATTCGTTTTTACATTTACGATTATCTAAGATTATCTGACGCAATACAATTAATTTACTTTTTATTTATTTTGAAAATTTGAATGCATCGAATATTGTGATTTGTAAGTGTCATATCATTGGTCAATGATTAGGAAAACTTAAAGTGAAAAATACATGAAATCTAAATATTTCAATTATTCCAATGAAATAACTTTCACGATTTAGCAATATTACGTGAGAACCGTTTGATTAAATATAATTAAATATAAATATACAAATTAGAAAGCTCAAAATTTGATTGCGATAAATGTTTGAGAATTTTTTGATTATTTTTATTGATTTATTTAACGTACATTGACGTATTTAACTTAACTACACTTGTTTGAGTAATATTTTTTCTTTTGAAATTTTCAAAGAGCATCAAATATTGTGTTTCAATAAGTGTCGTATCATTGCTAGTTGTTTGGAAAAAGTTTTGAGAATAAAACGACAGCTGCTACTATCTCGGAAATGTGCGTGCGATTTAGAAAAAAAAAGTACGCTTGGCATTTCGCCCAATGACACTAATCACGATGAAAATTTTCTCTGAACTTCTACTTTCCTGAAAATGATTTGACGTACAATAAAAATGTTGAAATTATTACGATAAAAAAAAACTTCCTCAATTTTGCTATTTTGTTATTTTTTTTTTTTTGTATGAAAATTTATTATATATAATTAATTAGAATTATTAATGCTTACATTCAATTTTGATAAATAATTGAAGCGTTTTTTAAAAAGGTCACTTAAATTACTGTCTCATACAAGCATATATAAAGATAAAATGTATTATATCGAAAAACTTTTAAAACATGTTGTCCTTTTATGCATTTAATTTGAAAAAGTTTCAGTACTCGATTTATATTAAAGACAATCCTAAACTAGGATACCATCCACGAAAGATTTTAAGATATAAAATCTCGTTAGTTTGTTGTTAAGTACTTGCAGTACTCGGATTTCAACGTAATCGTCGTATATTTTTCAAAGCAGTACTTGACAAAATGTGTATATGTCCTGTTTATGTGTACTTGTATATATCCTCATTCTATTCAAAGAATTTTTTGTCAAATTATACAAAATAAAACAACAATTAAGTATAAATACTTAAATACTTACATATACACATTAAAAAATAAAATGATTTTATTTCTATTCAAATTTGTAACATATTTCAATTTTATTTTATTTCATTTTATTTGTTAAATAGTAAGATTGTAAGATAAATATTGAAAATATTGTAATAATATTAATATATTAAATTAATGTATATATATATATATATAATAATAATAATTAATATAATATAATATTTTAAATTTATATATATAAATATAAAAATATAATAATATATATATATATTTAATTAAAATATATAAATTATAATATATATTTAATTATATTTATATATTTATTATATAATTAATAATATATAGTAATATAATAGTAAATATATATCTAAATATATATATTTAATTATATTTATATATTTACTATATAATCAGTACTATATAATAATATAATAATAAATAAATATATAAATATATATTGGGTTGGAAACTAAGTAATCGCGGATTTTTCAATGAAAATGATTGGTGAAATTCGCAATTACTTAATTGCCAATCCAATATATATATAGATAATATAATAAATAATAATAATTATAAAAAAAAATAATTTTAATTTAAAGATTAAAATCAAATTTAAATTGAATCGTTTAAATATGAAGAATGCATACATAAAATTCATCATAAGTTGATATCATTTTCGTCTACTCTTTCATTGCTTTGTGTCGGAGTATCCTCCCAACATTCCTACCATTTTTCCTGAGTCTTTGCGTCGACATACCGTTTATTGCAACCTAAGACATTCCTAAGTGCGATCCGGATGGG
This sequence comes from Polistes dominula, assembly GCF_049000335.1. Lineage (NCBI taxonomy): Eukaryota > Metazoa > Arthropoda > Insecta > Hymenoptera > Vespidae > Polistes > Polistes dominula. The sequence goes on along the minus strand of NW_028301152.1, from coordinate 7,283,737 downwards.
ATCCATTAGAAGTGAAAGTGTAACTCACACATACATCCAGACAAAATCGATTCTCTCGTTTCTAATTGCAAGTAAAGAAACTCGAACGTCGGGAAATCGTATTCTTATTTGTTATCCCGTCTCTTTTTTTTTTTTTACGAAAGGATTGTTTTACTTTTTCTTTTTTGAGAAAGGATTGCTTTCCTCTTTTTTTTTTTAGAGAAAAAAAAATCTTATACGAAAAGATTACTTTCTACGTAATTCGTTCTTTTAGTTATCCAATAGTTTAATGGATTCCGAATGTTGTTGATAATTTAATCTTATTAACTGTACAAATATTTCATTTCACGAAATAAGACGTCAATTTCATCAATTAATTTGTGTACTATTTTTACATGAACAATATTAATTTATTACAAAATTACATCTCTAAAATTGATTTTTAATTATGTAAATAGTTGATCTGTTTTGTTCTTAAACTTAATAATTTCATTATACAAAAGTAAATGATATATTAATTTACTAAATGTTTTTATATATTCTCTTTTTAAATTACTTTATATTTTAATATTTGAAAATATATTATTATACAGAAGTTTAAATTTTATAATTTAATGGTATCAAACTTAATAATCAAAAAACTTTATTTTTTCAATGTAAAAAGTTACAAACTTTCAATCAAATATTTTGGCAATAAAATTAAACTAAAAAATTCTAAAAATTGAATAAATCGTTTTGAACAAATCGTGTACAAAATAATAACATTTTTAATAATTGTTTTAAAAGATTAATAAAAAATTAATAATACGTGATAGATAAACATAAACAGTAATACATGAACCGTATAGAAGTTAATAACACTTGTAAAAAGTAATAACCAGAGTTATAACAACTATGTAATAGTTGATAACACATATTTAATTAAATAATACAATAAATCTTGTAAAAAAATTACCATTTACAACGTAACATAATAATGTTTGTTTAAACAAATAAAATTCATGTTAAAAGTTAATAAAGGGTGTTAAAAAAATTATTGTAAATTAACAACACGTGTTAGAACAAAAAAATTTGTATGAAAATGGAAAAACACGTGATTAAAGTTAATCGAAAGGTGGTGTAATTAAATAAAATGGTGTAAGAAAAAATTTGTAAAAGTATTTAAAAGAATACTATTTTCTATTCTACTAATTATATCTTTCCAAGTATCGATTGCTTCGAGTTTGCTTCTGAGACTTTCTTGACTGGGAAGAACGACATATGGTTTTACCTAACTCCAAGGTAACAATGACAGCTTACGGGGAGAAAACGTTCGGCGTTTGATATTTTTGGAATTGTTGACCGACATATCATCGAGATGTCGATGCGCTTTCATCTCATCTTTATTTTCTTCATAGTGTGAATGATGGGAAGATGGTAATAATATGACACATGATGATATATGTACCCATAATTATAAAAATGGTTTAACATAAGTCATGTATCTCTTGTTTCAAGATATTTAAAGGATGATTTCATTTAAACATTAAATTAATTTCATATAATGTTGAAATAATTAATTTATTCATTATTTAATTTTTGACAATGTTGTCAAAATTGCATTGAATTAATTTAATTGAAAATAATGTGATGTAAAATAATTTGCTAAAATAATTTTAATTTTTTTCATTTTCACTTATATTATTTAAATCTTAATTATTATAATTATAAAATTAAAATTTATTTATAAATTAAATAATAATTAAATAATAATTAAATATTATTAAATTAAATTAAATAAATTAAATAAAATTTTATTATTAAATTTATTATTAACCAAATTCTAATAATAAATTATATTTAATAATTAAAGTTTTTCTTTCTGGGTATATAATTTAATTAATTAATATAAACATTACATTATTTTACATTAATATTAACAAACATGTATATACGTCGATAGACCACTCTGGTAATTTTTACCAAAAGCATATATTCGTCCATAGCACTCTAAGTGGTAAATAACTTTTATAATTATGGGTACACATATCGTGGTACATATTTAGAAAAAAAATGAACAAAAAGATCCTTTTACTTACACATGTGTTCTCCTAGTGGCCAAACTTGTGGTCCAGAATTCACTTCCACTAATACGGTTGGGGTGCATATTAAAAGGACGAACAAATCTGCCACACTCAAATTTACGAGAAAAATATTGGTGCTGTTTCTCATATCTTTCCCACGAAGAACGACCAATGGTACCTATTTTTATTTTATACTTGTATAATATATCATATACAGACTAAACCAAAAGTCTTTATGTTAATCTCAAATTTGTTATTTGTTCCTAATCTTTTTAAAATATTTTTTTTGTTTTAATATAAGTTCAGTTTTCTGTAATTGTACAATTATTAAACGGTATTTGTAATATTAATACATTTATGCATGATTATATTAATTTGTTTAAAAGGCACACATAATATTTAAAATAATTGTCAAATATAATTATGGATAATATTTAAATTCTAATATTTTTATCTAATATTATTTAATATAAATATTATATAATTTATATTATATAAATCCTTATATATATAAATTAAGGATATAAATATTAATTTTATTAATATTTTTTTAAATTAATTATAAACTTATATAAATTTTTTATTATAAAAATAAATAAAATAATTAATTTTATTATAATTATTATATTAATTTATATTAATTTTTATATAATTTCCTAAATATTATATTTGTTTATAAATTTTGGATAAACCTAAATACTTCTGGTTTTTTAATTAGAAATAAACCTAATCAATTTTTTCAAGTTAAAATAATTACCATTAGATTTCCTATTATTCCAAGTGCCATAACGATTATGCAAATAACCATAGAAGTTGTTCTAATGTACATAGGTAACATGTAAAGCGTAGAAGTTGCATTCTTAGGTTCAATAACTGAAACTTCACAACGAAAATTTTAAAATTGATATTAATTTTTATTTATAAATATTCATTTTGATAGATTAGTTTTATATTAAAACAACAACAAAAATAATAAGATTACCTGAAAATTCATCGACAGCGCTATTTCTTATTACGGTTGTATAAAATGACGAGTTTAATTCAAGAGCTATGCTCGACATCGTAGATAACATCTTATCGTGTGAAAATTTTCCTAAATTTTTTTCCTTTTTTTACTATATTCCTTTTTCTTTATAGATTTTTTTCTTTTTTTAATCCTTGACGAAGAATTTTTTACGTTTTATGCGACAAAACGTAAACGTTTTGCCTAATTTACTCGACGATTATTTATTTCTTGATTGAAAAAATATTTTCATTGAATTTATCATTCATTATAATATAAACAATTGAAATATTTTACATCTCGTTTCTCGATTTATTTTTTTTAACTGAGTTGAAAATATTCACCAGTCCCCCCCAAAAAAAGAGAGACTAAAATTTACTCAAGTTACATTGATATTTAATTCACACGTTTGAATAATAAAATTATTAATAAAAATTTTCCGAAAAGATCAACAATTGATGTGTTAAAAAAAAATTTCTTTTTTATTTTCCATATTTTTACAAAACGTTCATAATAAAAATGATGAACAATTTCTAATAAGTTTTATCTTTGATTTCGATACTGTATAATTCAATTTTATCAATCTTTTCTTATTAATTTTTAATATTAATAAGAAATTTAATATTAATATGTAAAAATAAAAAATATATAAAAAAAAAAGAAAAAATAATAAATCTTTGAATGTTAGTAATATGATAAAATAAATTTCTAACATTAAAAAATAAAGTCTACATAACCGAGAAAAATTATTTTTATTATTAATTATTATTATATTAAAAAACTAACGTATAAAAAAAACCATATAAATCGAGAAACGATAGTATAAAGTAATAAGAAAATTTTTTTAAATATTTAATTAAATATTAATAATATAAATACCTAATAAATCGAATTATTTTGAATAACTTTAATTCGACAATTTAAATCGTCGAAATAACAAATTTTCTTTTCACGTTCCCATCGTATCACTTTTAAAAACACTTTGACATTTTTATAGTTCACAAGATACACGTGGTTTGATTTAAATAAAAAATTAACACTTATAAAATTCATTACACACTTGCTACGTGTTTAGTTCGTGTGAGATTGAAATACAAAGATATACGAAAGTTGAAAAATTTCGGAAAATTAAGAAAGAAATTGGTATAATTCCATAGATAACATAAAATAAAGGTGTTAATAGGGATCTCATACAGCATACAGCATCGTCTTGATCTTGAAGTAACCACCACTTGTATCAAGACAGGGGTGTTAAGTGACATTATAAACTGCTTTCCGTAACTCAATATCTGTCGACTATTTTTCACGATATTTCTCTTTTTATCTTTCACACACTCATTCTCTCAATTTCTTTTGCTCAAGTAAAATCGATAAAACCAATACTAATGATTATTATCATCATTATCATCATCATCATTTGTATACTATTCCTAAAATATATTATTTCTAATTGTTTCTTAATAGTCCTCGCGAAACACCCTCGTTTACCTTGACAACGTCACATTAACATCAATTAACTTCCATAGATCTCGATTCGATTTGAATCTATGCCAATCGATGATCATCTTCATTAACGAGAGATTTAAACTTTAATGAAATGAATTATAATAAAAAGATTATGTTAAGAAATGTTTGATCGTGAAACAAAAACAATAACAAATGTATAAGATACATATTTTATTAGAGAAAATATATCGAGTTCTTCTAAGTGGAATTATTAAATGAAAATAGGATCAGAGCATAAAGAAAAATAAAAAAAGAATAACATTTTCGTATCGATCATCACAGACGATTAAGTTCATTCTACCGTCGTTTTTCATCGTAAAAATCGATGCTTGTATTTTAGATAACTCGGTATCATTCACACCCAGAAAGGTTTACGATCTTTCTTATAGTTATTTTTTTTCACTTTTGGTACCTTAAGTATCTTTTATAATATTTTTTCTTATTTTTTTTTTAAAGTATAACACTTTTTATTTATTGTTTGATTATTATTTCAACGAATTGTTGCATTAATTTTTTAATTGTTCGATAGTAAGTGTACTTGATGAAACAAAACTATTGAAGTAATAGTTCAAATTGATGCAATTTGATTTATGATGAAATCGTAAGTATTGTAAACAGTATACTGTGTGTCAGAAACACGAAACGTGGCTCACAGATTGTACTGCTAAACTGAATAGGAATTACACGGCCCGCCACAACTCTCAAACAGAACCGAACCATTCCCCTTTACTTCGAGCATGCGCTTTTTCTACTACGCGTATTTACGGTCGTGGTTTGTATGCATGCATTCATGTATGTATGTATGTATGTTTCTTTTCAAGTACATATATCTTTGGCAAACGAGTAAAAGACACAAGAGGAAGAGTTACAGCTGAATGTACTTTCAGTTAATTTGTTTATTTGCATTACGTACGAAAGCTTTGTTATTCCTATCAACGATGAATATCTATCAAGATAATCATATTATGCAATGAAAACTAACTACATGGTGATGTAATTATTATCTTGGTATTTATTTTCTCTTCGTGGTAAAAGATTAATTGGTATTACATTGATTTATTATTGATAAATTAATTATCGAATATATTTTTATTTAATTTTCATTTAATTAATTATTTATTATATAATATATTAAAATTTAATATTATTATAATATATAATATAATTTATATTATATTATAATTTATTTTATATTTATTTTACATAGTTATAATTATAATTTTAATTTATATTTAATTACTATATAATATAATTAAATTTATATAATATAATTACTATATTATATAGTAATTATATATATATATACTATAATTATATAGAAATTATATAAAAATTAATTACTACAATTATTATAGTTATATATATACATAATATAATATAATATCTAATTTAATTATTAAATATATTTATTTAATTTTCTCAATTATTCAAAATTTATTTTTGTTTGCTTTAGACTCAAAGGGGTTATTTAAGTTTGGAATTTTGAGAAATTCGTTTTTTTTAATTCTTTTTTCATTTTCTGAAAGTATAAACCTTTAAAGATATGTTCCTATAAAAAAAATGAAAAAATTTGAAAAATTTTTGAAACTATAGTCATTTTAATTCGATAGAATCAGATACTGTTCAATTTTACTTTAAAACTTTAAATTCGCTTTTACGAAACTACTTTTCTCAAGCTGGTCGATATGATATCTCGAGTTCTATTTATCCAATCGACTTCAAATTTAACAAATATCATTATTTTAAGATTAAAATAATTTTTTTATTATTGTAATTTCTATTATTAAAGCAACTTTTCTAAGAAAGAATATTTTTTTTTATTTTAGATGAACACAAATCTTAAATCATGTTAACCATGAGGGTGAAACTAGCAACCTAACCTAAACAAAAAAAAATAATAGCCCCAGAACTAACAAAATACTCTCTTTAGGCTGTGAATTTAGGGATAACAGAACGATGTCCTAATAAGAATAATAATAAGAATAAGATGTTAACCATTACATCACTGTTTTTTCCATGACCATATTTAAATCGCTATAAGTCCTTGAATTTTTATTTTTATTATTTTTATAATTTTTTGTGTATGTTTGTAAAATATGGTAAAAATATTACTAGTTTTTTATTAGTAATTTTCATATAGTGTAACTTCCTAATTGTTTTCACAAATAGAATTATAATTTATTATTACTATTATTGAATTAATTTTAATATAGTAATAATTTTTAGAATTACATTTAATATTATTTAAACTGTATACATATAAATATAATAATATTAGCTATATCTTGATTGAAAAAGTAATTTATTATTCAATCTATAATTATATTAATTTATGTAATTAATTACTTGATTGATGTTCAACTAAAAAATTTGTATTCTTATTCAATGTTAATTTTAATAATAATTAGGTATAGCATATGTGAAAAAATTAATACATGAAAAAAACACATAATTCAAATATAACTTGCTAATACTTTTCACTATACTAATATATAAAAAGTTTATTATTATTATTGATTATATTTACGTTATTCGATCAAAACTAATAACAAAAAATAATGAATAATCGTAAAAGTCGATTACTTCTTCAAATAATTCGTTGTAACAAACTTTTCTTTTTCACATTTCATCGACAATGCTTTTTACAGCAATAATCATCAATTAACATAATCAGTGTCGTGTAAATTAAATAATACTGACCTAACTTCGAAGTAAACATACATCTCACAATCAGACCATTCGATATTTTCATTATTCGTACGTTGATCGTTTACGACCCATGTGACACGTAACGAAAAGTTTTAGTAAAAATTCGATTGGATGATAGAAATCGTGTTAAACAATGTATTCAATTCAACAATATCTTCATAAAGTTATTTTTCTTGTGTTACGAGAAAAAGCACTTTCTCTAGTCAATATAAACGTTCTCAATAATATTCGCACTTTTATTCTTAGAAAAATGAGTATTATAGACGATGACGTCACTCATGACTATAAACGTTCATCTCTCGATAATTTTTATATATACTGTATAAAATACCTAACATTATGATTTACTAGATAGAAATTTTCTAGTCAAATATTATCTATCATTTCGTAGACACATTTATGAATTACCAGAAAACGTTGTCTTCATGTGAAACCATTCAACATAGGAAGATTCGTTGCTCTATCCTTGTATAAAAGTCTTAAAAATACTTTTTTTAAGCTTATATGAGCGGACATACCGGGTGACTTCAAAGTAATAATTCCAATGAAATGAAGTTATAGAGGAAATAATTTTCAACAAAAAAATGAAATAAGAAATCGGTTTGTTTAGTTGAAAACAATATCCCCTTTCTTTTCTTTCACACTTTACTTCCTTTCAATTGATTCATAACATCTGAGACACTCTGTATGTAATACATATGTGTGTACATGGAAGATTTATTGAAAAGTTTGACAGACGAATGGATATATATATATATATTAAGCATAGCTGTTTTCAAACTGAAGAAAATCGGAAACGAAAAAGAAATAACCAAAAAGAAAGAACTAAAAAGAAAAAACTAAGTTCGAGTTAAAAATCGTTGTTGCGTGTTATTATTGGTAGATAGCCAGACCATGTATATACGTGGTATCTCTTTTTTAAATCTTTTTCTTTGAAGCAGGGAGAATAGATAAACGGGTATTTACACGGTGACAGAATAATGATAGATTTTTGTCTTTTCGTTGAAAACCCATCATCTAACGCTATTACTACGTTCTATCCATTTCCTATTTTTTTTTTTTAAATACGTAGTACATTCCCGAGAAAGATAGAAACAGAAAGAGATATAACCAAAGATATTAATAAATCAGTGTCAAATTTGTAATTCTTTAATACACGCGTATTTGACGTATAATAAATTTCTTTTTAAGATTCAAAAGATTCCTTAAATCAAACCTTACTTACGTGTATATAATAATGACGCAACATTGTCAGCACATTTAAGTCTTCCTTGCACGGTAAAAAACATATACTGCACCATAAACGGTTATACTCATCACGTTTACAGTACGTTGGTAGTACGCGTTTATTTGTATACAAGGTGAGTCTGTTAAAATAAAAATCTCAAATAATTAGTAAATTATTCGTTATATGAAAAAATGTTTTAAACAAAAGATTTTCATGATATCTAGGAGGACACGTAAATTACTCTAATTTATTTTTTATTACACGTTAGTAGTACACGTTTATTTGTATACAAGGTGAATCTGTATAACAATCTTAAATAATTCGTAAATTATTCGTTGTATGAAAAACTGTTTTAAACAAAAGATGTTCATGATATTTAAGAAAACACGTAAATTAATCTAATTTATATTTTATTACACGTTAGTAGTACACGTTTGTTTGTATACAAGGTGAATCTGTATAACAATCTTAAATAATTCGTAAATTATTTGTTATATGAAAAAATGTTTTAAACAAAAGATTTGTATGATATTTAGGAGGACACGTACATTACTCTAATTTATTTTTTATTATCTTACTTTTAAAACAAGTTTTATTTTGAGAGTGATATTCGAGATGGTGTCCATTACAGTCAATGCACTCACTTACGATACAAATGTCCATACTATGTGAAATTTGTTATGTACCGATTTGAGGATTATGGGTAATAGCTGTTAAAGTAAAGATACGATATCTTTCGTTACTTACAATTTTAAAATACCTTTCACATTTTTATACATTTAAATTGCCATGTTTTTTGTTTCTGGTTAACAATAAACCTTATTAAGGTAGAATGAAATGGCTGATTTCGATCAGAATATTTAACTTGGTACAAACTTTTAATGTATTTTCTTCAGACTCACCATAAACAATTATTATATCGTATTTTTCAGTGTTACTGAGCATTGTAATAAAAATGTACCACCTTTTTTAAAACGACTTTAACGTTTACTAATGTAAGATACTAAATGAACATTTTATGTTGATGATTTTTAGTATTTTACTGAAAACATGTTTACAAATATGGCCTACAGTTGTAAACAAAGTGGTTTTAAGAACTAAGTTGATTAAAAGTATTTTAAAAAATTTTTTAAATCTTACATTGTGTGTGTGTATAATACTTTTCACTCAAAGTTTGATGACATATCCAAATTTGACAAAAAATATTAAATATTTGATTTAAAAAATAATATAAAGTGACCCTAACATTTTTATAAAAAAATAAGACATTATTAAAACAAATTAGAAAATTGCATGTCCTCCTAGACAGCATTAAACTTTTGTTTAAAATCTTTCATCATATATAAACCTAACATCACATAAATACTATATTATTTGAAGTTAGCATATTAGTAGATTCATCCTGTATATGTGACCATTAAAACATGGAATCCGTTAATCCATGAAATGAATAGTTAAACTATGAAATAACTTCACACACTGACTCGTTAAAGTATGAAAAAGGCAGACTTACATACTTTAACTAGGGATCCTGTAGGAGGGATGCGCCATTCATAATCAGCTCATGTGCCATTGGCTGAAAATTTTGGGGGACTGCTTGAATTTATAATTATTTTTTCGTGTAACCTATTCTATTTTAATATAAATTTTTAATTATCATTAAATGTAGTTCATTTTTTTTCTGTATTTGATGCAATTCATTATTTCATAATTATTTCAATGTTTAAATCATTCCAGCGCAAAATCGAGTTCCGGTCCCCCAGCAATGTACATGGCGCATCCCTCCCATAGGATCCCTAACTTTAACTAGGTAATATAAAAATTCACGAAAAGTAACAAAGTTAAAATTTAATTCATAAGATTAGATAAGATAGAATAGCACAATTAACAGAGTATTGGTTTTCAAAGTAATTTTCAAAAAGATAAGAACATTGTTGTATTGTAGAAAAAAAGTAGTCTTTAAAAACAAATCAAATTATAAGTTTAACTATAATAAGATTCTTTTTATATGCTTTCCTTAAAACACCTAGTTTTTTGTGTAAGCTTTAGGTTTTTCATGAATTAATAGTATTATACACTTTATATATATATACATGGAATAATATAAAATTACAGTAAAGTAAATATTTGGTAAGATTATAAAATAGATTTTAAGTCCCAAAATGGTCCCCTTTATGTTATACAAGTCTTATCTTATATTAAATAAGAAAAATATCACACATTACATGATCTAATAAAAGTAACAAATTCGATTATCTCTTGTAATAACATTGGTAGGTAATGTTAATTACGAATTTTACACCAACGAGATTTAACTAATTGTACGATATGTTATGCAAGAGTTAGTTGTGCAATAAGTATTAAGTATAGTCATCTAACAATCGATATACTACGATAAGAAGCTTTGAGATCATTAAATGTGGTTCTCATTTATTTTTTACAAATATTCAAAAATTTGCCAATTAACGAATATAATTTATAATTATATTTATAAAATTCATTTAATCTAATATATTATAACTTTTTATTACAAAAAAATAAAAAAAGAACATTAAAATTTGTATTTCAAGCTTGTTATGAAAACAATTGTAATTTTAAATGATATTAATGAGAATAAAACTAACATGAAAATTATATGAAAATAGTAAATGAAATTGAATGAAATATTAGCTGAGGAAAATAATGAAAAATGTTTGCTTTGAGAGCACCTGCTTTAAAGAAACATAGTTAAAACCCTACAAATTCACATAATACATGTCGCGGCTTCCTTATAAAGCTAGCATTTTTCAATACCAAGGTCTGCACTCGGAAGGAAGATCACAGTCTTTCCGTATAGTGCGTTTCGATCAACTACTTTTTAAAGTATTGTTAACAAACACGTAGGATTTTTGATCGAAAACGTACATTATTTTCTTCATTATTAAAATTAAACATCCTCCTACGTCGTTTAATATTGTAAAAAAAAAAAAAATAATAATGAAATTTAGAATATGGTAAAAACAAGTGGAAGTGAAGGTTTAGTGTTGTAATTCGAATAATAAAAAGGAAAGAAAGAAAAAATTTTTTGTTTGTCTTCGTTAAAAGCATTAATTACTGAAAAAAAGTAATTAATCAAAAAAAAAAAAAGATAGAATGGAAAAATATCGTCAATGGGGTGTCATTTTCGTGATCATAGCTGCATGTACTTGCGGAGTGCGTACAGAATGTGAATCACGAGGACACATTTCTTTATTGACGAGCATTCACGATGACGCACCCTGTAAAAAAATATCAACTAAAGGTGTTTTGCTTTACGAGGCCGCTAAATTATTGATGGAGATTCATAACAATAAATCTAATACTATGGATATTGGTAATTATTATGTTGTTACATTTGTCAACGTTTTATAATATTGAAATGATAAAAACAGTTGTTAATTGAATCAATATTTTTCAACATTTTTAATCAGTGTTCTAAATAAATAGTTTTAATATTTTGGAATTATTTTTATTGAATATTTTGAATAAACAATCAATATTTATAATATAAAATGTTAGTATGTAATAACAGTGGTCAATATAAGAATTGTCAGTTTTTTAAATAAATAATCTGTATTTAAATAAAAATATTTCTAAGTATAATAATTATCAAATTATTTTCAATTTATATTTAATATTTATAATAATAAATAATAAATATTTAACAACATAAACTCTCACATTTAATAACGCAACTCCAATCCAACTCTTAACACAGCCTTGACATTTAATATTTAATAATAAATGAAATCTTTTAATATTCTGATCATTTATTTTTTTATTTAAACAAAGATTTATTTAGTCAAATATTAATCAAATAAATAGAAGTATAATAATAAGATAAAATCTATATTACAGATATAGCGGTTTTCGATACATGCGGCAGCATCACAGGTGCATTGAAAGCTTCCATGAAAGCTTTAGTTTCAGCGGACATTAATTGTTTGCAAGCTCCTCATTATTTGGGTAAATATTTTTATTATTTAAAAAAAGATTTAATGAAGAATATTTTATATGATATCTATATAATCAATCCTTTTTAACGTATAGGTATAATTGGTCCTGATACACCAACAAATGCCGAAGCTGTTCACAAAGTAACATCTGTGTTAAAGATACCACATATTGTGAGAAAAGCATCTAACGCGCCATATCTTCATCAACTCATTCACGAATCCGATTCCTATTTGGTAGAGGTAACTGAAACATTTTTTAATAATAATATTGCAAGATGATACACAAAATGGATGCCCAATGTTTTACTTCTTGTAATCATATTCAAAGAAAATTCAAAAAAAATATTATTTCGAGTTGTATATTAAATAAATTAATGTTAATGATAATTATATAAAATAAAAATTGATAAGTTTATACAAATTTAAATGTTTTAAGAACATTTATTATATTATATTGGGTTATGAACAGCTCGCATGGGTTACGAGTTGGATAATTTTATACAGCGTGTATTTAATAACTGGACACGATTATAATTTTGTTTTTTAGAAGATAGTATAATTTAGTATAATTAAAATAATATTAATTATAAATTAATAATTATAATAATTATAATTTATTATATTTAATATTATTATAATTATTAAAGATAACAAAATTTTCCATTGCTTATCAAAGTCTTATTATTAAGTAATGTGAGTTTTAGTAAAAAATGTGTAAATGCAACTTTGCAATTTTTAGTTATTAGATATATTTTAAATATAAATAACATCAAAATAAAATATTATTATTTTTAGGGAGTTTTAAAAGTCATTGAAATGCTAAAATGGAAATCATTCACATTGGTGGCTAATAGTGACGAAGATTTAGATGATGATGTACAGAATATTGCTAAGAAATTAACTATGGCGGCTATTGCAAAGAACTTGTGCGTTATTGTTCACAATGATGACAACGATGACGATAATGAGAAAGATAAAGGTAAAACATATTTTTTTTTGTCCAAATAAATAATTATTTACGATGGTCTATCAATAATTATCACGTTAATTATTATTTTTGTAGATTATACGTCGCATGTTGTTCATATTGGACAACCTGACGAAGGATTCTTTAATAAACTAGTAAACGCAACTATTCTTATTGTTAGTGAAGGAAATCTCGATGAACATGTTAATAATCTTGATACATCTAACACCATATTACTTTTGGAAGATTCAAGGTAGTTATTTTTACATTTTTAACATTAACAATTAGATATATACAGTATCTCAAAAGTTGCATTACTGAAAAAATAAGAAAACATCAATATTGTTTTATTAAATATAATTACAATATATTTTGTATTTCATTACATTAATGTATTATATAGTTAAAATTATGAATAAGATTTTAATAAAAAAAATAGCAATATTAGCAACTATGATTTTAATAAATAAATAATAGTAACAAACATTATGATTGTATTACATAAAGAGAAGAATTACCTGGACTCGAAGCAAGGGTCGATAAATCAAAATGGTGGTCTCACGGTGAAGGAACAGGAAAATATGACGCCGAGGAGTTAAGAGAAGTGAGATGGCTCGAAGATGCTATTGAAATTTATACTAAAGCAATCGAATCAGTATGGTAAATATTAAAAGATAATTATTCTCATTTTTACTATTATCTTAAATTGTTATTCATAATGTTATTATTATTTTTAGTAAAAAGAAAAAGTGCAAGAATCCAATGAACTCCGTAGATTGGAACAACATTCTATCGAATGTAATTATATCGCATAATGCAGAATCACAAGAGGCACCTCAATCTCTTGATCTTTTGATAAAAAAGAAAGATTCCAAATTAGATAATCTAGGTAACGTCATTATACAAAAGAATAAAGTAAAGATACAATGGGAAGAAGATAACGATGATGACGATGATAAAAATGATGATAATAAGGATGACGATGACGAAGATGATGACGGTATTCCTGATGTTTTTGAAAAAATTATATCAGAGGAAAAAGGGACTCCAGTTGGATGTGCAACGAAAGAAATGAAAATGCTTCATGAACATGAACATGATTCTACGCATGTTCTCGTTACTGAAATGGATGACAACGAATGGTGGACTATGGTAAATAAACTTAGACAAAGTCCTACTTTCTTATCTTATTCGTAAATAGTTTTATATGTGGGTCTAGACAGGAAAGTGATATTTTGTTTTACGAGACGTGAATATTTTTGGCCAAGGCGCCAGACGAAAGTTAAGAAGTATAGCGAATACAGTGGTAGTCACTTTCCGTTCGAAATTCACGTTGTATTTTTTTTCTACGATCTATTACAAATACCATTAAAATCACAAATTATTGCTCATATTTTATAATTTTAACTGGGTATCATTGTTGGCATAAATACGATAAAATTTAACAAATTTCATTATAATCTTTTCAGCCATTTTGTAATTTATGATAATGCTCTAGTTACATTGTAGGTTTTTGTTGGAAAAATTAAGAGGTTAAAGTAGGTTAGAGATGAAAAACATGAAATGTTATGCACTTAATCAGAGATTGAATTAGCACAAAGATTTACTTTACTAAACTCATTATTTTGACAAAAAATTTAAGAAACTGTAGATAAATATATACATATCTGTAATTTAGTAACTAATGAATCAAACTACTAACTAATCAAAAGTATTTGAGATATTCTAATTTATGGTCAGAGTATTTAATGATAAAATTAGTTTAAAAATAATTCTCTTATTACTTTTTATTCCAAAATGCCAATGACGTCATGCGAAAAGTATTTACTTTTCCGTAAATTAGTTTCTTTTGCAATCAAAAATTCTATTACAGAAAAAGATCATTTTCGGATATCATTTTTAAATATTAGAAAAAAATTACATTGCATATCTTTTGCAAGAAATAATTATTTATACATCTAAACCGAAAATTGATATTTTGTTATCGAAACGTAAATATTTGAATTAATTAAAAATTTGTCATGCAACAATAATTATATCACTTTCCAGCAGAAATACGCAAACTATTGTTTGTCCATATAGAAAATATTTACTTTTTCATCTGTTAAATTATTTTTCAATTAATTAAATTTGTTCAATAGGTCGGTACTGTCAGTGGCGTAGGAGTTGCAATGTTCATCGTTGGTATTCTTGCTGTTTACATTGTGTATACCAATATCCGAGGTCCTGTACAGAAAAATAACAAATCTCGTCTTGAGAGAGACACGAGCTTAAGAAGAGTCGGTAGTGATAGAGAATTACCAACAACTGGTCGTAATACAAGACAAGCTCGTGGTCCTCAAAGGAGAGACAGTAACAGAAGCATCAGAAGTAATATTTCCGATAAAAGTGTTTAAAAACATAATACTTACAGAACATGTAAGGCTTCTCTGTAAAAAAAAAAAAAGAAAAAAAATTAATATTATAAACTCGATTAAAACGAGTGCAATTAAATCCTTGTAGAAATAAAATGAAAAAGAAATTTTCTTAGTAGTCGATGGCAGATAAAAAAGCAGAAAAAAACGAAATTATATCTCGAGTAATTTATTGCAAATAATAACTCTTATGCGTCATCAACTGAATATATTAAACGATTGATTTATTCTATCAACTTATTTTGCCATCTTATTTAAACGTCATCTAAAATATATCTTTCCATCCATTGATATTGACTTTGCAATGTTAATTAATACGTTTACAGGTTATATACAGTTTTACGTTTGTACATTAGGATTTCTGTTAACTATTTTAAATACATCAATTTCCTATTCATCTTTAATTATCTGTAACCCTTAATCAGCAATACGAATATATCATTATTTTTTAAAATTTATTTTATTTTATTATATTATGAAACTACTGTTAGTTCGAAATACATGAGAAATACGTTTAGTATGATTTATATTATTGTTAACGGCCATACCGTGCTGAAAGCACAAGTTCTCGTCCGATCACTTAAGTTAAGCAGCACTGGGCACGGTTAGTACTTGGATGGGTGACCGCTTGGGAACACCGTGTGCTGTTAACATTTTTTTTTTTTTTAAATAAAATTAAATAAAACAATGATAATTTATTGATTGAATAAATAAGAAATCATATTATATGTAAAATATGATTAATTAATGATTTTATATTATATTATATATAATATAAAATCATATAAAAAAAATAACCAAGTTTTGTTTTTACCAACTGAATACGGTTCTACACCAAAATAAAGTTAAAATTACTTATTGATCCACCAGATGACGTTTCAGTCTACGGTCCTATATTGCTCTCTCTTCATTCGATCTATAACTTTCTTCATTCTTCGCCTGATTAAAATACATTTATTTATATGATTCAAGTATGTACAGTGGTGCAATAAAGTTATAGGTTATACAGTATTATTATATATATTATATTACAATTAATTATTTTAAAAACGTGAAACACAACTATGGCATCAATAGATATTAATCTAGAAAATGTTAACAGAAAACAATGTAAAAATATACGATCTGTGTTTTACAAGAAACCAATTAAAAAATGTAATTATAACTTAGATGTTGACAATGTTTATAATCCTCAAGAACTTAGACGACAGCAACTTTTAGAAATTCAAAAAAGTAAGTATTATTATATGTTAAAAAAATAATGTAAATATATTCTTAGTGAATTAAAAATAAAAACTATATGATTCTAAAATAACTATATTGATTAACTCATTTAATTCTCATTATACATTAACAAGTAATTTATTATAAAGCATTCTTAATAATTTATTTGAAAATAATTTTTATAAATATTTCATTGAACTGTGATTGTAAATTTACATTAAAAAACTAAACTGTCTGGAAAAACGTTGAATGTATATCGTTTATTTTTTTTATATAGAAATAGAAATATCATGTTTAATACTGGACGAGATATATTTGATATTTTTAACTCTAAAAATAAAGAATATGAAGATAAAGAAGATATGGAAATTGAATATTACAATAATAAGTCTTGGAGAAAATATGAACGATGTAAACAGTATGCCAATCAATTTATGTTATCAGAATGGATGTTCGAAGCACCTCAAGATATTCTGGAAAAATGGATGGTAGTTCCTTGTCCTGAAGGCAAAAGAACTTTACTAATTGCTCACAAAGTATGTATAATAAATATATAGTATTCATTGATATTAATTTAAACATAGTCAAACATTTTATTCTAAATCAAAACATTATTATTACTTTTAATAGAATAAAACAAAAGCTTTTAACAAACGTGGTATCAGATTGGGAAAATTTCAATCTGCGCTGCCAGGAGGAAGTTCCAATGAACATAGTAGTCGTTGCACTATTTTGGATTGCATATGGATAGAAAGTCGAAAAACATATTATGTTTTGGATGTACTGGCTTGGTCTAATCAGTCCCTTATAAATTGTGATGTAATGCATAATATTATTCATATCATTGAATATATATTATAAGAAATTGATTGATTAATTTTCTTTTTAATGATATTTTTCATTTCAGACAGAGTTTCGATTTTTTTGGTTAATATCAAAATTTCAAGAAATACAAGAATTACAAAGAGGTGATACCTATAACAATAGATATCCTATTTTATTACTTCCACATATAAATTTTGATTGCAATCTAGAATCATCGTTAGGAAATTTAAATGAATTAACACCATTAGATGGATTATTATTTTATCATCGTGATGGATTATACACTAAAGGTCGTACACCTCTTGTAACATGGTTGAAACTTTTTATGTTACCTGAAATACTTGGAATATCTTTACCTCCATTTGACGAGAAACCTGATGGTTATGTAGATATCAGACAATATTTATTGAATCTCAAAGAAAAGAAAAATAATTCAAAATCACAGATAACTAGTGTAAGTTTGAAAAACATTAAATATCTATAGATGTTTATTAAAATAATTATTACCAAGTATATTCAAATATATGTTATAATTGTTTAGTGCATGCCATGTCAGTCTTATATTTCATATTTGATCTCTAAAGAAAATATTCTTGAATTACTTGGTTATGCAATGTGATAAATAATCATTTTCATTGTTTTTATATTTATTATATTTATTTTATATATATTATAGATGGATATTGTAGACGAGGAAGTTGAAATGACATAAGTTTTACCTTAAACATAATAGATGACTGAAAAGATAAACAATATGAATGTAAATGGTTATTATATAATTGAATATTTATGAACAATTTATCTATACAATATTAAAAAGAAATATATATATATATATAAAGAATATTAAAAAGAAATAAAAGAAAGAATAAACATATTACACATACTAAAATCAATTGTTATAAAAATGCATGAAACATGTCTACAGATTTCTCCATCATATATGATAAAATACGCTTTTGACAATATGGGTCCATTATCTTCATCTACAAAATGGTAATAAATTATTAATAATTTATAATTCTGTCTCTCGTTTCTAATTTTAATTGTTATTTAAAAATATATATTATTAAATTAAAAAATCAATTTACAATTAATAACTAACCTTGTTACCCATTATAGTTGCAGCTGGTAAACTAATTCTGTGCAAACTGCATAATCCTAATTCTAATCCAGCAATGTTTTTTATTTGAGTGTATAAACACTTACGAAATCTTTGAATTTGTTCAATAGTCAACTCTGATATATCCGTTTCCATTTGATCACTTTGATTTTCTATTATACTGCAAATTAATTTATAATATTAATTTTTATAATCAATATGTTATTAATATTATAACAATATTGAAACGTACGCATTTAAAATATTAATCAGATCTAAAATTTTAAATAGAACACTAATCGTATTATTAATCGGTAATCCAGGTACTTTAAATTCTAATGTAACATCCTTGTTTTTATTTAAATTGTCATTGTCATTAACAGGTACGATTATAATTGCAAGTAACCAAATCAAATCATCTTCCTCGATAGGTAATTTAATTATAAGACAATCAAACATGCGATTAAAAGTGGAATGTACAATGTTCATACACGGACGACTACCACGACATAACAATAATGGAAATCTAGTTGTATTGTTGTTACTTATATCATTTTTCTTCCATGATAGAAAAAATCCTTTATAAATACTTTTTTGTTCATCTTTATCTGATTTCTTTGCGAAAACTTCAACCTGAAATTAATTTATAAATATTTTTCAATAAATATTAGAAACGCATTATATGTAATTAAATATTATATATACAGTTTTATATATAAATTTGTCAAAATAATTTAAAAATAATAAGAATAGAAAATAAAAATAATGAATAAAATAAAAAAACCTTTATTGAAGGTTGATTTGTTGTTGTATCTCCTAGAATAGAAATATTAGCATTATATGTTACATTTTCATGTGATAAATTAGTTGCTATTTCTTCTCTTAATCGTTTTCCATATAATTTAAGAATAGTTTTATCGTCATATTGAAATCCAAACAACGTTGATACTCCAAATACATTCCAAGTTACAGATATTATATCTACAGTATGAAATTAACGTGATACTGTCAAATGTATTATAATATAAAGATTATTTTACGTAAAAGAACAAAAAAACAAAAACATACATTGTATTTAATTATTATACCTTGAGAATATGTGTTAATATCATCATCCAACCGTTCCTTATCTATAGTAAATGTTAATCTAGGTGTACATTGCGGTGCCTGCAATATTTGTTGACTAGTGCTAGGGAAACTATTCGAAATTTCCATCATGGACACACACAACACAAAATAAATATATCACTTAAAATACATGAAACATGAATGAAACATTAATACATTTATAAACTTTTACAAACTATTCTCCCGCCATTTTTAAAACATATACTTCAATGTCAAATAAGATGTGTAAGTTTCTTATAATTTGATATCAAACGACGCGACTGCCAACTAGCGGATAATAATGGTATCAAAAATACGCAGAGTGTATCCGAATGTCGGTAAAACAGAATAGAGGGTGATTTTATTATTTTAAAATTTTACGAAATTCAAAATTCCGGTTTATAGTTATACGTAATTACAATTTTATTTTACAAGAATTCTTTTTTAATTTTGCAGATCGATCAACATTTATTGGAAACATGATGCCGACCATGGAACAACTTTTTTCGATCTGCCTTACCATGATTTTTTATTCGAATTTTAAAAATTTATTTTAATTGCTATGGATGTATTTTGACTTTCAGGTCAAAATTATAGTTTCTTTTTGATTCATTTTTGTCATTATAGACTTTTGATAATAAATAATGTCTTTGAGCTGTAATTTTTTTGAAGTTAAGTTACTGACTAAGCAGTTGTCGGATGAACATGAATATTTTTTTTATCAAGAAATTAAACCTTTAAAGACTTAAACTCTTTCGGAAATGAAAATGACTTGTTTCTTCATAATTCCTTATTTTTTAAACTACAAAAGATAAGACCTTATTGACAAAATTTGCGAACGTTGGAACCGGTATCTAAAGGTGAGTAATACTTGACTAATTTCTATTTTAAATAGCATTTGAACTAATAGATTAATACATAAATATAATATTTTATTTTAAAATACATCCACATTATGTAAAATATATCAAAACTTTTTTTAATATTTACGATTTCAAATAGTATTTTACCCAGCTCTGCCAATATTCTTAAACAGAGAACGGCAGGAATTTCGTTTACTATCTAATAATGATAATAATAATAATAATAAACTAAATAAATAAATAAAAATAACAATACAAATTTATCAATATCTAAAATAATTGGAAAAAAGTGAATGAAACATTGAGTATTATTCGAATTACCTTGACTTGTTTTAATCCGATTAGATATGTTCATATCTTTACAGTAATATAAACAATTAAGTTAGATAAAACAAAATAAAAAAAATAAGAAGTAAAATAGAAAAAAGAAAAAAAAGGGGAAGGATGACAGAGTGAATTCATTTGATTAGGCTGTTTCTTGCGCATGCATTTCAATGATATGAACATTTATTCTATCTCTTTCTTTCTTATAGCAGCTGCTTGGTTTGTCACATGTTTGTAAATAAGTATACGTACTTACTTACACATACAAATACTACTACATACTAAATCCCATGGTAAGAACAGCTTTCAGCTTGAACGAAGTCCTCAGTACGACTTTCACGATGTCTGTGGCTGGTAACGATAACGGGATACTTAAATTGCTTGAAGATCTTCTAAGGATCCTTAAAGAGGAAAATATTTTTGATCCTAATGCTCCAGTAGTTAATTTTCGTCATCCTACTGATCTCAAGGTAAATAATAAATAGTGATTGTGTTTAAAATATTAAGTTTCATTACTGAAAAATAAACATGAATTGTTGATTTACGATAATGACATGGTTGAGATTGAAAAGTGTAAGGTGTATATCAGTTTACTTATAGGTATATGTAGATTCTTTTTTTTTTTTTTTATTAACTTTTTAATCGTCGAGAAGTGAAACTTGTTGTTGAAGTGTTCTCTTGTGGACAATGCACGGAAAAGTAAACATTTTTTATACTTACAAATAAAATTGTGAGTTTTACTCTATTGAAATTATGATATAAATAATTACTGTTGTATAAAATCGTTATCTCTGTAAATTTAAATTAATATAAATATTTACATTTTGTAGCCTTGATCGAATCAAATTTTAA
Organism: Polistes dominula; assembly: GCF_049000335.1. Classification (NCBI taxonomy): domain Eukaryota; kingdom Metazoa; phylum Arthropoda; class Insecta; order Hymenoptera; family Vespidae; genus Polistes; species Polistes dominula. The sequence goes on along the minus strand of NW_028301152.1, from coordinate 7,261,597 downwards.
TGTCATTATTTTTTGATACAGTGTGATCTCTTTTTAACTGTGTAATTGTTAGAACGTGATACCTTTTTTCGTTAACGTTTATGTTTACTGTAAATATTATTGTAAAATATAAATATTTTTATAGCCATTGATAACGTTATGGAAAGTATTTTACACGAAAAGTCAATTTTTTTTCGATATAGTAAGAAATAAGTATAATTTTTATTTTAGTTTTTTAATTTGATTTATTTTCACAATTATGCTAGATGAATTTCTTTTTATTATAAATAAATATTAAATAATTGATATCCGTATTGTTTTTTGATATTTTGTCGTCAATAAATTCATAATTAGTATAACAAATCTTAGTTTTTTAATTTTTAGAAAAATATATAAAATTTCGTATTTTGAAATATTCTTGATATATTTTTGGATTAAACGTACGTTTCAAAAAAATACTGTAATAATGTTCGATCGTTCCAATAAAATGGATAATATTATTCAGTGTGTGTGTGTGTGTACATGCACGTTCGTTGAACTTATGTTCAATATGTCATTTTTTTATCAGCTTCGCATTTTACCATTAATCTTTGACTCCATGAACATTATCATACTTCTATTGGGTTACTAGGAAAGTTCATGCCGATTTATAATTATGTGTGTGTGTGTGTGTATATGATTTATATTATTAAACATATTATCAATTTTTTTCAAAATTTGCATAAACTGTTAAGTTTTCTCTATTTTCGATGGTCCTTGTTGAATTTAGGTTTTTTTCCAAAATGTTCTGCGTCAAACTTTTTTTTTCGTATTTTAATGAAACAATGAAACAACTTTATTGCATATTTCGTGTTGTGCATTTTCCAAATGGTTTAAAACTATTTTTAGTTCGATTTTTAGTTCCTTATTGATATCATTACTTTCAATGTACTGACCTTGTTCAAATTCGTTCATGGTTTCATCGACTTTTCCAGCGATTGACCAAATTAAACGAAATGGTCGACCTCAAAATTCTTCATTTCCAATCAGTGGTTTAAATTAATTAAATGTAGCAGCTAATAAAGAACATATTACAACGTGTTTTTCACCGATATGATATTAGAAATATTTTAAAAGCAAAAAATATGTTAAAATTCAGTAATTTTAATCCCGTTGAAAATTAATGAGATGAATTGAATAGGAAAATTTGGAAAACTCAGATTTGTTCAATAGCTGAATTAAAATAAAAACACGAAAATATAAAAATTGTGATATTTACAAATATTTCGATTAAATATTGACAGCTTTTGTTAATAAATTAGCTTGAACTTTTTTGGATCATTCGATTAATTTTATTTTTGTTTTTACTTTTTAAATTGAATTATCTTTCTTATTAAATTTCTATATGTACATTTTCAGGAATTATTTTCATTTAAATTATCACAAGATGGGAGCACTCCCGAAGCAATGGATACTGTAATACGAAAAATAATCAAATACTCTGTTAAAACTTTTAGTCCTAACTTTCACAATCAACTTTTTGCCGGTGTGGATAAATATGGAATGGTTGGTGCTTGGCTTACCGAAATTTTAAATACGAGTCAGTAAGTTTCGTATTATCAACAGGTTTAGCAAAATGTAATCTAATTCATAATTGAAAATTACGTTTAATGTAAAATCAGTCTATTAATTAAATAATTAATAATAATTATTAATTAATGAAGAATCATTGATTGATAAATAAGAGAAGTAATGAAAATCATGTAGACAAAGTTCATCATTCATTCAATAATCATTAATAACGTGATATAATTAATTATACTTTTGATTAGAATGGAATCAGTCATTTGTAATATAAATTCATCCGTTTATATGGATTTTATATAAATTTAATATTTTTCTGTTTTTTTTTTTTTTTTTTTTACATTTTGTACGTGGATAAAAATACATTATTATCCAGCTCTGTAAATTAATTCGTTCTTTAACATTTTGTAATGGTCTGTTAAATAATCTTTTTAAGGTACACATATGAAGTGGGTCCAGTATTTACGTTGATTGAACAAGAGATAATAAACGAATGTTTGAAGCTTGTTGGTTATCCATTAATGCCGGATGCTGATGGGATTTTCTGCCCAGGTGGTAGTATATCTAACATGTACGCCATGGTAATGGCTAGATATAAGGCATTACCGGATATTAAAAAAAGGGTGCCAGTACTTTTCCTGCTTTAGCATGTTTTACTAGTGAAGAAAGTCATTATTCTATAATGAAGGCAGCTCATTGGTTGGGTATCGGAACTGATCAAGTTTACAAGGTTTCTATGCATTGTATCTTATATTTACCTTTTAAGTGTCATGTGGTTTACCGATCAGACTATAGGAACATATTCTACAAATGGATAATGAAATAAGAGAAAAATAACTGCAAAATTCATGACTTGTTTTAGATCAAGACTGATGAGTCAGGAAAGATGATACCAGCAGAGTTGAGAAATGCAATACAGGAGGCCAAGAGTAACAACAAATTGCCATTTTTTGTTAATGCAACATGCGGAACAACAGTTCTTGGTGCGATCGATCCACTACATGAAATATCTAGGATCTGCAAGGATGAGTCTCTTTGGATGCATGTTGACGTTCGTATTATTTTTATGAGAACACAAATGTTTATAAATTATTTTGCGTTGTCTATTGCAATCTTATATATTATAATTATTTAAACAGGCATGTCTAGGTGGAACTTTACTGCTTTGTAACACTTATCGGGAACGTTTGACTGGGATTGAGTTGTTCGTAATTGTTTTTATTATAAAAGTTATACTTTAAATTCATTATTTTGCATTTTTGCACTAAATGCATCCTTTTTGCAATTTATGTGAATTTAATTTGCTAAAGGGTGAATTTAAAGTACAAAACTTATATATCGAATTGAACAAAATCGAAAATAAGTTCAAATTTGATCATTTTCATTTTAGATCCGATTCAATTTCCTGGAATCCACACAAAATGCTTGGTGTACCTTTACAGTGTTCTGTATTTTTAGTAAAAGGTAAAAAAGCATTGCACGAGACTAATTGTGCCGGTGCGAAGTATCTTTTTCAGCAGGACAAATTTTACGACGTTTCTTATGACACTGGTGACAAGAGTGTGCAATGTGGTAGAAAGGTTTGTATTGGATTGCTAGAAAAGTACGTGCCGATTTAGAAAAAAGACTTTGTTTGTTTTGATAAAAGTGAGTTTAGTTAAATTTTTTTTTTGAAACCGGTTGGAGGGTAGATTTGGTTACAGATGAAATATTTTACGGAGTTAACATAACAATCGTTGAAAATTATTTTTAGGTAGATGCTATGAAATTTTGGCTTATGTGGAAGGCATATGGTTCAATTGGTTTGGATATATCAGTGCAAATAGCAATGTCAGCTGCTGAATATTTTAAAGATAGAATAAAGTTTATAGATGGTTTTAGGCTCGTTTTGCCTGACTTCGAGTGCAATACCATTTGCTTTTGGTAAATATTTCAAATGTGTCGTTCTCATTCATAAAATTAATGTATTTAGTAATCTCTTGTAGGGGTTAAATTCCAATTTAGTAGATTAAATTCATTTATAAATAACTTTCTTAATCATATTTAAATTTAAATATTTTCTAAATATTCATTTTTTTCTTAACATTCATCGAAACAAATGGGTTAAAAAATGTATGATAACATTAAACAAAAAAAAGTTTGACCTTTAGATTATTTTGACGCGTCTACTAAAAAAAAGTTGGTAGATTTAATTCCTCCCGCCCCTCCGAAGCAATTCAATTTTTATTTCAAATATGTTTTACTATGGTTAAGAATTATGACATATATCAAGATTTTCTTATCAGCTGCTATATAAATGCTTTTGATAAAAAAAGTCATGCTATTTGCCACGTTACATTTTCATTACTATTGCATTTGATAAATGAAAAATATGATAATTTTATTCATTTTGCATTAATAAACATTTAAACGTTTCTGTTTTGATTTTGTTGATTATTTAATAATAATTAAATAATTATATTTATCATTGATTAATATTATTCAATAATTATTATATTATTTATGAATTACTTTACTAATGAATCAAATTTTATAAGTTGTGCAGAAACCTATGAGAGCCTTTAAAATAATCAAAAATTAATTAAGTAGATCATATTTTAATTTAATTTTTTTTTAGGTACATCCCATCTAGTATGCGCGGCCAAGAAGAGACCCAAGAATGGTGGGATGAATTGTCCAGAATTACGACGTCGATAAAAGAAAAAATGGTACTTGATGGTACTTTGATGATTGGTTATACACCGTTGCCTAATAAAAATTTGGTAAATTTCTTTCGAATGGTTGTCACTTGCCATCCACCACCTTCGCATACTGATATGGACTATACCATTAAATTATTCCAAAAATATGGAGAAAAATATTAAATTAGACAAATTTTAGATGGTTTATCTCTCTGTCCATTTTTTGGTTACAAATTTTCTCATAATTCTTCTCTTTTTTTCTTTTAATTTCATTCTTATCATTTTTATATGTTATTTTGTATCATTTATTTTCTTAAAAAATAAATAAGTTATGTTAAGTATTACGAATTAATAATTATTTTTAAAAAATGTGAATAATAAATATGTTGTTATTTATTAGGTAAGTATTTTGAAAAATTTTCTATTAATATTTTAACTTCATAATTTTTCATCTTTTTCATCCTGTTTTATTTTTGATTGTAAAAGAAAGAAATTCAATTCGTAAGACGACAAATTTGAAGGGAAATATTGTCTTTATTAACATAAACGTTTCGAATAGGGTTGGTAGAGGGTCGGGAAAGTCATTGGGGGCAACGTGGGTATATAAATGTATGGGGTACAAATAGTTGTTAATATTTTACCTTCATTAGGGTCGTAAAAAGAGCTTAAAAGAATATCGATGTAAAAAATAGAGATCGTTAAGATCGTTCAAACAGTCTTAACGATAGCATATTTTCCCCTACGTTTTCTCTTTCTCACACACTTGCACGCATACACACACACACACATACATACTCGTTAGCTATTTGTAATCTTACAGAGAGTCTGTCATCATTTTAAAAAAACAAGTCATTTTAAATATGATGCAACCTTTTGAAAGTGTAGTCTTTATACAACTCTAATTTACTATATTTCTCGCCGAAAATGATTAACACGACCGGCAATATAAGGCGTATCATCGTTTTCGCAATAACTGTTCCCTTAAAACGTAATACAAACCTCGCATACGACTCAATATGAGTCAATAGCAAAACGTAACTTTAAATGAAAAAAGGTTGGACTCAAGTTACGTTTAAATATAACATACATTCATTTAAATTCTATCAAACATATATCTTCATCATTTTTTTTTCTTTATCCACATGTTTTCATCCACATATATATGTTACCGTTATTTTTTGAAATTTGTTAATTCATGAAATAGCTAGGAATTATATGAAATAACTATATTGATTAGGTAAATTATGAAATAAGGCATGTGTACATAATTTAACTAGATAATATATGAATTTGAAATTGAAATTTTCTTGTCTCGTAATTATTCGTTTTATCTCATATTGTACTTTGAAAACAAAAATATTAAAGTTTATAAAATATAATTTAAATCCAAGGAAATGAAAAATTAATTTAATTTTTCTTTTGGAAAATGTTTAGAGATTTATTAGAACCTATCACTGGATTCAAAAATGTAAAACAAAAAAGTGTCTTTGTATAAAAAAAGGAAAAATACTGAACAATGTAATTTTTCATTGACTATGCCAAAATAATAATCCTTAATGGAATTATGATACAATAACTAGGCACCTAACATTATTTCACATAGTAACTAGTTATTTTGTGAAACAACTAATAAAAATGTATAACAAAATATCTTCTATATGTTTCCTTGGTCTAGTTACTTCATGTAATATCTAGTAAATTAATAAATTAACTCAATTAGACATTTTAACAGTAACATATATATAAAACTATATTTTATTATTTAAAACGTTGTCTATATGTACAAACTCATCATGGCACTACGTTTATTCGGTATCAAAATTCATTTCTTTTTTCTTTTTATGATGAAGAAAAGAAAAAAGAAAACATTCGTTAATCTATGTACACTTTGTTTTTTTTTGTTCGTTTTATGTTAGACAAAATCTCAGCCTCAATTGGTATTTATAAATGCACGAAATCTTTGTACAAATATAGAACCCAAATATTAATCAAAGACATACATATTTGATCACTCATCACACTCAAACTCATACTTATCTATATATACTTTTTGTTCGTACTTATTTACATGAGAAATAAAAATAAACTATGTAAATTCTCTCGTAAAAAATATTTCTCTCACTTCATGCATCCTGCTAAGGCTTTTACATGATTTATAAAATTAGGCCTCTTTTCTTTTTTTGATGGATTCATCAGTTTTCGTTAAAAATTAAGAGTTCAAACTCGTTGTTTTCTCGTACTTAACTCATCTTAATTACTTTAATTAAGTAGATATTCTCCGAAATGCACTTATTATCAATTGCTTGTTTACATTCTAGTATCAGTAAACATAATACCCGATATGTTTTTCTTTTTGGTCCCTTTTAAGGTGACCCAATGATTAAAAAAAGAAATGAATATCTTTTTTTTATCAATCCTTTCTCGATGATATAATTCTCATAATTTTGTAAAGTCTTGTGAAGTAATACTATAAAAAACGATATGAATGCAGTCGATCGTTTGTTCAATAGTACTTGTCCTGATCAAGGTCAGCACGAATATGTTGTTGACCATGACTATTGCGTTTCAATGTGGCAGACTCGTATTCCAAACTTTTTGGATACAATTTTGGGCTTCCAAGGCCGTTCACATTTGGATTGGTTTTTCCACGAAGCGTACCATTTCCATTCGTACTGCCAGAGAAACTGGGCTGTCTTTTAGCATTTACCTGTTGAATGTAATGAATTTTATTAATAATAATCTTTTACATCAAATGAGAATTATTTAATTGTTTATTTCCTACCTCTTTTAATGGCACTGTGACATAAGGGTTTTGTTTGCTGATGTAATGAGGACTACCAGGGACACGTGGTTTTCTTCGTTTTAAATAAAAGAAACAAAGAATCGCTGTTAAAGCAAGTCCAATGAAGAATCCAATGATGCAACTGCCTACTACAGCCCCTACAGATACGCTGGCAGTTTCTACGCTGGATGGTAATGCGTTTACATCTGGAATTGGTATCAAAATTAATCCTAATACTAAACGTATTATAACTGATTATATGGTCAATTAAAGTTCTGCATTTAATGCTATTGCTTTTTTTCATTTGACTTGATAACTATAATTATATATATTGTTTCATTTATTATTTAAACCAATGAAACAAATTGACTAAAATCCAGTCATCTGAATGGTTATTATTATTATTAAAAGTCATTTGTGAGTAAATTGTTTCCTTAAAGAATTGAATAACTTACCGTTGTCCGTGCAATCTGAAAGACAATCTCGAGTTTCACGACTAAGTCCTTGGCACATTCCACTGCCATGTTGAAGACATTGACGTTTTCGATGTTGTTGACGATCACTATCGCAAGGGGTCCAACGGGACCAGGTATCCCAACCAAGTAAAGAATCGCAACTAGGCATTTCACAGGTCTCTCTGACCAGTCTAGGTCCGTCACAGGTTTCTGGTCCGATGCACTCCCTTGTTCTAGTACGAACACCTACACCGCAGGTAGCTGAGCATTCGGACCAGTCCGTCCAACAGGACCATTGCCCTTCTACTACGCTATTTCCAAAAGTTGTTGTTCTGCATGGATGAGCATTACATATTCTTGTCTGCACGTTCATTCCTTCGCATGGTGGAGACTCGCACTGTCTTCTCTGCGTTTTCATTAAAATTAAAAACAATTTTTTTAGAGTTTTCTTTTTTTTTAAATCCACAAAAAATATTGTAACTTTTTAAAAACTATTCAAATATCTACTCTAAATCTTTTAAAATTTTCCCAATAATGTACACCTTAAAGGCTCAACGAAATAAAACATACATTTCAATATATAAATTCCCGAGTTATTGTAATCGAAAACGAGTACATATTGCATTCTGAGTGTTTATGAACTTGTCCTATAACAACATGTAAACAAACTATATCGATTTAAAAATAGCAAGTTTCGATATTTACTCTACGTTGTGAGCCTCCTCCACAAGGTCGATCGCAAGGATACCAAGCTGACCAGTCACTCCAACCACTTTCGACCACGCTATCTCCATATCCGTTGATGTTGGTTCGTAAACAAGAACCATCATCTCTACAATAACGCTCCTCCTCTTTAGCAAATTGCACTCTCACACTGGAGGGATCGTCTGTTTGAGCGCGACAGCTGAATCTAAAGCGCTTTTCAGTGTAACCCACGCTTCCATTTTGTATAGATGCGTTCACGGCTAACCAAGGTGTCCAGCCTGAGTATCTTCTAGTCTCACCGCATTGTTGAGTACATTCCTCGACCTACGTACAGATCAACATTATTATTTGCATTCCATTTATTTAACCAATCATCTCAAACATCTATTCATCCATTTTAATAAAGTTGACGGTATGTTAATATATTTCACCTGAAAGTCACATCCAATGCACTCGGCACCACCTTTCCTAGGCGAAGGATTGTCACAGGTTCTCCTTCTAATTCGAATACCTTGGAAACAAAAGAATCAGAGAGGTATTGTTAATAACAGATTGCGTTTGACGATTGATAATTATAATTAATGAGATAAAATGTCTTACCTCCGTTGCATGGACGAGAACAGGCATTCCATGGACCCCAAGAAGACCATTGTCCATTCTGAGGTGGTGGTGTAACTTTAGCTGGTGTAGGACAAGGTGGTAGATCGATACAAACGATATCATCATGATCATGTCCTACGCAGACTCGACCACCATAAGCTGGAGAAGGATTCGTGCAACTACGTCTACGTGTTTTCATGGCGAAGCCACAAGTTTGAGAACAGGCTGACCATGCGGACCATGTTGTCCAACCACCGTGGACAGTACAGTTGGTAACCCTGACACGTGCTCCAACGCAACCTGCACCACCATGTTGCGGAGGTGGATTGTTGCATTCTCTGGTTTGACATTGACAACTATCGGTGATCTGGAAATAAATTCAGATCGTAAGTTATCTCAGGAATTGAACATAATCCTCAAGTGATAGGATAATATATGCACCTCTTCGTGATCAAAGTAAGAGTGTGAATGAGAATGACCATGAGACGACAGATCTCCAGTACCATGTTGACAGGCTGACCAAGCACTCCATGCACTCCAACCACCATCGACTGGATCAGTGAGTACCGGACATTTTGTTACTTCCTGATGCCAGTGAGTGGCAATATGATTCTGCTTTGGTGCTTGGGCACACTTCATCAAGTGCTCGTTCCAACCGCAATAAGGTTCTTGTGCATTCAGGCATGCTTGACGACTTCGATGACGGTGGCATTGAACTGCCGGTATTCTAATTAATACCAATCATAACATAATTCGAATAAATATCAAATAAGATCAATATACACCTGTTAAACCTGTAGTTTAAATCAAACTTCATTTTACCTTAACAAACCAATTTCCATGCCAACATATAAACTTTGGGTATCCTTTAAAAACTGCAAAGTTGTTGGCATCGATGGAAGCGGACCCCAAACTTCGACTACACAAGTTTCCAGAGTCCTCGGAAGTACAGATATTTTTTTAATCAATCTCTCAGTTGTGGCAACATAAAGTACAGTTACTCCGCGATGTAATTTAGTTGGTGTCACATCTACAGCGATTTGTGTGAATCTTTCCAAAGTTACGGTATGCAATGGCTCCATCGTTGTGCTCTGAACAGCTTCATCCATTAATTGGTATATCTGATTGTCACTTAAATGACGAGTTGTGTTCGTTGGTAATGGACAATGCTCCCTGTTGTGATGAGAAACCGGTCGCCTTTCCCAAGCAGCCCCTAAGTTCTCTTGATGCTTGAAAGGCCCATTGAAACTTGCTATGATACTTGACATGTTGAATGCACAAATTGCAGAACCAGCTATTCCGTTACTGTAAAAACGACAATTTATTATAACGAAAAGAAAATATAAAATCATTGTTTTGTACTCTTTTGCTCGATTTTTCTTATGTTTTATTTTTTGATCATTAACAAAACTTAGCTTCACGTGAATGATACATCACTTTGTTATTTAATATTACCCTCATATTCATCCTCGTACGATTTATGGACAGACATAAAATTAACGTTAATGATATTTTTTGTTTATTTCTTCTTTTCATTTTCTTCATTTGTTTTATAAAAAAATGATTAAAAGTTAGTTAGTTTTTAACGTACATCGGAGTTGTGAAAGTCGCGTAAACTATTCTTTCTTCGGGATGATAGACAGCACCCTGGATCTCATCATAATAGAAAGGGAACTCGCCCGGAAGGGAACAATTCAAACGAGCCTTGCTGAAACTCATCCAGACGTCCTTCATCATGACCTGCCCACCTCGATCGTTTTTACAAACCCGTGCTATTCTCGAATATATTTTCTGTAACGAAAAACATTTAACGCTTCGTTAAATCCTTAGGCATGCTATTCACAATTGTACTGAGAGTCAAATTATACGATTATCTTCGTGTAACGCAATAATGTCTTTGACAATGGATGTCAAAATATAAAGAAAAGAAAGATAAATCGATTTTACCTTGCCACAATTGATATATTCCACTGCGGTCTCACGAAACAAAAAATATACATGATCTTCGGTTTCGAAACTACCAACGAATTGTGGATCGTTCAGCCATCTGAAAACAATGATAAATAATTCGGTGTATTTAGATATAATTAATTAATAAATAAACAAAGTAGCATAGAAAAGGTTATATGAGAAATATTAGAATGAAAGAGTACAAATTTCATTACCTAGAATCGTACTGATGAGTCCTCAGATTTGGTGACGCAAGAGTCCTGTAGATCGCAGGATCGGAACCAGAAAAATCAGTTGGTGCACCAGCAAACAGTCCACCTGAACCTCTGGCTAAAAGTGCAGTTACGTTGGCATGTGGTGAATAAGGACACATCGCAACACCTGACATTTCGCTCGTCACACTGGTGATATTTTCAATCTTCGTTTGTGGAAAATAATGAAACGATCTCATTTAGTTATTAACAATTAGTTCGTTTTCAAAGAGGTTACAAATTCAAATGAATTATACCTCTCTCCAGGTACACCAAGGACTGAAGGCATAAGTACCACAGGTGAATAAACTTTTCCCATTACTGAGAAGTACTTTGATGTAATTGTGACAATCCTCAGTACTTTGGCCTTTGTTCTGGCAGGTATTAATTTTATCTTCCGGTGCGGTCCAAGAGGCATGTTCCAAAGATGTTAAAGACGTCAACGTTAAGCGGTACAAATTATCTCTGGAAAGGTACAAGTTAGTAAGGTTTAATCAATTTTACCAAAACATAGCATTTTAACGGGTTGATAAAAGTTAAAAGAAAAAAATGCCAAGCGAATTCCTAGAGAAAATCGATTAACCGTATCCACCTGAATAAGTAGACGTAATACGAGAGCGGCGACAGAATGAGATCAAGAAAAATATGAAAGAAAGAAAGGAAGGAGGGAAACGAAGAAAGATTGGAAAAGGGAAAGAAAGAGAGAGAAGCTGCAACGAAGCATAAACGGCGCCTACGTGGGCGCAACCGCCGCGCGATAGTTCCACCAAGTAATTATTATTTAAGTGGAATATAACTGCGGCTAGGCAGTTGCGTGCCAATTAATAAAATCGTGCCGTGCCGCGGATCTTTCGCCCACGTGTAGCCCTATGAATCTATAAGTATTGCATAATTGTGTAGCCATTTGTATAAGTTTATGCCAATCGTATAGTAACACTACAATTATCTGTCAAATATCTTTCGAAAATGGTAATTGTATTTTCTTTAAATCTGATACAGCTAACAACTTTTTAAAACCCATTTCCATTCACGGATGGAATATTTAGTGAAAATACGATGTTGATGTATTTAGAGCTCATGGTCAGATGCATATGGGTTAGTAGAATTTTGTATATCAATTAAAAAATAATTAAATTACGATAAAAATCAAAATACAGACGCATCAATGATATTTGCAACATAATTTTCGTGATTGTAAAAGTTCGTATCAAAAACTTGTAAAAATCGAACACGAAGTTATCTAATATATATATATTAGTTTTATCTGATTTAGAAGAACATGCATTCTTGGTCAGCAAGTTAAAGAAAAATCCTATCGAAGGTAAGATTTATTTACGCTAACTGCATAATCTCGAAGCAGGTGTGACTAGCACGGTAGGCGACGTTCGATTTATTGCAATTGCCATGCAGGCTCGTTAGCGTCACCGTCAACTTAACGTGAACGCGAGCGTGGAGACTCGCTTGTGTCGATAGGTTAATTTGTACTGATTTTATGACGATTGTCATTCTAATGTCGCCGATATCGATTTGTATTAATGCAAGTATCGAGATAATGCTGGACATGACTTTTGCAAATATCGTTTTACTTGAAAATTCTAATCATTTCTACAAGGTTTCTTTTATTCTACTGACATATTCTTTTGATTATAATAAAGAAAAATGTTTATGCAAATATGACTTCCCAAATGGTTCCATAGTTTCAACCGGTTCAAGATTGTATACTTTTTTCTTTGATAAAAGAAGTTTATTTACAAATCTTGTTGAGTATTTAATTCTGAACAAATTAACGTAAAAGAAAAAAATAATACAATAGCATTTTACTTTTAAAGTTAATAAAAGAGGAGAATCTTTACCTGGCTATAATTAAAAATATTTCTGGACCCATGTTTAAACTTTATTCATTATTATAATGATGGGAATATGTCTGTAAAGTTTTTACAACTTTCTAGAATACCCTATAGTTTTAGATTCTTAATTAGTATATCGAAAAATAAGAGGTGAATATAATATATTTAGTACAAATAAAAATTTGTTAGTATTTTAAATGGGTAGTTATTTTTAAGTTAATTTTAATAGTTAGCATTTATAATGGGTCTAGGGTTACGTCAAAATTATGTTAGGATTACATATTAATATTTTATGACAAATACAAACCATTCATTATATATGCTGATATTTTATTATAAATATTGATCATTTATTTATAACACTGACTACAAATATATACAAATACTGACCCAATAAACAGTAGTCAGTTTTAATTTCCTTATCGTTATTCTTAAAGACATTCATTATCGAATGTAAGTGTATTATATAATGTTACATTTAGATTTCTAAACGATATTTAAAATAGTGTTCTTAGTTAGATCGATCTATCGATCGATTGATCGTAGGAAGCCTTGGAAAAAAGATCAAGCGCCGTGTCCTCGCTCAGCTATCAATTGACCGGTTAACAAAGCGTAGGAGATAAGTGAGTCGTGTACGTAAGTAGATAGTACTCACAGTACGCTACTTATTCGACGAGTGGCCATATTGAAACAGATTGCTTCCTGCTCAGTGAACAAATACTCTCTTACCCCCTGCTGCGTGTGATGCTCTGACGATGACTTCTACTCAATTAGCTATTTCTTTTTAATGTTTCCTTTATTTTTGATCCAACCCTGAGACACTATTCTAACGAGTTGAAATACTAAACAGCAAGAAAACAATATACTAACAAAGTATAAATTGTCTAAAAAGTTCCTACCGATTTACAAATATACAAATGTTGTTTGTGAACCTTTTTTTTTTAAATAAAATTGACACTAACTTTTTGATCAATCCAATACATAATCTCAAATTTTTGAAATAATGCTAAAGAACGGTGAGAGAGTGTACATACATGTGTAATCAAAGTGTTTCATTTAAATTAGGATCGATGTTAATTAAGAATTAACAAGATACTTTCACTCGTTTCATCGAGGTCTCGTGATTTTATTCTGGATGATCAGGGATTTGAATTATGGATGAAGTATCTCTACATACAATAGACCCGTATGTATGTACATAATATATACACAGAGAATTAATTTCATTCATCCGATCTTTAAATGGCACGTTTACGTTGCCTTTGACAACTTTCATTCATGTCCATTTCATGTTCATTCTTGAACAAAAGGATTTCACGTTTGTACATGAACGATAGTTCAGAAAGTTTTCAGAAGCAGGGTTGAAGGAATATGTATACGAAGATTCATGAAGAAAGTTCATCAATTTAACACTAGATTTACGAATTGAGCCAATTTGACTCATTGAACATTTGATTATTTTATATATTTATAAAATTTAAATACTATTTTTTGAAAACTTATTGGTTTTTAGTTACGTAATGAAATATACGTAAATATTAGTTCAATTCCTTTACTCAATCCTTTATTCAAACAATGTTATTACGTCATTAAAAAATAATGAACAAAACATCCGTAAATCTAGTGTTAAGATGGTTTTTGAAGTTATTTTAAATCTAAAAGTTTCTATGAATATATGGGCCTGGTTTTGAAAGGTTGGATTATATTACAAAAATAAGGTTCTCAGATTTTCATGCCAAAGTGAATGATTTTTCGTTTTAAGATATCGTTATGATTGTTTAAGATTGGTTGGTCTGTGTAAAGTATACGGTGTTCAAATAGATTCGATTTTTTTCGTTTTTCCTTTTTTCTTTTGATAAATTAGGTTTTTCTTTCAGCTTATAGGTAATTCCCAATAGGATAACATTTTAGGGGAGTTAGATTTGGGGATTTAGGTTTTATGTATAACATATGTTTGTATTTCTTTATTTTCTTTTCCTATTATTGATATTACAATTGTTTAATATTTCAAATATTGATAGTAATAAATTTGATGAAGATATTAAACTTGAATGAGATATTGTTTATTAAAATGTCTTCAATTTAATTTAGAATTAGTAATGTAATAAATCTTTGACCCTTTTAGGGATTTGTATTTAATCGATGGGTGATTTAAAATTTTTGGATGTAAGATGCCATAGTAGCACAAAATATTGAAGAATATTGAATATATGTGTATTTAATATTAAAAAGAGATTTAATGTCTTAGCAATTAACTGTTTTCATGTTTTTGTAAGTCTTGCTCAATTAACTGTTACTTATAGGTAAACAAAAAATATAGGAAGGGTTTATAAACCTATGAACATGATTAACAACCTCAACAATATTTTGTGCTACTAGGGTGATTTTTTTATTTATTAGGATAGTATGCACGAACTATTGGTAAGTTTATTAATTTAATAATAATTTGAAGTATCAGATTTGAAATAGATGATTATTCTTAGTGTATCACCTAGTATATTTGATTATTTTTCACTATACCTTTCAACGCCGCGAGCGTTCGATAAGCCGTTCGGGATCCAGCTACGTGACGTGACGTGACGTTAGGCGTGCACGAGAAACAAATAGGAATGTAAATCGTGGCGCCGTCGCGCACGGATACGGACGAATACGGACGACGGGTGTTTTACGGGTTTTCGAAACGTCCTACGGCACTTTCTGCACCTGAGCTTGCGTCTCGACTAAGAATAGCATTCTGAATAAAACTTGCAAATCGACAAGAAATTCGGCAAGAAATTCCTGATGCATTGGTTTACTTGGAGAAAAGTGAAATATGCTTTCTCTTAAGAAAAATCTCTACTTTCTCCGCTCGAGTCGATCTCGTAATCATTTCCGGGATCTAATCCTAAGCTTATCTTAAGCCAATGATGGATTAACTGCTATTTTCATAGTCAGATATTCTGTGGGGATCCTAAAACTGACAATATTGTTTGTGTGTTGTTTTAATTTTTATATTAAACATTAATTTGGTAATTGGTAATTTTAGGAAAGAAATTATTCCATGTCATCAGCTATTATTTTACAATTAAATATGCAATTTGAAGCAACTTGAAGTAACTTTATTTATATATAAATAATTTAAAACAAATGCAAATACAAGTTAATTCATGATTGCTCAATTAACTGTTACTTATAGGTAAACAAAAAATAGGAAGGGTTTATAAACCTATGAACATGATCAACAACCTCTATAATCTTTAAATGGTCTCCTTAAATTACGTAATACGTAAAAGTTATAAAATAAAATGATATCACACACACGAGTAAATAAGCATGCGTGACTTGGAAAGGAAGGGCATGAGGACAGTTTCTCCTCTAACACTAGCTAGTTTGTTCAGTTTCGCTTTGCTTTTGCTTTTGCTTTGCTTTTTAGTCGTGGCCGCGAAAAACCGTGGGCCGCAGAGCGTTCTGCCCACGTGTTAGATGCCGCCAGGCCCCGTCGACGTCGTTCTACGTACGTTTATATTTACTTGCAAAGCTTTGATACGCACTTTACATATGGCTACTCGTATATATCTAATGTTTCTCACGAGTTAACCTGTAAAAACTAAAGAGACAGGAGTGCCAGCAAGCAATCGCTAATAAGACCGATAATAGAGATTTCCATTTATTTTATGCACTTTCTTTCTTAGACTTTAACAAATTGATTCTAATCAATAGCCTATTTGTTAATTAATTACACTCGATTAACAAGTGATTCTTCTCCAAGTTTTGTATTCACGATCCATAGGATCCATTAAAGGTAAGGAATGTGGAATTCGTTCTTGTAATTTATGTTGTTGAATGTACGAAGGATTTTATTTATTGTCACTTGTTTGATCATTTGAACAGTTTACTTTTAAAGTGGCATTAGTCAGTTTGTTTTTCGATTGAAATATATTTTAAGGGTTTGTATTTTAACGTGACTAAGAATATTCATGACAATTTTTCAAAATATTTACTTGTATTTGTTATCTCGGATATTAATTCGCTAATATAGGAATTTTTATATTTTTGTTTTATTTTTTTGTTATAATATTGTAAAATAATTTATATCACTTTCTAAATAAAGTTATTTTTATGACAAATAAAGGGAATGCATTTATATGAAATCAAAACTGTTCTCTTTCATTTACATTTTACGTGAAAAGTAATTAATTGATACAAAGGAAAGGATTGGTTGATTTTTGAAAAAAGTTAATCGTTTTAATAGAAACAAAAGGCAATTGTGTCTGACAGGCGTATCGATTAATTGATATAATTGAGTAAACAGGAATTCTTTTTGAAATCATTTTCTTCTATTTAAAAGGAAAACATATTCAACTCGAAAATTCAGCAAATAATCAAATTTTGAAGAATTTCATTTTGGTTGTTACCCATTGATTGATTTTAAGAGGATTAAATTGATTTCTAAAAATTCTTTTTTTTTCTACTTTGTGTTGTAATTAGCAGGCTATAAAAAATAAAAAATAAATGTTTCTTTTTAGAACATTTATGATCATTATTTATGAAATTTTTTATAAATAGTTATAATCAAAAGTAATAATAATATTTTATTAATGTTATTTTATTTATATGAAATTTTTGTTGGTGGTATGAAATTACAATGAAACAGTATAATTCAAATAAAAGCTTCAAATTTAAGTTGCTGCTTGGAAATAAATTAGAATCAATCAATGGGATAAGAATATTGAATATGAGGTACCATGAGACACCATTTATTGTTATAAAGAAGTGTTGTAATATTAGGTAATGTTATAACTATTAAAACAAATATCAATATCATCCGTATGAGCTGATCTTTTACGTGGGAACGTTTGTTTCATTGAAGCACCATTAAGTTTGTTTTTACTTGTCACAAGTATTCATACTCACTTTCAAAGAAGCTTTGTATTAATCTTTGAGGTAAGTTATTTGATTAGTTTCTTTTATCGTTTGCATGAAAAACATTAAGAAACTTTTTTCATTGTTAAATTCATTTAATTATTTTTTTTTCTAGTAAAGATATGCTGCTAACATGTAACCTTATATGAAACCCTAAATCATTTCTGATATGAAGTATACGAAAAATACAAAAGAGTATAGTAACAAAAATAGGAATTATTGGGTTGGCAACTAAGTGATTATGGATTTTGTCCACAATATAGATAGATGGCTTTTTAAAATCAGCAATGACTTAGTGATAACCCAATATATGAAAACGCATGTTTATTTTATTTGTAGTACCATTTTAAAGGCCATGTTAATGGATAATATGTTCAATGCATCATATCTAACAATTAGTTAAATAATAGTTGTAATTTTTAATTTTAATTTTAAACAGGGTTCCACATATTACAAATAATTTTTTAAAACAAGTAATTTGTCACTTTGAATCACATTGAATTAAAAAACGTAATGTTTTTTGTATGACAACCGAAAAAGTACTTAAAACATTGAATATTTTCTGATATTTATTGAAACATAAATGGGGTCTCATATTCGGTGCTGTTACCAAGTTTTCTCTCTTTCTCTCTCTGTTTTTGTCTTTTAAAATCCTACGTTCATATCTCAACTTAACGGCACAGTGGCTGGATTAGCAATCGTGAAATATAAATACGTGCGTTCACACGCGTTTTATATATGCGTGTTCGTGATCACTGACATATGAGGAATGAGGGGTGTGCACAAAGTGCCCTTCTCTCTCTCTCTCTCTCTTTTTCTTTCTTCACTGTCCAAGTATAATATATAGAAAGAACCATATTGCGTTATAGGCGCGGGCCAAGCTGGCGCCGTTTGTGACATTCTCTTCTTTTCTTTTTTCCTCCTTGAAGGTAGTAGTGCCCTTCTTTCTTCTAAAACCCGTGGTTGTTATTTCTCAGAATCCGTGTTCACTCATTCTCAGATATTACTATCATTAACACCTCGATTTTTTATCAAATTAATTCTTTGTTAATTTTATTAAGTTGCTCATAAAGTCAGTGAAGATTAAACAGTTAATATTTTATAATAATTATTTATATCTTTGTTTGTATTGGTCTTTAAATACTTGAAATATCTTGAAATTTTCTTTATATTTTAGTTTTTATTAAAATTACAATTTAAATAGCAAATAGGTAAGCGCTTTTTCTGTGTGATGAATATATTTATTGTAAAAAAATACCCTTTTTTCGTAATAAGTATACTCGTAAATCAAACCTAATTTGTTATTTAAGTATAATATTAACCATTTTTATTGCATATTGATATTTTATTATAAATATTTATTAATAATTGAAAATACTAATTCTATTGATCTAATAAATAGCAGTCATTAATCTTTTTTAATTTCATTCCTCATTTAAAAGTCCGATAAAACTGTTTGGCATTTGATGTTTTAAAAAAAAAGAAAAATACGACAAATCTCGGTAATCTCACCCCTTATTTCTGTCTTTTTCTCTCTCACTCTTTTACTTTTGTGTGAAAGATCAAGACAAAGACAGAATAGGGAGATTGATTACACTGCAAGAATGCACAATAAACATTGCGCAAGTGTGATAATATCGATCGTTGAGTGATTAAACCTGTCAAATCTGGTAATGAGGTCATTTTCATTAACAGTTTTTTATTAATCAGCTATTTAACGGTTCATTGGATCAATGACTAAAAATTATATTAAGGAAAATAGATTAAAGTGAAAATTGATTTTTGATGAAAATGATTTTAAGGAATAATTTGTCAATGATTTGATGATGAGCTATTATCGATACATTTTAATCGAATTAATATAAGAGCGTTTACGTGACAATTTTTTCTTAATTAAAATGCACGTTACTATTTAGAATTTTAGTGTTTTTTATTTTATTATATTTTAACTAGTAAAAAATAATTTTATTTATAGAAAAAAAGACTTTTTTTTAGTAAATGAATTCTGCAGTTTGATTGATACAAAACAAGAAATTTTTATTGTATTCTTATTGAATATGATTGTAGTTATAAATTAGACTTCATTAAAAAAAATTATGTTAACAATTGACAGAGTGGTTTAGTAGTCAAAGTTTAAAGATCAAAATTTAGCTATTTATTTACAGCTTATTCTTCTATTTTATTTTGTATTCATATTTGATGACATTAATAAATAAAACTAAAAAGCAAAAGACAAACTTTATCACAAATATCATTATAGCTTATTGTCATTTGAAAGTTACAAAGTTATATCATATGCAAATAGTAATAAAATGATGTGATATTAAAAAAAAATATATATAATACGTTTGATATACTAATGAACTATTATGTACATTTTTTCTGGTTTCGTAAACACGATAGAATAAATAATGATGATTGCACAAGATGATTCCTTTGATTTTTATCTGCAGACATCTTGCAAAAGTATTTAGTTGGAAATTTAAGGTTAGGACTGATAACCGTTATCAAGAATATTACTGATTAATAAGAAGATATTCTATAACAAGACATATATCATTTCGTGGAAAAAATATTTAATTATTTAATAAAATATCAATTATATTGGGTTGTTCAGAAAGTGATTTCGTTTTTTTTGTGAAAATGAAGACAATTTTCACTTCCAGGTTAAACTTAGGCCTTTCAAGTTGGCTTAAACAGTTGAATTTGATAAATTTAACCTCTAACCGATCTTACGTTTTGATATTTGCTGGTTTGCATTAACTAATGACTTTATTGTGTCCAGAAAAAACGAAATTACTTTCCGAAAAACCCAATTGATTTGAAAGTTGGTCCATAGAGGGGTTAAATACTTCTTTCAACTTGTGTTAGTACATTGACATCGAAGGGATAATAAAAGTGGACAGTTGGTATGATAATCTCGACTTCCGGAATATATACGATGTCGTATAATCTCGTCGAAGTCTCTCTCGTAAATCTTTGATCAGTTCGAACGATAGATCGAGAGTCAGGATCCAAACTATCGGCAGTATGTTGCGTTCACTTCTCTTCTGGCAACCTGTACGCGAGCCCGAAGGACACGCTTCGTGATCGACGTGCGTACCCGTGTACACATATATATAAATATATATATGTATATAAAGTTGATATGGATTCCTATACAGTCGAATGTACAGGGTGTTCCCTTTATTTTGACAAAAATTGAATTATTTTCTTAATAATTTCATCGTCAAAATGAATCAAAAGAACTTTTTCTAAACGCGCGCGCGCGCGTGTGTGTGTGTGTGTGGGAAAGATAGGCATAGGTGTTTATTCAGATAAATATATAGGTTCCTAAGTTCAAAACTTTTTAACCTATCTATTTTTATTTTTTCTGTAGAAAATTTATTTTTTATTTTCATCTGTAAAGAACTGGTATATGAAATGCATGTGAAACGTTTTCGTTTTCTTTAGAACGTTTAAGTATTGGGTTTTATTACTTGAATAGCGCATGGTTCTAATGAACCCCTATAATTGTGTATAATTTTAAAATAATTGGTGCCCTATTAATTTGGTTCTATACTTGTAAAAGTGCAACTAACTCAAACGATTATAAAGAAAACACTCATAATCAGTTGATCTTCTATGGTGGCTATACTAATTTGTTCACTTTCTATACAGAACATATATATAATTTTATTTAAGTATTTATTTTTGACGCCTCTTCAAGAGAATATGCATTTATGTATTATTATCATTAAAGTAATTTATCGACTGTTCACAGTTAGACAAATTTTCAAAATTAGAGATATTAAGAATAAAAGAATACAATTTTCCTTTTTTCATAATAAAACAATTTCTATGTCCAATTATTTACAAGTTCAATTCTTCTTGAGACATTTAAATGTTTTAAAATTAAAAAAAATTTTTTTTAAACGAATGGTACACCCCGTAGATACGTGTATATATGCACACCAGTACGAGAGTTTATTTGCAAGAAGATAAATCTACAGGTAACGATTTGTCATGAGACACGCGTTGCACCGTGACGTGTTAAATGTATACCACGAAAAAGTTTGACTTATGTTTCTCGAGAGATCAAATCGTTTTTGAAAATATCTTTTAAATCATTTTAACGTTATTTATTAATATAATTAATATAATTCATTAACCGTAACGTTGTCAGTAACCAGAAATTCAAAAAAAAAAAAAAACATTTTTCAACGTTTCCAACCAAAAAGTTGGATTTACGTTTTTTGAAAGATCAAATTGTTTTCAAAAATATTTTTTCGAATATCATTAATCGTAATAAGTCAATAAACAAATATTCTTGAAATACAATTTTTCAACAGAATTTTATTTTTATGTTATACGACCCAGATTGATTTCAGCAATGAATTTCTTATTTTTTTCTTAAAGTTGGATTTACGTTTTTTGAAAGATCAAATTGTTTTCAAAAATATTTTTTCGAATATCATTAATCGTAATAAGTCAATAAACAAATATTCTTGAAATACAATTTTTCAACAGAATTTTATTTTTATGTTATACGACCCAGATTGATTTCAGCAATGAATTTCTTATTTTTTTCTTATACCTACCATACCTGTCTCTTATTATATTGCTTAGAGGTTATGATGACGTATAAATGTCAGCGAGTAAACGCAATAAACGCTTCGAACGATGATTAATCGCACAGTACACAATGGTCCAATATAATTTCCTATAAATTGATTGCAGCGTGCATTCTTTAAAGTGAGTTTATTTCTTTTTTTTTTCACTACGAATGCTCGAGTGAAATTTATGAAATAGTAAAAGTTCAGAGGGTTTCGTATCAGCCATTTTTATTTGTTTACAATATATTAGTATATATATATTAGGTCTACAGGAAAATTCTGTCCATTTTTAAAACAGAATAAAATAAAATAATAAATTATTCCTAATTTGAACAATTAATTAATTGAATTACTTTTGAACTCTTCAACATGGTAGCAATTTATATATTCCATTTTAAGAAATTGGGCCTTACCCCTAGTGACGAAAAATTGAACTAATGTTTGTTTGAACATTACATTAGCCCCTCTAATATACTTTAATTATACAGGAAAAATGTTTTGATATAATGTATATTTTACGAGTTATTTTGAAATGTAACGTGACTCACCCTGTATATATAATAAATTGGTCTCACGAGATATTTTCAAACGTTTCAAAAATATAAGATTCAAAGGAGCATTAACTAAGTATTACTTATCAAAAGTAATAATTGTACACTATTATTATATCTTATGTAGATGCAAATACTCTTGTGAGATCTATTTTCCTATAATTTATGTAAAATTATACTTCCTTTATAGAATAGTATACTCTTTAGCAATGAAATTGATATTAATTTGATTTGAAAGTTTAATAAACTTCAAATACGTTTCTATTTATAAGAATTTTGTAGCATTGCATTATAAATAAATATAAATTATTTCAATTGTAAATTGAAAGTTGGTACGAATACTTTTACAATTCACTGCATATATGTGCAGTATTGTTACGTGTATTATATACATATATATATTTATATATACAGTGTCGGAGAAAATACAGGAATTATGTGCTTGCTCGTTCTCACGGTGAGAAGATACTGTAAAGAAAGGTTCGGAGAATCGAAAAGGAGAAAGAAAGAGAAAGAGAAAAAGAAAGAGAGAATAAGGTGGTCCAGAGGTTTACCTCTGAGCCTTCAGGAGACAACATCGTAAATACGATACGTCGATGACCACGTATGAAATTCCTAACACCTGTGGTCGACCATCGTGAACGATCTCACGCATGTTATATACTCCACAATTTTTTCTTTTTATCTCTTTCTCTTTCTCTTTCACACATATTCACATTTTTGAACCTTCTTTTCCGTTATAACACTGACACTTCGCATAAAACGTATACGCTTTTCTACGAAACAAACAAAAATCAAATAAGAAACAGAGAGAGATCGCGGTTTTAAGGAATCGTTCGAAACTTTTTCAGACTTTTTTCAGACTCCCAAAAAATATCTTTGAAATTTCAGAGAAACTTGATTATTAATTCCCCTTTAGCTTTACCATGAATATGTACTTTCGTTTTATTCCTTTTTCGTTATTATTCGTTTATAACCGACACATCAAGTTTCTTTATAAGTCAAGAGATTTTGCGTGCAATCTCGATAAATCAAAATTATGTAGAGAAAGAGAAAGAAAGGAAAAAAGACAAAAAAAAAATAAAAATAGGAAGAAACAGGAAAGTGGGGTGAAAAAAAGTAATAATGATACAGGTCGATGATAATAATAATAATCGTACACGCGAGTAAATCTTTTGATACGATAAAGAACATAATATTCATGTAGCATTTGCGATAAGCAATAGTTTCAATTATATCTTTATAAGATGGAAATAAATGATAAATATAATAGATAGACTCAATACTGCAAGAGAAAATGAGCAAGTAAGAGAAAGACATATGATGATATAGCAAGATCTATATTAGCGATTGAGATCACCGTTAGATCCTTAGATTAGACGAGGAAGAGAATAATTATCCGATCGAGATAAAAGTATTCTAGGTAGTTAGGTAGATACGTAGATACATAGATAAATATATCTTTTCTATGAGTTCTTTAAATAAAGTCATAAAATATATATTATAGAAGAGGAGGATCTTTGCATGTAATTTTTATCTTTGATCTCTTGATAAGGTTATATTTTCAAACATGATCAAAGAACGATTTTAGTTTTGGTACCTAAGTATACAGAGTGTTCTACAGATAAATGTTAGGATTTCAGTGGGTAAATCTATACATTAAATAAAGAAAATATTTCATATGAATATATGTATATTTGATATACATGAATTTTTGAGTAGTAGTTGTTAAAATAAAATGTTGGGAGTGTCTGCCATTTATATTAAACATTCAATTATTTGGAATTCTACGTTTCCAGAAGTTTTCATATTTTCAATCCATTTTTGTTTGCACAGCCCTAAATAAAATATATTTTGGTCATTTCAATATTAGTATACAAAACCATTATGTTAATTTTAGAACACTATTGAACACCACTGATACTACTCAAAGATTGACAAGTGTTGACCACTTAGAAATTTTAGAAATTTTAAATCATTTATTACTAGAAAACCAATGTATATATTACTTGTTATAGTGAATAATCATATGTTATTTTTTATGTAGATAAAAATCCTTAAGTATTAACATGGATATATAATAAACACTACAAATAGTAATTAATAAATGGTAATTGTTATGCAACCGTTGCCTTGATTAGTCTTTTTGAATTATTAATGCTGTTATGTCCATTGAATCAATATTTGATGGTGTAGTGTGATGTCACCAACAAAGTTGCTTGAGGTTTTCTGTTATAATAGTTGATAACACAGTCAAATTTCTTTCTTTGAGTTATAACAGCTATACTAACAACTTATAACTACTTGTTAACTTGTTAAAAGTACACTTATTTGGTATTAATGTTAAAGTACAATTGTTTCTTAGTGATGTTAAAATATAATTGGTTGTTGATATGCTACACATATTGCTACCTCGAAGAAAGCTCGAATCCCTGTAAGGATTACAAAGGTGGAGTTTAGAATACATTAATTGATCAATATCTGACAAGTCTCCCGACATTTGGGATTTCAGCAACCGGGTAAAGTAACGATCCTTTCAATATTGCATTTAAAATCTTGGTTCCTTGCATCATGTGTTTAACACTAGAACTACCAACAATTGAGATGTAGCTATCTTTACCAAAACCAGTCAAAAAATGACTAGTTTTTAAAAAAGACGTAAAAGTAGAATATTTTTATATTTCTTGACTTATTATTTTACAAAAGAAACTCCATGTTCTGAGATCTTAAAAATTATATAACAATAATAATAAATACAATAATGAAGAATATTTGGTATTAAAATATTCTTGATACCTAAAATCATGTTAAAGACCAACCAGTCAAAATGACTGGTGTGGTAGTTCTAGTATTAATATACCACCTGAAGTTGTGACATGCATTTATGAAACAACCAGTACAGATGAGTACTCATATATATTTCTATCTACCTATTTAACCGAGTCGATACACTTTGCACGCTTCATGGTCGTTATAAAAAATGCATGTCTACGTTTCGAATGAGCGTGGGCAGTACCGGCTAATAACTTAACGTTCTATTAATAGAAAGTGCGCACGAATGCGCACCTAAGTATAAAGTACACGTATGAGTACACATACAGACACATATATATATATATACTTATTCCTTTTTTTGCCTATCGATCGATCGATCGATAGATCGTTCTTGCTCGCGATCTCGAATCTGTAAAGACACGCGCGAGCCTTCTCTATCTGGTTCAGTTTGAAATTGAGCGTGGGTGAACTGCATTTTTCGAAACGCTCTCTTACGCTTGGAAATAAATATCTACCGTCTGCAATATCTACAAGTGTCTTTCAATGTTCCTTCAGACTACCTGTAGTCCTTTAAATATTTCAATTGTATCAATTGTAATAAGATGAAAATCACAAATAAATACATGAATCGTCCAGTCGCGTCCAGTCGGTTAAATCAATTTCTTCATATTTTCTAACTTTTCTGTATTTTAATTAAATAAATAATATATTTAGTTATTAAAAGAATCCTTGTTTATATATGTAACTGTTGTATTTAAAACAGATGGCTAGTATTTGTAATAAAATTCACCCTTCGCGAATTACAATCACCTGTTTGAAAACTAAATTCACCCCATTGCTAATTAGATTCATTCATTTGCAAATTAAGTTATTCTACTAAATTGCTTTCTTAAACTTTTTTAATATAAATAAAATCAAATATTAATTTATTATATACTTTACGTTTAAAAATAAGACCAAAATGTTTTATAAACATAAACCATTTGAAGTTTGATTCTAAAGTTATATGATATTTAGCTGTTTTGTGTATGTTGTTTACTAGTTTTCTTTTTTAAAGAATAACTTGGTTGCCTAGATTATCTGGTCCATCCCTACTAGATTGTTATTCGTAAGGGAAACTAAAACAAGAAGTTTATGGAACTGAGATAGCTATATTTGAGGTTATGGTAAAGTAAATTGGAGATACTGTTGCAGAAATGAATACAAATTCGTCATGTGTAAACAGAATATTAAAATGGTGTCAAACATCTTTTCGTGTAGTTGAACAACTTTTTGAATAATAATTTTAGAATAAAGTTTCAAATGAGTTATGTTTATAAAACATTTTTGTTTTATTGTTGAGTTTATTCTGTGTTCAGAACGTGTGTTATGAAAAAATCTTACTAGACACCTAGTATATGAACATTTACTTAAAAAAATAATAATCAACAACGTTTAAAAAAATAGATTTTATGATTGAAATATAGGTAATTGTTGATTCACTCTCGTAATCGGTAATCATTCAATTATTGGTTACAATGTTCGAAGGAAACAAAGTTGTATCTTAAGATCTATAGGACGAACATCTTCTCTTTGGCTGAGGGCCAAAGAAAACGAACGAACGCGTTTAAAAGTCGAGCCGCAACGTTCTCGGAGGAGAAAACGGAACGTTGCTCTCTTCGATTCGGTCGTGTTTTGTCTGGTGGCAACCTTTTGCCAACTACCGCTTTAAACTCAAGGGAGACGAGATAAAATTGTTCACGAGTCTTCCAACTCCCACGTGATTCTTCCTTTCCCGTTTTTTTTTCTTTTCTTTTTTCTTGTTGTTTCTTTTATTTACTCTTTTTTAGCGTCGACAGTTTCTCACCTAACGGCGAAATTCTTACGTCTATATAAACATGGTTAGTATTTACCGGGTCAGTATTTTTACATTTTTTTCTTCTAAGTGTTTTAAATAAATTGTACGTATTTATATAAAAAGAAAAAAAGAAACAGGTTATTTTAGGAGTCGAATATTATTTAAGTAATTTTTAAGTATCAATAAGTAATGTTTCAATATTTGTAATAAAATATCAGATAAAGATTAAGTTAAGTTAGGTTATTAGATTAAGGTAAGTTAGACACATGAGATGTTGTCTAACAATTCTGAAACAATCTTAATACAATTTTATAACCTAATATAATACAATTTGATATTGAAATTTAATTATTTATACTAAACTAAATATTTATATTATATATTCCGACTATCAAGTTACCTAATGAAAATTGCTACACCTAATATAACACACACACACACCACATCTTTTTATATTGTACAGTTAAAATACTGTATAAGAAATAACCCAATAGATCTAATAATAAACTAACCCTTCTTAACCGTTTTAAAACGGTTCAGAAATCACGCGATTTTAGTACAGAAACAAAGACATTTGAAAAGCAATATTTTCCACAGTAATTTTCCCTTTCTCATAAATGGAGCAATGGTGCCAATGAATAATCTGTGTCATTTTGCAATAACCTGCATATAGTTTACGACTTTCCTTTTCTTCCGTTTCTATTGAAAAATATTTACGGTCTAACAATAAGTAAAGTCTTTACGTATGCAACGTGCACTAGTGTAGTATTTTACTAGTAAGGTATATACACTTATCTTTCTCTCTTTTATATTTTCTTTCTCTGTTTCTTCTAGTAAAAGATCGAATCTATTCCCGATACGCTTGTGGAAAACGAAATTGCATCGGGTAGCTCTGGCTTACCGCCAATAAAACGTCGATGTCGTGATCGTTTACAAGGCCTATGCTCGTTTATTTGGTACTTCCGTTCTTGGCGATCCCACGTTGAGGATTTGTTGTTTTTCTAACATCGCCAGCTTGTTATCACGAAGAAAATTAAAGAGCCACGTCGTATTCGAATTATCGTAGAAATAAACGTGTCAAAATAAAACGAACAAATATACAGTAGAGCATCGATTATTATTTGAATTAATTAGAAAATAAAGGGCTTATGCCAAGTAAGATTACTGAAACTGATCTCAACAAGTTGTTCAATGATACTTACAGTTAGCCAATAGTATCTTTATTAAAAAAAAAAAAAAAAAAATTTTTGTTAACCCTTTACACTCGGGTGTCAATATTATAAATTTTTTAGGTACCTTTAAGTTCAATTTTTTTCAATTTTATTGCTTTCATACAATAAAAAAACATAATCTACGCAAACTTGACAAACATAGTCGAACTTTTGTTTGTTTTAATGGAGAATTTGAAGTTTCTTGTTTAACGTATACAAAATATCTTTTAAAACTCTGTAGAAGAACTTTACATATTTTATTTTGTTTTCTTTTTTTTTAGACGTAGTTAAAACCTTCGCAATTTGGTCGTCTAAGTTTCAGATACCCTGTATATTTTAATGTATAAAGGAAACAATGAAAGAGAAGTTTTTTTACCTTGCACCAACGACGACTTGCTGTCTAGCAACATCAAAAAGCAGCTGCGAGTATGTTGTCACACCTTCTTCACGAAACATGCTGCTATCCACCAGATCTGTAAAGCAAAAAATTGAAACGACACGTTTGATGATATTTTGTATTATCTTTGAAGAGTATTTAAATTTGAAACATAGAATATCTTGGGAGATATATTTTTTTCTTTTGTTGACCATATGCATACGAATAAGAAAGAAGCAGGTGTGAAAATTTGCTGAGAGGTGTCATAATTACCTAATCGGCAGGTAGCAGATTATTCGATGTAAATTTAGAAATATATGCGTCTATTTTATATACAGCGACTCTAAAGAAACTAAAATATGAATTCATAAAGTTGGCTCACCAAAGTGTACTTTTAGAAGTACATTTCAAGTTTAGTAAAGTTGATTTCCCGTATAAAAAATACGAAAACGTAGAATAACAATTTTTTATGTGAAGTTTTGTTTCCAAGAAAATTGTCTATAAAGTTTTATTAAGTACATGTATAAATGTTTTTTTTTTTACTTGGGTACTTTGCTAACAATTTGCTAACAAGCTTAGATTGCATTACTATATTTAAGTTCCAATAATATACAGATATATTTAAGTTATATATTGCAAACCATGAGAGTATTTTCCATTTGGTTATAAATAAATTATTGCCAAATGGACTGCTGATAACATTTCTCGAGTTTTGATTTCTTTAAATGTAGATATGCATGATATTACTGTCTGAATATATATCTAGTTCTCCATTATTTTTAGCATATACTCCTGAATGAGACCTCATAAATAAAAATCAAGTGGAGTTAAAACCAGTGACATTGTTAAAAAATACGAACAGAGTTTAAGTGTTGTGATCAAGTACGAAGAAACCCATTCAACCGATTCTCGTTACTTCTCAAGTACACATGTACTTGATGGAACTTCACAGTCCATTTCCTTGAAAATGAAGCCTTGTAGATAAAATTCTTATTTTACATTTCCAACTTATTTTTATATGCGAAATTAATTTTTTTTCAGTTTAAACCATAATTTTGAGTATACTCTACATGTATATCTCTAATAAGGTTTCTTATGAATAATCCATTTCCTCGTAAACGAAGCCTTGTAGAAAAAATGATCATCATTCAATTTACTTCTATACGTGAAATTAATTTGTTTTAATTTTTATAGATTACAATTAATTTAATAAATGAATAGAAAAATGTAATTTGAAATTTGCAGAATTCACAATTTAGAAGAAAAAATATGTTTCCTAATTGCCTGTCATTTTCAATGAAGGTGCATTTATTATTTGACATTATCAACTTTTTTATGTACATAAAATTAACTTCATTTTAACTTTTATCATAATTTCTTATAAACTCTGTATATTTTTGATAAATTTCTTTTTTATAATGAAGATTTTGTAAGAAGGTTTTAACCTGACTGACGTTTCATTATTTTTTCTAACAAGTAAGCCCCTCCGTGCTCGTAGAAAATTCATGGAATATCATTTTCTGAGAAAGCTTCGCGAAAACATTTTAAATTCAGTAAAGTGGTCCAAGAACTCGAGGGATCTGGGGAATGGACCGATCGAGGCGTAAAACCGAGTCGAGTTAAGTCGAAGTTGAGTCGGAAGACCGGCTCGTAAAGCGACCCTTCGATACTCGTTGCACGACGACGAGTGCGAAAAGAAGAAAAGGAAAGGTAAAAATAAGAAAAAGTCGAAGGAAGGATCGTGCGACGTCGAGAGCTGTAACGTTGGCATCGTTTTAACGATTACAAAGGGAAGAGTTTATACGGAGAGCTTTTTCCACCTTTTTTGTACTCCTCTCGTTCTCTTTTATGCCATCTATGTCCTACTCTTACGTATATAGGGATACCAGGACAAGTTGATACATGGACAGGTTAATACAACGATATTATTTGGATACTATTAAGGTACACGTGGTTTCATCAGTATTTCATGTTTTTAATTTATTGTCTGACCATTTATGGGAAACCATTTGTTAATACAACATATTTTTGCAACACGGTTTAAGAATTAGGAGTATCATCCTACTGTATTATTTGAACACTGTGTAGATAGATGTCATTGGATACTTTCAGTGTTTGATAGTTTTAGGTTATGGTTTCTATATTTTCAGGCAATTTTATAATACGACATTTTTATAACATAGTCTAACTCTAAAATGATTTGGGAACTGGGGAAATCTCTGTACAGCAGGGGTATTTTTACAATATGGTTCCCCTGTAACACGGTTGGGGAATTGAGGAAATCTCCATACAATTCGGGATGTGATAAGAATTTTTAAGAGTATGCAATGTCATTTGATATTTTTCATTCGAACACGTAAATGTGTTGGATCAAATTTACATATGGCTTATTAGATTTTTAGACTTTTAATTTCATTTGATTAGCTGTGAATCAAATTTTATTTATAAATTTATTAAAGATACTCTCTTTAATAGTTTTTATATTAAATTGTACAATGTTATAATACTTAAAATTTATACTTTCAATATTTTATCAAAAAACACCAACCATTTTAAACAAAATATTAACTCCTTAAGTTGCACGCGGCGTTGTATTACGTTGCGACAAAATTGTTGTTTCTTAAGGGGTTAAACCAATATTTTGGTTTATATTTAATAATATAATTTTGTGTATACACAATATTGTGTATAATATATAAACAACCTATATATATATTTTTTTTCGAAAATAATGAATTCAAACAAAAATACCAATAATAATTAGAAACTGTATAAAAATGTATCAACTTATCCCTTGATCGTCCTTATCTTATTTTACTTGTCCCTATGTTAGGTACATACGCACATCACGTATTGAGAGAGAAACGTACGCGCGTATGCGATTGCCAGCGCCTTCCCGGAACAGTTTTTCCATCCTAAGCGAACTAGTTTAGCTCTCTGCTAAAGGAGCCGGTTGTACCTCTTTCCATCTCTCAATAGTTCTTTCTCTTTTCATCCTTAGTGTCTACTTGTCTACTTGCTAGCTCCTTCTATCGTTATTTCTTCGTCTATCTCAATTCCACAGCACGCTCGTGACTTTTCATGCCGGTAAACTCGTTTCGATATATCCATGTGGGAGAATGGATAATACTGAAACCTTACCGAGGGGTGCTTTCGATAAGAAGAGCCGCATTTCAGTTATGTTCCAGAAGTCACTTCCCCCCTCCCCCTCTGTCTATCTGTGTGTGTGTTGTGTTTTTTTCTTTCTTATTTGACAAACCTACATACGTAACAGATCGATCGTGATGCTGTTTGAGATTCGTGTTTTGAATTAATATTGGCTCCATGACGAAACTTCGTGTTCTCCGGCATGTCAAATAAAGAAAGATAAAGAAAATCTTTCATAAAGTATTCCATACTTATCACGCACGCATGCACGCACACCTGTAGGAGACATAAAACGTCAAATATTTCGATGACATTTTTTATCGGACTGTTAGGAAAGTTCGTAGTAATTTATAAAAGAAAATTAAGAAGCAACACTTTTATATTTTCATATTTTAAATATTTTAATATACGAAAGTATATATATATGTTAAAATGTTCCTTTGACGACAGCAACGTTTTTACAAAATGACCCTCGACACGCTTTCACATAACGCATCGCATCTCGTGGAAAGGACGTGAAAATTTTCAGACCAGCAACGACAACGATGATGACGTCTTTCGAGCTCTCGAAAGAGTGACAGCCAATTAGGCACGCGCCTGTAAAGAGCCTATGCTTACTGCAAGAGAGAGAGAGAGAGAGAGAGAGAGAGAGAGAGAGAGAGAGAGAGAATACTCCAGAACGACTATTTTTTTTTTTTTACTTCTTATATTTCATTTCTTTCGATGTCGTCGAGTTAACGAAAAAAAAAAAAAATAACATTCATGAACTTATCTCGTTACAGATAAAAAAATATACAAGTTTTCAAGACGTGTCTCATGGACACGTTTAAAGTTTCCTTTTATATAAAGTGTATCTCAAAAATATTTAATGAATTGTTTTTAGTAATAAGTCATTTGTTAATTTTGATAAACATTTATAATTGATTTTTCAAATTTAGATAAAAAATTGGGGTAACTTTCATAGATTAACACATTAGGCCCTTTTTACCGGACTTGTCATTCAGGCCATTTAATTTTGCTTTAACAAAATCATTCATTACATGTAATTATTAATTATTGTAAATATAACAATTAAACAAACTTATGTGCTTTGTTCTATACTGCATTTTGTATAATGAATCAATATTTTAATAAGAATATTTTTGTACAGAATTAAATTTGTTATAAATTTATTATATTGTTTTATAAATATATAATATATATAAATATAACTAATAATTTATATATATTATAATATAATAACTAAATATTATATATATATTATATAATATTATAAATTTATTTTCAGTGCATTTTAAATAAATTATATATTATAATTAATAAATAATATATATATTAAATAAATATGTTTAATGTGGTAAGTGTATCACCTATGGTACACGTGGTCTGAAGAGCAAGTTTAACGTATACCACCGGTGGTACACGTGGCACGCAACGTGTTAAATGTTTGCCAGTATATGTACGTTCTATGAAAATAATTCATTTGAATGTGTTTTTTTCACGAAAGGACCTAATTATAATTATCTTTCGGTAATCACGTTCTCGCCCTCGAAATGGCGCACCTTTTCTACGGACTTTACTCGGATGGAAAGTTCAACGTGGGTGGCTCAATTTTCTTCTCTCGATATAATCCTCATCTCTTTTTCTTTCTTTCTTTCTTTCTTTCTTTCTTTCTTTCTTAGGTAGAGGTACCTGCGAAATTGCAGTCTACAAATAAGGACGCGAACGGAGCTCCACTTCGTTCTTGCATAATCTTGCATTTCGTGTGTATGCACACGTATGATTCTCTCTCTCTATCTTTCTCTCTCTTTCTTTCTTTTTTTCTCTTTTCTCTTTTCCTCAGCTTCCTTCTTCGATTCGTTGCAGGACCGAACATCGAAGCACGTGGGTGGTTTCACGGACACTCGATAATTCTCGAAATTAGTCCCGACGAAGTGGTGAACACGAAATTGCATAGAAAGAAAACAAGATAAAAAGAAAAAGAGGCGGAGAAAGAGAGAGAGAGAGAGAGAGAGAGAGAAAGTATATACCCTATATCTATAATATTTATACAGAGTGATTCACAAGTCATGATCAGTAAAGATTACTCTGTTATTAGCAATTTGATCAGAGATATTTTATCAGACAAAACATGTTTTAAAATGATTGTAGTGTATATTTTATTAATTTATGGTTTTTATTATTTTTTATAGTAATCTTCAATGTTTACTGATAAACCTAATTCAGTAAGTACATTTATGATAATTATTTCACATATTATGTTATTATAATGCGAATTGCATGCACAGCTAGTAATGTGACAGTGTTAAATATTCTTTAATTCGATGTCTATGTAAGTGCATTGCAATTGATGAATATCACTTTCATCATAGCTTAAATTAAGGTAAAAATATTTCTTTAATCTTTTCTCGAACCAGATGAAAAAACAAAGCGTAACACATGTTATATTATGATACTTATCGAATTTATCTTGAAAACTTTTAACAGATGGGCGTAGAAATATTGTAGGTTTACTAGCAAAAAAAATCGCTTGCAAGATGACCTTGAAAGATAATGTAAAAATAAAATAAGGAAAAAATTTGATGTAATCGCGTTAAAGCTTTCTTGAAACTATGTAATACCTGATAAAAGCATATTCGATCAAACTACTGATAAGAGAATAATCTCTACTGATTACGATACGTGAATCACCTTATATATGCATATACATATATGTATAAATAGGATGCAGCAATGTTCAGTGCTTTCAAGGCGTGGGTTGTTTGTGTATCATCTAACCATTCAATGGTTTTCGTCGCACGATTATCCGCATTATCGAGCGTATCATTAAATGACCAGATTATTATTTCGTTTCTTTGCGGAAATACTTTACGGTCAATTTATTTCTTCGCGAATTACAGGAATTTTATTTGTTTATTTTTTTAAATTTTATTTATTAGATGAGTAATTTTATAGATTATTTTTTTATTAATATTTTATTAATATTTATTTATAATAAAATGTTTATATATTGAATATGTGGTCATTTTAAAAAATCATATGAATATTTACAAAAATTGTCAGTTCAGTGGTTCGAATTATGTGAGTTACTTCGTTTGGTTTTTATTTACGTGAAATAAAATTGGGTGAATTTTGTGAAATAATTTCTGTAGTACAAAAAAGTAAATGTTAAAAATTTTCATATATATTTACAAATAAAAAATAATAATAAACGTTTCATAAAACAGTAATAAATTCATTTTTTATATTTATTAAATTTTCAAATAAAGACCACCCACAAATAGAACCGATTTCCTTTATCGATAAAAAAAGGATAAGAAAAGAGCAAAAATCTGAAAGAAAAAGAAAAAAATATCCAAAGAAGAAAAACAAACCTACTTGAAAAGCTTTATATAGTCGTCGAAGAAGTAAACGAGGTATCTACGCTACACCTTACCTGATTCGCCGAAGAACGTGAAAGATCGTAAAAGCGTCGATTCCTTATAGGAACCCTTCGTACGATAGTACGACGATCCTTTCATCGTCGTGTCGTTCTCTTCCTCTTTCGTTCCTTTTTCATCCTTTGGAGGTTTCCTCTAGCTGGTGAGGAAAGGAAACTCGATTCCGCAAAGGGACGTATACATTTCTTTCGATCTTCCACATATCAGCAGGCATTCATACACACACACACACACACACACACACACACACACACACACACACACACACACACACACACACACACACACACACACACACATCCCCACACACATCCCCACACACATCCCCACACACATCACAGATATACATTCACATGATACAAACATACCCAGATATATGTATATACACAATACATATGCGAATATATATATATATATATATATATATATATATATATATATATATATATAATATGTACATACAAATACATAGAATTAAACGCACAAATTTACTTGCATACATCGATATAATACATACACAAATTTAAACCACATATTATAGATACACATAGTATATATAGACATAAATGAATTTACACTATCAGATATGTACGCATATACAGAGATATATTCGTATAAATTATAAATAACCACGCAAACGAGTTAAGGGACACGAGTTTCTCCTCTGCAAAATAGCATACAGTACAATTACATATAAATGGATGCGTGTAGGATGAGGGAGCTCCAGTTAGCATAACCTGATCTCGAAGGTCTCTTGTGGGTCTGCTTACTACCCTTCGTTTACTATTTTTCTTTTCTTTGATATATTTTCAATTCGAAAGAGGACTCTCTAGATGATCCTGCTTGCCAGCATTACTCTCTCTCTCTCTCTCTCTCTCTCTCTCTCTCTCTCTCTCTCTCCATTTCTTTTTCTATTTTTCTTCTCTTTCTTCGACTGTGGATCTTAAAGAGTGGACGAGATTGATGGTCATGTAATGGCACTTCCACTACTACTGCTACTACTATTACTATTACTATTACTATTACTATTTCTATTACTATTACTAATACCACTGCTTATTTTTGCGGAAGGATGAAAGCAGAAGGATAAAAGGAAGCTGGAAAAGGGTTGGTCGATCTCTTCGTTCCTCGACCATCATAATGACATTGACTTCCCTTAGGAAAAGAAAAACCTATTGTTTACTGTATTTGTGTACTTTTTCTTGGGTTTCATGTTTCTTTTTTTTGGCCTTTTTTTATATGGATCCAAAATTTCATCTGTCCCAAAAGAAGATTCGTTTAAAGTAAACTTAAATTATACGAGATTAATTCTTGGAAACAACATAATACAGGACCACCGATAACAATAACATTTGATAATTTTGAAAGTTACTTGTATTTTATTATAATAATTCAAGATATTGCAG
This sequence comes from Polistes dominula, assembly GCF_049000335.1. Lineage (NCBI taxonomy): Eukaryota > Metazoa > Arthropoda > Insecta > Hymenoptera > Vespidae > Polistes > Polistes dominula. Next base: position 7,224,544 of record NW_028301152.1, on the reverse strand, counting down.
TAATACAGCGTTTATAGTTCTGTAGAATTTAGATTTTTATTAATTTTTAATCAATTGGTAGTTCAATTGGTAGAAGTGATATTGTGGATTTATGTTAACAAAAAAGATAACATTAATACATACAGTTACAATGTAAAATAGCAGTGAGAACATTTCTGTGTCTCACTGTAAATATGAATAATCTTGTGAGACCAATTTTGTATCATTTAAGTAAAATTATATTTCTCTCGCAATAAAATGTTGTAATTATGTTATAAAATTTATATCAATTTGAAAGTTTAATAATTCTTAAATAGGTTTCCCGTGTATAAGAATTTTGAAGCTTTGCATTATAAATGAATATCAATTATTCAAAATTTATAATAGGAGCAGAATACGACTACTACTCACAGTTATGAATAAATAAGGATTTCTAAGTGAGAGAGAATTGTGATCAGAAAGTTTATAAATAAATTAATACATATATATGAATATCAAAGTTAGAAATGGATTTGTTCATAAATGTAATTATTAATAATAATCTGAACATTTTTTTATCCGAACACTTACGTCTCCGATAATTTTAGATAATCGGGGTTTTACTGTATTTGGAATTTAAAGTAATAAATAATTTTTTAATTTTACATGTTTTTAGAGATTAAAAATAATTTTTGGATTCTATTATTAAAATATTCATATTATAGTACAATTAATAATTTGATTGATACTTTTTGTTTTTAGGCGTGGTTACAACAGAGGTTAGGTTGTATAATTCAATTTTTATTTTTAACAGTCTGCTTACAATACCTTATACACAACGGACAAAGTAATTTTCTCTGTCTCACTTTATCGGTTAGTCTTCCACTTATGGGGATTGGTAATACAGTACGACAACATACAGTACAGAACAAAAGTATTGGCATTGTTGAAATGTTCTTTTAATATTATTGATCAAATTTTAATAATTAGGTTAGTTTATTTCAGTTTTTTGTAAAATATATTTTTCGATTCTAACTTTGAAGTATATTATCAGTCATGAAGATTCCATTGGTTTATACTATAAAATCACATGTATTTTGTACAGATTTCTAGAACATATAATATAATAAAAATATGAATTCGTGTAAATACTTTTGTTCGATACTGTATATTCATGAACCATTCTCCCTATTTCAACCCCTCATTTGAAAAGTTAACACTTTTAGTGATCATTTTTCTTGTTTATATTTTTTCCCCGTTTAACATTTCTATTTTCGTCACGCTCTTGAAAAATTTTACCCCTAATACCAACAAAAATATTTTCTTTTTAAAAAGTAAATAACAAAGATGAATTTTACAGAATAAGAGAGGAGGATGAGTTGACGGAAAAAATGAACACAATAAAAAAAAACATCTGTCCCCATGTAAAGAAAAATGCGTCTTGAATTTATTGTTCAAGGGAAAAGTTCAGAGAAAAAAAAATGTTTGTGTTAAGTTCATCGATCTGATAAAAAAAAGTTAGTCTACGAGTATACCTAGTAGTAGTAGTTTAGTTTAGTCGTGAAAGTCTATCATTCGAAATTCTCTTTAAAGAAGAAGAAGAAGAAGAATAAGAAGGAATAAGGGAAAGGAACGAAAAGAAACACGTACGTGAAATAACGCGGTCTCATTGATCGTCCCAGAGATCGATTCCTCGTACGATTTCTCCATTCGAATTCTCCTGTAAGAATCGACGCACTAATGGGGCTTCTTTACAGCTTGGAAGTAACTTCACAAACTTATACAGGATATTTTCCTTAACACTTTTTTAGCTATTCTTTTCTATTAGGTGTAGAGACATTAATTCGATGATTTAATATTTTATTGGATGTTTTAAAAAGAATATCAAGATTTTATTTGTTTATTATATCTTTTACAATTAAATTAAGTGTACAGTAAAGATGATTTAACGGATAAATGAAAGGGTACAAATTCCTGGTTTTAGTTATGGCCATGTTCGTAAATTTGTTTCGTATATTTTCCACTTGGATGCGCTAGTAGCAAAAATGGCGATACCTTTGTACTAATTTATAAAGATCTGTAATTAGTGTTCACAAAAACTGTTTTATATTAAAAACTTTATTAATAAATTAATTTTAAACTTTATTATTGATAACAACGTATTTTTAATTGAAAAATGTAATCATCTTTCAAGTGTTTTCATACTAAAATTATATAAAATTCTAATTTCCTATGAACGGTCGAAAGAATTAATTTGCTTAATCAATTAACTTTATGAAAAAATAAAGTGAGAAATTAATTATTAAAAAAAAAGGAAAGGTACACATGTTGTTGTATCATTTATTATTCAAATTTTTCTTATTTAGTGTTATTAAATATAATTATATAAAAGAAAATTTATATTGAATATCGAAAGTTGAATATCAATTGAATGCTGTGGTATTCAAGGAGTAACAAAGTTTTTAAATGAAGTTAATCGTTTTAGTCCATAGACAGTTGATGGCATAAAATAAAAAGAAACACCCTATATATATATATATATATATATATATATATATATATATATATATATATAGTACAGGGTATTCAATTTGGATCCTACCAATAGATGTTAGTAAATTATTCGATTAAAAGTAAGAAACAAAAATGTTACGTAAACATAAAATTGTACAAATTATTATTATTCAATGGTCATTAATTATTAAATAATAAATTTATTTTAAATATAAACAAATAAGCACAAGTCAAGTATTGTGATAATAAAATTGTTAATAATTCTAAAACTAAAGTTAATTTTTTATGAAAGTAAATTGCAAAGTGAAAGGTTCATAAATTTTCTATGACATTAATATCTGTTAATATTTGAGGTTAAAAAAATGGCGGGGCAAAGATAGAAACAAGGTGTTTAAAATTGGAAAAAAAAATAATACCGAGAGAGAAAAGAAAAACTACTCTTGATAAAGTTATTACCTAACGTAATGACCACTCGACAGGATGGTAATTAAATAAAAACTCGTTAATATATATCGTGACGTTCGATATAAGTACCGTGAACGTTTTATTGCACTTTTGGGATGCGATTCATCGTCCCTCTTACTTCTCATTTGCGCCATAACGAAAAGATCTTTCGATCGTGAAAAAGCACGTATAACACTCAAAATAAATTCTATCGTATCTTAATAACAAGCTCTTGAAAATATTTTGTTAGATAGCGTACAAGCTGCTCCAATATGTTGACTTTTTGAACTCTTATGTCACTCCTGAGATAACAACGATAATTATTTGCTTGTTGTCGCATATTTTTTACTTAATTGTTGTTATTTATTGCCTTATAAACGTCATATCGTAGACAACTAATAATTTTATCATTTTTTTATTCTACCTTTTTTCAAGAAATGATTAAAAATAAATTTTACGATAAATAAATAAATAAATTAACAATACATAAAATTTTGTTTAAATAATGAACGTTACTGATTAACTCGATTTACAATACAAACATTCATATAATATTTTATATAATATAATTTAAAAAATAAATAAAATTTGATACTTTATAACAAACATTCAACAAAAATTGTATTCAAAATGTCAATGTACTTTGATTATCGACTAAATTATTAACAACTTATAAAATTTGTGAAAAAAGTGATACAGTAATAGCCCACTTAACCTACCCTAAAATTAATTATACGTATCAGGTTGAGAACCACTGAATTCTTCCAAGAATAAGAATAAATGGATGCTGGGGGGAAGAAGGTGGAGGACATGAAAGGACCGAGAGAAAGAAAGAGAGAGAAATGATGGTGGTATAGGGGGGTGGTGTGGAGTGAGGTGAAAAGGAAGGACAAGCAAAGGATCGGGAGGCTATGGGTAAGCAAAAACAAGAAGACCGAGGCGTAGCACCAAGAAACTGGTCCCGAAGAAAGACGAGCTCTGGCTTCTGCTTCAGAACCGCCAAGTAGTTTCTAGTCTGCAGGCTCTCGGCTACCTGAAGGATACTCGTCCTTTCCTTCCTTCTCTTTACAAAAGGAAGATGAAAAGGGAAGATGAAAAAATATATCTGAGTTATGATTTCCATTTTCGATTGATTATCGTTTTTAAATTTAAGTTAAAGCATCAGTGTATTTTGTTCAATGAAGAAAAATGGACAAATTTTAAGTGAAACATTATAATTTCATAGTAAATTTTATTCATGTCATAAATGTGCAAGGAACCTTTGAGAATGAACAAAATTAATATAATAGAATTGAATAATAGGATTATATAATAGAATTTTTAAATATAATACAACTTGTTATTTTATTGAAAAATTCAATTTAAATTTTAAGGTTAGGTTAAAGGTGACTCAAATAAAACTGTTCTTTTGTATATATATATATTTGTATATAATATTTATAATATGAATATTATATATATTAAATATTATAAATAATTTTACATATTATAATATAAATAATATTATATTTTATTTATTATATTTTATATTATATTATATATATATTAATATAATATTATTTATAATAAAATATATATATATATATATATATATATATATATATATATAATATTTTTCATTATTAATTATATATTATATTATATGAATATGAAGTTGCAATTTTTGTTCCAATGTATTCCATATCCACGAAAAACAATATACACACAATAAGCGTTTAAAAAATCTCATAAGAACATAATTGCAAGGGTGGTATTATTAACAACGAATTTTTAATAATCAATCGTGTTCGTTAACCTTTCGTCAAATTTTGTAGATAAATGCAAATAAGAAATAAATCGTAAGTGCACGTAGAACATTAATATGGTTGAAAGCTATTCTCAATTATCATGAAGGGACTTAAAAAAAGAGGGTGAAAACAAATTTTTCAAGGAAGAAAAAACAAGGAAAAGGAGAAAGAGAGTGAAAGTAAAAAAAAAAAAAAGAATTCATAAAAGTACTCGAAGCGAATCGAACCAGTGCATGCATCTGTTATAAAAGAGTTAGCTAATTAAATTTCTGCATGGTACGCATGCATTGTCTCACGTTGAATGCTGCGATATGAAAAAAAACGAGAGAGGGAGAAAGAAAAAGAAAGAAAAATAAAAGAGGGTAGTAAAGGAAGGAACTTGATGCTGAGTATCTGGTAATGTGAGTTATGTCGATCAACGTTCACCCCTTTCCGATATGTACAGTTCATGTAAATATATATACAGGGTGGTTCTTGCAATTAGGATAGATTATTGTTTGTTTTTTTCTTAAATAAATAGAAAAATAATAATAAAAAAAACAATCATTGTAATGGTAACTTAATAATAACTTAACTATATTTATATAACTAATAATAACTTAACTATATAATATAAACTTAATAATATGGTAACTTAACTAATTTACCAGGTTTAATTGAAATTTTTTTCTAAAACAACCTCCATATTTTTATGAATTAATCGATTCTTTTTTTTTATCCCGCTAATAAAAATATTAATAATAATTATATATATAATATTATTATTTTAATAATTTATATTAACATAAAAAAATATTAATCTCATTGAAATGTCAATGCTTTACGAGATATACGTAGTATAAAAAAAGAAATTGACTAGTTGACACAAAAAATTGAAATTCATTAAAAAATAGAGCGCAATTCCACCTGATTATACCATATAATGTTTTTCATTATTATTTTTGTTTTATTTTGATTTAATAAAGAGTAGCAACCTGTTCCAATTTCAAGAATCACCCCATATATCAAAGCTATTGGGAAAACAACCACATTAAAGACAACAGTAGACCCTCTACAACAGGGGTGTTCAACATTTTAGTTTCATCGGGTTACATTTGAATCAAAAGAAGAAAAAACTTAAGATATCAAACAAAAAACAAACACAATGAAATATTTGTTGAATATTAAACTTCTATTTCCATTTTGTTTCTTTTTATATTTCTTTCTTTTTCATTGTCCTCAGGACCCACATTAAAAAAAAAAAAATATACATATATAATCATTGTCAAGCAAAAAAAAGTTAATAAATAATGTATAAAAATTCTTTTGACAAAAGTTTATGATTTCAGATGGAACTGCATTCATTTTTTTAACCCTGCATGCAGTTAGTTGGCTGAATATTGGACAACCCTGTTCTACAGGTATGAAGAGGGTTTATATATCTACATGTATATATTTTTATGCATATGTATATGTATATACGTGAAATAGAGAAAGAAAAGTGGTAGGTACGAGATGAAAAAGCCGGACACGAGGGATAGAGTAGAGGGAACGACGTATTTTCTTTCTCTTTTTCAACGCAAAGAGCTTTCGTACCCTCATTATGTTCCTTCTTTTATCGATGGGGAAAGGTAGGGTGCTTTTGAGTATCCGCTCTCTTTCGACACAATGTAGAAAATGGTTCGAACTCGTGCTACCCAATGTGAATGCTTCCAACGAAATGAGAAAAATATTAAACGAGTAGTATACTCGAAATTCTACTATTCAGGAAATGGATTTTGTTGAATGATGTTAACCTTAAAAGTTTATTTTTAGAATTAGGGGTTTGGTGTGAACTTGTGTGTAATGTGGATTTTAGGTGTTATTGTGTAGGTTTAGGGATTGTTGGTTTTTAGGGTAGTTTTATTTTTTTTTATTGGTTAAAATTCCTAAACGTTGTTTGGGTTTGTTTATTTAAATTCTATTGTTGGTTGTATTTTTTCTGGTAGTTACAAATATTTAATGAAAATAACAATCCTTATATAAATTAATAGTATTTAACATTTTTTAAACGTTTATGTAATTATTTAAAATAAAGTAAATTTGTTTTAAATTAAGGTTATGTTGTTTGTACATAAAACGTTAATGATATTTTATGCTGTATTTTTTTGTAATATATATATATAAACCAAATCTTATTTAAATTACTTTTATACGAATAATTTTAAAACTCATTTTAAATAGGATAAAAAATAGTTTGTATCTGAAAATAAGAAACGATATAACAAACTATTACTGTACTCGCCATTCTTTTTAAGTTAGAGACGTCTGACGCGTTAGCCAAAAATATTCACCTACTACTCGTATAGGAAAATATCACGTTTCAGTCTAGACAGACTGAATAACTGTTCAAATTAGATTTATATAAACTGATATTATTTTTTTTTAATCTAAAACAAGTTTAAAAAAAAAAACACTTATGTTGGAGTATCTAAAAAAAGTGATGCAAATTATGAAAACCGTTAAGACGCGTAATCTTACGGACAGGAACTTCCGGTAGGATGAGAAATTCGACGAAAAGAGAAGCCAAATAAGATCGAAAATTCGTTGGAAGGATACCGTATGAAGGATACCAAAAAAGAGCTTCCTCGAAACCGTTGAAGCTTATCAAACGATTGAATATTTAATCAAACTTGATAAATATTTAATGAGTCTGATGAAAGCAACTGTTATGAAAGTTTACAGTTAATTTTTTGAGAATTATCATCAATTATTTATACGAGTAATTTTGAATCTCAATTAAATCTTTATTATTTATTAATTATTCTAATTTTATATCTATAATGTGTTTTAATGTATGTATTGTAAATAAATTTTATATATATATTTAATAGTTAGGGAAATAATATATATTTATATAAATTATTTTAATAATATTTAATTTATATTTTATATATATTTTATATTTTATTATTATTATTATAGAATATAATAATTAAATATTAAAAATTACATAATATTATAAAAATAAAAATATATTATAATTAATAATATATTGTATATTATAATTAAAATAAATTATATTATATTATTAAAATATATTTTAAAAAGAAAAAAAATACATTTATAAAAAACATTTGAAGCTTATAAGATAAAATATAAAAAATATTAATTTTTAATTTTTAATTGTAAATATCAACAAATTTTTGCATAAATGTTTAGATTTAGTATCAATTGTTTCAAATATACTACATTTTTTTTTATACTTGTTCGAATATTTCTCATTCTTGCATCAACAAAAAAACACATAGCAATATACTCTCCGTTAGCAAATATATTTGTTATTTATTTATGTAAATTTAAAAAAAAAGACATATAATTCAATTGTATTTACCGTCAGGTATAGATTTTTTATGTTGGAAACGGAAAAAAATTAATTACACTACGCGTATTTAAAAAGGCCATAATTTTCAGGAAACAACGAGTCATAAAATGCGATGTGCTCGACGTTCACGTTTCAACTTATAATTAACACGACATGCATAATTATTTATCCATAAAAAATTGTTGATAAAGAACATACGAGGTCCACTAAACATATTTCTGTGTTAAAAGTTCTCCCCCCCCCCCGCAAAAAAAAACTTTGCTCACGTTTTTGAGGTTTGGGATCACACTGTGCGTCATTGTCATTTACAAAATTGCATGCTGGTTATTTTGGCATCAAAAGTGCGTCGTCTACAAGCCCAACGATTTTTGTACGTAGATCGAAAGTGGAATGAAGAAAAAGAGAAAGAGAACAAGATAAAGAGAAAGAGACAAAGACAGAGAGACAGAATAAGAATAAGAATGAGAAAGAGAGAGAGAGAGAGAGAATGAGGTGTGGAAGAGAAAAGAGAAGTAAACGTATGTACCACCCGTCGAGCGAAGACGGAATAAAAGGCTTTCGTAGTTGGAACGATGGGGAAAGAAGAGAGGAGTAGAAATTTATAATCGTACGCGCGTGTCGGCGCGTGCCGCAAGATTCACCCACGCGCGCAAACTAAAGATCTTCTTCATCTTATTTCTACATGAAGAAAATGGGTGTGTTCTAAGAGTTGAATAAAATACTATAACATTTTATAAATATTAAATGACACGCACTAAAATATTATTTTTTTGTATTTTTAATTTTTAATATTAGAATTGTTACTGTATGACCTTTTTCGTGTAAATAACAAATATTTGAGTCAATGAAAAATATTCGGATATATGTATAAAAAATATTTTGAAGTAAATGAAAAATACTAGCGTCGATGAAAAAGATAGTTTAATTAAATTCCTCTAAATATTTTTTCCTTTTTTTTTTTAATTTGAATATTGTCAGAGTTTGCTGTAATTTTTATTAGAATGGTTTATTGTAATATTAAATATTTTGATATATTTCACTCGAGTATTTTATTTGTAATTGCTACAAATTTACAATATTTCAAATATTTTATGATTAGAACTGTTGTTTAATATCTGAATACTTATGTTCGTAAATTAAATGAATAAATATTCAATTTTTGTAAATAAAATATATTTGAAAATGCTTCACTCAAATACTCGATTTATACTACCAAAGTATATAAATATTTTGATACCTTGATACCAAACTATATACATATAGATTATTATATTATTATTTTATTTATTATAATTATTTTTTTAAATCAATATTTTTTGTTTTATTAATATTATAATTATTTAAATAATTATAATATTTTTTTATAATTAAAATGTTAGTATATAGTTATATAATTATAATTATATACTAAAAATATAATTAGTTATATATTATAACTATAAATAGTTATAATTAAAAAAAAATTATTATTATAATTTATTAAATCAATATAATAATTATTATAATAAATTGTTATACGTATAGAAATACGTAGGATAAAAATAGATATAGATTAATTTTAAACAAAATTATTAAGTTGCATCTAAATATAAAGTGCAATTGTACTTAATAGATGCATCGGTGCATCCACATAAAAAAATAAGAAAATAGAAAAGTTAAAATATATTATGTCATACAATATTATATTTTTCCTTTATCATTTATTTCTAGTTTAATTCAATAATAAACAGTAACTTGTTCCAACTTTAAAAATAAGCCTATATAGTAACAAATATTTTAAAAACATTAAGTAACATATTTAATAATAATCTATAAGTTTAGTTAGATTAGTTAGATCATAAATCAAAAATTGATATATAATCTGAAATATTTCATTTCCAAAAATTCTGTCTTTTTAAAATTTTATAAATACGATCATAAATAACTTATTGTTTTAACAGAAAAAGGGAAAGAAACAAAATGAAAAAGAAGATATGAGAAGAAAGAGAAAGAAAGAGAGAGAGAGAGAGAGGGTTCATGAGGGAGTAGAAAGAGAGTAGGTATACTTTCCACGATCACGTCATTTTTTCCCGGAACAACGACCTCCCGTTGAGTTCTCAAAGATTTGCGCGCAAAGTTTCAACTGTACGTCTCTCACACAAGAAATAAATAAATAAAGAATAAAAATAAAAGTAAGGAAGAATTCACGGTGTTCGATACAAAACCACGTGAGAGAGATGAACGAGAATAAATATATGATTTATGACACTTGACCGAAATTTACGACCATGTGTCCATCGGTTGAGTTGTCGTTCTGTACTGTCATACGTACAAGCAATTTTTACTTCGTCGATAGATAAATAATTAATATCTTACAATGTAGCGGTTCACAGTTCACGCATATCGATTTCTAAGATATATAAGTGTATATAGTTGACAAAGAAACCTATATGTTCTAAGATAACTTAATTCAAGTGTTGAAAACATTTACAGTATCAGTTTCATGTAGAATAGTTTGGGGAATCTGAAAAGTTTGTGTCATAGATGTAATGGTTTTTGTTTAAATCGGTTTTGATTTTTTAAAGTTGATATTGTATTGGTTTCATATAAATTCTATACATTTGTGATTTTGTATTGGTTCAATACTGAATTGAACTATAATAAAAACTGATATTATACCGATTTCATTTTAGTTCAATAACTGTTATCTTTTGATTCTATACAGATTTTGTATAGAAACATAGAAACATTGATTCATATTGGATATATTAATATTATTTTTCATTTCTATATAGATTATATATCTAATCGGAATGATTAGTTATAAGATAAATATTATAATATATCGGTATTATATTTGTTTGACTATTTAATAAAAATAATATTATAATTTAATACAGAATATTATTATTCTACTATATCTTTATATATGTAGTTCTTCTGTGTGCGTTTTTGTCATTGAACTCCTCCTAAACGGCTAGACCGATTTTAATGAAATTTTGTGTGTGTCTTCAGGTGGATTCGATAATGGTTTAGACGTACAATTCGGTCCAATTTAAATTGTTTATTTAATTAATTTTTTATTTATAAGTTGTTATGCGAAAAGTTTATAGGTTGAAGTTAGTCGATATTCAAGTAATAGAAAATATTCGAGTCGATAATCGAAGTTATTCGATTTCATCAAAACGGTCCAGATTGTTACAGCTTATTCAAAAAAGTTTGAAATTTTCGAATTAAAGACGTGTGTATCGGACTGATTGTGAGCCACAGCAACGCGTGGCGGAGCACCCCTAGTTATAATATAATCTTCTAAATATAATCCAGTTAAGTACTAGATTATATTTTCCAATAATATAATTATTATTGTATTATATATATTTATTATTTTATTATATATATTTATTTATTATATATTTATATTTTATTATTATATTATTTCTTATCTAAATTTGGTTATATAATATTACGTTCATGTTTATATACAAATGTTTCAACGTCTATTTAAATTTCTTGCACTAGGTATACTTTCATGAATATATTTAAACTACTTACAACACAATATTCCTGTAACTCTGACTAAAAATTAGAATCTAGTCATTTACATATAACATTATTAAAAAATCACTGACTAAACTTCATTTGTAAAACTTTATTGTGACAAAGTTTAATAATTTGTATAATTCAATAAAATATTTGATTGCTTTTTCATAATAACTTGTACCCACAGCAAATGCTATAAATTTCTTTCTTATCTTATTTCATCGATGAAGTAAATGTGATTTGTGTTTAGTATTATTTGCCTTTTTTTTTTAATTTTCTACTTCTTTCATGTCTAGAACTTGTCGATACAATACAACTACCCATATACTGCAATAAATGTCCACTTGAGAGTTTCTTGCAATATATTGTAGTTACTCTCAAGAGTGCTTTCAAATTTCGTATCTATTTGAAAACAACTTCTAGAATTTTCATTCTCTAGATAGCTGCATTCTCGTGAATGGTTTGTAATCTAGATGGTAATTCTCGTTTGCAATTGTTTCAATCTCAAGTATCAGAATAAAAAAAACTGATATGTATTTTTAGAAATTGTCTGAAGAAACATTCTAGAGACCAGTTTGCAATAATTTTAATCTCAAATCTTGAACCAGAAAGCTGATATGTATTTTTAAAAAAGGTCTACGATAAAAATATTTCCCCCAACATTTTTTATCTTATAGAACTCAAATGGTTAAATTTAGAAATTCGTTCCATAAAGAAATTAAAGCCATTTCTGAAGTTCTTCAGGTTTTCCATCCAGATCTGTTACCGATATTTGTATTTTATAATTTCAAATTTATCCTTTCTAAAGATGTATATATGATTTAAAAATCTTTAATTGTATTGACAGTTTTCTGCAATTAAATATGTGAGTTCTGTATTTAGTTTTACATTTTCTGAACACACTATATTGATGTTTGTATGAGTCAATTGATTATTTTACATATGATTATACGAGTTTCACTTTTATCGTACGTCAATGCCATGCACATATTTTGATAACAATTATAAAAATGATAATTACAAAAAAATGATTTAATAATGAGTAAAAATTAAAATAACATAAAAAAATAAAGATAAATTAAATATTTGATTAATCATATTTTGTATATTAACAAAAATTAATTTTCCATTGTCAAAATAAAATAAATGGAATTTTTTATTTGAAATTTCATAGTAGATATTTTAACAAATCCTTCATTTCTAATATTAGAAATATTTATCAGCATAGTTAAAAGGATATACAAACTTTCTATCAGATAATAAATTCAATTGCGTTTGAGTAAAAGTTTAATTGAAAATCCTCCCAACCGCCATTTAAAAAAAAAAAAGAAAAAAAATACATGTTCCATGTTTGAAAAGTTTTATTTAAAAATCAGTTGTGTTCCATATTAGAGACAGTTACCATATACATACATACCTAAACGCAATGAGATGATAGTTTGACGTTGTATAAGTCAAGATGCGTTTGCAGGACCTTTTATCCTGGTTGGTTAATATTCTTGGAAGATCGTCAAAGAAAGAGGGAAATAAGTAAAAAGAAGATTATCGAATAAAATTATACTTGTGTTGCTACTCGCGTAGAAATTTCCAATGCGGCCATATAAATTTACGTGGAGAAATGATTGCTGCCATTCGCCGGAACGAAACTTTAACGAAAAAAGTTGAATGAAATTAAACAGAATGAGAGACAAACAGAGATAGAGATAGAGACAGAGACAGAGACAGAGAGAGAGAGAGAGAGAAAGAGAGAGTATAAAAGAACGAAAAGATAATAAAAAGTAAAATGAATAGGTATGCTTCTTTCGCGAAAGCAAAGACGAGCAAAAACGAAGCAACCAACTTGAACGTTCGTACGTTTCATCGGAGATAACTCGTTCTTGATTCCCTAGGGTGATACTTTTCCGAGATATCGTAAGGATTGATCGCGTAATCCAGCTTTCCAATCGTTCGCCTAGAGCCCAGATAGATTTTCTAACACATATACACCGAGGATAGTTAGAACACCAAATTGGAAGAGGTGACGATGAAAATATCTTTCCCAGTCTTCAAATGATAAATAAAATAATATATTATTTTAATCAATTTATTTCATTAAATTAGGAAATAATTTTTGTGTCAAATGTTACTCGACAATATTTGATAATGTGTTTAATTAATTTGTTATTGTTTATCATTTAAATTAATTTTGAAAATTTGATCATGGTTTGTAACTTTGAAATCACGTTTCAAAGTATTTGGATAAAGTTATTCAAATAATGTGTTAGAAGTTGTTTTTTATAGTAATAATTATATGTAATATTGAATTTTATTATATATTTATATATTTATATATATTATATATATTATATATATTATATAATATATTTGTAGATATATTTATATATATTATATATATTATATAATATATTTGTAGATATATTTATATATATTATATATATTATATATATTATATAATATATTTGTAGATATATTTATATATATTATATATATTATATAATATATTTATAGATATACTTATATATATATATTATATATTAATTTTTATTAGAATTGGTAATATGGAGAATAAAGGTTTACTTTTTTTATTTTACACACAATACATTTTTTCAGTTACTTTTAAGAATAGAAAAAATATTCCTATAGGTTTATTTTATTGTAGGGTTATATTCATTCCTTACTATTCAAATAATCTCATTAAACTGTATAACTGAATAACTTGAACCATTTAATTTTTTTTAATTTTGCATAGTTTCAGAAATTCCTTAATTTCCTAGAAATTAAAAAAAATATGTAGTTCGCTTAAATATCTGCGTCCTTGTACGATTTAATTACCGGTAAATTAAAGTAGATATCTTTATTAGTTTCTAAAAAAACAACTGGTAACATTTCACTCGAATAAAATCTGTAGTTTTTAAATTTTATTTATTATATTATTAGAAAATTATATTTTAGCTCATATGAACAAACTTCTAACAAATTTATTAATGTCTAAATTATACTTATTGTGATTGTAATAAAATATATAGCAAGTGTTCAAAATATTGTATTACATTTTTATTTCCAAAACATAAAACTCTGTAGATAAATTGTTTAAAAAAATTTATACGAATTAAAGGAAAAATTATTATAAAATTTAATGTGTTTTATTTAATTGAAAATTTCGAGGTTATCTCAAGGTTACCTATTTTTCCAATAGCAGTCTACATTTTTTTTTGGTAAATGGCGTAAATGGAAGGTAGTTGTGAACGTATAAGATAAATACGATGACCATACCCTTTTTATTTAACTATACTGTCCTTCGTTAGATTTATTTGACTTGATTTACAATTGCATTTTAAGGTCAACTGTTTCTTTACAATAGAAATTTATTTCTTTTATTTAGAAACATGGTTTACATTTTAAAAGATATTAAAAGATTGAAGAATTTATTATATAATTTAATAGTCAAGTAACCTTAGTGTGTTACTGACAGTTTTCGTATAACAAATGTTACTTGAAAGACATTTGTTTTCAATTTATTAAGTAAAAAGTTTATTGAGTCTATTCTAACAAATAAAATCATTTAAACGTTTTAAAACGAGCCTAGGATTGTTCAATTTTATACAGTCCTTTTCCCAATACAATTGATGAACTGATAAAATGAATGGAAAAACGTTTAATAACGTTTCTGTAAAATTACAAATGTTAATATATGAAAACAATTATGTTGGATAAAAGAAAAAATTCCTATAAGATTCCTTATATAAATTAGGTATTCAATTAATTAAATTGTTAAACAAATTTAAAGTTTTCCCAATGAGTCATAGATGAACATGAGGAATGATAGAACATGAATTCAATATAGATAATGAATATCATAGAAAATGAATATCAATGATAGAACATGAGGTTAGGTTACATTTCGATTAAAATTACTTTTAATTTACTATTTTAAATATTATACTAATATTACTAATTAATTTACTATTTAATATTATATTAATATTACTAATTAATTTACTATTTTAAATATTATAAATATATACTATCAATAAAACTACTCTACCTAACAAAAATTTCAATTGCATATAAATGTATGCAATAAATTCTGACAAAATTAATTTTGAATTTTAGAGGTTATAGTTTCAATGATGAATAATATTCAACGTAAAAAGTCAAATAAGTGACTTTTGCTTGAATTATATTTTCATTTCGTCAGAATTTGTCAGTTCTATAAGTGGATTAAAGAATTGAATTTAAAACAATAAGAACAAAAAAAATTATTCATATATATATATATATATGCATAAAGAAAGAAATATTTGACAATTATGAGAGGTTCCAAGTACCGTGGTGTAAAAAATTCAGCATCCAATTTAAATCAGCCGCTTTTAAATATATTATGCAACTGTAGAACTTTTCGCAATCGTTCGTGTGCCGACACGCAAAACGGCTCTCAACTTTATACGAGGCGACAGTTACGGCGCTTTTAAATTAGCAAACGATTCAGCATTAACTTTTTTAGTGCATAAAATGTGCTGATATTTCTAACTCGTTAAAATAGGTGTTCTGGTTTTTCGGGTCAAAAAACCGTTTTTATTTACAGATTTTATTATACTACAATCTTTTGAAAAAATATACACATGCGGGAATTTTCATAAAAATTTATATAATTGTTAGAATAGTGATGATTTATAATTGTGCATCTTATCATCGTGAAACCTATATTGTAAACTTAAAATTTAAATTTAACTTTTTTTAAAAATCATTTTCCTTTAGCGTAGTCGACATGATATCTCGAATAATAGTTTAATTTAGAAATAAATTATTTTTGTAGTATATATATTATAAACAATATTTGGAATTTTATGAAATTTATATTTTTATTTTACCAGTGAAATAGAACAAAATTATGAATATTTATTATTGTTTTTTTACTATTATTTTCCATGTTTTTTGATGGTTTTTTTTTAAATAATTAAACTGTTTATTCGTATATTAATTATTTAATAATAATTGAACTTTTAATTTCAAATTAATATAAGTACGTTTAAAAATTTTAATTTTACAAATTTCATTTTTCTAGAAAATATATAAATTAAATTTATTTTAAATTGTTTAAAATTGTATAATAAATGTTACAGAGTTATTTAACATTTTATATTAAAAAAGAGAAGATCTGAAAATTATTTAAATGGTCTCGATGTTTACGTATTTGACTCTTTAAATTCAAATTATAAAAGTGAATAGCATAAATATATTTATTTATGATAATACTTAGAACTGTCCAAATATTTTTAAATATTTTATCTGATGATTTACTTGAAGTAATCAAAAAGCTCTTAAGTAATTAGATACTCATCAATTTTCAAAAACCTATCGAAACTCTGGAAACTTTCAAACTATTAGTTGACGATGAAGACATTCAAAAGTTCTAAAGTTTGAAATCAGGTTTGAAGTGATTTCAAGTTTCTTGTCACAAGTATATAATCGAAACAAGGAATATGACAAAATACTCGAGAATTTACATGCTTTGAATCAGATTCAAAGTCATTCGAATTTGTCAATAAAATGAATGGAATAGATTGAAAGCAATTCAAAGTATTGAAGAAATTCATTTCCATGTCTACATATAAATAGTAATATAAAAAAACAAAAGAAATTTTATTATTTAACATTGTATACACTTTGTGTAATTAAAAAGTCATATACCTATTTATTAGGTTAAAATACATACAATATATATCTACAATAATAACATTAAAATTAATGTAGATTTCAAAATTATTACCTACAATAAATTTAGTAACACATACATACAACAAACATTTATTACATAACAATTATAATTTAAATTTTGCAAAAATATAAGAACAAAAATTTTGAAACTTTTTCAAACTCTAACGCACTTGATAAAACGAAGCTATGCACTTCACTTTGATGAAAATAATTCGTCGAATGCATTTTGACGAAGTGAACGGATTCGAGTAAAATGATTTTTAAAATTGTGTTAGAGGAAATAGAAGAGAAAAAAAGTGAGATGTTATCTTTCTAGGATAATGTTATTTTAAAATCTAGTATAAAAAGAAATTATTTTTACCTATTATTTTACCTATAGGGAAGAAGTTTCTTTGCATTTTTCCGATAACATCACATAACTATGGCAATATTAATTTAATCATACAAAATGATAAAAAATGATAAATACGTCATGAAGTATTAATATTATATATCGATGACATAGGGTCAATACTTTTGTACACAGGCTACAAAAAAAAGTAGAATTGCTTTAAAGAATAAAAAATAGTTACACCTGGTAGATGCACATAAAAAAAATTAAAAAAATAAGTTAGAACCCATTATGAAATATTATTCCTTCTATCATATTTGTTTTCCTATTTTCTTTATTTTTATTTAAACCTTCGAGTTCCGAGCACGTTTAATGATTGCAATTACCGGAGATGGAATGATTTTTCTACTAATGTGAACTATTTTGATAAAATAAAAGACAAAAAGAAACAAATCTCAACCCAAGGAATAGGACAAAATTGATAAGCGGACATATGCATGTTTAGTCCATGCAAATTACTTTCGTTGAACGCATATATGCGTCAATAGTATTCAAAAGAGTTAATAAAGATCATTGGTCTGTCCCAGTTACAAGTACCACCCTGTACATCAAAGAATTTTACCAAAGACACATTTTTTCACTTGAGAAAAAGAGATGCGCGTCGTTCGAAATGATATTCAAGGAAGAAATCATTTTTATTTTTGCAAAAGCGGTTAAAAGAGAAACAGAAAGAGAAAGAGGAGGAGGAGTTTCGCGGTCTAGCCACAGGAAGTACTTTACATGCAAATGAAAATTACGGGATGCTGGCTATCTCTTGGTCGATTGGTCGCCGCCTTCGGCGTGCAACGCGTTGCAGTCCGCACCTCTGCGTGGCAGTGCTATTACGATAAGAGAGAAAGAGAGAAAGAGATTGATCGTTAGACTCGAGGACGATCGAGAAACGACTATTAAGTTCATTAGACTATCACGAGCAGAAGATACAAAACTTGTTTTTGCTATATACTCCTAGAGTAAGTACTTCAATGTTCAATGGGTGTGGCATTTATTGCGTGTTTCAAACATTTACAACAAAAAATAAACACCATTGTTAGAAACTTAAGAATATTGATCGTTAGAAGGATGTAGGTAAAGGTTAATTTGCTAACACGATTCCGTTCTGGGTGTACCAATTTCGGCTAATACCAGAATCTCATTTCCTTTCAACGTAATAGTTTCGTCGGTAATAGATTTAGTACAGGATACCAATTGTTGAAAGCACAGTAAAGTTATTTGTTTGTTATATAATTCATTGCATTACTTTAAAATCTATTTCACGAATAAATAAATTAACAATTTCAAAAAATGTATGATTTTAATTAAAAATATTTTATTGTGCATTTATTGGTATTAGTTTTGTAATGGAACCTTGCTCAAATATGAATCACCACTGAATTGATAATAATAATTATTTTTTAATATAATGAAATAGAATACTTTAATAAAATATTTAAAGGTCAAGTATATATTCATACGATAAGATATCGGTGTACAATTATCAACAAATGTATATTTTTTATCTATGCCATGACGTAGATTCATTTCACTCTGACAATAGATCTTTTCTATAATGATTTCATTTTTATTTTTAGTTTTATTGCATAATTTCATATATAATAGTATTTACTTATATAAATGTATTTCTTAACTAAAACTATTCAATAAATCTATAGTGTCCAACTACTTGTTACAAAAGATGACTCATTATTCTTATGGTCTATCACGTATTAATAGTAATCATATAAATAAACAAAATATAATCTTACCTTCATAAGAAATATGCCGAAAGTCATCAATGGCGCGTGTAACCATTATAAAACTCTGCAGTATCATAATGCAGTAAACGTACCACCTTAGCTCCATCCTGACAGCTTTTGATCTTGGTTTCTATAAAAAATAAACAGAGTCCAATTAAACAAAAATTAAAAATCCAATCAAACATATATTCGATAGGAAAGATGCAACGATAACAAATTCATATGCATCAGGAAGAGAACTCGTAACCATTTACTACAATTCTAATTGGAACATCAGTTCAGAAGTATAGTGATTCATACGTGCTTTGGTTAGAAGCCGGCGTGAAAGCTCGACTAATGAAACGTAGATCGTGGATCATGAATCCAGTGAAGGAAGGAACGATTAAAAAGGGGTATAGGGGGAAAAGAAGGTAAGGGGTTGAGAGGTAGGGTGTTGGAAGAGGAACGAGAAGGCGGAGCAAGAACGACAAGGCATCTTCTGCACTTCCTTGACATTTACACGTATCGTCGTCTTGCATTCCCGTCGGCACTCTTCGGTATTCCTCGGTATTGGTCGGTACTACGTACGGCCTTGAATAATATCTTCGTGCAAAAGAGCAGAACCGTCGTCCTAGGGTTGCATTTCCACATAACGATTAAATAGGGGATAAGGGGGAATAGAAATGTATTATGAATAATTCAAATCTTACGCCATCTTAGATTCGATTGAAACGATACGAATTTGAAATCTAAGAAAATCTATCTTTCCCTTTTAGACCAATCAACGACAATCATCGTTCAAAATAAGACAACAAAAAATTAACGAGTACATAAGATTGATAGGATCTGTCAAACACGCCCGCGGGCCGCGCGTGAAATGACTTTGCAATAATGAATATATCCGGCTCAAAGTCAAATTGTAAGTGACTTCCGGAATTCATATATTATACATTGTTTTGATTAAAATTCAAATTAGAGTTAGAATTAATTTAATATCAAAGGAATTAATGACAATACTTAATATAACATTATAGTTTTTTCTTTAATTATTGGGTTGACAAGAAAGTAATTTCGGTTTTCTAGTGTGAAATAAAACTCTATTGTTTTTATACAAAAAATGAACTTTAAATTAAATAACTAAAAAATTCTAACATTAACAAAAGAATAACGAAACAAACATAACACTATCTATAGTTGCAATATTTTAGTATTTGTTCATATTTGTTGTCTTCAAATATGGTTCAAGGAAGCGTAAAAGTTGGACATTCCTAGACTTTTAAACCGAGACGTCAAGATGAAACTTAGCATCTAACCTTGCTTGTTAGCCTCTTGACTCGTAGGATTAACGTAGGTGAGAACTAAATTTCTTCTCGGACTTTCAGTTGGTTGGCTAACGGTAACGACGAGACTTAAGTTTTGGTAAAGAAGAGAGTATGATTTTCTTTAGGACACCCTATAGATATCATCGGACGGAAGGACAATCTCGCGTTCACACACAACATGCACACACGCGTATATAGATATACACACATACGTATGATAGGTGGATGGATGAATATAATAACGTGCGCTATGGATGCAAGAGAAGCTCTAGGAGACTACGAGGAAGACGACGAGGACGAACGTGGATCCACAAGAGGGACGGGTATCGAGGAATAGGAGGACAGGAGGATAGAGGAACCGCAGAGGCTACAAGGTCAACGACCTCGCCTACGTTCGCGACTAACTACTTCTTCTTCGAGCCCTCTTAAAACATATATTGAGGACCCGACTATCACGAGTTTATCCAGTCTTTCCTGGTTTATCCCTTTCTTTTTACAAAATCAGTTCACTAGGTCAGTATTTAGCAAATATTTTTGTTATTTTTAAAACAATTTTGTTATTTTTATTTTTCTTAATTTTTTTATTATTTTTTTTCAATGTAATAATAAGTATAATAAAGAATCAAAATAGGTTGTATTAGTACAGGTTGTATTAATATAGGTTGTATTAATATAGGTTGTATTAGTATAGGTTGAATTAGTATTATAGTGATCAATAAAAATAAATAAGTTGGTATCTTAAATAATAGAATATCGATATGTAGCGTTCAGGTAACCAAAATACAACCTTGATTTTCTTGCTGAGTAGAAGTACTGAACGTTTATTCAATATAGATGAAAATTTGTTATGTTGAACAAAATATTCATCTAAGTGTTATTTATTTTACAAAATAATTAGCAATGTTTTTTTAAAGGCCTAAGTTTTAGACACTCAATAAATATCTGTTCCTTTCAGTCTTTGTTTTAGTAACAAACCTAAAAAAAAATTAAAAATTCTTCAGAGTTTGTTTCTTGTTTGTTAATTTTTCATATATTTTTTCTTTTCTGTTATTTATCTTCCCTGTTCTAACTCCACCTTTATCGTGTCGTTCATCTTGTAAGATAGCAGAAGAAATCTGCGCAAAGAACGATATTGAGGTTGCGAATCGAGCATATCGAATAAAAGTGAGACACTGTTTTTGAAAAAAAAAAAGAAAAGAAAAAGAATATGTCCAACTACATACAAGAAGTTACCGCAGTGGTTTCACTTCTCTTTTATCCATTGTCTTTCGGCGTCTGTCACTGTGACAGCTCGCTTTCTCGTCTATGAATAGATAGTAGGATAAAGGAGGACACGAGTCCCGTAGTAGGCGACGTTACATCGTTACTACGATGTAGATAGATACACGAGAGTATGCCCACATATTGGTTGCGTATGTGCAACTTTAAATGTTAATAAAAGGATTGGGTTTTTTTTTATTCTTTGTAATTGATTAATATTTATTGAATCAATATTTTTAAACACAATGACTATTCAATATTCATAATAACTTTAAATGTTTATCAATGAATTTTTTAATTTTTTATTTTAATGTTATTTTTTATTGTTCTTATGTTATTATTTATGTTTATATTATGTTATATATATTATGTTGTTATTTGTGTTTATTTTATATTTATTAAATTAATATTTTTTATATAATATATGTATATATAAAGTTCAATAATTTCTAAATTTGTTAATCAATTATTTTGAAAATTAATTAAATTAATATTAATATAATATATATATTATATTAAAATAATTGTTTATTATTTATAGTAACTGTGAATATTAAACCCAAAATATTTATTTTTATTTTACTTGTTGTTGGTCAATATTTAAAATAAATACTTAGTATTAATAAAAAAAATATCGGTAAGAAGGAACAGTTTGAACCTAAGCAGAACCTAAAAACTCGTTCGATTTTTAGTGCTTATCCAAAAAAAAAAAACAAAAAGAGATAAACCATAAATACAAAATACTTAAAACTATTTCTTTTTCAGATACGGCCCTTGAGTATCATTATTCGTATCGCCAACCTTTTAACCTTCTAGTTCTCTTTAATACTACACACTTTTGTATGTGTAGATGCATAAAAGCTATTGGTCCCCTAAGACGAGGTACCTCTTTTGCATTATTCTAAATCCGGCCCTGTCGGCATGTAATATAAGTGGTCAGTATTACACCGATTAACACATTCTGTGCCGCGCGTACTATATTTACTAAATACCTGAACCTCATTTCCTAGCAAAGTGAAATTTCTGAGTCAATGACAGATAAAATAAAGAAAAACAATTTAACATTAATACAGTTTCTTTTTTATTGCTGTTCTAACATTTATCATAGAAACAAATAAATTGTTAACTCAAACAGAAAGTTAAAAAAAATAAATATTTTTTATAACATCATCGAATTTTATACCATCACGTGTACAGTTATTGGTAGATGTATTCTGATAATTAACACATAATTTTAAATGATTTGATTATTTCAAATAAATGATTAATATTTAGAATAAAATTTTGTTTGTATATTATTAATATTCAACAAAATATTCGTATACATCAACAATTTATTTTACAATAAATTTGCCAAGAAAAGTAGAAAAATACTGTTGAAATAAAATGAAATGTTTTAGGTCGTTTAGTTTTCTTTAGAAAAGACTCTAGGAATCTTGTATTCTAAACCAGGTAGGTAACCGAGGAGAGTACGTCGTAATACAATGAAATTCCATGTTTATTCCGAGTCACGAGACCCGCTTGGTTACGTACTAAACACGTAAGATATTCTGGACCGCGTCGAGGTGGTCCCTAGAGGGCGCGAGTCTTTTAAAAGACCGTCGCAATAATACACGAAGGAACGCCACGGTGGTCCCGAAACTTTTTAAAGAGAACACGATGACCCCTTTGGAATATTAATATCCGGTGGTGTGTCTATTAGCCTTGTATTTCCTTTTCTAGACCCACACAAAAAGATGGGATTTAAAATACCAGTATAGAAAATGTATCTAAAGATGTTGGAGATCTGTCCAATTGTTTTTATACATCTACCTATTTATCTATTTTTTCATCTATATATTTATTGTATCTATTTATTTATTATGTTGTCTATGTATTTCTTTATTTACAGCAGTGAGTTTAAATTAATGTTATTTCTAAATTAACAACACGTTTCACACATGCAATTTATGCATAATCTCCGGTTTCGTAAAAATTGACTTGTACTACTGTCAAAACAAATGGTTCATATTTAAATGACATCGAGTTAATATTTGTTTTAAGTAGAATAAAAAAATCAATGAATGAATTTAAAAAATAATGGGGGATTGCATTGAAGAATAATGCGGAATTTTATTTAACAGTTGTATCGGTGCATCCACATAAAACAAATGAGAATATCAAAATTAGTTAGTTAGTTAACACTTTTTAAAAATATTTTTGTACAAGAACAAGTAGCCTGGTCCTGTCCTAAGAGTCACCCTGTATATATCTATATATATACCTATCTATCAATCTATTACGTGCCCGAAATGAATTGTGGGCAATTTCAGAAATGGTTTGATACAGCGTATTAGCAATACTGTACTAATCTAACCTCAGCGACTTCGGTTTAGAGATCAACTGGAAATATCTCCGGTTAGAATTTGATCCAGCATTCGAAACACCTCGAGAATTCGAGTGTACGTATTATATCTCGAGTGTTGAACGTGATATATCGTTGAATCGAAATCAGACACGTATATATACATACATACGTAATCCTGAGAGTTAATATAAACGAATTTGTTTTTACTACGAATGGGAAGTAATAAATAGAAAGCTTTCATTATATTGCTAGAAGCACATGGCCAACAAAAATATGACGTTAGAATACGAATTAAGATTACGATAAAATTAGAGAGAGAGAGAAAGAAATAATATATCGTATTTCACTTTTAAAGACAAGAATATCCAATCGTAAAGCGTAGTGTGCTAACTTGACGTTTATCCGACTAATATTTACGGAAAAAGTGAAAATCAGGGAATAATCCTCCTTCGAATCTACATACGAATATATATATATATATATATATATATATATATATATATATATGTATATAACAATTGTATATATGTATATACGTGTGGGTGGCTAGTATGGTTGCGTCGGTGTGGCCATCGATTCGTACCGTCACTTTTATCGTAATGTATGAGACGTGCTTTCGCAACAAATGATGAACGTGAAAGGGAAAGAAACGGATAAAAATTGGAAGAAGAGAAAAGTATGGAGGAATAGTAGTGGGTGGTGGTGGTGGTGGCGGCTGCGTTGCATGATCCAAGTCTCAAACAAGCCGGTTTTTAGTCTCAAGAAAGAGCTAAGAAAGGAAAAAGAATGGGCGAAGAAGGGGAGGGTGTGAAATCGTGTGATGTATACTTAACACATTCACATACGCATCTATGCACACGCACGTCTTACACGTGTATACAAATAGATAACGACATATACATACACGTTATATATGCATATAATACATACGTGCTTGCAAATATAAAGATACAAATACATAAATATATGTACGGGTAGGGAACACGTGCACACGCACACACATACACATTTGTACATATATGAAAACATAGACACATGGAAAAGAGGCTTTAAAGGCTCAGGTCTCTTCCTAGTTTGCTTTGTAGGCGATAAAGAGTTAGTGAAAAAGAAAGAAAGAGACAGACAGATAGACAGACAGACAAACAGAGAGAGAGAGAGAGAGAGAGAGAACAAAAAGTGTAAACGCCTACAAACATTAAACACAAGCGTGATCTCGAATCGAGTCCCACTGTAACGCCTTCATTCTAGACTAGTTACTTAATCTAGCCACGTTAACTAATCATCTTTTATTCACTCGAACGAATACCAGATAACCTCGAGAAATCTTCTCTTGGACATCGATTTGATAAATAGTCGATCTAATATTATTAGATTGATATGTACGTGATACGAGATATGAAACACAGTATAGTCACGTATAATACGAGTTTTTGCAATGAGAGTTCTTACAACGTGCTTAAAACCTAAGTCATATTTGAGAATAAAAGTAAAACAAAAGTAAATACCATGTTACGAGGGTTTTCTCGTATTTTTTGTAACAAGAGTTTTTGTCATAAGTCAAAAATATTGCGATTATACTTTTTGTAGGATAAGATTGCTTAAATCGTACGTATAAAACAAAAGGGTATAGGATGTGTGATTTTATATATAAATAAGAAATATTTGTTATAGTAGTTATAATAGTATTATTATATATATTATATTATATTAAATTAATTATTATAAATTATAAATTAATTATTTAGTTATTTTATTATATTAAATGTTATAATAGTATTTAATTAATTACCTAGAACCTAAATTGTAATTGAGAATAAAAGTAAAACAAAAATAATCAAAGGTAATATTTATAAATAATAATTAAGTAAAGTCAATTTTTAAAAATTAAAAATTCAAAAAATTATTTTTTCTTTATATTTTTATTAATTTCTGCACATATATCGTGCACCAATATTTTAAATTGTAAATATTAAATCATATTTTATACAGGATTATATCCGCATTAATATTAAATTGTACAATCGCGTTTACTTTTTTTGTCATTTTACCAAATTTCAACATAATCTTCATATATGTTGAAATTCCGGTCATTGTATAAATTGCCCGAGGCATTCTAAAGAAGTTTTGGTCAATCTAAAATACATTAGTTAGCTGTGTTTAGAATGTGGCGAATGTGGTAGGAGAAGGAACTGTTTTTTAGTTCGTGTAAGTGAAACAAAAACTTTAAAAATACGAGTTAAGCAGAGTAAAAATGTTTCACTTTTACACTAAAATACGAAGAAACATTTTCCCCGAGTGCATAATTGATTTCCAAAGTCAGTGTTTTCATCACGTTCTGCATCGCCCCTACATCTTACCTTAAATATTGTTATTGTTACCTGTATCGAATACGTGACTAAAATCATAGAAAAGAATTCTAATTCATAAAACGTTTTAGAATACTTAAGAGTACAAGGTGACAGCACAGTTTCGTTGTTTGGATCTCAATTTTGATCTTGATCGGAACCAGAATGGAAAGGAGAGGTAATAGTGTTCGCTTAAAAAGCCGGATGAACAATATACTGGAAGTTCATTATTATGGACCGGTAGTTTCTTACGGACGACAGGAAGCACAGTGGATAGTATTAGGTAGAGGTTATAGAAAGAGGAACGGGGTTTCACTTCGTTCGTGTAGCACGTGACGGGAAAAGAATCCGTACTCGATGTATGCTTCTGAGATGACAATGAGCTCTGCTACCAAACGTTCTTAGTATATGTATACCTAAAAGTATTCTTTGCCCACCAAAGATGTCGGTTTACGGTTATGTGATAACAACAACGATAGAGAAAGAAATGACGATAAGCACACATCACACAAACTAAAAATAGATAACGGTGTAGATTTTAAATAGAAAAAATTATTTTTACAGTTGTATTATTAGTTGTTCTGCACATAACGTTGGTTTATAATTTATTAGATTTATCGGTTTGGTGTTTTTTTTTTAAATAAAATATCGATGTGATATGTGAGTGATCAGTATTAGTACGGTTATGGAAAAAATTGTTTAATTTTTTATTTTAATTGTAATTTTAAATAGAAATTTTTTTTACAGTTGTTCTTGTAGTCGTTCCCCCAATAATGTTGGTTTATAATTTATTAGATTTATCGGTTTAGTGATTTTTTTTTTTTAAATAAAATATCATTGATCAGTATTGTAATGGTTATGAAAAAAATTGTTTAATTTTTTAGTTTAATTATTATTTTATAATT
This sequence comes from Polistes dominula, assembly GCF_049000335.1. Taxonomy (NCBI): domain Eukaryota; kingdom Metazoa; phylum Arthropoda; class Insecta; order Hymenoptera; family Vespidae; genus Polistes; species Polistes dominula. The sequence goes on along the minus strand of NW_028301152.1, from coordinate 7,196,979 downwards.
AGTAATCTAATTAAATAGTTAGTATAAAATATAATTAGTATTTATAATAATACTAATTATTATAATACTACTAATATATATGTATAATTATTTTATAATATATAATTAGTAACTTAATTAACTAATTATTATAATTTTATTAAATTTAATTTTTTATTTGTATTTTTGTATTTATTTAAATATTTATAGGTGTGTGTGTGTGTATAGAGTTTTTGATTATTAGTTTTATATTTGAATTAAAATATAATAATTTGTAAGCATTTTAAGTATTAATATATTAATATAAAAAATAATAGTAAGCAAATAAATAATATTGTACTATAAAAATGTAATATTTATTATTTATATATATATATATATATATATATATATATATATATTGTAATAATTATTTGTACACGTTGACCATTTAATTTATAAACCTTTATAGGACGTTGGTCACCTCTCTCATGACAACGGTACTTTGGTGCTGTAGTCGCCTGTTTCGTGAAAAGTGACAAGACAAAATATATCAAAAATAGCTTTTTGCAAAATGCAAAAGAAATATAAATAACAATAAATAAATAAATCATTTCTAACAATATTGTTATTACTACAATCCTAAAAAGTATTTGCACATTTACCAAAATTAGCTACAACTTAATGAGAATCGTGTGAAATGAATTTATAAAAATACTGTCAAAACAAATGATAGTAATATTTTATTATTGATTTATTTAATAACAGTATAAAAATGTAGTGATGAAAGTAGGTGCATATTTAAGTATGATAGATCGGAAGGATTTGACGGGAGATACGAAAGTTGGTATTCGATAAATCGACTGTTCTCAAGTGGCGTGAACTGAATAAGTATTAACGTGTCAAAAATAACGTGTAAGAAAGAAAAAGGGAAATAAATAAATTAACGTTGCCAAGAAGGGGAGAGAAAAATAAAAAAGGAAAAATGAAAAAAGACGTAAAGAAAGAAATGGCGTCGAAGTTGGTACGTAATACCCAACCCACAACCCACAACCATCAGGTCTCCCGTGCAAGGTCTGACAAACAAAGGGCTGGCTATAAAGCAGCCCGGCCATAAAACATGCTGCCAAGCACGACAAGCCGAATTCGTGAGGCACAACTTCTTGAGTTGGATAGAAATGAGGAAAGCCGCGGAGTTAAAGGAGACTTCCAAGAAGAAGAAGAAGAAGAAGAAAAAAGTAGAAAACGAGAAAAAGAATGAGAGATGTGTTTTATGTTCGAACATTCAAGTTCGATCAGTCACGCTCGATTAATTCGATCTTACAATGTCGATAATAAAAATTAAAATCAAAATTCAAGATATCTACTTAAATATCCAAAACAATTGAGGTGTTGAAAATCAAAGTAAAACTATCATACGTTTTCTCTTAAAATACACAGTGTATTTGGTAATATAAATAATACATTTTTTAAATTTGTCTTTTATTGAACCTAAAAAGACAAAACTGTAAGGATTCACTTTCAAAACTAGTCTACAGTAAGTTGACAATATTTTGTACAATTTTCTAAAGTATTTTTCTCCAAATCACAGCTGGTGGTTGGACTACCTCTCAATTCCTCAATTCAGGGGTTCTATACATTTACAATACTAATACTGGAAGTACTAAAAAATGATTAATAGGGCAAGTCTTTGATTCTTTATTATGTTAATTTGTACAGAAGGTACAATTACATACATTGGGAACCACTATTATAATGTATTATTCAAATATCTCAAATGACTTTAGCAGTTGCACCTTTTTTGATAAAAAATTATGTTTAAGATAATAATATTAATTAACTAAAAGATTCATAGGGTAAATCCTTGATTCTTTATCATGGTAATTCGTACAGCAGATGTGCTTGTCAGTTGATAAATTTTTTACGATATTATAAAGCTTTAAACATGAAAAATACAAATTATTTAAATATTCAGTATCATTTAGGGTTTGTATATATTTTCGATAAAATAATATGAAATAAATCAGCATCCTAATTTATTGAAAGATTACAAAAATTGATAGAAAGTAATCAAGAATAGATTAGGATCAATCCACAATTTTGTATTATGTAAATTGGTAAAACATGTGCTAGTCAACTGATAAATCATTTACAAGATTACAAGCTGTATAAAATAAAGGAAAAAAATATATATGATATTACTCTAATAACCTAAATGACATATGAGTTTTTTGATAAGGTTATATAAAAGAGATTACAATCCTAATTTCCTGTGAGTAATGAAGAAACGATAAATAGGATCAATATTCGACCTTTCGTAATGTAAATTTGTAAAACAGGTGCCTGCCTGTCAGATGATAAATTATATATTCTCATTCATTCTCCCTTTCTTCTTTGATAAGAGGGGGCTATCTCATTCAAGTTGACCTCTCTCTCTCTCTCTCTCTTTCTCTCTCCCTTTTTCTTTTTCTATTTCTCGTAGTTTGAAATGAGCTTTGCTAACTCGATGACGCGAGAGAAGCTGTAAGCTTTATGTCCGAGAATGAATAATGAATATATGCATGTCCCAAGATCAATGCTCAACACGTACATATAAAATGCAAGCAAGTGAAAAAGAAACAAGAAAGAAGGATGGAAAGAGAAAGAAAAAGAATATCATATTAAATACAGTGACACTCCAATATACTTAGATATTACAGTATGACCGATTTTATGGCATTTTATTTTGACTGTTTATTAAAGCAATTACTCTGATTATTGTTTTTAGCAAAAAGTGATTTATTGTATTAATCTCGGCAAACATATATAATTTTTTGTAAACATTTACAAAGTACATAATAAAAATTATTTTAAAAAAATTATTCAAAATTATAGTAGAAGTACCAAAGAGTCAACATAATGTTCTGGGCTTACATTTTATTATATGCAGTTGAAAACTTGGTATTTTTTTTTATAGTATTATGTATATTTAGTATGTATTTATATATTAGTTATTTAGTATTATATATATATATTTATTTATTATATATTTATTTAAATAAAGTTAAAAACTATTTATTTCGAGGTACCATAAAATGAAGATTAATAATAGTTTGATATATTTTTCTACAAAAATGTTACATTATTTCGTTAAATAAAGATTATTAAATAATATATTATATATATAAATTTATAAAAAATTTATTTTATTTTTTCTAGGAATAATAAACGGTCTATTGCAAAATTATTTGTTTAGTAACGAACCGAAATATAAAGTGATAAAGTTAATTATATATTTAATAACCGAATATTTTGAATAGTCAGTGTATGAGTTCCGAGTTCGGAACATTGTTTCAAGTGAAGATAATATTGACATTCCAGAGAAATCATAGTATTGCTAACCCTGGTAAGAAACTCTGTACATCATTGGCACGTTCACCGACTTATACGAACAATAGTTCTTACTATCGAACGTTGTCAACTCTCGGATCGAAGTCTGAAGACCTTTCTATGGCAAAGCTGGATGTGAAATATATACATAAAGAAGAATTGAGATAAAGAAAGAGATAGAGAATGAATGGTAAAGTACGGATGGGACAGTAAATCGATGACACGTTAGCGTGGAATCTATTGGAAAAGTAGTTTGTTTAAAAGCATCGATCGATCCGTATTACCTGAAATCGAATACGCTTTGAGCAGCTCGCTTTTGTTCCAAGGAGTCTGAGAATGAAAGATATATCTTTAGCTTTGCTCTCGATTTCCTCTTATCAAGGAACTAACGCCGAAGAGATATTACTCGTATGTACTCTCGAAGAAACCGAGATGAGAAAGAAAGACAAAAAAAATAGCAGGGATGATGATTTATCGTGGAAAATAAGCGGAGCATGCAAGATGAACGCCAACTGCTGACATCTGTTTGAATTCTATCGCTAAATTCCTAACACTTATGTTTATTTGATTAATAATTTCTCAATTTCGCATTTATTATTTTGCAAAATAATTCTTCAATATTACGTCAATATTTTGTTCGGTAAAAAGTGTAGTATTGTAATTTAAATAATTTGTAATATTGTAATATAATATAATATATTATATATATAATACAATATTGTAATATAATATTGTAATATTAATATAATAATTGTAATATTGTAATTTAAATAAATCATAAATATTTTTAATAGTTTATAAATATATTATAAATTAGTATATAAAAATAATTGATAAGGCACCCCTTAGATTTGAAAATATATACAAAACAAATATTTAATAACACTGATTTGATATATTATCTTATTTAAATAGGACCAATCAAATTATCTTTTTCTTGACTTGTATTCTTGTTATTACAACATCAGTAGTTATGATTAATTCGTACAAAATCACGTTAATCAATGTTCCAAAGATACCAGAAGATTATTCCTTGAAACTCTTGTAACAACTACCCGCTACTTTGCAAGCTTTGCTACTAACTCGCTTGCACTCTTCTATCGCGATAAATAAATTATGGGGCACTCTTAGCAAACGCCGCGAGTGTCTCGACATATGGTCGAGATTGTTTGCACTAATTAATAACAGTATAAACGAGTGAGTGAGCAAGCAAATGCGTACGTGACTCGACGAAGTGTCTACTTGCTAAAGAAAATATGAGGGAATGATGCTACATTTCTGATCGGATTCGTTCAACTTTTATCTCACTGTAGTACCTTTACTATATATCTTATCTTATATTACTCCAATATGAAAACTCGACACTTCAAAGTTTACTACGATCTTCCTCTCTTCATTTTTTAATTAAAAATTTAATCTTAAATTTATTTATTTTTATATATATAGGTAAAATATTATATTACTCAGGATGACATTTTTTAATTAAGATACTTAAATATCTTGTAAAAAAAGGTATATCTGAAAAATAAAGTTTAAAATTAAAGTTGTTTTTGATTTTTGAAAGATAATATTGAAGAATTATTTATTTTTGATTAGGTTAACGATTCCAATTTGTATTTTAAGACCAACTTTATTGGTTGTTTTTTTTTTTAAATGCAATAAATCTTAATTATAAATACTTATAATTAATGTTAATTGTGTAATGAAATGAAACAAATTTTAATAAATTTAATGTGATTTATTAAAATTTAAAATAATTACCCTTATTTTAAAATTAAGTAAAAAGTGTATTGAAAAATATTTTTAACAAAAGTTAATTATTATTTCTCATAAAATAATATGCCATTCTAAAAACAATAATCTTTTGTAAAAACAAAAAACTAAACTTGACTTTGATCTAATTGCGAAAGCTTCTATCAAATAAATAACGTCATTATATCGTTTCTGAGAATAATATAACTTCAGTTTCAAATTTCCTTGACAAAAATGTATTGTTTTCCAGCCACAAATAATTGTTTCAATCTTAAACAAATCATCTCGTATTTATGTATGCCTCAACAAAAATATCATAGCTGATTTACAAAAGAACGCTTTTATCAATTTAAACATAGAATATACGTAGTAAGCTTAAACGTTCGTTTAAACGTTTAACTCATATTGAATATATCAGGAGAAATACTTGACACCTTGGTATTTATTTAACTCAAGGAGATATACAGTGACGCGTGATATCGATGAAAGACAGAGGTCTTGCGGCCGATGATAGGAATCTTAAGAGAACCAAGTTAGACGAGAGAGACTAGAACGATGATTTCTTAACGGATTCTAACATTGAACGATCGCTATGATGATAACTCGCTCGAATCTTTATTACAACAACAACAAAATAAAAAAGAATAAAATAAAAGAAAAAGAAAACTTATAAAAAAAAATAAAACAAACAAAAATATAAAAGTTTCTTCAAGTATGTCGATGATTTATAGAAAGAAGCAATGAAGCAAGACTAGTACTGCGTTATCTTGAACGATGATATCGATATCGGTACGCTTGGTAAAAATTCGATCATGCACCTGAACGACATCGATATCACCACTTGCATCGTTCAGGTGGGACGAAAAAAGAAAGCTAATAAAAATGATCTTATATCCTGATTACGTATATGTCTATGTATGTGTATGTGTAAGCATATATATGTGCAAATCTATAGGATTTGTATGAATTACATGTGTATGTATTTTTATATATACGTATACGTATGATATGTAAGTTTCTGCGTATGTATATGAATGTATTCATCTATGTGATGTGTATATTTGTGTATTTGTGTGTGTGTTCATATGTGTAACACATAGAAACGTTTGAAACCTGATAAGATGAACGGCGTCGTCCTGTCTGTCGCATGTCGTTGATTATTTCTTTCACACAATCAGTCCTGTTTGCCAAACCGTTAACACAATTCTGACATGAAACCTGAAAATGATTTTTTTTGTTCTTTCTTTTCTTAGAAAAAGAAAAAAAAAGAGGATAGAAGAAGAAGAAGGAAACATAAGAAACATCTTGTTTTTCCGGATAAACTTCGCAACTCGGCAAACTCGATGTCGCTGTCTTGTTTAAAGTATGACGTGAAACGAAACGTGGTCTTTGAACTAGTGTAAGTTATTCTAAAGAAAGTTTTCTAGAGTTTGACGCGTTGTTAAATTATAGTTTGTTTCTATTTGGTTATTCATTTGAAATATATGTTAGATTTGTATTTTTAAATATATGTAATGTAGATTTTTTTTTCTAAATCAGTACAATATATCTTTCTGAGTAATTCAAGTACAAGTTTATGTACAAGCATTTAGATTGAGTTGAAAGTTCATGCTAATCTTTTTTTAAGAAAAAAAATTTATATTATTTTATTTCAACATTGTTTCTATTAAATATTATTTTATAAAATAAAAAGAAAATGTTAATGAATATATTAATTATTATTATTATATATTATATATATAATTATATTTGTAGTACTATATATAATAATATAAGTATAAATGAATATATTTTTAAATAGTGTTAGGAAGCTTTTAGATAATTTAATATACAAGTATTAGGATACTTGGAAGGTTTTTACCAATTTTTGGAAAAAATAATTAATATTTGTTTATATAAAAATTATTTCAATTAAATATTATTTTATAAAATAAAATTATATTTAAATAATTAAAAATCTAAACGTAAAATATCGATAATAAATCGGTATGAACTTTCTGAGTAATTCGATATATGGGGGAATTAACGTAGAATGGACATGGGTTATTTCGTTTTCTTTGTTTAATTCTCTATTTTTTTTTCTTCTCCGTTCTTGGAATTTGAGTGCATACCCAGCAAAGATAAGAACAAACAATCATAGCATGTTATTCAATCTTTTGTAAAAGATAAATACATAGACAAGTTAGATGTTTCCTTGTTACCATTTTAATAAAAATAAATCAAAAGAGAGAGGATAAAGTGAGATGAAAATTTAGTCGATGAAATCATTAAGAAGGAATGATCGATGAATCGATGACACACACAGGTCAGCGATATGTAATTTCATTGGAAAAGGAGATGCCAGCTGCACGAGTACCAATGAAATTCATTATTATTTTCTTTCTACTAGTTAAAATACAGTAAACTACCGTATAACCTGATTCCTCATACAATGAATTAAATAATAAAATAATTCAATGTTGAAATTCCTCATAAAATATTGTCAATAATTGATAGTCCTGATTATTAATTAACAGTTCATTAATTCATAGCAATAATGAATATTTTGTTCAATTAATACTTTTGAAAATGTATGTTAATAATATTAAATTATAATTTGTCAGCATAATATTATTTAAATTGATTGATGCAAATTTTTTAATGTTATTAATATTAAATATATATATATATATATATATATATATATATATATATATATATATATATATAAAAATTATATATATAAAAGTGATTCTCAAAAATATGCGAACATTACAATATGACTGACTTATTGTATTCATATTTCGGATGTTTATAAATTAATCACCCTATTTATTGATTTTAGTAATAGTAATAAATCATTTATTAATCTTGATAAAGAAATAATTTATTTAAAAATTTACAAAAGTCAGGAACCAGTATTACATTTTGGGATAACATTTTGTTATATGAATCGTTTACATGAATAAATTGTAAATGATGTCAATTAAAATTAAAAAAAAGAAACAAATCGAATTGCATAAAAAAAATGTTCGTAATACGTAAATTTTACTATTAAATGAATTTATATAACGTATAATATACAAACTATGTTTTAACAGATTTCTTACTGTAGTACGTGCTCGTTAAAGTAATTCGTGTTACGAATGAATGATACGTATGATCGATAAGGACGAATTTTTTCGAAGGTCGTAGGGAAAATTTTATCGATGATAAAAAGAGAATTTCATACGATAATAAAATCTAATTATATATTAGATTTTTAACTTACTTTATATATCTGCTGATCAAATCTATACTACGTAGTAGTAGACGTTGAAAAAAAATTTCTAGATTTTTCATTATCGATGAGATATTACTAAAAAAAAAAATGAATACGTGGATAAATATAATATTAACAGTAGGTTGCGTCTGGCACATATGTATATATATACATGTATGTAACATACGTATATAGGTATTATATATGTTTACGCGATACAAAGGATGCATTGATATTCCTACCGACCACCACGTTTCTCCCTAACGTATAATAATAAGTTAAGCACTGTTTCCCTTTCGTGTATCATGCATCGTAGAAAATGAAACCTTGCCTCGAAACTTAGCTCAGACATTTACAAAACCGTTTTAGTAGACCAAAAGCGAAGGAACGTTTATTAACGACCGTTATTGTTTTATTCAAAGGAATTTTAAAGTAAACGCGCAGATCAAGGATAATAGAGATAGTTTTTAATTGTAAATGTTTGTAATTATTTATTTCAGGTAAAATATGTTTGAAATATGTTACGTGTAGACACATTAATATTTAGTATTTTTTTTTTAAACAAATTAAACATTTATTAATGATACGGAATTTACATCGAATTAATACTTTGATATTTTATGAATAAAATTTGTAAGAAAATAAATATACTAAATTAATTTTGAAATGTTTTTTGAGTAAATCAAAAATTATTTTCACTTTAGAACAAGTTTTAAATATGTTAAATGTTTTGTATGATTTTTAATAAATATTTTGTTAAATAAATAATTATTATAGATATATAAATACTTTGTTTCGTATAAATAATTAAATATAAGTAAAAAATAAAAATATTATTTGTTTACTTAATATGATTTTGTTAATATTGTTAATAATTGAAATACAGAAAAATTATCATTATTACAAATATTTTAATTAAACTAATAACACATCTGTTTTATATACTACTATTAAAATGGCTTTAAAATAAATTATTTAAAGTATATTAAGTATAATATTACTATAACTTATATTGCATGCATAATTAAAGTATCTTTGCTACATTTTACGTAAGTCTATTTCATATAAGATATGCATCGAATCAATTCTACTTGCCTCAGAGAAAACGTATCAATATATCACATAGAAAGTCATTACATAAAAAGATTTCCATGAAAAAAATAAATAATGTGTAAACAAAATAAGAACATTTCATTATTGTATTATCTTATAATAAAAAAATCAAACTACTAAAAAACAGTTTAATAAGTTAACATAAATATTGATTTTTTTCTCAAAAAGAATAAAAATGATGAAAATAAAAACTGTTATTATCAGCAGTTAACAAACTTACGCTACATCGTAGTAAAAAGATAAACAATAAAGAGTGAAAATATCTTAGAAATGATTAACCTGTCCTGTTTTTCTTAAATATAAAAATATAAAATAAAACATCGTCGTTCATATCAACGATAATCTTCTTTTATTAAAGCTTACACTCTTATCTAACAGTCATCCATGTGATTTGTAAAAAGTAATCTGTTTATTTTCACAGTTGTGTTAATAATCTAGATACCATTATTGTGTGCACTTGTTGAGGTATTTCATATAGTCTTTACAAAAAATCATCTTACCTTCGCAGGTTCGATGATTCGATTTTATCGATCGATACGAAGAATATCGTTGTACTTATGGTTATGATTCAACTGAAATCGGATTGTGAAACGTGCAAAATGGCACGTCTCTTTAAATGTGAGCCGTTTATTTTGGAAAATAATACAAATTCATTTTAGTATTACTTTTAAGATATTTCAAGATTTAAGTTTGAATTATTGTGGATAGAAAAATATTCATAAATGTTTATGAATTTGACTAACGTTTGTTTAAGATATAAATAGAATATGTTCATTTTTATTATCTAATAACAATTAATAAAAATTAAATTAAGATAGACTTATTATAGTTTAATATGTTCTATAAATTGTAGTATATATAATAAATGTTAGTAATAATAAAATATTAATAATTATATTAAATAATATTAAATTTATATATTATATAATGAAATTAAATTAAATAATATAAATAATATTTATAGTAGCATGTCCTCTAAATATTAGAAATATTATTAGTAATATTATTATAATATTACTAATATCTATTATAAAAATTAATTACACAATATTAGTTATAAGAATAAATTATAAATAATTAACTACTGTATAGTCAATATATCATAGTTAAGTGTATACGCTTAATATATATATTAGTAAATAATATAAATATACATAATAATATATAAATACAATATATATAATATTCTTGATGACTACTGAATATTACTTTTCATCAAATGATTAGAATTTCAAAAATGTGTGAACAAAAGTAAATATATAGGAATAAATGTAAAGTAGAAAGATCGATTAATACATTGTTATTAGACATTTGAAAAGATCGATTGCATTACTACGATTATACAGTTTATTAAACTCCAATGCGCCATAACTTGATGAAATATTGATGAAAAGGCGTACTACAAATACTTGTTGGATTCGTATTGATGTACGTTACAACTATTGTTAGACTCAAAATATCGATTTCCATTGAAGAAAACATTGTTATTACTTCCATATCTTGACAATAACTTTCTCAATGAAATAAATGCGTATTTTAAGCTCTATGATTTAAATTTATTGCTCAAATAAAAATATGAATTTATATATTTAATTAAATGAAATTTATAGCAATTTTTATTTAAAACATTTGTTTTATTCAGCAGGGAATTTTGTATACTTATATTTTTTCTAATAAAACACCCAGTATATAATACTGCTTGATAATAAATTTTTATCCAAATAATAAACAGTAAGAAACATATTTTCAAAAACTATACCTAAACCTTCGATTTATGTGTTTTTGCATCCCTCCGTTTACACGGGCTTTTTATGGTGGTATTAATTTGAATTTCATTTCACATTAAATTATTTTCTATTAGTTTACTACACTAATTTATTTAAATCATTTTTTGAAATTATTTTAATTATACATAAAAATTCTTTTTTGAATTATCACAAATTGAAATATTTCAGTGGCCTACTTTAATTGAAACTTCCTGTATATAGAGAATACGCAAAACACTTAACTGTACTTTGTGCCAATTTAAAAGAAAAGATCAATTATTATTAAATTTAATTGCATTATCGACATTAATGACAAAATGAATTTCAATTTTTCTAAATTTAAATTATTATTTATTTAAAAAAATTTTGAAAATAATACTTGTCCAATTCATATCATCTTTCTTTTATAATACAAGATGACATAGTTTATTCTATTTACTTGATATTCTTCCCATAAACTAAAAAAAAAAAATGGAAAAAACAATACCATATAAAAAGAATAATTCATATAAATCAAGATATATTTGTATTCACATGCATTATTATAGAATAAGGAAGAAAATGTCATAGCTGAATTGCGTCTTATTTTAAAATAACATAAAAAAAATATAAATAAATAATAAAACGGGTAGAGTACAGAGACTGAGAAAGAAGGGGTAGATAAAAAGAGAACACATCAAGACGTTTCTCTTGGAGAATATCCGCTTATCATACCATTGGTATGATGATATAACGATGCCAATAAAAAAAAGGAAAAAAAAAGAAACAAAGTAGGTAGAGAAACGAAATACTTTAGGAAGATCGAAGAAGTTTAAAAAGATACGAGAGTTATTCGCGTTTGCATCGACGTGATTCGTTGGTTATCTGTGTGAGATGAGAGGAGGTAGTAGGCCAGCACCATATACGGTTCCTTCGTTCGTGCTGCTACTGCTGCTGTTGTTGGTTGCTGGATTGCTGTTGCTGTTACGGAGTGCTTGACCATTGGCCGCTCGAAAAAAAGAACAAGAAGACGGATACAGGTTCGTGGTGGAATCGCGAACGTCCCTGCTGTGTGTTGCGTGCATGCGTGCACAAATAGCTAAGTATATATAGTCAATATATACGTGTATGTATTAGTACGAAAACCTGGACCACTTTGAAAATGTCGAAATATTAATGTCCTCTTCGATTAACACTTATCGAACTTCCTTCTTTACAGGCTCTTATTCGAAAAAAACATTCTCAGTAATCCTTGTGAAAATATACATGACTGTCAAGTAGTAGTATGTTGGGTAAAATTGTTAAGAGATCACTATGTGTGTGTGTGTGTATTTGTGTGTACTTGTATCTCTTGGAGAAAGAAAGAGATTTAATAAAGTATTACAAAACTGCTTTTAATAGTTCCTAATAGGTTTTAACTGAATATGAGCATTTTAATTTTTAATTATTTCATTTCTTTTATTTGGAAGTATTTATATTTGTCTTATTTATTATAAAATATAATATATATTTAATATTTCAAGTTATAATTATATATAATATATTAATTTATTATATAAAATAATGTATAAAAATAATATATTATTTATATATTATATATTTATATAATATTATATTATTTATAATATAAATATAATATATATAAATATATAAAATAATATAATATTTATGAGCCTAAGGTTTAAATATATTTTGTAAACTATAAAGATTAAATAGATAAATAAGAAATATATAATAATTACTTATGACAATTAAAAATTGTTTTAAAATTAAAAAATAATATTTATATATATCATATATTATAATTTAATATATATTATTTATATAATTTATAATATTATATAATATAATATATTTTATTATATTATTATATATTATTTATATAATATATTATTTATATAATATATAATATATAATATATAATATATAATATATAATATATAATATATAATATATAATATATATAATAATATAATATATAATATATATTATAGAATTTAATATAATATTAAAAATAAATATTGTAATTAAAATAAACAATTATTTGTTTCATTTTTTTAAAAGTTAAGTAATAGGGATTAAATAATTATAAGACCTAATCAAAAAGAAAAGAACTTTTCATAATAAACAATTATAGTTATTAATAAAAAATGCATAACTAATAATTGAACCTTTAAAGGTCAATGCTTTACAATGTGTTTTGGCCTCTCTTTAAAAAAAAAAAAAAAATAGGAAAAGGAAGAAAGAAGGAATGTTTGAATAAAAACGAAAGATAAACATTGAGGAAGTAGGCTCTTTAAAGCGAAGAAACCAGCAAAAAAATCTCTTCCATCTCATTTTCATGTTTCTCATTCTCACCCTCTTTCTTTATCTTTTTCTTTCTTACGTTTTCTTTCCCTATTCTCATCTTCTACATTTCAGACGCGTGCGCAAATCACGAAACAGATGGGAACCACGTGTTTCACTAACACATTGCCATGTTATACTGGTATTCCAGCAACTTTTTTTAGTTAGTTGGAATAATGACAAACAAAACGAATAATTCATTGAGAATTTTATATTTTATATGTTAAACCAATTTCCGTAAAGTTGTTATTTATTGGTCCAGTATTTTTAAATTTAGTATTTTTAATCATTTTTTATTATTAATGATAAAAATATAAATATACAAATAAAATATTAAAAATATTAAATTAAAAAAATATAAAATTTTTAAAATATTAAAAAAATATATTTAAAAATTAAAAAAATATAAATTAATAATTATAAAAAAATTATTAAAATGTAATATATAGAAATAATTTTCTAGTTTAAAATAATGTTTCAAAAATATCTAATATTTCATTTAATTGACAAATCTAAAATTTAAACATACTTTCTAAGGAATTAATGGGTATATAATATAAATTATATTAAAGTAAATAAAAATAAAGGACTCTATATGTTATACTAGTTAATATTAAAAAAGATCTGAGTATTTAAAATAAAATATCAGTTTTTGCATACTTTATATTACAAATACTTCAACCATCTCTAAAACTATTCTGTTCACATTTTTCGATGGTAGAGCTATTTCAACTATGCATGGATACTCTCAGACTGCATTCATTATACTTCAAAACTGTATTTCAAAAATGTCTTTTTTATGGAAATAAAAATAGAGTATATATATGGTCTATGTTAAACATTTATGTTAATTTGAACTATTGCTCTTTAAATAAATTTTTAATAGGTAAAATCATATTTTGGAGAAGTCTGCTTTTTGTTAATACTTGCACATAATAATATTGATACTTTTTATGGAGATCACTTTACCTGTTGAGTGTTAAAATCAAGTAACATGGATGGGTGACCCATTCAGAGAAACAAAAGATAAGAACTATGTGCCTGTTGACTCCAAAAAGTAAGTAAAAAGATGTGACTTCTTTGATAGTATTGAATAAGTGTGAAGAAATGTTCAAAGAGAAATGACTCGAACCCATAAAAGAAAGAGTAAAAGGTAAAAGAACTAAAATTTGAGACTCCCAAAAGTCAAAATGCAGTTAAATATGTTAACATTTTCTAATTATTGTAAATTTTAATCAAATAAATATTATTCTTTCTAGTTATTATTTGATTTATATGTAAGGCAGAAGAAGTAGTTGTTTTTTTTTTTACAATGAATAAGCATAAAATTGATGACAAGAAATGTTATTGTTCTATTGTTATATAAATTTCTGGTCTTTTCTAGCTATCAAATGGTGTCAATCTTAAAATTTTTAAAATACTGATATTGTATTATAAAACATTCTATTTTTTTTTTAATATAATTATAATTTTATATTAATTTAATATTATATTATTGTATTATTTATATTATTTAATTTAATATTATAATTGTAATATATATTATAATTTGAATTTTTATTTTTCGGACTTATTAAACGACTCATATGAAGAAAAATAAAACGTTTTATAATTGTGACCAAATGAATAGAGATGTTTTTACAATTAATCGTACAATTATACCGACGTAGATACGTGTATTCGATACACACATGTATTATTCATATATTAATTCAAGATCGTAGTAAATCGTGGGCGCATGTGTAGATGAGAAATTGAAAACTGGTTTCGGGTTTGCATCTTACAAGGATGAGACGAACCAGAATCGAGACGTCACTCACTCAGATCAATCTCTCTCTTTCTCTTTTTCTTTTTCTTTTTCTGTTTCTGTTCAACACAGTCGATAAGAACGAATCCTTCGAGATAAGACGTCAGTTTGAAGAGTATCTTCTATGAAATATGCGTGGGAGCGATAACCGCGTAAAAAAAAAAAAATACAAAAAAAGAGAAAAAAAAGAGAGAGAGAGATCATTCGTGTTAACACTCTTCGAATTTTATGTGTATCTTCCGTTAGGTGTTTCTCTTTACGATAGAAATAAAAAAACAAGACTTTTAGACGAATGAAAAGTTCTATCGAATACAGGCATCATGAAATTATTAAAAAGATGGAAATTTTCTAATATAACAAAATACTCAATATATTAAAAAAAAGTTTATTCTTTGTAGAAAAAAATAAATTTTTAATTTATTAAAAATTACTAATACTGTTTTTAATTTATATAAACGAACACATTTTTTTCTATCATCAACAGTTTCGAAGATATTTAGGCAAATTGATTTAAATGAGACACCATATATATATATATATATATATATATATATATTTACTTATTCTTAGTAAATATTTCTAATCTAACATAAAAGTTTATATTTGATATTTTCTATATTAAACTAAAAACTGATAAAAAAAAAATATTAGTAATGTGTTGCTTCCGTTACATAATATCTGAATGCAAGTAGAAAGATCTAATACTTCGTATCGTTTCTCACGAATCTAATCTGGAGGGAGGGACAGATAACATTTTAAATGAAATATACCTATCAAGTCTGTCTATGGGGATTTCAGGATAAAAAGAAGAAGAAGAAAGATATGGAAGGAGTGTAGTATAAGGTACAGGAAAAGAAGAAAGGTAGGTTAGGTTTGTTCATAATGAAAAATGGCGTAATTACTACGCTTGATGATCGATGATATAAAAACAAAATGAAATGGGGGAAACGAAGAAAGGGGTAAAGAAAGAAAAAGAAAGATAAAGAAAGAGAAAGAGAGAGTATGTGTGGCAGGAAGTGGCTAATGCTAACGGATACTGTCCTCGATACACCTATGTGCGTTAATGCCATAATCCTATTACGATACTGAAATGCTCCTATAATGCCACATGCCCCATAGGCTAGAAAGAGATTAGGATCATACAAGTCATGAGAATCGAGTCTCGTTTATAACCGTCGTCTATTTAACCCATACGATGAAAATCATAAAAATATCTAAATATTTCTATATGCGTACATGTGTAATACATACAGTGATAAAAAAAAAGTATTGGCACAGATTCAATTCTGTTTATAACATCTCTTGTAAATCTTTTAAAAGTATAATAATTCATTTGAAATTTTTAAAAAATATATTATACAGGGTGATTCTTGGAACGGAGGCGGGTAATAATTTTTTTTAAGTAACAATAGAAAAAAATCATAAAGGAAAAAGTTATATGGCACAACAAATGTCAACTTTCTATGACATTACTTTTTTTGAAAATGCATCGATGCACCTGCTAGATGCAGTTGCACTTTTTTTTTAAATGGAACTTTATTTTTTTTTTACACTTTTCGATTCCTTTTTTTATTCTGCGTTAAAAAGTATTAAGTGAAGGTCATCGAAATGTCAATAGTTTACGAGATATAAGCAACGTTGATTAAATTGGTATATAATAAAATAATATAGTTTTTAATAATTAATAATCGATTCTAATTAAAAATAAGCTTGTAAATGTATAATACTTCTTTTATTTTTGTTTGTAAAATATATCTTTCAAATTTTAATTTTCTAAATTTTTTTATTCACCATGCAGGGTGTTTTAACTAAATAGAATATTATTTTTAAATTATTTAAAATTATTAATTTTAATAAAAATTTAATAAATAATAAATATAATTTTATTATTATTATTATTATTATTATTATTATTATTATTAAATTATTAAAATTTTAAATTAAGTCATTTAAATAACTTTTTTGTTTACAATTATATGAAAAAAGTTGTTAAATTAATTTTTTCATATTTTACAATAATATTATGAAAAATATATAAAAGGTTCCAATACAAAGCTAGATAAGATATTTTTTAACTATCAAATTTCATCTTTGTTATAGTACAACTTTTTTTCTTAAAAATTTTGGAATTCAATTGTAAACAAAGATAAGATATTTAGCTGATACCATTTAGCTAAGATGCCCTGTATAAATAATGATAGAAATAAGAAATATCATTTTCCAGCTACGACTCGAAAAATCTTTAAAAAAAAAAATAAACCGAGTAGAAGATTTATATAATTGGAAATAAAATTAGAAATTCTAGTAATAAGTTATTATATCCCTTTGCAATAAATTAAATAGAAATTAATCAACAATTCGCACAATTAGAAAAAATCATATTTTTAATTATAAAATTTGTATTATTTAATTATTTATTTGATTATAAATTTTTCGTAAATTAATAAATAAATGTATTTATTAATAATTTATATAATATATAATAAGTATATGTATATAAAATTATTTAAATTATTAAATATTAATAAAATAAAAATTATTTTATATAATATAATAAATAAATAAATTGACGTAAAACGTATATCTCGCATTTTACTGTATTCTAAAATTTCAAATTCATGAGATAAATTTTCAAAAAAAAAAAAAAATAAAATCCTATTATTTTTAACAATGCAAAAATTATTATAACAAAATAAAATTTACTAACAATATTACTATTCGATATTGTACGTAATATATAATCAAGTTATAGATCTTGAACGTCACGACGGATTATTGATTTATATTCAAAGATCTATGGATCTAAGATCTACAATGAAATTCTTTGTTGAATTAAATCTAACATTTTGCTAATAATTCGCAATAGATACTTGTTTGATAGTTCAATTTAGATTATTTCAATCTCTGTTCGAGTCTCTCTTTTTGTTTCAATGTTCCTGTATTAAATCGATTGAAAGTCCGACAGCAAATCGATCCCACTTTCTCAATACGATGACCATATCGTTGTCGATTGACTTTCTTACAAGTGTACGAGGTCGTTGTTGAATTAATCGCTAGAAATATATCTTTCTCTTTTTCTCATTTAATCGTTCAGTTATTTTATTAAACACATATAGGTATATACGTATACAATACATACTTGTTCATGCATATGCAACGAAAGAAGAAAAATAAAAAATAATTCAAAATAACGAACGACAAAACTAACATTTATCGGATCTAATCTAATTTTTAATTAGTATTTTAAATAAATAATCAGAATTTATAATAAAGTATTAGTGTGTAATAATATAGACTGTAATATAAGTTATAATTAATGCAATATGATATTTTTTTATTTACACTGAACAAAATATTCATAACATTTAATATATATATTAATTATAATACTTATTAATATAATTTAATATTTTTAATTCTAATTGCACAAATGATAAGTAAATAATTAGGAAACAATTTGCCTCGATAAAATATTTAATTTAAAAATTTAATTTAAATATTTAATTTTATAAATCGATTTAAATATTAAATTATTAAAAAAATAAAAATCTATTTAAACAAAATATTACTAATATACCTATTTATACTAATAGTAAAAGACAAAACAGCAATAAAATTAATAAAAAATTTGCTTAACGTAAACTAATAATCTCCTATTGTTTCAAGTTGGATTTTTTTTTGTTTCTAAATAAGAAAAATAAAAAAATAAGCACTGACATGAGTAAAAAAATATAAATAGAACGTAAATCATTTCTTCTTCATGCGATTACATACTTGAATAAACATTTACGATCCATTCTCTTGCAAAGCGTTACGAAGGAAGACAATGATAAAGATAAAGATGAAAATGAAGAGAAGAATAAATCCTTTCTACCAGTCGCAAGACCGTCATCCACGTCCAAGCTTATTCTCTCTCTCTCTATCTTTGTCTCCATCTCTTTCTTTTTAACGAGATAGTAAAACCATAACTAATTACACCTACGCGCACCTTAAGGACGCCTTCACGCGACTCGTTAAATCGTATCACGTGAAAAGGAGCGCCAAATATTCCTACGCTTTTTTTTAATATAACACGACACGTTTTCTATTTAATTGTTTCGTTAACTTTTTACACGATTGTTCTTAATAAATATAATAAATAAATAAATATTAGAGATAATATTTATTTAATAGATATTAGAGACTGTAATTTACTTACCAGTGAAAATTATTCCAAGTCGTTTACAAATCTTCAACTTCCGTCAAGTTGTTGAAAACTTCCACGCTATCTTGCATGTTGTTGTTTACGTTCGACTTTGATTTTCATTATTTCGTATTTAACGTTTTTTATAATAAAATAATAAAAAAACAAAAAAAAACAAAAAAAAACACCGCGAAGAAAAGTTTATCAAACAAATACAAAATACGCGTCACTTCATTTCACTGTGAATCTTTCATTCTTTGTTTGTCTTTTTATATTCCCACCTATTTATTTTTATTTCTTAAAGGATAAAAAATATCCTTAATTGTATATATATAATACACGTACATATATTTACGTGAGTAATTTTTTATTTTATTATCTTTCCTTTTCTCTTTTTTTTTTTTTACAAAATCACGTGTTCAAATTTTTCCTTACGAGTGTTACAACGAAAAGTAGCGAAAACGATATCACGATATTGTATTAATACGAGTAATAAAAGATTTAGAAAAGGTGCTCTGGTTTGTTTACACGACGTGAAGAGTTATAGATGGGAGGGGAACAACGCAACCTTGACGATTCACACGATTTCGTAGTACTACTACACTCCGCCATCCGAAGACTGACTGAAGCCTCGTGACGGTGTGCGCCACGAGTACACCAGTTTACCACTCCGCCAACCACACTTCTTCTCTCCCTTCTCTCTCTTCTCTTTCTTTCACCAACTAGCCATAGCCACGCTTGTTTCCTCACTCTCTCTCTCTATTTCTTTTTCTCTCTCTCTCTCTCTCCTCTTTCTTTTTCTTTCTCTTTTTTCTGTAAGTACTTCTTTCTCTTTTTCTCTTTCTTTCTTTTTGTATTTTTCTCTTTTTCTTTCTTTCTATAATTCTTTTTCTCTCTTTCACATTCTACTTTTCTCATTCCTTCTCTCTATCTTTCTCTCTCTTTCTCTTTTCAAAGTCCATTTCTTTTTCTCTGTTTTTTTCTCTACTTTTTGTATTTTTTTCTCTCATATTCTCTCTCTTTCTTTTTCTATCACACACTCTATCTTTCTCTCTCTGTTTCGCATTCTGTTCTATTTCTTTATTTCTATCTCACTCCTTCTCATATGTTACTCGTACAGCCTATGAAAGTAAAGGCGTATAGCCTATCTCGAGGGAGGAGAAGCACTTTGAAAGTTTCCCGCGGTCGCCGCTAGGTCGTCGCCACTCGCTGGCGCTACGATCGTATTTGCCAATAGTATCGTACGATCAAAATATAGTAAAAGATTATGGCGGTTATTTTAATTTAAAAACAATTATAAAGATTCTATTTATTAAATCGATAGTTTTAAACATTTAGAATCAGTATTTATATTAAAATATTGTTATATGATGGAATAAAATATTGTAATATGATGGAATATAATTAATTAAACGTTTAATATTTTCATTATTTTACATATTTCTAATCTATATTGTGATTGATATTCTGATTAAAGTAATATTTTAAAATTTATAAATAATAAATTGTAATATATATTCGTCTTATTATATCTTGTAAAAAAATATAAGAAATATTAAAAAAAAAGAAATAGAATACTTAAAAAAAAGAAACCTCAACAAATATTATTGTATCTAATAAAAGAAGTAGAATCCTAGAAAAATCAACCCTTATCTATCCAGCCCTTCTTTCTTTATAAGAAAACAGTAGCTGTCATTCATCCGAAGGTTCGTCCTATTTCAAGGCTATAGCCTGTCAAGGACGATAGGTTTCCTCCACTGAGTCCACTCAATTGAGCTCCTTTTATTTCCATCTCACTTTTACTCCTCCTCCTCCTATCAGAAAGAAAGAGGGAGGGCAGAAAACATGATTACGCGTTTACGAGGTGGACCCACCTCGAGCTACTACCTGCCTTCATAAGAAAAATACGGGAATAGAAGGGAGAAAGGGTTCAAGGACGATAAGTAGAAGAGGCCGTTTACTATACGTATTGCGGGGTAAAGGAGATCGATGCGTACCATCTAAAAAAAAAAAACACAATAAAAAAGGACTCTCGTACGAGGAGATGCGGTTTGGTTCGTCCCGTATAATTCCGAATTCAGAACCTGTTTTTGGCCCGTGGGTCAACAACGAAACTTACTTCTGTCTCTTTTTATCCTGTTCTCTTTCTCTCTCAAATATCGACCTTACCACTCGTCGTACGAATTCCCTTAGCTCGTTGAGTGGCTCCTCTCGAACAGTAGTTACGCTACTTTCGACGGCTTTATGACTCTATTCTGCGTTCCAACGGGACGTTAAACAACTTCGAGCTACGGCATGCAAAGACTCTCGTAGCTACAACAAGAAGCAATAATAGCACGTGTCCTTGCATTTATCCACTTTCCTTCTACGATGTTGCGAGCTATCAAAGATACTGCACTTTTCAGGTGCATGTATGTATACCAGATCTATTTACATATATTTAGAATCTATAAAAGAAGGATTGGAAAATAAAATCAATAGAAAGTATAATATATTATATACAATAAGTTTCAGGAGTAATCATTTTTTTACTGCCAATTTTAAAATAATTAATATTTTCTTTTAATACAATATTTATATAAATTCTTATAATATTATTTTTAATTTATTTTAGATACAAATATTTATATTCAATCTTTTGATTTATTGTTCTAAAAATAAAATGTTCTTCTACAATAAAATTTATATGAATCCTAAAGGTTGAAAACCCTATAGAATAGGTTTCAGTGAATAAACATTATAAAAAGTTATTCATTACAGACAAATATTAATTATTTAAAATTTACAGTGAAAACAAGAACAAATACTCCTGTGACTTGATTATATGAATGTAAATTTATTAAAAGTCAATGTAATAGTAACATACACGTTTTTATTGTTAAAATAAAGTCATGAACGGTCTAGTAGAAGATAAGTATTTGAATGGATTGCATTCATCCTTCTCTTTCTCTTTCTTTCTTTATCCTTCTTTCAGATCCTCTTATCCTTAATCGGCTTCACGAAGCGCACGGGTCGTTACCGGGCACGAGCTAAAACCCTAAAGGGAGCACGGAACCAATGATTGTGTTCAGGATCGAACATATTGCGAGAAATAGAAGAACAAGAATATGATGAAGAAGAAGAACGTGTGATATATATACAATGAATTAAAAAAATATTCGAAGGGTCGCAATTAAAACTTTATATATCTAATAAAAATATTATTTAAGTTTTGAAATTAATGTTGCAATTATTATAGGACACAATTATTACAATTAAATTCTATGAACACCAAAAGTATTTGAATATTACAATATTACCAATTTCGTTGGTGATCATAATTCGCCAAATTGGATACACTAGTTTAAATCGTTGAAAGTGTCAAAAATAAATAAATAGTCTATTATTAAAAATAATAACCTAGACGATTATTTTATAAGCAACCGAAATAGGAAGTTAGAAAGCAAATCTTACTATGGTGTCCAAACAAATATTATGGTTAACAAATATTATCCGATTCACCTCAAATAATCCTTACTTTTATAATTTAAACCTAAAATTCGTATTTTTATTATTCAAAGTTTCAATAGTGAATTACTTCTAATATAAATCACTTCAAAATAAGTAGCAATTACTCAGGGTTGCTTTTAATTCGCTGAAGTAAAAACAAAAAGATATATATGACTTTGTTTTCGAATTATACCCGATTTTGTATTATAAATACATGTCTTTAGATCATTTTTATACAAACTTTATGTTAAATTTATGCTTCTAAACGTCTTATCATTAAAAAAATATTGTTTAGAGAGTATAAAAGAAAGTCGTAAATGAGATAAGAAATTTTTCTAAAAATAGCTGAAACAAGTAATCATTAATGTTATATAAATTATAGATATACAAAAACAACTATAAATTAGAAATAAGATATTCAATCAGGCATATGATTGAATAAATTTTTTTATTTTCATTTTAGCATATTAAAAGTACCATTTTAGTTATGCTCATATATTTTGAAATGGCTTGTATATAATTGCTTATATTCATTTAACAATAATTCAATATTCAATGTTGAGTAACTCGTATATTAAACTAATTTCTTTCTAAAATACATATACACATTCCTACATATGTATTTATTATAACATATGTGTTCGACCATGCAAATATGATTCATGCTTGTCCATGAACAGAAGTGAACAGAACGGAATGGAATGGAATAAAACGAGGGAAAGATAATTGTTTTTTCACGATTCGTAGTGATAGTACTATCACATGGTTTCGTGACAGTATGTGTGCACATACTCGGAAGTTGATCATTTTGCAACCTGTATAAACAATTATATTCCTTAATTATTTTCGTATCGCAAATGCGGTGCAGACAAATGCGTAGACGTAAGTGTTAAGCTTCGTACAGTTTCAACGACAGAATATCAAACTAAGATAACCTAGCATGGCGAGAAGATATAGTGGTATTAGTGAAGTATAAAGAGTGTTGGTGCATTGCGCTGTAGAGCATTACAAGTTTCCGTGCAGTTGTATTCGCGTCGTTGATACGTAACCGCGTAAAAACACATAATCGAATCACTCTTTGCTTTTACCGGCAATCAATTTAAAAACTCATTCCACGAATTGTTTAATTCTCTCTTTATTGTTATTATACAATAAACAGAGAATATTGAAGATGACGTATGCAAAGTTATTATTTGCGTTTGGACTTTCCATGATTTTGTGAGTGTATTATCTTATTTTTAGTAATAATATCTTTTTCCTTATATGTGGCTAATTACTGTACAATATTTGTAAATTATTACGAATTATTCAAATTTATTTCACTGTAATTTTGATCATAAAAACGAAAAATCTGTTGCAGAGCAAGTGAGGGTCAAACTAACGATTGGCTGTACGGATTCAACATGGATTTGAGCAAATTTCAAGAACAAATACAACAAGGTGTTCAGAATTTACAGAAAAATATACAAAGTAGTGTAGCTAAGACTTTGGAAGATGTTGATAAAGTTACTTCGCAAATTCACGAGGATGTTGCAAAGGCTGCTAAAAATGGTAATTTGTTTATGCATTTTTATATAAAAAAATATTTTAATATGTACAATAATTATTATTTTGCATATTATTATGTATATTTTAATTAAAAAGCCTTTGTGTAAGTGCGCGCCAATTATATGAGCTATTTACATGCGAAGGTGATTAACTTCTTTTTAGAATTATGATTAGGGGTGTACAAAATTTTCTATCACTTTTATTTCAATTCTAACGAATGAAATTTATCGATTTTTCTTTCCCTCTTTTTCTTTTTATCAAAGTTAAATATACAGGATGTTCGAAAAGTCTCTTTATTGAACTAGAAAATTCTAAATTTATTATTTACCAAAGTTTTCTTTTGTAGAATATTTTCATTATACAGGATTACGTCAGGGCTATGTCAGGATTTTATTTTTAAAGAAACTTTTTTGTTGACTTGTATACTGTATTAGATATACCGTAGTTCTAGTTTTAAAAAATACCTGAAGCAATGGAAAGTAAACGAGAGTTAACAAAAAGTTGAATTTCGAATAATGGTAACTCCAATTGAATTAGTGACACTAAAATTGAATATAGTTCATAAATTGTTTAACAAATAATTAATTTTTTATGTACATACTAAGAAAAATTAGATGGGACACTAATTTAAGCCAACTTTGACTTATTTTGTAAATTGATAAAATAATTTTGACAGGTAGTTTCAATCAAACTTAGAAAATATAATATAAATAATATTAATATATTATATAAAATTAATTAATTTACTAATTAATTTATATAGTAATTATAATATAATAAAATAAAAATAATAATTTAAAACTTTTATTTATTATTATAAAAAATAATGAAAGTTAACATATTTATATTACATAAAAGATCACTCGAATGTATGAACGGTAATCAATATTTTTCAATTGAATTTCAACAATAATCCTTAAATGGATTAAAAATAAAACCAGTTTGTATAATAAAATCAAAACGTAATTTTAAAAGTATTACTCACAAATTCAAAATTCAACAAAATTTATATTTTACGAATTGTACTTATATTAAAATTCACAGTTTATTAGATAATCATTTGAAAATGAATTCACAATCCTGAATACTATTGATCAATAATCTCGTTATCATAATGAAGATTCCATTTTAGGAGAATAAAAAATGAAAGAGATCCTTTCACTATCGACCAAGACCGCACGATCGATTCAAGGCTGTACAACGTGAACCGATCATTGGCGACCTCTTTTCTATCTTCGAACTTTGATAATATCAAAGAAATCTTGATTTAAAGTCAAGAACTTTTATTATCTACTTACCATGATTTTCTCGTAATATCCTGGAGGTGTCTGATATTCCTTATCGTTTGCCAAGATCTTTCTACGAATCAGAATTCTATGTGTGATTTATACCTTAATTCACGAGACTTGATATGGCTGACCGGTACTCATTGTCAGGCTTTATTGACCTTTTACTGGAAACGTTTCTAACCTTTGTTAACAACTATTTACGAGATCGCAATCGTCAAGTATAATAAGAGTAATTTCATACGATGATAGTAAATAATTATTTCTATTTATTAAGTCAGTATTTTTCATCAAAGATATTATATTAGTATTATGGAAAATACAAATAGGATGATAACAAAAATGTTTGGATAATTGAAGTGTTAGAATTAACTGAGACTAGTAAAAATGTTTAATTAACATAGATAGTAAAAGCAACCCTTTCGTTACAAATTAATTTTTATTATTTATAAAAGTTCGATATTATAAAGGAATTTTTGGACAATATATTTAATTTACGTAGAAGAATTTGCTTAGAAATAGAATAGTTTATAGAATATATAATAGAATAGTTTAATATAAAATATATAAATAATATAAATAATATAAAAAAAAATAGAATTATAATAGAATAGTTTAATATAAATTTAATATATTAATATTTTTTAATATAAATAATTAACATCTATTACAAATAATGATAAATAATTAGAAGAGATGGTAAGAATATGGGATACCCAATTTTTTTATATATAAAAGTCTCATAATAATAAATAAAAATTAAAAAACAAAGCAATTAAGGGAATAAGCCATACAAAAATTAATATACTTTTTAAAGATTACAATTTTCTGACTTCTTCTAAATTAAGGATAATAAAAAATCGAGTAAAAAAATAAAAAAGCATAAAACAAATTATAAAAGTGTTATTTAAGTATTAATAGAAGAAGAAAGCGTTTATTAACAAGACGAATTAAATCAAGCGTTTCTGCTTTCCAACAGAATACATAAATACGAGTAAAGCTTTCTGGGATGAAGTTATATTTTCCGATGAAAGCATATATACTAGTTTTAGTTCGGATAAACGATGTTACATATAAAGAAAATTTAATTTAGAAATGAAAGTTACAAAATGAAAGTTTTACTCTAGAATACCAGTACTTCTATAATGTTGTAAAAGCCCCATATATATTTGGGGTATTCCACGTTAAATCGACCATTTTTGACTCCTACCCCTCTTTCACCCCTAAATTGTTTAGTAAATAATTAATTTTTTTCTTTTCCAGGACATTATGACAGTGTCGTTAGTGTAGGTAATGGTGGTACATTTATTTCAAGTGGTGGTTCTGGTACAGTTATCAGTAATGGTCCTGGCACATCGAAAATTATAACGTCAGGAAATCTTCCAAATGGTGACCCATACATCCGTGAAATTGAGGAAAAAGTCATAGGCAAAGTTCTTTATCATACTGAGAGGTTCTACAATCAAAAGACAAAAAAGGACAAGAGAACTGGATATACTCTGGACCTTAATGATCCGAACGCTGAACCTGTCCCTTTAAACACTCGCTATTAATATTATCCTGACAAGGTTTCTAAATATGCCTGTAATTATGACATTCGATGTAATTAACAAAATTGAACAAATTCATTTGAAGATTTATTTTATATAATAAATTAGAAAATTAATTTTTTTTTATTTACATTAGTGTCTAAAGGTTTTTAACATTTTGTTTTATTTTTTTATTCCAAAATAACTTGTTTCGGGTAATACACAAAAAATATAATCATTCTAATTATATTTCTAAAACAAAAATGTTGAATAAATATTGTACGATAGGATTTTATGGAATAATTAAATTTACGATTTTCTTTTGATCCATATTTATTAGAAATAGTCTAATTGAGTCCCACGAACCCAGAGCTGGGTAGTTCTGAGTTAGTTCATTGTCATAATTACTAGCATAAATAATTGTCTTACTTACCTTAAACCAGAAAGAGAAAGAGGAGTAAAAAAATTATTGTTATCCTTATAATATAATAAATACTTTTGGTTGTGCTTATATTATTAAAACGCAAAATAAAATAAAATAAAAACAGCTTATAATAAAAACTATTAATAATTAAACAGAGTGAAAAGATGTTATCTTTATGTTTATTCTTTTAAATAAAGAAAAAAAGAAAAAAAAAGGATGACACCTTTGGTGCCATCCATTTTTTTAGAGGCGAAATACCACCAGAAAGCGAGCGGAGATTCACAGGACACTACACTACTTTTAACTTCTTAAAGTATTAGAAAACATTTCATTGTTTACATAAAACACCCCCTCAGGGGTTCTTTTCACTCGTTATTTGCATTAATCGCAGCGTAACGGTTAAACGCAGTATTAATTTAGAAGCTTCTTTTTTCAGTCTTTGCCCAGTTTAACAAGAGAAAGGCTGCGCAGATCCTTAACCCTCGTATCTTACTGGGATTTGATCCATTGAGGATCTTATGGTTAGATAGTCACAGGAGAGACAACGTCTCTACCACCTGAGCTATTCAGGGACTACCGGTCAGGCTATAAACAAATTGGAAATATAAGCTACCTCTTATTTATTATAAATAATTTTCTGTTTTTTTTGTTTAACAATAATAAACTTATTTTTTCAGTTGTAACAGGAAGAAATAAAAATATAAAAAAATATATCTTTCTATTTAAATATAAATATATTTCAATAATTATATAAGATCAAAAATTTGATTAAGTGATTATTAAGTCCTTAAGAATAGAAACACAACTTCTTGGATTACTTTATTTTCTTTTAATATTTACTAATGTAATGTTTTAAATGGAGTATATTTGCTCTTTAATAGTTTATACAACAATTTTACTAGTGTGGAATACTTTGTGCTCGTAGAAGATGTTATGGTAATTCGATATTCTTTGATTAAAGTAATTACTTTTTTTTATTTATTTTTATTAGCTTATTGTTGTTTTACCTGTAGTTTCTAAAATTTTTTTTATTGATCTTTCAAAATAGTTTTTTGTTCTGTAAATTGAATTGCAAATTGTACCATTAAATTGAATGCTATAGGATTTAAACTATCTATATAAGTTCTTAGTTTATCGTCACGGATTCCATTACAGAATTGTTGTCGTACTTTTATTTTTCGGGAATCGTTATGATTGCAATTATTGTATATTTTCAGTAAACAATCAACATAATTTTGTATCGTTTCTTTTTCATATTGATCTCGATACAAGAAACGTCTTCTATGTAAAGAATATGAACTAATTTTATTGGAAAAAGAAAAATAACGAAGATAATAGATTACAATTTCTTCGTATGAAAATTCGGTGAAGTTGACGTCAGGGAAAATATTCTTGATATGCTTGTGAATATTTTCATCCACCATATTAATGAATAATTTAACCATTTTATCATCTGGTACTTTGATCATATTTGCTACGTACTCAAATTTAATTAACTACGAATAAAAATTATTACCCGTTTGTTTGTAACAATTTATTGTTTCAAGTGCTCTTAATTGATAACAAGTTATTTGATTATCTTCGTGTAATAAATTCTCGTTGCTCATTGTTTCTAAAACGTATTTTAAATGTTGCTTTTTCTGATTTTTCGTTGTTGTTGCTTTTACCAATAATCTTTTAATACACTTTTTATTAAATAATTTGAAACACTTTTCTTTTCGGAACACGTATACCATTTTAAATTTCTATATTTTTCTTTTTTTACATTTATATATAAGTGAAGAATTTAAGTGATGGAATGTATATTAAAATTTTTTTCTTTTAAAATATAAAATTAACGAAAATAAATATTAAAAACTTCACATAATATTATAAGGGTGTATCAAAGGTTCAATATCATTCAAATGGTGAGGTTTACGGGAAAAATATAAGATACCTTTTTTGTAGAGCATTAAATTTCCTACAAAATTCTTCCCGAACATTTTTCTGTACAATCAATTAATGACGAGGTATGAATTTTATTCTATTGGACTGAGAAAAAAATAAAAAACTGCGATGCGGAGGATTTTCCTATTAAAATTAAGAGCTCATATTTGGTGAGAATTTTTTTAAGGTGTCTAGCAACCCATTTTTCCGTGGCACTTGTAAAAAAAAAATAATTGATTTTTTTGACCCACCCTAATATATATATATATGGGAAATTCCACGTTAAATCGGTTACTTTTGACCCCGACCCCTTTCGATTTGGCTAAAAGTTTTTTATTCTATGCTACCCTATGAGAAACAATTTTCAAAATTTTTTCAAATTTTTTTACCAAACCCAATAAAAAATTTTAATTTTTGAAAAAAATGGCTCTTTTCTTTGAAATGGCTATAACTTCTTTAAAATTCAACCTATTGGAACGTTTTTTTTAAATATTTGTTTTTAAATGTACTTTTCAGAAAAAAATACAAAAAAATTTCAAAATTATAAAATCCATGAAATTTTCGTATTTTTTGAGAAAAACCGTTATTTTCTCGAAGTTCGCCATTTAAAAATTTTTTTTTATTTTCTAGAAAAAAATTTTGTCTAAATCTGCGATTATCCCCACCAGTCCCAGAGTAAGCTGAGTTAGTTTCCTATTTTTTTTATTTAATTGAAAAAAAATTTTTTATTTATTTTTTTTTAAATTAAATTAATGCAATTACATAATTTTACAATATTTATACTTAATTTATAGTCTCAAAATACAAAGTTTAAAAAAAAAATTCAACCTTTCGTTTTTTGCTGTAAGAATATGATGGAATTATTACGTCATTTTTATGTCAGAACAAATGACTTTATATTGAGGTCATAAATAAGTCACCATTCCGTCATGTCTACAAAAAATTTGAAGATCACTGTATGACATACGTAAGACATCATTTTAAGGTCATGTGTTCACTGGGATTTAATTCATATGTTATATATGTAATTATATAATATTATAATTTATACAATATAATATATATTATATTTTATATATTTTATATATTTGTATTTTTATTATATTATCTATTATATAGATATTTATATATAATATCTATATAGAATATATAAACTGTATAAAATCTAAAAAAATCTAATATAATAATTACAAATTTATTTATTTTAAATTTTTTTATATAAATTTCAAAATTTCTATTATAGAATTTTTTTTTTTAATACTCGGATTACTTTACTTTTAATCCAATCAAAGTTTGTCGACTTAAATCTTCAAATCTATGAAAAACTAAAATTTCAAAAGATAAAAAAACTTGAAGCAATAAAAAGAAATAAAAATTACAATTGTAAAACTAAAAGTTTAAGTAGATAAGAGAAAGAAAGAAAGAAAGAAAAAAATAAAATACTGGGATAAATTATCCTTCTAATTAGGGATTCCGTTCTCATAAATATGCATGTGGCTTTTGGCATGGTCGAAGCACCACTGTCGGTTAAAGGTTCGAAGACGTGAGAAAAGACGTCGAGAGGTAAGGGGTGCCGGACGTAAATTTGTAAAAAGGAGAGAAGGGCCGAGGTAATAAAGAATGGCGCGTCGCCAGGTGGAACGATGTGCAAATTACAAGAGGGGGGTATTACAACGAGATCTCCTTTCGATGGGACGCGAAAACAAGACCGGCTAAGTTTTTCAAATGCAGACATTATGCACTTAAAACAAATGAGCGTGAAACCATGGGCGTAGTTTTAATGAATTAAACTATACCAAGCTAATTTTATTAATTATTTTTCACCAAATATATTTTTAAGGTAACAAAAAAGAAAGGGTTTCAAAATTTAAGGGATTATAGTTGGCTAGATTTTATTAATTTTTATTTATATATTATTTCAATCCAATAGAATATAATTTAATTATTAAATGTATAAATTATTTAATATAAATATTTATATATATATATATTTAATAATATATTTATTAATTTATTTTATATATAATATATAATATTATATTAATTTATTATATTATATTACATAATATAATAAATTTTTATATATATAATAATACTATATTAATTAGTATTTTGAATTAAATATTAATAAAGTTAGTTAGGAAATATTAGTATTCCTAATTACACAAATACAAATACAAATAATAAATGTGAAGATGCTTCACGTATATATATTTTTATCAAAGCGACCCAAATTACCCATCCATCTTCAAAAATTTATGTATTTTACTATTTATATATAAAACAAAATTTATGCACTACAACAAAGACCATTTAAATTAAAAGTGAGATGTAACATTAATAAGTTTTTATAATGTTTTATAAATCTTGTCACGAACAATAAGTATAAAAAGGTTTAACACCCACAATTACGGTAGGTGTTAACATTAAGCTCGCTGTTTCATTATAATTCATTTAATTTTCTACTTTTATTTATTTGGACAGTATTTGTAAATATTTATTATCACGTTCTATAAAATAAATGTTAATTATTGTATATACATAATTATCTCTTCAATATAAATAATATTCATAAGTATTATAAATAGATGGTCAATATTCTTAATATAAACAAGATTGCGTCATAATCGCTTTAGGATTATGTTAGGGATAAAACAGAATTACGTCAGAGTTGCGACAGTGTTACTCATCAATATATACTATATATTATATTGATTTTTTGTTATTAATACTAATAGTATTTTTTTACTAATCGATATAAATATTAATATTCAATTACAATATTTAATTATTAGGATTAATCATCTATTTTAATTATTAAAAAAAAATTGTGTGCTTACGAATACTGTCCCAATAAATTACATCCTTATTTTATCATAATTATAATATTAGTATTTATTAAATTTAAGTCCGATAAATTAGACTTGGTTTGCATTTCCTATTATATTTTATTCATTCATTCTTTTCATTCATTTTGACACTTATAATCATTTCTTAGTATGGTTCTTATGTAACTACCCTACCGTAACCTAATACTCATTGTTTCTTAAACCTCGAATCTTATATTTCATATTTATTATCTCTTTTTATTTCTTTTATTGACCTTTGTAATTTTTTTTAAGTAATCTATACTTTATCTATCCTTACGATAGCAATATGAGATACCAAAGTATTTAATCTTTATTTAATTTTGATAAGTTTGATAAAGGTAGTATATATATGACGACTGAATCAATGTGTCTAGAAACAGTTGTTGACATCGGTTATTTCTTTAATGGAAGTTTTCCGTCACATTTTCCATATAATATCCTAAGAATTAATCTGAGTTTTAATAGTTTTGATATTCATTAATTTGCACTAATTCTAATATACTTTATAAATAACTTGATATGAATTATTTTGATTTGTACGAATACTAAGTATTTTATTAACCCCTTAACGCACAAATTTTTTTTAAGAAAACCGACCAAGAAAAAAACATGTCTTGGCAAAAAAATACAAAAAATACAAAATTAATTAAAAGTTTTATTCCAATTTTAGTTTTTGGTTTAATTTTGGATCAATATTGTAGAAAAAAGCTGAATATTATTGTACAATTCTCGATTATATTCAAGTGTGAAAAATTACAGGAGCATAAAATACAACGCCGCTCGAATTATCTCGAGTGTGCACAGTTTGGCCTGTTAATACGCTCGAATTAACTTGAGAGCACAAATTAAGAGGTTAATAATCTCTGATTTTTATTAATTTGTACTAACTCTAACACACTTTCCATATAACGTAATACCAATAAATCGTTTAACCACTTACCCTAGAAAGACGTGCCACGCACGTCGAGATGCTTTTGTTCCAAAACTGCGAGTGACGTGTACACCACGTCGATAGGCGTGGTGAACACGTGGTAAATAGATTTATATTATTTTCATCATATCAATCAATATTGTAGAATGGAAAATAATAGTAAACTCAGTGATATTGTTTCGACAAGTGCAATATTGTAGCGCACGACACCGCAACCGTGAAGTTAAATCGTAGGGCAAGTGGTTAATAGAAGGGTTGTCTAATTATTTGAACGAATGCAAGTTTTTTGTCTCTCTCTTGACCCCTTTTTATCCAAGTACTCGTTAATACATATGAGATGTTAATCGCGATGTTCATTTTCGTGATAGTCTCA
This sequence comes from Polistes dominula, assembly GCF_049000335.1. NCBI lineage: Eukaryota > Metazoa > Arthropoda > Insecta > Hymenoptera > Vespidae > Polistes > Polistes dominula. Next base: position 7,163,089 of record NW_028301152.1, on the reverse strand, counting down.
CGATCTTATTCAAGTTGTCCTCGGTGTAACATTCAAGTTGAGAGGAAAGGAATGGAAAGTACAAAAAAGGTACGTTTCGTTAGCTTGCGAACAGAGTCTTTACGATTATACATTCACACATGTATATACATATATATGCATGTATGAATACATATATACTTGCCAAATGAGAGAAGCAAAGAGAGTCGAAGTCAAGGGATATATATATGGGGTGCCTTAAATGGTAATGCCCCCAGCTCTGCCCTCAATCGCGATCTGGACGGATTTCTCCTTATCTCTTTCTCTTTCTCAGTCCCCCTGAACTTCCTAAGTATACTTGCGTTCATGTGTTCTCTTCTCTGATATCTAACAATCGAGTCTGATTCCGATAGAAATATATCTTTAAGATAAATCTTAAATCAACACTTATCAACTTGCAGCCCTGTAGGGTCACATAATTAATACGAAAAAAATTTAAATTCTTCACATAGTTTTCCTTAAATAATATTGACATTTTTTTATAGTACTTACTTAAAAGTTACTACAACTTAAATTAACTTAACTTAACTTAAATACTGTAATACTGTAATACTAGTATTTTTTTAAATTCATATGATATTGTAATATTTTTATCTTTAATCAGAAAAATTTATATTTCATTTTATTAATTTATTTTTATTAATCTTACATTATGTATAATATAAACATGTAATATAATTATACACATGTATATAATATAAAATTTTAATTTATATGGCATTTATATGGCATTATATGGTTTGAGAAAATTATTTTGTTTTGTTATTTTTTGTCTTTCCTAATCTGGACCAAGGAAGTAAAAAGATTGGACATCCTATCTTAGATAGAATTTACAATTAAATGATTTCATTGAATGGTATCTTTTCTACAATAGTTGCTTTCAACTAATTAAAACGTAGGTTAGGAAGTGCTTACTTATCTAACGTAACGGTAAATGTTGTGTTACAAGAGCAAAATGGTCAGACGGCCTCTATATGGACGAGAACGACGTTCCATGTATGTGGGTGATGACAATTTTTCACGGACGACACAAACCAGATAACGCACAACCAACTTCATCTAATTGTCAATCTTTCTAACTAACTTTTACCAATAATATTTACACAAATGTTTAAAAACATTCCACGTATCTTTTTTGTTATTCTTTTCAAACTTTTAGGTATCTTTACTTTGAAATTTTCAATAGCGTCTTTAGTAAACTGGTGATACATCATTTTAAAAGTTATAGACATCCATATTTCAAAAAAAAATTGAAATTTTTGAAGGATAGCTGAGATAGAAGATAAGAAATTGAAAATTTTATAAATATTGCTGTGAAATTTTTCAAATATTGCTTTAAATTTTTTTATAAGACATTTTACCACTATTTATTATATACATAAAATAGTTTTTCACTAATATTTTAAAAATCGATATTTAAACATGTAGAGGAGATTTAATTATTTATTATAATTAATATAATAGAATTATATTTAAAATATATAAAAATATATAGAAAATAATAGAAATATATAAATGATAAAAATATAATATAATTATATAAATTATAATTATATAATAATTAAATCTTCTTTATATATAATTATAATTTTAATAATTATTATTTATTATATACATAAAATGGTTTTCCACTAATATTTTATACTATTAAACTTTTATTTAATAGTATAAAATTAAGGTATTTAAACTTGTAGAAGAGATTTTATTTTGTTCAGAAACTTAGGTAGAACTTAGAAGCTTAAATAGAAGATATAAAAACTAAAAATTTGTTAAATAATCTACGAAGTTTCTGAATAAAATACATTACTATTGTACAAAAAAAAATAAAAATATAATTTAGTTTACTAAAGTCCAGTTCTCGGATTACTGTTAACTTGGACGTTGTTCTTTTAAATAAAATACGTTAAAGTATTTTAAAAAAAGACAAAAGCGTATTCTTAATTAAAGTGGAACCTGACCTTATTTAAGACTAATTGAGAACATACTAAAATTTTGTTTTAGTATATCTCATAATTTCTAATAAATGATTTATTACTAAAAACAATAACCAAATTGATTGCTCTATAAATACTCGAAATATAAATCCATTAGTCTGGTCACGTTGTAATGTCAAATTATTTTTGGGAGTTACTGTAAATCAGTACGTGTCCCGCATACAGTGTTAAGTTTCCTAATAATACCACTGTTCACCAATTGTTTTTTACTAATGTTTTTTTTCTAGATTTCTGCTAATCTGCACGTATTCTGATAGAATAAAGAAATGTAGGACAGTAGAAGAGAAAGAGGAAGAGCATCAGCAGCAGCACAAGAACCAGCAGCAGCAACAACAGTAGCAGTAGCAGGATTAGAAAGAGAATAAGGAGAAGAAGGATGAAGTGGAATAGGAAAGTTGGAAGTGGGGAAGGAGGGGAGGGGGAAGTTCTATACGTATATCTGTGAAGTAAGAGCTCGAACGCAACGTTCTAAACGCGTGAGACTTTAAGAAGAGGCAATGAACTGAACAGGTATGTGGGTGATGTCCGTTTAGAAAAGAAGACAGAAGACTAGATAGATTTATACGTTAAGGTGGTACTACGTGTTCGAGCACGAATGGTGGCTCTTTCTCGTCTCCTCCCATATTTTTCTTTTCAACTCCGACTCGTTTCTCTTCTTTCTTCTTTTATCCTTGTATATCCCCTTCTATGTATGTATATGTGTATATATATATTTTTTTCCTCTTATTTTTTCTCTTTTTTTTTTCATATAACTCTTATAACGTTCCGCTTTAACGACAAGAATAGTCGGCGAGCTTCGAGCGCGGTTAATGAAACGTCAAATGGAATCGAATATTTCTCAAGTTACGGTACGCTCATTTTCGTTTTACCTTTCGTTGTCATATTATATAATATAATGCGATCATTTTCAAACTTGTTATCATTAATTTTATATCTTTTCGATTTGTAATTATTTTGAATTGGAAGTAGTAAGTAGGAAGCCTACTTATTTCTAATTATAATAGTAATAGTAATTAAAATAAAGGAATATTTTAATCTAAATATTAAGAAAGAAATACAAAATAAATATTTATAGAATATATTGTAAATAATATTCTATTTTTAGTTATTTTATATTTTAATTTTATTTTGAATTGGAAGTAGTAAGTAGAAAGTCTATTTACTTCCAACTCAAAATAATTATTTTAATAGTAATTAAAATAAATGAATATTTTAATTTAAATATTAAGAAAGAAAGAAAAATAAATATTTATAGAATAAATTCTAAATAATATTTTATTTTTAGTTATTTTAATTTTTAAGAAAAATAAATATCGAGGGCAAAATACAAAAATAATTTTTATAAAAGTTTCTATTTTTACATCTTTTACCTTAGGTATGCATAAACAAATTCAATTTTGTTTACGTTTTTAGGTATGCAAATTTTTATAACCTGATGTTGTATCACAAAGGAAGGGTACTATTTAAAATTTCAAAGTAAGGCTTGTTAGAAAAACAAAAAAAAAGGTGGGTAAATTTATATATATATATTGATTTTATAAATATTCTATCAATATTGGCTTTTAACTTCTTTTCAACATCAAACTGGCCGTATTTGTTCTTAGAACTAATATTATTTCATTTTGAACGTTACAATCTACTATCATAATTATCTGTACAATTATGTTTTGTTTAAAAAAAATTAAAATATATTTTATTACCAAAAATTAATATATTTGTACACCTGTCATTTAGCAAAAAGAAATGTTTCTATGTATAACCGGTTGCATATTTTACAGGCATTACTATTTAAGCTTGGGTTTCTTGGTATTTTAGTGTTGTCGTTCGTGGTTCACTAGCGCGTTTGGTGCTTCGCTATCTTCTCCTTCGACATCGTTTAAATTCTTACAACCATCGTTGAACACTTTAAACGACGACGATCAGAAAACGAGTGTTTAAAATGTCAAATTTAAGGATCTTTAGTTCAACGTCATTAACGATGTTCCTGGTTGTCATTCGAAGTAATCACTGCCTTCCTAGCGATCAAAAAAATCTTACGAGTAAGTATCCTGTTTTTTCAAAAATTCTGAAACATTAATCCTAACGATTTATTGATTAATTTCATACAGAAAATTATTATTTAACTAAAGGAATAGTTCAATCGTGCGTATATCTTTAATCGAATCAGAATTGGTTAAACCGCATCAAAATTGAATGCAAGCAAGTGCCCAATAATTTATGCATTATATTCAATTGCGCAACATTGACGCAACGATGTTGTTTTATAAAAGGGTAAAAAAGCCTTGGCATAGAGAGAATCTTTCAAATACGACTTTTAAATTTATCCAAATCAAGCAAAAACATAAAATAAAGAATTGGAAATCGATTGAATGCAGGCATCACAAATTTGTTGGAAGTGTAAATGTTTCAACACTGTTTTGAAAGAACATGTTTTCCCGATAAAAGAAAATTTGAAGAATCTAAACATTGAAGGGTCATTCTGAAGTGTTTTGTTATGTTAAAGAATTCTTTTACGATACTGTATTGTAATTTAATCATGAATAATGTTATTATTCAGTTACTTTTGAAGTTGATCGTAATGTTTGTTTAGATCAATTGTTTATCTAAATAGTACAGAAAATTAACGTAACATAATTCGTTTATTATTAATCAAATTTCAAAATTATTTATATCAATTGTAATAATTATTTCTAAAAAATAATATTATTCATTTTAATTTTTTTTCAAATTTTCTTTTAACTCAAGTACACTTTCTATCTTTTAAATTCGTGTTTAGTACAAATTTATAGAAAATATGTAAGCAAATCTTAATCTCAATTTTAAATATTTTTTGTATTAATTTAATACTAATGCAACATATTATTTTAAGATCCAGATGAAGAACTGATAAACACATTTATATCTACAAATTTAAGAAGAAAATATGTAAACGATCAAGATTATCCTGAAAAGAAGGTTAAACTTTATTTATACGATATCACGAATAATGTAATTAATACAGAATGTACAGTAAAGAAGAAAATTTTTTTTGCTTATTTCAGATTTACAAAATCTCTCAAGCTTGTTTGACATTAACTAAAAAAGAGGGCCAATGTAAACAAATCAACGAATGCGTACACGACAACATCTACTTCAATTTGAATCAATTTTTAAATTATACTTGTATTCTTAATAGCACGTAAGTTTTGTTTCTCAAAATTTAGTGTTTAACTGTAACTTTACCATTGAACAAGATATTTTTCGTAGGAAACTTGGAATTTGTTGTCCGAATAAATCACTAAGTTCATCTAGTTTGTCACTCGTGGATAGTTTGCTTGGCCCATTACCCGCAGTAGCAAGTTTCTATACCGAAAAGGGAAATAATCCAGGTAGAAATACAAAATGTGAAAAGTTTCAAAGTATATTATAGTCTATTTTTTTGGTTTAATTTTTCATTTGCTTTCTTTGGAGAAAAAAAGAAAGAAAGTTTAACATATTAAATGATAATATTGTGATCAAAAAATATGATAATTTATTAAAAGGATTCTATTTATTGGGTCAGTATATATACTACAAAATCAATATGAAATAAAAGTGTTCTGTATTAAACAATGTTCAGAATAAGTTTAAAACAATTAATACTAATTTATAAAGAAGTGTCAGTATTTATAATCACATATTATCATTATACTATTATCCAATAATATTATTTATATATTGGATTGGCAAGAGAGTAATTTCGGTATTAAGTAAATATATATATAATATTATTAGGTTGGCAAGAAAGTAATATTTCACATTAGAAAACCGAAATTACCTTCTTGCCAACTCAATATATAATTTCTATTACAGTTATTTACAAATTTAACTAGAATTTAAGTTTTTTATTTAAAGTTACTGAAGACAGAAGAAAAGGTAGAGGACATAGAGGATGTGGAACGAACATTAAAAGTGGTACTAGAATCGTAGGTGGACGACCGGCTGATCCCCGAGAATGGCCTTGGATGGCAGCATTACTTAGAAAAGACGCGATTCAGTATTGCGGAGGTGTTCTCATCACGGACAGACACGTACTCACAGCTGCCCATTGCGTTCGAAAGTAAGTCGTGAATGTCATGAAGAAGAAAAACCTTACTACAAGTCCAGTCAGTTACTGTTACTCTACTAGGTGAGATTTATGACGATACTCTTCTCCTTTATCAGTTTCAAACCACGAGACATCCGTGTTAGATTGGGTGAATATGATTTTACCAGAACCGATGAAACCAGAGAGTTGGATTTTGCAGTTGCGGAAATTAGAGTGCATCAGGATTTTGATTCAACTACTTATGAAAATGATATTGCTATTATCAAGATATATCGACCTACGCCATTCAACAGTTACATTTGGCCAATTTGTTTACCACCAATCGATCAAACCTTTGAAAACAAGACTGCTTTTGTTACTGGTTAGCATAATTCTCGTATAATTTAACAATTAAATCTGAAATACGTCTATGTTTTAACTCCATTTTGCACTCAAAATGTAAAAGCATCGTTTAAATGAGCATTTACTATAAAATGTTTTTTTTATAAATTAATGTACACATGTATGATTAATAAAATTCCATTTCATATTCAACTAAAGAATTTGAAATAACATAGGAATGATTACGTTGACGGTTTTGAATGTGTTAAACAGGCTGGGGATCGCAGTATTATAGTGGACCAGCTAGTACCGTTCTGATGGAGGTTGCAGTACCGATATGGCCGCAAGAAATGTGCACTAGGAGCTTTACTCAACGTGTCACGAGGGCTACCATGTGCGCAGGCGCTTATGAAGGAGGTCGTGACGCTTGTCAGGTAAGGATAAAAAGACTTACATAATCGAAAGTACAAGAAATCGAACGGGTCAGACGTAACTCAGACACTAACGTCAATTTATTCTTTAAACTAAACTTTGAACTTTACAATTTTGAGATTTAAATATACATAGATATCAAAAGTTTGTTAGTTGTTTGATTTACGTTATATATTTTTCTTTTTATTTTATTCCCCTTTCTTTTTATTAGGGAGATTCCGGTGGTCCTTTGGTTCATCAACTAGGTAACGGCAGATGGGTGAACATTGGAATAGTTTCCAGGGGTATACGTTGTGGTGAGCCTAACAATCCTGGAATTTATACTCGGGTAAACTTTTATCTCGATTGGATATTCGCGAATGCAGTATTTTAATAAAATCTTCCTTAAAATTGTATGCAGGGATAATAAACGATTAATTTATTGTCCTATGTGCATCAGATCAATGATAATTATTTTTAAATGTGTCTGTTAGCAATGAACAATTTCAATGTTTTCATATAAGTAGAACCTCCATTATTCGAATTAATAGGAAGACATAACTTAATATAATAATATAAAAAAATATGAAAAATATAATATTATAAAAAGAAATATCAGGTCTCGAATATTTGTTTTACAGTAGATAACATAAACAAGAAAGTGTACACATAATGTACGGGATAATAGAATATTTGAATACTAGATCGTCATGTATTGTAAGTAGATTCTTCAAACATGGAGTCCTCTGGTAATTCTTGAATCTTTCCAACCAAAGATTGAAAATGTTGCTCATCTCTCGCTCGCTCGCCGATCTCGTTAGATACAAATATGAATACTTCTCACCTTGTATGTGGTGATATAAAGGATAGTGGTACTTCATTTTCTTTATTAGTCCTTTATCTTCTCCTTACCAGCCTTTCGTTGGTTCTTTGTTGCTTAAGATATCCCGTCGTAGCCATCCAGTGGAAGAATAGGATGATTGTCTTTGCTAATGGGCCCAGCAGGGCGTACGTAGTGGGGGTACAAGTGGTGGGAGGTGTGAATATTAGCGCTTCGGAATTCCCTACAGGATTAAAGCGCAAACTTCTACAGGATTAAGACGCAAACTTTGAATACTGGTTAATAGTTTATGATAGTTTTCGATCATACACGTCGAACATTGAAGATTCCATTATATTTTGTTTAAACGAAATACTCCTGAAAACGATTGAAATTTTATTTTTGGAATATATCGATCATTACATCATTCAAATAAATTGAACATAAATATAATTTTTATTTCTTACGACCAATATATACCCAATATACACAATAAGCACGCTTTCTCACTTCCTCTTGTCAAGTTTCTCATTAAGCCAGGAAACGATTGACTTCTCAAACGCGCGTCATTTACTGACAGACAACACGCTCTTCCATCACATAAAATATTACTTACTTACATATATACTAATTCTCGTACACATCTTATACATATATATGTCTTATTTACTTCCTTTCTTTCATATGTATACTTCTACATACCACAAGCACACACACACACACACACACACACACAATCTTTCTCTCTCTCTCTCTCTCTCTCTCTTGAGTGTTATTTTTGTTCTAACATAATTGTGAAAGGCCCAGCCTCTCCTTACTAGAAATTGCTTGCTGAACATCAATTCTCCTAATGCCGTCTAATTTTCTTCAGAGACAGACACGTATAATCTATTTATTTCGTAAATACATACATACACACACATATAATATATATGTTTTTATTTGTTTGTGCTTTAGCCCGTGTATACATATATAGATATTTATTTATGTACTTATTTATTCATCTTTCTCTATTTTGTTGAGCATATCTGGCAAGTAGGTAATATAGGATTATTCAAAAAGAATAGTAGAAAAATAAAGCTGAATTATTTGTTTGTAAAGTGACATATACGATGCATAATGGTATACAGTGACTGACGAACATCGTAAACTTGTGTTCCTAAATTGTGTGTGTGTATGTGTGTGTCTGTATTCACGTACTTGAGTATTTTATGCAAAGAACAAACGCAAAGTGTATGGATCTTTCTTGTTTGTCAAATCAACGATTATTGGCTTCACCTACCTGGACATGTTAACACAGTGGCTTATGCCTAAACTAGAGAAAGATTATTCTAATCTTATCCTTCAACAGTACGGTGCTCCTTCACATTTCCAAAGTACCGTTCGTAAACATTTGTGTACTAACCACACAGTGTGCTAGATCAGTCATATAAGGGAAGATTTGAAAAACCGTATCTTTAATGCTATGGAGCAAATAACTAAGGATATGTTGAAACGTGTCTGACTTGTATAAGGGTTTCATCAAGAACGTGTTTAGGAAGAAATGGATCTATTTCTACTCATCTACACAGGCAGAAGTATAAATTATGGACATAAAACTTATGCATGCATTTATCAAATCATTGTAGTTTGGGTATATCAATTGAATAAATAATAATTCAGCTTTAATTTGGTATTATCAGTTTTGAATAACCCTGTATTTTTTACTTTTTCATTAATATTACATATTTGATATATTTTTTTTTTTTTCAAATAAATTCATTAGAGTCATTGAACAGGTATTTTCATCTTGTACATCGTTAACGACAAAGTTCACCCTTCCATTAAAGTTACTCACTTAAACCTCGTTACTTTATTTTAATGGAAAAATGATATCTCCATGAAAACTTTGAGGAAAACAGATCGAAGTTATAATTTGGTCCTATTTCTCTCTCACATATGCACGCACATACACACACTCGCAATGATATACTATTATTTGGCATGAAACTAAATACAAAAGAAAGAAGAAGAATTATTTACGATAATAATACGACTTGTGAGTATAGTCGTTAAATGTTGTATTTGCAAGTTTAAAATATATAGTTTAGAAAGACGAGAAAGTAATTCTATAATGTAAGAATATTTTGATGAAAAAAGAAAATGAAACTAACGAATGCTTGGTTTCGTCGTTAAAAGAAAGATGAGCAATTAGCTGCTTAGAAAATTACGAGCAAACGATTGCCCATTTCATCGTAGACTTTCTCGTTAACAGCACCTTGTCTAATACTGGTCGATTCGGGCAAGTCGGCATTAAATACTGAATCATTTACCCGATGTAAATATATATATAATATATTATATTATGTGTTCATTCCGTACTTAATATTTATTTTTATTTTTTTAAATTTTTTTTTAATACAGACCCATTAAACATGTAATCTTGGGAATCCGTCAAAGAAGTACGTAGCATACAGCTTTGGAAAAAAGTAGCTATTTAATTTAAATATCGTCAGATGCATAAAATCAACACTGACTATTATTGGTTCTGTAATAACATCTAGAAAGAGATCACTTTGTCTTATTACATATGTATACATTGTATTATAAACGACTTACCATCGATTTAAATGTTCGCTGGTACCCAACTACTTTGCTAAAAATATCACACCATCTGTGTGTGTGTACATTTATAGAAAAGCAAGAAAATGCAGAAAAATCATTCCAATTTTAGGAATTTCTTTTTTTTCCATTTGTTCATGTTGTTGTTGTTGTTGAATAATTAGTCTTTTCGAGTAGCATGTACAGATGGCAGGATATTTGGTTGGGTAGAAATATCATCATACTCGATGTTCCTATCCGAATTATCAAACTCAGGATAAGAGACACATGAAGAGAGCTAAATCCGAGGCATCGAATCTGCGGGTAAAAGAAGGGGCGTATTTGGACCACTCTCGGTATGATTCGGCATACTTTCCGCCGAGTAAGTATACGCTTGTCGATTTTGTTGAACTGGGACTGCACGTACGTGAGTTGGAGAGACAACATTGCTTGATGGCATACGACTGGCTGGTGCACCATTTCCTGTTACCGTGATGTTACATGTACTGCTACCAAAATGTATTCGATTTTGATTAGTTTGAAACGATGCTTGCAATTGTTGTTGTTGTTGTTGTTGTTGTTGTTGTTGTTGTTGTTGTTGTTGTTGTTGTTGTTGTTGTTGTTGCTGTTGTTGTTGTTGTTGTTGTTGTTGTTGTGAGAGTTTCTGCTGTGGTGGCGGTGGTTTTTGTTGCGGTGATTTCTGTTGTTGTGGTTTCTGTTGTTGCTGTTGCGGTTGCTGTTGTGATGCTGGTGGGTTTTGTTGTTGTTTATTTTGAGACTGATTTTTGATTGAAATATCTTGAACTGGAATATGACGTGTTTGAGATGATTCCACCTGAGGCTGATTTTTGGATTGAACTGAATGAGTTTGATTCTTTGTTTCCGTTTCCGTTTGATTTGACTTATTTTGCATTGGTTGTATTTGCTGTTGCTGTAACTGCTGCGTCACTGGTTCGTTGGAAATTGGTGGAAGTTGACTGGTAGATTTGGTTGTGCAAATTTGCTTAACGTTATTGTTTATCGGTTTTTCACCCATCAACCAATACGTCGTCATTGTACCTTTACCCTGTGGTTCATGAAAAAAAAAAAAAAAAAAAATTAGCACAACGAACAGATATTTGCTATTCACGTATGCAGAAACGAAAGAAAATTTGATTTCAGAATGCCGTGTAAGCTCAATGAAATAATTATTTCGTAAAATGATTTTATTGGTGAAATTTTCATTAATCTTGAACAAACAAATTTGAAAATACGAACGTTTCTTTGGTTAAACGTTTGCATGATAATGTACTAACGGTCGATCGATAAACTCTGACCTGGATTTAAAGCAGGCCTAGTAGCATGCCTGCTACAAATTATTTTATTTCATAATACTTTGATTCAAAAGATAAATCTTACCTTTAACGTAACCTCTCCTCTGCAAACAAGATCGAATGTCCCGAAAGTATCCAGAATTTCTTTTGTCTTTGGACTCACGTGTATCATCCATGCTGTTTTCAACAAAAATTATTCAATCAAATAAAAATAATGAGTTTAAACCTAATCGAAAATTGCAATCCTCGATGAAACATTTGATTGTCAAACGTATATGCTTTTGTTGGCTTAATAACAATTACCTTCTCCGTTACTTTCCATTCTGGATGCAGTGTTGACAGTATCACCGAACAAACAATACCTCGGCATTTTCAAACCAACCACACCCGCTACGCAAGGTCCTGAAACGAACCAAACGAAATTGCTTATTTATTTTTATATCGTCCTTTTATCTGAATAATTATAATTTCATCGATTATATAATATGATTTGCTTAATTATCATCTCATAATTTTTAATACATTTTTAATAGAAAAATTAGAACAAAATATCTATTTAATATAAATTAAATTGTTAACCTGCAATTATTATAGATACTATAATAAAAAAATAATAAATAAAATATACCTCTTTCTGAAATAAAAATAAAAAAAAAATGATTGTAAAAATAATCTATTAAATTAATCTCACTGATAATACGATTTCAAATTTTTCTAGAATAGTTGAATTAAATTTTTAATCGCTCTACGTAATAGAAAAATTATTTTTGTTCGGATTATCCGATATCGATTTGACTTTTTTTTTTCATTTAATCGAAGTTTTACCATATAACAAGACACCTGTTTCACTCGTTCACTTCTATCGAGGTAGAAAAATCGATATCCATTACTCAATAGACACATTTTATAGAAAGATTGAACACTGAAAAACGTCTTTGATTTATGCAAAAACTTTCACGAATCATTCTTTTTTTTTTCAAACTTTTTTTACGAACTCGACGATCTTGAGGTAATTTAAAAAGCAATTAATTCACTGTGCATATCGAATCGAAAAGAGACGTGCAACATATCTCTCCTAAATTCGTCAAAAGTATTTTCTCGTTAAAATTCATCCTTGAACAAGCTCTGTCTTTCTCTTTCTCTTTCTAAATTTTGATCTCTCTTGTTCATACACATACTCACCTATGAATATACACACAAACAAAAAATATAACTAATCACATATACACGATATACATATAACAATTGTGAATACACAGATATACCAAAAAAAAAACAAAAAATACGAACAACTGTACGCACTCATACATATAAGAACACATACGAATATCAGTGCACACACATCGAACACGAATTTCCACATGCAGAAATATCAATAACTACCTGCATGCACATATATTCAACACTCGTATATATTATATTGAATACATATAGAACCATAGAAAACGAATATCAATTCACACACATGTAACATACATAGAGCCACAAAATATAACCACCTGAGCATACATTCAAACACATACATACTTTCTAATAACAATACTTGCTCGTCTTTATTTACTTCATTTTATCATGGAATTTAGGATGACAGTTTTAATCATCATTTTCAAAAAATAAAAAGACTAAAAGAGAGAAAAAAAAGTGATATCACATACAAAAAGTAAAATAAAAATGAAAATATAAAAAAAAACACTTACCAGAATGCATTCCTATACGAAGTTTCAACTTCTCTTCTGGTCTATGACGGATTCGAAATGTCATAACGGTGTCCCTCAATGCCAAACTCATCCTAGCTATTTCCTTTGCATGATTCGTGCCATTTCTCACCGGCAATCCGGAAACGACCATGTAAGCGTCTCCAATTGTCTCAACCTTTTTGTTAAACAGACAGTAAAAAAGACATTTCTAAGATATTAGATACTCAATTTTCTTGAAAGGGGATCATTATGATTAACCACTTGCCCTACAAAGACGTACCATGCACGTCGAGATGATTTTGTTTCAAAACTGCGAGTGACGTGTACACCATGTCGATAGGCGTGGTGAACACGTGGTAAATAGATTTATATTATTTTCATCATATCAATCAATATTGTAGAATGGAAAATAATAGTAAACTCAGTGAAATTGTTTCGACAAGTGCAATATTGTAGCACACGGCACCGCAACTGAGAAGTTAAATCGTAGGGCAAGTGGTTAAACATTTGAGAACAAGTTTCTAACAGGTTTTTTATTAATTTGTTCAAACCATGTCTTTATTATTTTGATTGAAAAAAGATTAGAGGAAAATATTCATACTTTGTGTACTGCTTATCTAGAACGACTCTTTAACTGATTGCTAGCTGAGATGATAGTAATCTACCTAACTTTAAATCAAGTTTCTTTCTTTTTTTTTTTTATCGTCTTAACGAATACATAATTAAGTTTCATTCTCAAGGATGATGATCGTCGAGCAACCTGATGTCCAGTACCTGCCTACCTTGTGTAAAAGGATTATTTTATTAAACTCGAACGTTCTTGTATAAACTGGAAACTAGTATTTACGTTTCGACAGCGCGTAGGCGAGGTGCAATTGGACACTGGATCGATGGCGAACACGAGAAATGCCATCCCTAAGCCGTGAACGGAAGTAATTAAACAACCCGAAGGTATAACTACAATCTTCGTTTACTTTTCTTCTTGTTCTTCTTTTTTTTTTTAATTCTTTTACTTTTTTTCTTACTCTTTTCCATTGACGGCATCATTAGCCGATATTTCCGATAGATTCAGGAAATATTCGAGAAGATATTCAAAGAGTTCAACACCCTGACAATTTGATCCATTAATTTGTATTTATTTTCAAACTAGTCTTCGATTAATTGATCGTATAATTGTTAAGTGAAGAATAATTTCTGATGGAATAGAAATGATTACTTATTCATCAAGATTTATATGTTCGAGGTTATCACATGAAACACGTAACGTGATCAAATTCTATATTTTAATGGCTCTTGTCGGAAATTGTTATTTTTTTTTTTTTATTTTGATATAAAATTGTTCGTGAAAAAGTTTTAATGGGATTATTGTTTACTAGAATTTTATTTTATGCTTCAAAACATTTCAAAGTTTATTTTCACTTTTATTTCTAGATAAATATAAAATATTTATTAAGATGTTATTTGTTCAGTTTGTATTTATTAAAAATTTGATAAACAATTTTTTGTATGGCTATAGTTTGTTCAGGGAATTTCATTGTTTTTTATTTTACTTTTTTGTATGAAATTGGTGATCGTTATATTCATCTCTCCTTACGTTACGTTTCAATGTAATAGATAGATTATTATTAGACTTTATTTTCATTTAAATATACGTATTGATTTAGTCTGTCATTCGATTATACAATACTGTTACACTTATTTTTCTGAATATTGAAAAAACATCTAATAATATCGAAAGCTTCAACAATGTCAAAAGAAATGCGACAGTGAATCGTATGCTTGAATAATCAGGAACAAAATTGTTTGTTATTTATTTATTGTAAATGAAAGTATTTTATAGCTGATAGACAAGTATTATATTGAACATCGTTTCAATTAAAATAAGAAATAATTATTATATAATATTCCTTTGTTTCAAATTGATCTTAATATCTGAAATGAAAAAATATTTTGAAATATAATTACTAATTTTCACATTACATAAGTCTTGTATTTTTCATTTAAAAAATACCTATACATACATATGTCTGTTTACACATTACCGACTACTATGCATAAAACTTGTAACTTAACATATTACATTATTGATTAAATAAATAATTGAATTAAAATATGAAATATTCTAGCAAATTAGTATTATCTAAATTTGATTAAATTTTGTCAAATGCAATAAATAATATTACAATTACAATTTATATAATTATTTATAATTAAATTAAGTTGATTGGATATATCAACACGAGTAAATTCATGATCGGTCAATAGAGGATGAAACTTGGTTTTCGAATCTATTCAATCGTATTTGATTACGATCATAGATAATTATACGTCACAAATTAAACTAGATAATATAGTTCGTATTATTACATCCATATATATATATATATACATAGTTTAATAGTATTATATTATATAATCTGCTTATTATTATAACTAATTAGAATTTCTTGATATAAATTAATAATAACATTATCCTTGAAGACAGTTCATTTGATTATTATATTATTCATTGAATATTACACGTCATCAGTTTGCTCGGGTTATTCATTCAATTCTATTTTTCTATTCCATAAAAAAAAATATGTTAATAAACTTCATCGATATAAATTAAAAAATACTAAATTATAAAACCGACACTTTGAATCGGACTGTTAATAACAGCTGATTATAATTCATGAATCATCCTGTATAAAAGAAACTTTCTGATCGTGCAACCCTGACAAAACCATGATAAAATCCTGACCTTGTAAATTGAAACTGCGTATAAAATGTCAACGGAAGAATTATTTACTGTTTATAAGAAGAACTAATACAGTAGGACGGAACTTAATTAACTAACGTGATCAGGAAACAAACGATGCGGATAAATTGAGGTTCTACGGATAATTGAGACTGAAGTAAAATTATTTCAAACACGTTTTTTTTCTATTGACAATAAAATTCTCCTATAAATATGTATATTACGCATATGTTTTATAACATTTTTATTGCTTTATTACACTAATAATGAAAACATCATTTTATTGATTTTGAAAGTGGCTTAAGTTCAATCATACCCATCAAAAACATAATATTTATTAAATAATGTTAATTATGCTAATTTGGATAATAAATTTGACATCTTTAGAAACCAAAAAAACATTATTCTATTGTGTCATCTATTATTTATATTTTTAAATTTAATCCGATGTAAATCTTTCAAAATTTCGATTCGAATATAAATGGCTCACATATGCATATTTTTGTTTCAAATTTGCATATTTTACGAAATCAAATTTCATACACTTTGTGTATATTTAATGTTTAATAATAAAAAAAAATGTTGTCTTTTAATCAATGATTTAGAGTTTCGCGGTTATATAGGTACATGTATTAAAGTAATTGAATAAATGTAGTAATATCACTTACCTTATAAACGTCGAAATTTTCGATAATGGAGTCGAAACAGGTGTAGAGATCGTTCAACAAGTCGACTACTTGAAGTGGCGTACTCTCAGCCGATAGACTGGTGAAACCAACGATATCACTAAAGTAAATGGTTACTTGGTCGTACGTTTCAGCTATTACACTTTGTCCAAGTATTAGCTGAGATGCAACAGATCTGAAAGAGAAAATATATTATATAAAATATTAAATTCATTATCCTATAATTTTAAATAAAAAGAAACATTTGATTAATATTTTTTAAAATTATTTTTTTCAATATTTTATTTGTCAGTATTTTTAAATATTTGGTATCAGTACATATAAACATTTAAACAAAGTAGTGATAATAACAATAATTATTCGTCAGAATTCTTATTAGAATATTAATAATAACAATAACGTTAGGGGTTGGTTTAACATTACATCAGGATTATGTAAAGATTACAAGTTAATATAAGATTAGATTAATACTAATATTTTGTCATTAACATTGATGATTTATTTAATATACTAACAATTCTCTTTTTATTTTTATAATGTTATAATATACTTTATATTTTACAATTATATATATATATATATAATAATTATTATAAATTATCATAATAATTTATATTTTTATAATGTATTAGTTACTTTTCATAATTAATCCTATCCATTTATAATTAACAAATGAGTAGATTAAATAGTTGATAATTTTTTTTCAACTAATTGACATTTTTCTGTGTAGGAAGAACTCCGCCCACTGATCATTCATTTAAAATTTTGATAAATTATTATTTTATTCATGTAATAAATTCTTGCGTGGTAGTTGTAGATAAAAACCGACGAAAAAAAATGGAAAAATAAAACTGGGTAATTTTATAATATAATATTTGTTCAGTCAAAAGTCTCTAACCAAAAGTTATGTTAATTTGAGTTAGAATTATTCTTCGTTAGAAATAATTCCTAATGAGAGAAATTTGGTTTTGGCAAGGTATGCTTTTTTGTTAATGCTTTCTCTATGTAACAGGGTAGATAATGAACTTTACTCGATTTGTTTATGAAATTCTAGACAATTATAAACTACACGAGTAATTTGGAGTCAAAAGTGTAGTTAGTAACTTTTGACTGAGCATAGATGATATAGTATAACTAGATTGATATCTTCAATCAAAAATCTATGTTATCATTGCAGGACCTAAATAAACACAAATGAACTTTAGAATTGACTATTTTTCTAACAATTATTATATTTACAAATATTTTATATATAAGATTAATAGTTTTTATATCAATGAATACCAATATTGATTTTTCATATTACAAACTAATTGTAAACACTGTGTGTGTGCTATTTATTTAGAATACTGACAAATAATGTATCAAAATATGGATGGAATAAATAACAACCCTAACAAAAAGATACAAAGTGGAAGTTACGTATATCACTCGTCTCTACTAACAATCTGATTTAACAGAATAAAAGAAAAATAAATCCAAGTTTTTTTTCGTCACGTTTTATGCCGGCCGCTCGTTAAATCCCGTTAAAGTGTGTTAAAACTCACGTACTCACCTTACCAAGGCTCAAAATTGTATAGAAAAATTTGCCAGTAGGAGTAGGACAAATAAAATGCATTTTTTCATTTAATGGAAAGCTAGGAAATATATATGTAATTGTATTTTTATGCTTTAATAACGTTTATAAGTACGATCCACGTACTTTTATTAGAAAGAGTAATCGTTTTTAATACCTTTCTTGTGATATTTCCAAGAAAATGATAAATAACGTTCTTTTTTGTAAGAAATATACTGACGTAATAGAAAGACCGATTGATAAATGAAAAAGTATTATTGAGGTTTAATCCTTAACCTTTTCAAAGATGAGCCAATTGCCAAATAAAAGATTCTACGATCCGTTATAGAACATTAAAACCTTATTATATCCGTTTTGGCCCTATTCCATGGCCAAAAAAAGAGACACATTTTTTTAAATAATATATCTATTTATGTTACAAGGAATGGGGCCGACTGCAGAATTGCAGCATTCACAATTTACATCGATATACAGCTATTTCTAAATATATTCTAACATTTAAGAATGAGTAACTCTTTTTGGTTTTATAATTTAATTATTTATAAAGCAATCCCTCTAGTTATTACTAAAAAATATATTTCTTTATTACTTGTTATAGTATTTCTACTTAAAATATAATAAAATAAAAATTAGTGGTAATAGTATCCCTAGTAGCACAAAATATTTAAAAATATTGAATACATATATATTTAATATTAAAAAAACATTGAATCTCTTTTACTACTAGGGATTATTTGTCACGTTCCTTATGATGCAAATGGTATTAAAAGATAAGTAAATTATGTTTCAGTAATATAGAAATCGAATTGTGAACAATGTAAAGAAGGTTGCTAAATAGAAACAAAGCAATGAGAGATACGTGACTCCAATAAATCCAAGTTGATTACTTACAATTAGTGTATTAAGAAAAAGTCGTAACTTAAAATAGACTTACTTTGGCAGTAATTGATATAGAAGCTCCTCGCATTTACGTTTTTCTTCAAAGTAATCTGCAGTACGTTCCTCAACCAAGGCTTCTAAATTCGTTGCGTATTGTTCCATTCGAGACAACAAATTGTCCAGGATATTGCTACTCTCGTAATCTCTACAAAAAATATATAAATAAAAAATCACTTTTTAGTCAAATTTATTCCAAATAATTCAAAAATATTTGTATAGCTTTTTTTTGAACATTTATTTTTTTTAAATATAACAAATGTTTGTTCATACATAATAAATTTTTTAAATAATAAATTCCTTAAAGTTTGTATTTAAATTTATGACTATAGCAATACTTTACTTTCACACTAACTTTATATGGTAATAATTCTTCGGATTAGATTGCATCAGAGCATTTATTCTGGTTACTGTATATTCCCTTTGCTTGTATTTCCTGACAATTGTCAACAATATTTAAAGTCCAAATATCTTGCGGGCTACATTCAGATAACTTTGTTTTATTCTCAAAATAATCTTTTATTTCTTGTGCAGTATGTATATTAATTCCACTTAAATTTATTATACAAATATATAAATGACTTTACATTAATTAAAATTTATATCAGTTTCATTTTTCTTAAGAAATATTTTATAAAAATAAATATACACATTGTAACATCAAAAACTTATCTCATATAGATCGTTTTAACTGTTTAGAAAAACAAACTTCCTTAAAGTTTTATCAAAGAATTTTTGTTTTCATCTTATTTAAATTCTTGGAATTGTAGCTTTAGATAAAAGGTAGATCTCTACAGAAAGTACTGCTATAGAAAGTAAATAATAGAAGCAGAAATGAAAAAAGAATAAAATGTTCAGCAAATATTCTTACTTCTTTCATGTCATATAGTTTTGTCATGGAATGTGAGTACAGTGAGTAACTTTAATATTCAGACAGAATAACATTTGTTTTTCCTGTTATATTAAAATTTTATTATAAAAGAAAAAAAACGAAACGTAAACGATCAAATTAAAGCATTGCATCTTATAAAAAATAATAATTATAATAATATAATAATAAATTTAATTGTTCATGATGTTATCTGTTGCATTTTTTCAACATTTACATCACTTTTCGTGATCTAAAATGATTGATGTATCAATTTACTCGTAAAAATAATATAACACCAGAATGTAACGTGTAGATTTGTTCGCAAATCTTATAAAGAAAAGGAACATGTATGAAACTTGTCTACTAACATTAGAAACTTTATCCATTTACTTTAATATTACTATAGAAACTTTTTTGTATGATTTTTTAAAAAGCGATATTACTTTAACTTTTGTAAAATTGTGTAAAGTGTCGAATTTTCATAGCAAATTAAATAAATTTGTATTTTACTTTTGAACTTTGATTGCATATAATTTTGTTAGTTTGACTATGATTTAAGAAAACATTTAAAGAGCAGTAAAAGAGAATATATAAATATGAAATAATAGGTAAAATTTGATCTTTAATTAATTGTGATAGATCTTACAACGGAAGTTAACAATCGTCGTATTTTTATTTTATTAATTTTAAAAGATTTTATGCAAATTTCTATGAATCCAATTTACATTGATTTTTTGTTTTGTGATATTATATTAGGTCATTAAATATGAAATGTCTAATTTCGAGATGAAAATAATCCGAGTAATCAGACATTTCATAGTTAATAACCTAATATGATAGAAACAAAAAAATTAAATTATTTTATTTCTAATATTACAATTAGTATAATAATAAATATTTAAAAATGTACAATACTACTTTTAAATGGTACAAAAAATATATGATGTACTATAATCTATCCTAGCCATTAGTATTCTAAAGTTAATGAAGATATCACTGCGGAAAATGTGGCTTTTACAAAATTAGGGCAAAAACCAATTTTAGAAGAGTATCTCGAAAATCAATTGTTAATTATATTTTAAAAATAGAATCAAAATTCTTAGGAATTGCAGTCAATGATATAAAACTAATAGCTCACTAATTAGCTATTAGTAAATAGAATTGAGCATCTTTTTGAGAATTTTACAAAGAATTGATAGATCGTTTTCTTGTACATCATCGAAACAGTATTTCATTAAGAAAATCGACAGACACGTTTGTTGACCTAAGTCTTGACCTTATTCCAGAAAATGTAAATGCTTTTTTTGATATAGGGAATATACAGTACTGAAACATTTATTTTACTAGTCGAAAATATCTGAAATCAAATGTAACATTAAATGATTCGGTTTCACTAAATATCCAACAGGAATCAAATGACACAATGTGCATATATTGCAAAAAGTAATTTGTTGAAGATTGTAAAGGCAAATTTTTAATTTAGGGTATATTCTTGCAATTATGAATTCACGGAATAAGTTGCACATATTGCATATATGATTATTGTAAAATAAATTAATATTATTTTTCTCCCCTTTTATACTTTTGCAATAATAAAATATTTCTATTAATAATTTTATAATTTATTTAACATGACAGTAATTTTGTTTGAACTACCTGAATTTCTATTAATCCAGATTGAGCTTCGTTTAAAAGTCCAAAAATCAAAAAATTTCTAGGTCAACGATATTGATCCTTGCTTAATACATTTCGTATGAAATTCATTCGAATATGTCATTTATTATTACTTGGAGATTTTTATACTAAAAAAAAATAAAATGTACATCCCATATTCGTATCACTTTTTCTATAAAATTCAGGAGCTGGTTATATGAACATTTTTGTATTTTTTGAAATATTATTTACATAGAGTAAACGTTTACGTGGGAGAGAAAAGAGAGAATCGCGTATGTCGATTCAAATTTAAATGACGATTAACCCCATCTAAAACGGATGCAATGTAACTATATTGCACGTAATACACGTTTTGCTAGTTCACCTCTTTCAAAGAGACCATGCAATAATTATATTATCTAGAGAGAAATTGTATTGGGGCGTTTATCCATCAGGAGCGTATCTAACGATATACGAACCCGTTCGTGTATTCGACGAATCATCGTATATTCATGGATAGATGTACATATACATATATATATAGTACGTCTATCCCAAGGTCGAAAAGAGGATTTCGTTGAAATTTAATTAATCTAATCGTATTATCAATCTTTCTCACGCTAACGAAAGAGTACGTGTGACATGCTTTGATGTATCTAATAACCGAACTACAGAAAATATTAAACGATCTTCTTTCTTCCTTAGAAAATACGAATGCAATCGATAACGTGATATTAACCTGGAGAGTCATGAATAAAAGTCATAAAAGTTACGTCGAGTTAATCTAGGTACTTCGCTAACGACTCCAGGATTCCGTTAGAAGAAATGAATTCTCTTCGAGTTTTATCAAAGAGTTTTCTCTACTAAAGAAACAAGAGGGTAGAGCTTTTACGAGTTTTACGTGGAAGATGATGGTAAGAAGAAGTGGAAAAAAAAGATGTAAAATAGAAAAAGAAAAGATAAATGAAATAAATAGGAAAAGAATTAAAATGTAAATTTGAAAATCATTTGAGCACCTCTTATCCTTTTTTATTCGTTTGACAAGTTTCCATCTGAAACTCACAGTTTTTAATACTCCTACGCAGACTAATTCGAATTTTAAATCTTTAGTAATCTAACCTAACAAATTATTATCTTTTATCAGAATTTCACACTGAAATAAGCTTTTTATTGTACAAGTTAAAGCGAGGAGGATGTTGTTCGATTGATTGTAAGAAAAGCCTATTTACCCTTTTTCCGATCCGTTCATTTTCGTCGATTTCCAAGACAATTTTTTCGAATTCTAAATGGGAGAGAAAAATTCAATTCCGCAGATCAACGAACGAAGAAAATTAAATTCTACGAAAAATCGTGAAAGGTGTATCATATACCGTGTTAAATAATCGTAACAAAACAATAGTTTATGTATTTTTCCTATTTTTTTTTAAGTTCAATTACTTAAAAAAAAATGGGATTATTTATTTTGTTATATTTTTAAAGTGTTAAATAATCGTAATATTTATATTTGTTTTTTAATTAATCTTTTTTATTTCATGTTTACTTACTTTTTATATTATAAACAATAAAATGTGAAATAATCGTAACACTTCTATATTTATCTGTTTACTTTTTTAATTTTCTTTCGATTAAATTATTTCGAAAGGGTTGCAATTAATCCCTTTGTTTTCTTTTTTATGTTTCTAATGGCAAAATGTGAAATAATCGTAACATTCATATTTCTTCTTTTTATCCTTTCCTTTTTCATTTTACTTTTATGTTCCTTAGGCACAGAAATAATCGTAACACTCATTTCTTTCTTTCTTTCTTTCAATTAAATTACTCCGGAAGAGGAATCAAATGGTTTCTTTTTAGTTTCACATTTTTTAAAGTGTCAAATAATCATAAAAGAATTCTTTTCTTTTTCATTCGACAAAATTATATAAACAGAAATGAATGAAACTCTTTTTCTGATCAATCTTTTTTTACTATTTTTATTTTATTTATATTTTTATTCTTTATGCTCCCTATGTATAAACACTCATTTATTTATATTTGTTCTTTTATTTCGACAAAATTATTCCGAAAATGAAAAAGAACGAAATGAATTCTTTTTTTTTCTTTTATATATTTTTATTTTTATTTCATTTCTTTTTATTAAAAGAGTAAAATAATATGATATTTTTTACATAGGACTCTTCTATCAACGGAATTTGATCGTTTCGTAAGTTCCGATGTGTGGTTTAATCTGCCGCTGACAATCGCAGATATCTCAAGTGCTTTTCAATATGCGTTTTACCACCCTCGTAAACGCCTTTACGTAGGCAACCATTCGTACATCCGCGTCAATCGTGCATTCGATAACTCTACCAATGCATAGGAGTAATAGGATATCAACGAAACGAAATTCACATTATCATCCCCCACACGCATTTAATGGTATTGGTGTTCCTTTATTTCTCTCTTTATTTCTATTTCCTTCTTTATCTTTGTTTTTTTTGTCTTTTTCTTTCTTCCTTTTTCTCTGTTTATTTCGGAAATATTTTTACCCTTTTTCGAAAAAATCGCTTAACCTTTAAATAAATTTAAACACCTGCTTTTCATTACAGAACTCTTTTTACTTCTGTCAATTTTTCCTTCTTCTCTGCAGATCCTTTTTTAGTTCCCATCATTTTCTAAAATATTATTTTTTAAAAACCCATACAATTTAACTTTTGACCTAACTAAACTATTCTAAAATCAACTTTAGAATTTTAAAAACCACTTCAGTTATTATTCATGAATTCAATAAAATAACAAAAACTTATACACATTTCAAATATTTCGAGAATTTATTTTATTTAAAAAAAAAAACTTATATTGCGTTTTGGTACCTCCCTAAACTCTGCTTGTAAAGTACTTCAAGACTGGAACAAATTCTTTCATGGATTATAAGAAGAAATCCACATCTCTCAGAAACATCCCTTCCAAGAGTCATAATGTTCCAAATAATCCCATCGAGCAACGTCGAAGACCCCGTATTCTCTCTCTTTCTTTCTCTGTCCTCTCTCCCCCTATCTTTATCTCTGTCTTTCTCCCTTCTCCCTGATCCATTTCTTTCTCTTTTTCTTATTCTTTTTTCTACAGTTTACGGAAGTTTTTTTCTCACTTACACTTGACCACCCAAGCAAGGGCCACTCTTCCACGTTCAGGTATTGACCTACCAAGTTACTCGACCTGAACTCAACTGTGTGTGCACTCTTCGAATTCCTCGAGTCTTATACTCGAGGAAAAGCGTCTTTTGGGAGTGGTAGTAGCGTTCCTGGAAAGCCGAGAACTATGCCAATATTAGGGGTGAACGATTTCGAAAGAGCAAAGAGTAAGACAAAAATAGGAGAAAAAAGATAGGAGGGAAGATATTTCGCATGAAGCTTTGAAAATAATCGGAGAATCGTTGAGAGAAAGAAAAAATAAAAACAGAAAAAGCATCCTTAATTTCATTAAAATTCGAACGAACGGAAAGACATTGTTTACGAGGCCAAGTAGATACACAACGATCCAACTAATTGGTAAAGTTATCCTTTCACGAACCACTCGAGTTATACTTAACATTTCAGTTTTATAATAAAGGGGAGTCTGATGATCGATTTGGTGAAAATTCTTCTTCTTCTTCTTCTCAAGGTTTATACGTCAACTCGTATAAACTAGCTGGTTAGAATTCTATGCTTCACGCTTAAATCGCACCTTTACGTACGTGACTTTTACAATATAAAGTTGTAACGCATTATTATTGTGAAGGAAGTTATTATTACGAAGGAAAGTTATTATTTGCGAATATAAAAGAAAAAAATAAAGAAAATAAACGAGCAAAAAATGTTAAATATATTTTAAACAAATGACTTACTTGTTGATCTTGCGAATAGTCTGCTTTAGCGCGGGAAAATCAGGTCGATCGGCTGAATCCTGCGCCCAACATCGTCTCATTAGTGTAGCTACCTGTTAGATGAGGGATTAAAATTTATTTCAAAGCATGTTTCATGCGCTATTTACAAAGATATATACTTAAAAAAAAAGATTATTTTAAAAGGGACTCACTTCTTCTTCAACAGCACTTTCGTCGATTACTGGTCTTAAAGGTGAACTACCCCTTTCCTGACACCTTCTACGATTTCTAGAAAAGAAAAAGAAGGAATATAGTAGAAATGATTATATAGATTATTAATATATTATTATTGATCTATTGTTATATATCTATATAATATATTATATATATATATATAACAATAGATCAATAATAATATATTTTTATATAAGTAATTATATGAAATTAATATATAATTATTATATTATACTTAATATATAATTAATATATATATATATATATAACAATAGATCAATAATAATATATTTTTATATAAGTAATTATATGAAATTAATATATAATTATTATATTATACTTAATATATAATTAATATATATATATATATATATATATATATATATATATATTATACAGAAATATATTATATCTATATTATATTAAATAATAAATAAATATAAATTAAATAATATTATATATATTATTTATTGTATACTAATATACTATTTATATTATATAAGAGTATATATAAATATAAAGTATTACATAATAAATATATAGTTATAAATAATAAATATATAATAGAGTTAGAGAGAGTTATTAGTTACAGTTGTAATTAGTATAATATAAATAATATATAATAATATATAATATACTGTAACTAATATAATAAATATATATATATATTATACAGTAATATATATTGTGTGTGTGTGTGTATTATATTTATATAATATAAATTATATTAATTATAATATAATTTATATAACATTATTATATAAATTAATATATATAGAATAATATAGTAAAATATATGTAGAAACAGGAAAGTATTATACATTAAGTATTCAGATATTAAAACTTTTGAATACTAAATTATTAAATACTGAAAATCTCCATTGTATTAATATAATTCTTCTTTTTTTATCGAACGGAGAATTCATTCATTTCTAACAAAAAGTAAATACTATAATATAATAGTATAAGTACTACATTATATTCAAAATAGAATTATGTACGCTTGAATACACGTAATACCAAGAGAATATCGATTTTAAGCCAAGCGTTATGCTAATTACCCGCGAGATACTGTAATTGACGTTTCGAATTGGCTGAGAGAGTACATCATTCCCTTTCTATCTTACTACGACTTACACTTAACAATTGATTGATTCTTATTAACAAGATTGTACTAATATGATACAGCGATTTTAATTGGAAGTAGATAGTGTAATGAATTACTCTTTGCGTAATCGAAATAACTTTCGTTAAAATTCAAGAGGATATATTTCTATTTATTTCATTAGAATTTTGTAAGATTTTATGCCACTTTTTTTGTCAAACAAATTATAAAATAACTCATAAATTCAATTTTTTTAAATATTGTTATAATTAAGGAATTTATTAATCTTTTATATGCATGGTCAAAATATTTGTATTAGGGGTAGGTTTGAATTAGACTTGTGTCAAGTCTATGTCACATATAACACAACACAATATAATACAAAACAATATTTATACACAAAATAATATTTTAAATATATATAAATACTAAAATAATATTTTTGTTTTGTGAAAGAAATACTAATCTCTTAAATATTATATATTTACATTTTATGATAAATTATATGTTAAAATTATTATTGAAATTATTTATATATTTATTTATTCCTAAAATAATATACAATAAATTTTAGTAATTTAATTTCTAATTGTAACCAAAAATTTCGTAGTTTATATTTATTTTATAATTATTTATTTAAAATATTGACTCAATAAGTAGCAATTAAAATAAAATTAATATCTCGAAATCGTACATAACATCAAATTTAATTTGAAAAAAAAATAGGCATATTTTGATACACGTATAATAAATTCTGAATATGTATATGTAAATCAATGGAAGAATTCAAGCAATCATTTTCATGAAATAATGTATGAAGATACTGATCTCCCATATTACGACAACCTCGGTTGAATGCGATACTTTTTGTATAAAGTCAGTGGGTAGACAAAACGTAAAGACTAATTACGTCATTCACATGGGAGTTACAGTATCGTTCAGTTCAGTCCAAAAAAAAAAGAATATACGAGGGTAATTATCCACAATGTAACAGTATTCTGTTGTAGAGTGGTTGTACTGTCAAGTGTTCGTGCATTAGTATTCGTGGTTTTACTCCTATTATTGTTGTACAGCTTTTAACACGCCAGCATGCTTACATTCTGTTAATTGTGACATTAACAATGGCCACTACGCTTTACATTTGCACGTAGAACAAGAAGAGCAAATAACTGTTACCAGTTTCTTGTTGTCTGTATCAGAGGTTAAAATGTACAGAAGACTTTTATAATATTATTGAGACAGTGACTGAAACTATTCATTTATAATCGTGATAAGAGGAAAATTATAAATATTAATGCGTTGATACTTGAGATGATTGTTAACATATAAAAAATATCTTAGTAAATAGCAAATAATTATGTAGATCATTATGATAATAAACTGGAAGTCTACAAATAGGAAAAGATTAATTTTATGATTTATTTTATAATACAAATAATTATAATATAGGATAAATAATTAATTAAAATTTAGAAAAAAAGGTTTATTTATTAAAATAAATTTTTATTAATACATTCGCGACAGCTGACGTGAATTCACGTCTTTTCAAGTTCTATTTCTAATTACCGCTGATGTAAAATTCACGTCATTTAAAAATTTTAAAAATTTAATATAAATAAATTTTTATAATATTCAAAAAATTATATTTTATTATATTATTATATTTTATTATTTTAATATAAATTTAAATAATTCATAATTTTTGCCGATACTCAGTATTAAAAAAGGAAAAAATATGCCGGTCGCGAATGTGTTAATTATTAATAAAATTATTATTTTTAATTTATTATATCTATCCTATATTATTTAATACATAAGATTATTATATATATAGGATATATTATTTAATATATATACTAATTTATTATAATTATTATTATTTTAATAATTATTATAATAGTATTATAATTTTATAATATTAATATAAATAATATAAATGATAAATATATAAATAAATAGTATTAATAATTTTTTATAATCTAAATAATTGTAATATAAAATAAATCATAACATCAATTGTTTTCATTTTTTAACTTGCAATTAGTCTGCCACTATAATGTCCAGCACATTTATGGATTCAACGTAGTAAAAGATATAACATTATTAGGTTTTGTAATTTTTATTATGCAATATATATAATTTTTTAAATAAATTATATGTTTTTTTATTGATATTATTAAATAATTTTATTGCTAAAGACAATAACCAAAATTATTTCTTTATAAACAACCGAAATATGAAGCCATAAATTTGATTATACGATAGTGTCCTAATATTTTTTAAAATTACTGTACATTCTTGAAAAATTTATGATCACATGAAAAGCATATATAGATGTATCTATGTTCGGGTTATTTAACTCGTAGGGAGGAATTTGTACTTCACGCCAAATTGCTTTAATAGATGTGGCTTTAGTCGAATTGCGAGGGTGTGCAAGGGTAAGAGCTGGGTGTCGTGCGTTGGACCATGAATATGGGCAGGACACATATGCACTTCCATGTAAAACAGTTAGGTATATAAATCATTTATGCATAGATATAATTACACCATATTGGCTTTGTTCTAAATCTCGCGATTAACGATTTGACTCGGCTCGTTTTCGTATATCAGGACTGCTCTTGTGCAGATTCTAAGTGCGAAGGTGTGCAATACGAAGATATTGCTTAAAGCTGATTGTGTCGTAAGATATAGTTCAAGAATAATTCGAAATTAAGCCCATGTTCGCAACCCCTCGAATGCCAGCTACCTAGCGTTCATCTCCCCAGGTCACAGCACTCCATCACCTTATGAACTGCCACGTGGCAGGACCACTAAAATATTTGGAGTCCAGGTCGTGTACTTGAAAAGCGAGATGATCTGTGACGAGGGAAAGTTTATCCTTAAGTTAAATTATGGATCGAATTATACCTCGTGAAATTTACAAGTTTCCGAAATAATAAGTAAGGTATGAGAACTCTCAAGTGTGCGATAAAAGTGTAGATACCTCAAGGCGTATCTACGTTTCTGCTATTTTTCTTTTTTATCTTCAAACCACTAACTATTTATATAATTTCACGACTTTAATAATTAATTATTTCTTTCCTATTACTTTCTATAAATAATCTGTATTTAAATAATTACTGTTTGAGTAAAATCATTTTAGATCGAATAAAGTAAAGTTGAATATTCAGCAAAATATTAAATATAAATGTTAATAAATTAAAATATATTTATTATTAATATATTTATATATATAAATAAAATATAAATATTAATGCGTTGGTACTTGAGAATATTGTTAACATACAAAAAATATCTTAGTAAATAGCAGATAATTATGTAATAATTATTATAAATATATATATATATTATTATTATTATTATTAAATATTTATATTGATAATATAATATTATTTATATTATTATTAATAAATTAATAATATAAATTAAATAAAAATATAAATTTATTAAAAATTATTAAATTAAAATATATTACAGTAAATATATTACAGTAATATGTATAATATTGTCTATTCAAATGTATCACAAATATAATACAAATACTGGATATTAATTTCATCTTTGTTATTAAACACTTTATTAAATATTATATGTATATTTTACTTTGTAATTAAAGTTATATTATATACGTATAATTTTGGAAATAAATATTAATATAGAATGAATAATTAAAAAAAAATGTTATTATCATAATCAAATTCATTGGAAAATTTGGTAAAAGACAGAAATACTGAAGCGTGTATACTATACGAATTCTGAATGTCGAGTTTAATTATATGTCCGTATCGATTTGTGAGAGACGCTTTCAATTCACATAAATTACATTTCAGTAAGTATTAGGTCATCCCGAAAATACTTGTCCTTTTCTCAACAATGAATTAAATACATGTACAATATTTTTTACTTTATGTTACTTTACTGAATTATATATTATCCATTTTGTTTTATTACATTTCTCCTATGTCACATATAGGGTGAGTCAAAGAGAACACCCCTACTGTTCTTATCATTATGTCTTTTTAATCAAAATTAGTTGAAACATCGTGGTGGTTATATATATCAGGTCGAGTCATAAGTAACTTCCGATGCGTCCATGTAGAATCTATTTTTCGTATTTACCTACTATAAGTAGTAGGTAATAAGTAGTTCACCGAAACAAACGGATTTTCGATATCACTATATAGATGATGATAGATTCAGTTAGTCTTCTGTTAACTTTTTTTATGCAGTCAATGTTACATTTAACAATTTTTCTTAACCTCTGAAGTGGATAGTAAAAAGTGCATATTTGACATGTAATGCTTTAGGAATTTAAACAAGACAATAGCCCTAAAGTGGCAGCTGAAAAAATATGCAGCGTAAACGATGCAGGATTGATAACTGATAGGGCAGCCAGAAATTGGTTTGTAAAATTCCGTTCTGGAGATACGACTTTAAAAGACGAACCGAGTGCAGGACGTCTTTCCAACTTTGACGGACCTTTTAAAGGTAATATTGGAACAAAATTCAATAGATACGTCCAACAAATACAAAGAGTGCAAAAAAAACACCATGAAAAGTGTCATGCACTTATCAGTGGCAGAAACACCATTCTTTTGTCTCATAAAAAACGAAAGTTATTTATGACTCGACCTAATATATAGTTAATTATCAAGGGTTATAATTATTATAAATTATTTTAAATTATAGTTCATTATCAAGTTAATTATAAAAATATATAGTTAATTTTCAAGGTTTATCTAACCTCAAATCATTAAATTATTATTTATGGGGGTAGTTTAAAGAAGAAGTATACAAAGTAAAAGTTGACATTCAACATTCAGATATAAAAAAAAAAATACGAATCAATCAAAAGAGCAATGGATTACCTTTGTAAACGAAGCAGAATATATTTGAAATTTTATTTACAAATCCTAATAATTAAAAAAATGTATGTAAAGAATTTGAGTTTTTAAAAATTATTCTTATGTGTGTAATACACTTCTAGTTTGGAAGAAACACCCCCAACTTATTCTGCATAAGTTTGTAAGAAGACATAAAATTAGAAAATATTGCAAATGAAAAACCTAAGAAAAAAAGAGGATTTTTAGGACCATCTGCAAGCATATGAAAGTTAAAAAAAAATTAATAATGACGTTTTTCTTTTTACATTTGCACCAAAGAAGAATAGCTAATAGTTATTCAGTTTCTTTTTGTTTAAAAACCGTCTGCGAAGCCTAAATTGGAACAATGAAATCTAGCGTATTCGAACTAGTACAATCAGGATAATAATAGGAGTAAAACCGGAAGTATTAATGCATGTGTATTTGATATTACAGTGACCACAAAAAGGAAATACGATGTCATCACATTGAAGAGAATTGATCCGTTCTCGTATTTACTCTCCACAAATGACAAAAACGATTGTTGGACAGCACAGTAATAAAAAGAAAAGTACTTTTGAAGTTTTTAAAGTCTTTTTGACTCAATCGAATGGTTTTGTAATTTATAATAAAAATATTTGTATTATATGGTTAACAACAGTGCTTATTTTGTCATGTAACGCACTGTAATGGTGTTCATTCTCTGTATATATGAATCAATTGATTATTTTCCATGAAAAATGAATTTCATTTCTTTCACGTATGGGGGCTATATTATATTCTTTTTTTTAAAAAAACAATAATCATATTAAGATTTTAAAAAAAACTTTTATTTAAAATTAATTAATAAAAAGGAAATATTATTATGTTTGATCGTAAATATGTAAAAGTTTTTGGTACGCGTGTGAAATAGTTCAATTTTTCAGTAAAAGAAATTTCTTAGATATTTTTAAATTTATCATGAAAAATGTTTGTTTTTAAAAATTTATTTTTTTTGTAGAATAAATAATTTTTTTTCGTATTACTAATAACAATGATATTAAATTTTTATTTCTTTTTCTCTAGTAGCAATTAAAAAAATAATAATAATAGTCACAAATTGATATTCTATTCACTGTTTTTATTGAGGTCATGGACAATGTAATGTTTCAGGTATCATTCATGTGACAAACGTGTAAAAAGTGGTAGAAATTATTTGAATAAAAAATAAATGTAAAGACTGGAAGATATTTGTTTAATTGCATTTTATTTGAAGAGAAATAAATTTAAAATTTATTTAAAATATAAATAATATATAATTGATATAAGTATATAATTTATTAATTACATAATTAATAAATTATTACATTATTAAACTTAAATTCAATAATTAATTAATAAAATAATAATATTATAATGTATTAACTAATAAGATTATATGTTCATAATTAATTTCGTAAAAGTTTAGGTGTTTAGAAATTATGGTAAAAAAAATAGACTAAAAAAATTAAATTAATAAATAAACTTTTTTTTATGATAAAAATAAATTTGTATCAATCTTATCTACAAATTTTCTAAGTTTTTTATTTTAAGTATCATATTTTCAACTTATTATTTCCGACTTTTTAAACATAAAACATCTAAACTTTTATAAGATTAACTATTAGCATACAAAAAACTATTATTTGTATCATATTCTAATTGAAACTTTATTTTTTTTTAAATGTAGAGACATTTGGCATGATTTTAAAATCAAATTGTCCTATATAAAGTACTCTAACCTAAAAAGGAAAGCATGTCCTCGGAAAGGATGCCAATAAAATAATCTGGAGCATTGAAAAAAACGTTGCCCTACTATTCCTTAACGCAACTTAATACCACACATATTTTTCTTATTTATAGAAAATATTTGTATCTACTAGTTTGATGTATAAAGTAAAGAAAAATAAACAAGGAAAACGAAATACTTTAAAATACAAATCAGAAAAGATGAACAGAATGATCAAACATCAACGTAAACGTTTCACCGTCGTCTAAGTGTTTTATTTATTCTAGATTTTCCGTAAAATAATAATTTATGAACTCCTAAAGTTAAAGATGGAAATAAACAAACCTTTCCTCTTACCTCTGTAACCACTGTGGCTAAATTTCTTATCATACAATTATTTAAACACACCAATAAACTCAACAACACTCTTGTAGTAGTAAAAGTACTTGTTGGGTCAGACAGATTGTCCAATGTACAAAACAAATGAACGTACAAACGTACATATGAAGGAAACCTACTGTGCCTGTAGATGTCTTCCAGATAAGTGTTGCAGGACTCGCAGTTAAGGGTGCAGTGAGGTCTGCGGACCTCAAGGAGAGGACTTACAGCCCTTCTAGGACTCGCACCACCCTCAGGACTCGTACCCGGGATTTGTGGTAATGTCAGATTGCTGCTACTCGATGCGTTGCTTTTTTCCGCCATATTGTCTTTTTTCTTTTTATTTTGTTTTTCTTTATTATTCCCTTTTTCTTTCCGACACGATTATGTTAGGTCGATCAAGAGCACTAAATTGCTCCGATCGATACGGTTTTTATAAATCCATCTACTGTTCTTCGTAAATAGATCTCTTTTTTATTTCATTTCCTTTCCAGTTATTATTTTATTTTATATATATATATATATATATATATATATATATATATATATATATATATATATCTCTTTCTTTCTCTCTTTATTATTCAAAAATGAATTTTATCCTATTTTCAAAAAAGGGATCTCTTCCTAGGGTTAACGTACATCTACCATGGTATAAATTGACTGTGGAAATCGACAAAGAAAGATAGAAATAAACGAAGAGAAAGAGTCAAAGTGAGAGAGAGAGAGAGAGAGAGAGAGAGAAAATAACGTGAGCTTTCTCCATCGAGAGACTATCTCCTTTGAACTTTACCCTATTGGGACTCGAGCTTTCACGCAAACTAAATTCGTTTCCACGTTCTCTCTCTTTCTCTCTTTCTCTCTTCTATCTCTTCTTTTCTCTTTCTCTCTCACATATATACGTAATAAGATCTTTTTTTTTTCTTTACTCGATAAAAAAAAAAATAACGACGATAGAATAGCAACGAAATCCAAAATCGTTGAATATAAAATGCACATCAAATTTATCTTCGTTTAAACTGTAGAACCCCTTTTTGTATTAAATTGAATGATTGCAAAAATACGTGCCCGATTTTCACGAACTTTTGCAATTACTTAATATAATACAGATAATACGTTTATATTTTATAGGAAATCATGTTTTACAGAAATTCTTCTTGTTTAGAATGATTCTTGTTGTTCTTGAAATGTCAAAATGATTTATAATTTGTTTATTAGAATACGTTTAATCAATTTGGAGTGCTTAGATAGTTTTAATAAGTACTTGAAAATAAATAAGAAAAAGGAAAACAATACTATAATAAAACAGAAGAAACTAATATATAATCATTCATGTAAATGTCATCATTATCATCTTCGTCACATGTAAATGTAAAAGAATTTATTTATTTAACATTTATGATTTAAAATAATATTGGATTGTCCGGAAAGTTCGTGCCGATTTTGACGAAAGATTGAAACGCAACACATTTAAGTTTTTTTATTTGGTAGAAGTATATTTATTAAATTATATATAAGTGTCATTCTGTTCTACATTCTTTCTCCATCTTTATGGGTAACTTCAAAATTTCGTCCTTCCAGAACTTCTCAGGTGTTTTTAGTAAAACAACTCTATGCCACTTACCGAAAATCGGCATGAACTTTCCGAACAACCCAATATTTTTCCTAATTCTGTTTAAATTTAATACTTTAATTCGATATTATATTGAATCAAATAAAAAGTTTCTTTGTATTTTCCCAATAGATGGCGTTATAGTTATGTTATAAGTTACGTCAGAGTTCAATCACCGGAAATGTCGATGAAATGTTGAAGAAAATTGATAAAAAGCGACACATTAACTATTGGTAAGGAATTAAAAATTGATCATAAAATTGTTTAAAATCATTTGGATACAAAATATGAGAAACAAAAAGAATTAGTTAAACATTTGTAATAAAAGATGTAGAAACTTTTTACTTTCAACCCAATATATATTGCAAATATAAAACCATTCATGAATATGAAGTAATTGGATTGACATTTAGTTGACGAATAAAACGAAATCGGTTCCATGAAGTTAAATCCTTGAAGTTCTTTAACGACGAATCGAATATCTCGAAGAAACTACTCGAATAGGCCATTTTACGTTTTACGATACCAAGCCGTTCCGATGAAACGGATACAAGGCAGAAAGCATTTTGCGAGTGCAATGACAGCTCCGATCGATTATTCCTAACCCATCAATCGGTCTTATTCTCATCTTTTCCTACAATCGTGATATCCTTTTTTTCTATGAATGATTACAAATAAAAAGAATAAAAACAAAAAAGAAAATTTAGAAAAAAAAAACTCCAATGAGAGAGAGAGAGAGAGAGAAAGAGAGAATCAAGTAAATTGCACTACCCTGCAACTCGTTTGCCAAGACATTGAAAGAAAATTTGATTCTGTGAATGGGTTTAATTAATCTCAAAGAATAGTTCGAATAATTCCTCAAAATTTTTTCTAACAGTTCATAATTTATTGTTATTATTTAAATAATAATAATTAGAAATAAATTAATCTTCTTTACTTTTATTCCAAATTTAATCAAAAATAAATTCAAAATAACTTATTAATATTTTTAATATAATAATATTATAATTAATGTCATAATATAATAATTATAATAATATATTATATAAATTATATAAATTATAATAATAATATAATATAATTAATTATCTATATATATATATAACGTTGCTTAAACAAGACAATATAAAAAAAGAAATAATTAGATTGAAATGTAAAGAATAAACAAAGAGAGAAAAAAGCAAAGTGTGTTACACTGCAATTTATTTGCAAGAAGGTTAAAAAAAAACATTCAATTTTGTGTGTAAGTTAAATTAATCTTGAAAGTTAATTTCAATTTTACTTGAAATATCTCAAAAGGTAATACTTAATCAATTTATTATTACTTTTTGAATAACATTAATTAATAATTTGTTTCACGTTTCTTCTTTAAGCAGAATAAAATTAAAAGATGGACAGAAATAATAAATATTATATTATAAATTATTCAAAAGGAAATTCAATTCTGTAAACTAACGAAATTAATTACTTTTGTTACTTTCAAATATTTCCCGAAATCTCTTCAAAGCTAAGACAAAATAATTCATTATTATTATTTAGTTAATTGTATCTAGTGTGTTACATTTATCTCAACATGTCTTCAACGAAATAAAGTAAAAGAAAGAGAGAGAGAGAGAGAAAGAGAGAGATAAATGAGCTGCCCTAAACCTTTCTCGTCGAGACATTCGAGGAAAATTTTGATCCATTATCCGAATAAAATAAATGTCCAACGTTTCCACAGACTTTTATCACAATTTCTTTGAAACTTCCCCTTACATAATAAAAAATTAATATATCTAAAAAAACATTAAACAAATTGCACTTACAGTATCATATTAAAATAGACAAAATAAAAAAAACGAAGTAAAAAAAATTCCAGTGTCCTATACTGCACCTTGTTTGTGAGAAATTTTGAAGGAAAATTAATTTCTATTGTTATTTAAAACTTTTAAATTAATAGTCAGTTATCAATCATTTTTAGACATTAATTATTAATAATTAATTATATCTAGACAGAAATTAGCAAACGTGAACTAATTTCACGTGTCTTCACAAAATAAGATAGAAAAAGGATGAGTGAGATAGAAAGAGTGAGTGAGTGAGTGAGTGAAATTAGAAAATAGAGAAACAAAGATAGTGATAAGGTGCTCTAAAACTCGTTTACGAGAACATTAAAGGAAAATTTTATCCTACGTAAATAAATCTCTTAATACCTAAATAAATTTTTACGATTATTTTAAACTTTACTTGTAATTCTCAAAATTTTATCTTAAATAATTGTAGTAATTCATTTTATCTTAGATAGTAATAATAAATAATAATTAAATTATATATAAAAATATATAATAGTTATATATATTATGTAATAGTATATCTTGAATAGTAATAATAAATAATAATAAAATTATATATATATATAATAATATAATATAATAAATAGTATATTATTTTAATATTTTTATTATATTTTATTATTTATAATATTATTAAATAAATATAATTCATAATATAATATTTTATATTATAAATAATAATAAATATTATATATAATAATAATTAAATATATAATTTACCTATTATTTATTGTTACTATCCAAGATAAAATGAATTACTACATAAATTATATATAATTTATAAATAATTATAAGGTATACTTATTTCACGTGTCTTTATGAAAGAGAATACAAGAGAGAAAGAGAAACAGATAGTGAAATTGGAAAAATGAGATTAGAGATTAGAGATGAGAGAAAGAGAAAGAGATAGGTAAATTGAAGATCGAGAATAAAGAGAAAGATAGATAGTGAAATTGGGAAATAGAGAATAAAAGTAAAAAAAAGTGCAATGTGCTGCACATTGTTCCCGAGAACACTAAAGTTAAATTCGATCATGTAAACGTGCTTAAGAAATTTCCAATTTGATTCAAAACTGTTTCTATAAAATCTCTTTCAATCTCTCATTTATACAATTAAATAATAAATAAATCTAAATAAACATTTATGAGTTCCTCACTTTTATCACATGTCTGCATGAAACGATTTACAAAATAAAAAAGAAACAGTGGAAGAGAAATTAGAAATAAATAAAATGAACTAAGAGCAGAACACTGCACCCTTGTTCACAAGTATATCGAAATAAAATTCGATTTTTTTATAAACAAATGAAATAAATATGAAATTTGATTTGAAATTTGCCTTGTTTAGAACTCTTCTAATCTTTTACTTACATAATTTAAAATGAATATGTTTAAACATTTAACATATCTCACTTATTTCACGTGTCTTCACAAAAGAGAAGATACAAAAAAAAAGAAAAAATTAGAAAATTAATAATAAAAAGAACAGAGAGAAATAAAGAAAGAGAAAGAGAGAGAGAGAGAGACAAAGCACGAAGCAGTGCTCGAGGCGACAGAGAAAGAAAATGAAACTACAAAAGGAGCGCGCGCGAAATGTGTTCCAGGACGCGTTAAAGCTTCGACTGAGCTTTCGCCGACAGCTTCCTCGCGATTGTACTCCGACTTTCTCATTCCGAATTATGAAGATCGATCCTTTGGCTTGATGGATACTCGAGCTTACGAAATTTTTTTACCGACTTTGTCGATAACTCGAAATACTTAGGAAACTGTTATAGAAAAGCTTTTAAAAATTATATTTCATTACCAAGAGAAATTTTGAATTTTGTTTCTCTGTCGGTAAGTTATCTCTCTGTTAAATAATTAGTGGTTGAAAATTCTAGTACAAATAATTTGATTAAAAAAAATTACAAATCTTATAATAAATTTAATTTATTATATCACAACAAATCAGATAATTATTTTTTGTAGAAAATATTTATCGATGGATGATAATAATTAGCATAGATCGGTAACATAGCTTTCTACTATCGCTCACTGGTGATCCCGGTGCATAAATAATTGTAAAATAAGTCCAGCTAAATAAAAAACGGGACTTGTGAGCTTTTATGTACTTCTGTATTCTTTGGTTTTATAGTAAATTATTTTTTTTTGTATATTTATTGACTAATGATTTATGTATTTTAGTTAATCAAAAATTTTTGACTCTTATGATAATGCAGTTAAATTATTAAACGAAACCAATGATCGATAATATCGTTGATTTTTATTTATAGATTATGAAAAGTAATGAATAAATAATACCAAATAAAAATTATTTTTATGTTAAAATAAAAAAGAAATATTAAGCAGAATAAAATTCAATGAAGAATAATTGTTCGTATTTATTTTCACGAAATTGAAAATGTATTAATACCCTGATTTCTCAAAATATGCAGTATTTGTTATTCATGGTAAAATAATCTTTTTGTTTACGCGGTTTCAATTTACTCCATCAGTTAATTCCTTTTTGTACATTAGCATTATAACGAATGTTTGTAAAAAACATAGTAAGCAATAAAAACATAACACGTAATAATAATAAAAAAGAAAAAAAATCAGTTTAGATAACAACACTGACACGTGTAACGAATCAAATTTATTTTGATTCATTTTTCTGATTTTAAATCAACAAATTTTTATCTATGAAATTAATATTTTTACAATTTATTCCAGATTTATTTTTAATATTCTTATTGTGTTATTGGAAACTTCAATTATGTGGTTTTCTTTTACGTATAAAAATTAGATGAAATAAATAATCCCCATAAATCTACCTATGTAAGAAATATTATAAATAAGCAGCCCAATTCTTGATACGATTGACTGTAAAAAATCGCATAATAATTTTCTTTAAAAAAGAAATTGTTGTTTTAGAAACAGTGAAATGTTTTAATTTGGAAAATTTTATATCAATTTATATGTTCACTGGGGTTAAGATGACTCATATTCTTCTATTTTTACTATAATTTTATATTTTCTTTAACCTACGTGTCTTTTCATTTGATATCTTTTTTTTTGTTTCGAAATAGTTATTTATATGTCTGGACCGAAAAGAAATATTTTGCTGTTTCAGAATATTTTTAGCTGAGGCGCCAGTTGAAGCTTTTAAAAGAATGACAAGTACAATAATAGTTACTTTTCGATTAAAATAATCTC
Organism: Polistes dominula; assembly: GCF_049000335.1. Lineage (NCBI taxonomy): Eukaryota > Metazoa > Arthropoda > Insecta > Hymenoptera > Vespidae > Polistes > Polistes dominula. The sequence continues at coordinate 7,122,605 of NW_028301152.1, read as the reverse complement.
ACTATTTATCATTGGATCTATTGAATATCGTAAAAATAGAAAAAGTTGATGTATTTTGAATTCAGTTAGTTGTAAATATTGTTGAAATACATAATAAATAAATCAATAAATTTGATAACACCAATGTTATCATTTTGTAATTTAATTAATGGTTATTTTTAATGTTTCTAATGAGGGATTAAATGTTTGAAATGAATAAAATGAAAGATCTGTTCTATTATATCATTGTAATCATTTAATAATTCATTTACTGATTACATTTAGAGTTTCTAATGGAAAATGAAATATTTTTAATGGAAAACATGGAAAAAGAAGAAATAAGCATTCTTCCAGAAATTGAATCTAGTAATTATGTATATTATCAACAAAATGCACAGAACAATGGCTGAATACATTTCAACGATTAAATAAAACAAAAGAGAAACCGATCCAATCATAACAGAAAAAATTCTGTTCCTATTTATGACAAGCAAATCGACAAAAATTTCATTTTTGTAATAAAGTTTATTTCAAAATAAATTAACTATTAGTGTGATGTTCACATAACAACTAACAATTAAAAAAAATTTGAAAAAGAAATGATGTAAATATCAATTAGGATAGTAGCAATCAATGATAATATAGATTGCTATTATAAATTAAAAGTTTGAATTATATTTTTAATTATTTTTCACGTACTCTTATACTTTTATAATAATTTTCTCATTTTTTTTAGCATGAAAGTAGTGCTGTTTGACATTACTAACCTTGCATAGATCTAAGAAGAATTATCATTTCAAATATCTTCGTTCTAATTGTAAAATAAACTCAAATTATTGACCCATATCTGACGAATTGTTTTTGCAAAAAACAGCCTTAACATTCTAAACATCAACAGGATGTTGTTTCTGATATCGATCGTAATTCATTTTAATTCGATAAGAATAAAATGCATTAAGAGATGTTTACAAAGAAAGTGGTACTTTATTCTCAACGTAAAATTAATCCGTCAGATCTTTGGTTACTTTATTGTAATATCCTTCAAAGAGAAAGAAATAAAAAATAAACGTATTTTTTTAATGAGTAAAAATAAAAGGTACAATTTCGAGGTTTCAATTTCTTTCTTTATATAATCACGAATTATCAATTTGTGCTTTGAATATTATTTAATTACGAATCTCTTCTGTTCTATAATTCAATTGTTAAATTCCTCTTAAGATTTATATGTAACAAGAAATATACTGAACAACTTAGATATCTCGAATTTCTAAGCTTTAAGCTAAAGTTGGGATGAAAATGATATAATCTGAGTATCGACGAAACAACATTTCTGGTTGATGCAAACATGATTCCATCTAAACGATCCAACGAAAATGAAATTATCGAAAATTATTTGAGCCAATGATTGGATTTAGAGATTAAGGTTTCAAAAATTGATTGCAATAACTTTCTAATTTTATTGGGAGAGATTCGAAAATATTCGGTTAAATATTTTAATATTTTATAAGAAATTTTTATTTAAAGATAAAAAATTATTTTCAAAAATGTTTTTCTTACTTTCAATACAAAAAATAAGCTTTGATGTATATTTAAAATTGATTATTTGAAAACCTATAAAACTCCATTAAACTTAAGAAAAATTATTTATAATTTTTAATAGAAAAAAAAAACATGCATTTTCTGTCATTTATCAAAATGTATAAAATAATTATAAACAGTGTTAATATTTGTAAGAAAACATTTTTAGATAAAAATTTGTAATAAACACTTTTTGATTAGATTCAAACTTTTCTTACAAACTTTCTTATTAAATTTCAAAGTTAAGTTTATCATTTTAAGGTCAACCACACACACCACACACACACACACACACACACACACACAGTGTATGTAGTTACGTAGTGGTAAAAAAGAGAGATAAGAGGATTAATCTTATGGTTAACGAAATGATACCATTTACGTAAGTTGTTATAAACCTATGCTTAAAAAAATTTAGCAACTAGTTAACTTGCATAGTACGACCATTACTTTTTACGATTGCAATTGCTATTGCTATTTCTATTGCGATTTCGATTACGATTACGATTATGAGATGATTTTGAATTGAAAACTCACCCTTAGGCGTTGGATTGCAATTATCCCCCAAATAGAAAGGACCTTTCCGTATGACAATCTCGTGTACGATTATTCCGAAACTGTAAACGTCACCTTTTTGAGTACCTTCGGGTGGTCGCCTTTCCATTCTTAATAATTCTGGTGCTGTCCACAGTTGTCCTATTAATAGATAACATATTTATCTTTTATTTAAGCCAAATTATATAGAAACTTTGAAAGAATTAAAAAGATAGAAAGTTAGTTAAACATAAAATGTTTCATAGTCTATAGTAATTTTTAATGTATTATTAAAAATAATAATAATATATTATTATGTTATATTATATTATTATCATTTAATTATATTAATAAAATATATTAATTAGTAAATATATATATAATTAATATGAATAATAATAATATATATTAAAAATTACTAGACTTTAGAACCATTCTCACATTTAGGTCAAGTTATGCAGGAACTTTAAAATAATCAAAATGATAGAAATAGGAATCTATCTTCTTATTTTTTATTTAGTAAAATGTTATCAACTCATAGAAAAAAATCTTACATTTAACATTAAACCTATTGACACTTCATGTATTGATATTTCTAATGTGAAATGATCAGTTTCTAAAAAAACATTTATACTTATTTATAATTGAGCACAGATAATAATCAATTCGATAGTAAAATCGATAATAAATAAAATAACGTTAACAAATTGACCAAAAAAATGTAATTCAAATATATTCTTCTTTACTATACATGTCGATAAATTTTTGCCCGTCAGTTTTATCAAATAGGTCATCATTTTTTCTGTGTGTATCTTTAGTTTTAAAAACTTTCTGTTTATCGAAATCCGAACATTGTTCGCATATTTTATTTATTTTTTTTTTTTTTTTTGATATTTCATCTAAATTCTTTGACATATATTCATACACAACACAAAAAGAATCCTACTAATTTTTTCGCATAACATTTTTAATATATAACAATTCTTAAATTTAAGTTAAGTTTTATAGAAATTTAAACAACACTTGAAATAATACAAAATTAGTTAAATACTGATTTCATAATTTAATGAAATTTAAATTTGCAAAAAATGGCAAACACATTAAACAATTCATGTATATGTATTCATTTACATATTACATTAAACCACTATTAAAACTAACGAGCTACAGTTTCATTTTAAGCTTATAATTATCTGGCAGAATTAAAATACAGTATTCAAGCCATTCATTATTTATACTATAAAATATCTATATTTATAGATATATATTATACTATAAATATAAATAATGTAGTATAATAAATTAAATTTATTATACTATATATATTATTTATATTATATTAAATTAATATTAATTATAATATAAGTATAATAAATTATATTATACTATATATATAAAAATAGATATATTATACTATATATATATAATATAGATATATAATATAGATATAATATATATAATAATATATATTATACTATAAATATAAATTATTTATACTATTAAATATCCCATTAAAACATATTACACAATAAAAATAAGAAATAAAATATAAATCAATAAAACTTGATAAAAAGAAATATAAAAAATAAATAAATGAAAATTTTTCAAACTTAACTTATGTAAAGTTGATAATTTTTTTCATAACTTGACCAATTTATATTTCTTCCTTTATTTGTCTTTATTTTTATGATACACAGAGTAAATGATTATTAATTTTACTTACGTCTCCAATATGCGTAGCTACTTTTATCAAATTCTTCCTCTTCCATCAAACTGGACCTTCTCAATTCGTGTAATCCAAAATCAGCGATTTTTAATACAAATCGAGAATCTACTACGCAATTGCTCGACTTTAAATTTCCGTGACTTTTCACTTCGGAAGCGTGTAAATAAGCCATACCGCGTACTATATCGTGGATAAGGGAGCCCCAAAACACACGATCGAGTTTAATCTGTTCGTTTTCCAGTATGTCCTATGAAACGATAAAAACAGAACTGACAATAACGTTACATCCAATCAGTGACTCTATTTCCCCTTGGATAAATAAGATTTTCTAAACGATATTACTACAATCTAACCTGAAGAGATCCTTTAGGGCAATATTCCGTCAATAAACAACATTGTGGTGGTTCGACACAGGCACCATAAAAACGTACCAAATGATCATGTTGAAGATCTTTCATCTATAAAAATAAAAATTCAATATTTTTATTTTATAATCTTTAAAAAAACAGAATTATAACGATTAAAAATTATACGATTAAATTTATGGCTCTATGTTCTGAGATTAAATTTCGTCATTTGAATTCGAATTAAATAATTAAAAATATAATTAATCTAATAATTAAAAATACAAATCCTTACTTAAACACATTTCAAAACAATTTATTTAAAATAATTTATACGAAGTACCGAAAAAATAAAGATTAATATTATACATATATTTTATTATGTAATATATACAAATTTAACTCATATTATGTAGATATTAATAAACTTACATATTAATAATATATATTATATATAATATTATTATTATGATATAATTTATTATATACTATATATTTTATTTATATAATTATTTATTAATTTATTATATAATTTATATTTTTTATTTTATATTATATTATATTATTTTTATTATAATATATTTTTATATTATTTTATATTATAAAAATAATTATATAATATAATAAATTATAACTATATTTATAACTATTATTTTATATATATATATATATTAATAAAATTATAAAATAATACATCAATATTAATATTGATATTAATATTGTTAACAAAAATGAGCAAAATTATTAATAAATCATCAAATTTTATTATATATTCTTTTAGGAATAAAAATTTTATTTTCATTTTGTTTGTTAATGAATGTATTTCGGAGTTAGCACCGTATTAAGAAAAACGCTTAATTATAACAATCAACTTTTAGCCTTGTTAATTGTTCCCCGAAACGGCGTGCACATGATCGATAACTCACCCGTTTTAACTCCAGCAATAAAGGCCTCGATGGTTCCACTTTGTTCCTAGGTATTAATTTTATGGCAACCTTTGAGTTCTGCAATGAATTTCAAAATACTCCTCTTTTGATCTTCTTTTATAAATTGATGATGAGAGAAAAGAAAAGAAAGATATGACTTTTTACATAGTAATTTTTATTATACCGACGTTTCATAACTAGATATAACAAATTTTATCGTCTTCATCTTTTTCGTCATATTATTATGTAAATATATTATTTTATCTTTCTTTTTACATTTATCATTTTTTTCTTCTAATAAGCCAAAGTAAAGAAATGAGGGTTGGGAAATAAATATTGCTAGAATAAAAAAAACAAATTCAAGGTGATAGGATTTAAGGGAAATGAAAGAAGAACATTAAGATTAAAGTAAAGGAACGGAAAACTAAATATTCCCATCAGAGATGTTCTATGAATACTTTGATCTCTAGAAAAGACATCTTTAAAGGAAACTGAAAAACTTACTTTATAAAATCCTGTCTGAATATAAACGTGTTTGTCCACACCCTCTGGTAGACTAACATTATCGTCCGAGTATACAGTCTGAAAAAAAAGAAAATAAAAGAAGAAGAAAGAATAAAAAGAAATAAAATAACCGGAAAAGATTAAACATTCAAATCCATCTTCCATTATCTTAGATGACAAATTTCGAGAAGTCTCGAGATTTGATTAGAAAAGTAAAACGATTTAAGTCAACAAGAAGAAGAATTTAAAAGATGTACATTAACGATGACATTCTACGTAAACTTAGAGCTTTTCTGATAAAAAAAATAATAGAAATACAAGACTTGATATTAATAAGAATTACAAAAAAATTGTAAAATGATACTTACCAGTTGACTACTGCGAAATTTGTTTGCAACTAAGGAGTACATAGATCCTCTAGTTTTCGCATGATGTACCCAAATGATGTCATCCCAATGTACCTTCCACGTCATGGAAGCGATTTCTGCTTCTAGTTTGAAGTGCCTAAAAAGTGGGAAAGGAAAAGAAAAAAAGAAAAAGAAAAGAAAAAGAAAAAGAAACATTATCCGAAATTGCGGATGTTAAACATTTTGACTTGTAGTGTGTTGAGTAAAAACACTTCTAACGAGGGAGGGACCAGTCTAATGTAAATTCAATAAAATAGAAAACATAATGCAAGTACTGTACGTATTCGAGAAGAAAAACCCTTAGAAAAAGGGGATCTAATTGGTTGGAACGAATTGCTTCTAACCTTACCCTTTTTCTAACGTAACTCTATACTGCACGTATTTTCTTTATTGGCAAAAAAGATCTCATCTGCTAATCCGACGCGTAACAAAAAACGAAAGAGAATAGAACACGTCGAAAAGAAATAGGGTAGAATGAAAAGCATTGGCGTAAACCAACCATACTCAACCTGGAACCTGCTATTTGACCAATTCGGGACCCATTGGGATTATAAATATAATCAAAGATCACATTAATGTTTGAATGCATCTGGTGATATTTTTTTTTAAATATGTGGTCAAATATGTGATCCGTTAAATATAAAAAACAAAATTATACGAATCACAAGAAAAAAAAATGAGAACCTCTTACATAGACAATCAAAAATTATTTTATCTACGATTGTAACTTTGAAATATATGGTATTACATATTTCAAATACTAAAATTAAATAACTAAATAAATGCATTACTAAGGATTAGAAAAATAATATAAAATAAATAATTAAATAATTTAATACCGAATTTCTAGCCATAATTAAGTTAGCAAAGAATATCCTTCAACAGAAACCAGTTATACAAAAATGTATATAAATAAAAAGCTTACTTTAAAACAATTTAAATTAAAATAAAATAGTTAAAGACGAGTGGGATGTTATTAACTAATTCGAATAAAATAATTACACGATATTGAATCAAGTGTAAGAATTATACCTGGAAATATTGGAGAACATTTTATCTAAAAATGGAATGCAATTTTAAAAAGATATATCCCGGGTTTAAAACATTATTACACAAATTGGTTAAATTTGTTATAATTATAATATGAGATTGTTGAGAAGTCAATGCAAATTTAAAACTGTTTTTGAATTGAATACAAATACGTTTCAATCGGTTCGTGAGATGTCGAGCAATCTTTTTCAGAATTTAAATTCATTGTACTTAATAAACTTTATCAATTATTTTACAATTAATAAAAAAAATCTTTCTAGTTTGATTGTATAATAGTTAGAATTACAATCATATTTAATAATAAATAAATTTGCTATTGTTATTAAATTTTTTGCGAAATAAAAATAAAATACCATCAGTAAAAAATTAAATCTTAAAACTATCAAAGATTTATCAATTCAAGATAAATAAAAACATTAACTCCCTCGCAAAAACTGTTATTCAAATCTACCAATAAAAACTAAAAATAAAACATAAATAAAACATCCCATTGATCTTCCCAGAATAAATACCTAAGATTACACATTTACAAATTTAAGTTCCAACACTACTACACTTTACTCAGTGATTATCAATAAATGTATCGAAAAGTACACGATCTTATATTAACCATTACCAAAGGTGTAAATAATTGTATTATAGCAATTAAAAACAAAAGTAACAAAAATTACCCAAAAAAAAAAAAGAATAAAAATAAAAATCTATTAATTATTTACATTATATTTGAAGAGCATAAATATTCGTAATACGGTATTATAAATTTTGAAGTAAATATGACTATGTTAACAAAAATTCTACTTTGATAAGTTGAAAAGTATCAAAAGTGAGAACATCCTTAAAGTTTTCTTCTCTACAACGTACAGTACATAAGTGATAACTTCTTGGTCGATAAGCTTTAGGAAGGAAAAGAACGATAAGTTTTGTAACAAGATTTGAAAGTTGGTTTTGGGTTAGTCGAATAAGTCGAATGATTTAAAGACGCGTGGGAATCACCAATGTCCAGACTTTCCATTTCCTTAAACTTTACGTGTACTTTCTAACTTTAGGATTATTACTATTTTCTAATTTTCTTTTATGACAATTATTTGTTAAGCCATTTACTAGAGCAAACTTATTATACGATTCGAAGTAAGTTGATCTCTTGAGTAAAAACAGGCTAAGGACATCTCGTTTGGACTCATGAACCTTCCTAAGCACAAGGGAGTACATTCCCTGTTCTTGGTATTTCAGTGCGAGAGAACTTATGGATGGAGAGCTCGCGTAACTGCAAACTAGCTACATAATTACGTTCCAGTGTTCCTCATAAGCACATACCTGGAAACTCTGAATTCTGGACTGAGCTAGAGAAGGAAAGTAGTGTCATGATATCTATAGACAATATTACTATCAATTGTGTTTTCTATATTTATATTTTTTTAAGTAATTATTCACTACGGGAAATTTTTTTCACATTTTTTTTATGGTTTTCTTAGTCCAAATTTTTCTAGTAATTCGAACAGTAATAATCAATAGACGTAACTTGAGAATATTTAGTTTCAACACTTTTTTCTATTTATTAAACAAATTTTTAAAAATTATTCATCAGTTTTTTAAATAAATAATTATTTATTACACACACACGCATACACTAACTAACTATACTTATAAAAAATATTTTTAAGAAATTATTTACTCAAAGGAACCCTGCACAGACTTATTGGCACATCTAATATTTAAATAATTATTCAAAATCAGACCTTTTTTGAAATTTTGTAATTTTTTACGGTTCTATTAGTACAAACTCTTTTTGATTTGATAGTTTTATTCTTAAATAAGATAATTAATATTTATAATTAAATATTCAATTGTGCAATCCTGACTCAATCCTATCTCAATTATAAAAACTGAAATAATATTATTAAATTATTATTTATACAAACTAAAATATACATACAATTACATTGGCAATATATCTGGTAAAATACTGATCGAATAAATAGCAGGAATCGTCCGACATCAGAAATATATACAATAATTACCCTTAAAAGAGTTCATTACAACAAAGGAAAAAGCCAGTAATAATTTATCAATCGTATCCATTTCATTTTATCATTTCAATTCAATTTAAACACGAGAGTTTCAAAAACCTTATAAAACCACTGAATATGATTTTCATAAAACATATTCCCTTACAATAAAATTACTACTCGTTTATATGATACCTAGAGCTTTGATAACTAGGAATGTTCCTACCTAGAATTCTCATCAAGTTATTGTGGTTGATCTAGTAGGATTTGTACTATTTGTTTTCATATATAGATACAATTCTGACATTATTATTGGATCTCAGTGGTTGTTCCAAGTCAACACTGCATACCAATGAGCTTTCCTTTAGATAATATCTACTAATAACTTTCATCTGCTTTATTTACCAACTTCTATTGTTCGCACTGTATAACATACATATTTGTTAAACTTTACCGATTACTTATTACAAAATTGTGGATTCGTATGCAATGTGTATATGTATTGTACATAGAGTATACCAAACTTATAAGGTAAAGTTAGAAGATTGTAATCTACAACTAAATAGAAAATAAAACTTATACAAGATTGATGAGGAAATTTGTTTCAGAAACACCAATAGAAGAACAAATAATAATAATTACATAAAATGATTCCTTTGACTTTGATGATCTGCACAGACAACTTATAAAATTATTTACTTTGAAATTTCTGGTTAAAGCTGATAATAGTTAGCAAAAATATTTGAGGTTAATAAAGAGATAAGAGTAACAAGAAGTATACACCATTTTGTAGAAAAACATTAAATTATGTAATAAAATATTTAAATATAAATATTTGAGATATGAAATATGAGATATTGTAATTTATGTGGGCTCATAGAAAGTTAATAATAGACTTGCAATTTGGTAGTTTAAGTTTAGAACATCCTGTATTTCAGCATCATATATTAAATTTGGTTAATATCTATTTCACCAATTATAGACTATAATATGTTACTGATTGAAATAAATATATTAAATCAAGATAAATATATCAATTAAGTAGTATTGTCTTGATATTATTCATTAATATAAGTTATTATTATAATATAACTACCACTAATTAAAATTTCTTAATACGCTTGAATAATTATTGATATTATGCTATAAGATGATTAGTTTCATTATAACGTGTGATCAGTGGAATATTATATTTAATTCTTGAACTATATCAAAATAATCACAATAACTAATTTTGAAAATAACATTTAAAAATGACATAAAATTATTAGGTCGAGTCATAAATAACTTCCATTTTTTATGAGACAAAGAATGGTGTTTCTGCCACTGATAAGTGCACGACACTTTTCATGGTGTTTTTTTTTGCACTCTTTGTATTTGTTGGACGTATCTATTGAATTTTGCTCCAATATTACCTTTAAAAGGTTCGTCAAAGTTACAAAGACGTCCTGCACTCGGTTCGTCTTTTAAAGTCGTATCTCCAGAACGGAATTTTACAAACCAATTTCTGACTGCCCTATCAGTTATCAATCCTGCATCGTTTACGCTGCATATTTTTTCAACTGCCACTTTAGGGCTATTGCCTTGTTTAAATTCCTAAAGCATTACATGTCAAATATGCACTTTTTACTATCCACTTCAGAGGTTAAGAAAAACTGTTAAATGTAACATTGACTGCATAAAAAAGTTAACAGAAGACTAACTGAATCATCATCTATACAGTGATATCGAAAATCCGTTTGTTTCGGTGACTTATAGTAGGTAAATACGAAAAATAGATTCTACATGGACGCATCGGAAGTTACTTATGACTCGACCTAATATAATCTTAAATTAAAGAAACTTCTTATCATTTTTATTGCAATGTCTTAAAAATGAAATTTATCAATTTACTGTAAACTTTTGTATAACGCGAATTTTTATAAATATTTTGCAACAATACTTTTATACAGGATGATAAAGAAATGAAGTTCGATATTTGAAGTGTTTATAATAATTGACATGATTTTATTATGGGGACATTATATGGACCGTTTATTTTGAAAATGGTGTAAGTACATTTAAAAAAAAAATGATAAAATATCACGTAATTTATATTTAATTTAGAGTGTAAGCTTTTTATTTATAACTTGTTAGTATTTTCTTAAAAAATGCCAATACTAATTGAAAACTGAACGGTAAAAGAAATTGCGTAACCATTGATTATGTAATTGGTGTAAATCCAATTTCTACAGAAAAAAAAGAAAAAATACTTTCCTGTATACACCACAGGATTATTATGATATTCATTTTACATGAAATAAAAAAAAAACAGATAACAAGAAACATTAATAAAGAAAAGATATATTTGTTACAAATATGTTGAATGAGATTTTACAAAAGTGCACCATATACTATTTTAATTGAAATTTCTGCAGTTTTTCTTTTTATAGATCGAAAGTAAAAAATTATATTTAAAACAGAAATGAACACAACAAAAATAAATTTAAGATGTATATGAACTCAGATTTCATTAAACAACGAAAATTAGACAACATTTTTACATACATGCGCATGTACAAACACATATTTGTATAACATCGTATGCATGTATAAACATATATTTTTGTATGCATAGTTGCACATTTTACGAAAAATAATTCTAAATAATTTTTGTATATTTTAAATAAATAAAAATTGAAAGTCAAATTATCACTGTTAAAAATTACAATGAAAAATTTGTACCAAGAAAACCGCAGTTTAATTTGTTTAAAAATAATATCAACATTTGATCAAAATCTTATCTTATTCTAAACTATAATCTTTATTCCAATCGAAAATATATTTACGCAAGGATTAACTTACCGATAAATAAAAACCGAAGCCACAACGAGAACCACTACGATCGAACTGAGAACCATCGAGAGAATTGCGTATCCTGGTAGAGCTACGAAAGAAACCAACAAAATGCCAAACAAATGTAACGTCGTTCATTTTACGCGACATTAGTTAATATATATGTCCTAGATAACCTGTTTCTTCTTATAGCATATAATATATTCAAGTTTGCAAAACTTTGGTTAAATAGCGTCATAAAGTAACAAATGGGTGAAATAGCATTAGGAATAAAGTAACAAGTGGGTTACACAATGCTATAGTGTAATAAACGTCTTTACAAAGATAAAACAAAATATTTTGTTTGTAAAACTAAAAATTTACAAGGGTTAATAATAAATAATCTTATTAAAGCAATTAACAAATTATTTTTAACTACATTCATAACTACGAAGTTCGTTACAATGCACAGAGTCTTTTTTTCTTAATACGATATGTCTAATTTTTAGATTATTTTTGTCATTGTATAAAATATGGATTACCAAAATGTTGTTTACATATAAATGAAAATAATGTTAGGATATAAAATGTCATTGTATCAAATGGAGTAAGTTCATAAATTTTGTTATTCGTGTTTAACATTTAAATTGCTTACACATTGAGTAAATCTACTATCATCAATAGTTTGTGGTATATTGAATTATGCAACTCATATTTTAAAGGTGTTCGTTGTTACCCATACAACATTACGACTATTAGTATTTTACCGTTTGTGGTCAAATCACAAGGTTCAGCATAACTGATCAAATAGGACTTCCTTTCCGATATTCATTTATTTTGATGACACTGAAATGGGTATGGAATACCATCGTATAAAATCAATAGTAGCAAGCATAAATCTTAATACTTCAATACCTTCCAAATCATTAATAACAAATTTTATTGCGACATAAGTGTAATGCATATTTCATACAATAATAAAAATAATTCAAAAGAATATTCAATTAAAAACAATAACTTTATATTTCAATACCATCTTTTAGAACAATAACTTCTCAGTTATTATAGGTTATGAAAAATGTATTATCCATTTCTGTACAGAAATTTAGTTTTCTTCAACTTATTTGCATCCTAGTTTGAAATATTTTACTAAAATTATAAATGTGAGACATTTAATTAACGATCGATCCCTGATTTTATTAGTTTAGTAGAAAAGTAATTACATTTTTTTAAACTTTAAAAACATGCATGTGATTTAAATGTCAACAAATTGTTGAATGATTAACATTAAGCTATTTTATAATCCTTTGATTGATTTTATAATAGTTTATTTTAATAAAAGCTATTAAATCGTTATTGTCAATAGATGTTCAACCCAACCCTTCAAAACAAACCTTTTTATTCTGAAGGTTTTGGTTTTCATCAGGAAATTTGTAGAAGTAATACTAAAATGAACATTCGCTAATTGCCTTTTGACCAAAAACGTGATTTTGATTTTATACAGTTTTTACTGTTTAAAATCATACATTAAAATTATGCGAATTGATTTTTTTCTACGATAATTTTGATGACTTAAATTAATATAAATAATGTATACATTTGTTCAATACAAAATACAATAATATCTATTATTTATTAATTAATATTTTCAATTATAAAATATTTATTTGAATGTCAGATACTTTAAATATACGAGATAGAAATTAATAGCATCATTTTCATCTGATAATATTATATAATCATAACAAAGATAAGATTTAATCATACAAATCTGCGTTTAATTAAAAATAATAAAAATTATAATTATTTTTGCATTAATCTAATTATAAAATTCCTTTAAAAATTTTAATTTTAACTAAAAATACGAACAACCCATGACAAGAAACGTACGAAGAACAATTATAAAAAGTGGAATTTATTGTTAATTGCTATATGTTTTTTTTACGTACCTCCTAAAAACGCATGCAAAATTATTTCAAGCTTGATGATAAGTTACAGTTATCGTTGCAAATAATTACACTGAATGCAATTGGAGTGGCTGAAGTTTGGACAATATTTTATGTGTCGCGAAAAGAAACAGATTATCTGGAAAACCCTCCTCCTCCCCCCTCCCCCCACATATGTGCCATTGTTCTTTTTAAAGTGATATAAATTTTGAAAACAAAACTGAATAAAAACTAATTTCAGTTAGACGTGATGTTATGTGAACTTATTTTTAATAAAAAAGTAAATGCATACACACACACAATAAAATATTATTCTGAATTCGTCAGATAACGTTTTATTATTAAATGTTAATGTATAAATGTATTTTTTAGGAATATGATATAAGTTCATTTAAAAAAAAAAAAAAAATAGTGTTGCTACAAAAATTGCTATCATTTTGTTCTTAAAATAAAACAATTTTAATTTTTATACATTATTGTAATTTATTTCTAATGAACCGTATACTCTAAACTCGTAATATTTTGATATTATTCATACCACATATAAAATTTTAAATACTGTCATACATAAAAAAAATTAAAGTTAGCATACCTGGACTATCTTTCTACTGAGAAGTATATTTATATTCGTTAAACCTTCCTACTTTAATTATATCCTTTTTTATATACATTCTCATGTTCATTTTTTATTACTCTGCCTGTTCTTATATCTTTGTTATTCGGAGATTAGTCTAATTCTCAAACCATGTCATAGTAAAACTTTGTTTTAGAATTCAGTATTGTACAAGGATTTTCCCCAATTCTCGAATCGTGTTAGAACTTAACCGTGTTACAGAAATGTCATTTTATACAAGAGTTACCTGAATTATTTTTTTGTTAGATGAAAAACTTATTCCATAACAAAAAGATTGCTATTATGGATATTATTTTAATTCATTAACATTCAGAACAAATTTTGAAATCAATACGAACGTAAACTTGACGAAAATGAACCTATACCAATTTAAAAGAAAATAAAATAGCATACGTATTTAACAAATAAGTTAAGAAATAAAATTGATTAAAAAACTTACAATTGTCTGGACAGAGTGATCCATCAAATCCACAAGTTGGTGTATCCGGGGGTGGTTCTGGTCTTCCACCGGACCAATGAATCCGTTTTCCTGTTATATACTCCAATGTTTTGTTCGCACCGTAGTAATTTGCAACGATCTATAATGAACGTTACGACAAAAAAAAATAATTCAAGTGAGACAAAGATAGAAATGAAAGAAAAATCTTTTTTGCTCGGTTTTAATGATTTTTACATTTATAAAATATTCTTCGAAAGAATTCGTTCGTTAAATCTAATTAAAATATATGAAAATTCTTCTATTTATTTCAGTCACGTTGAACAAATTAAATCTCATATAAACGCTTGAGCTCTCGTATAAACTTGTAAGCAAGAAAATTTTCAATCGATGTTAGCGTCCAATTGTATGAAATTTATTTCAATTTTAAATAAAAATGTATTAACGACGATAAAAAAAATTGTTCAATAAATGATTAAAAAGTATTAAGAAGAATTTTAGTGAATAATGGTTTTTTTTATTTAAATACAAAAATCATTGATTTTATTTATCGTTCTATCATAGAAATTTGATCATTATGATGAATTAATTTGTTCTTCATTATGTTAGTAAGATAATAATGTATATATGTTACCTCGAATTTTGACGTTTCCGGATTCATATCTAAAAGAGAATAATCCGCAATTCTATCGCCGTTATCATCGATATTCACATCTCCGGTAATTCCTAAAATAATTATTTAAATAAAATAATAATTATCAAATTTGAAATATATTTGTTTGATAAGTAATGTCAGATTATTTACACTTTTAAATATTATAACAATTTTTAATAAAAAAAAATACTTTATAATGTAATTTATTTCGATATGAAATACTAAAAGCTTTAAATAAAAATGTGCTTTGTGATTTTATTCTTTTATATATAAAATGATAAACATATCTTTAGTAATTGGTTAATTGTTATGAAATTTATTTAAATATAAAATATTATACATTGTTAATTTTTATTTTCAGTTGTATGTAAAATATCAAATATTTAAAAATAATGCTCTGTAGTATTATTTATTTAAAAAATATAATAAATTCTATTATTCATTTTGATGTATTGTAAAATACCAAACATCTTTAATTAAAAAATGCTAATATTATTTATTATATGTAGATGTAAAAAAATACTTCATTATTTTTTTAGTAATATTTAAACAAAAAATGTCAAATATTTATTCCATATAAATTATAATAATATCTGTTAATTTACTTAAACATAAAATACTAAATATTTTCAAGTATAATAAAATGCAAAATATTCAAAATTAACATTAACTAACATTACTTATTAAGTATAACTCAATAAAATCTTCTAAAATATTTCTCTTGAAATATCTTATCTCAAGATGATTTATAAAGTTTTGATTTAAAAAAAAACCTAACTTCAGCCCTCTTTTTTCCCCTATCTCACAAGTATATTGACTCACCTTTAAAACTTTTTCCCCACATTCTTCTTGTTAAATTACCACCATCAAGATCAACCTCACCCGGCTTTTCCGGTAGACTTTCTTTAAGTGCAAGAGCGTAAAGAAGAACAGCATCGTAAAATGCTGTGACAAACGTGGAAACAGAACTATTACCAAATGTAAAGTTGTATTTGCTTTGTGCCAAGGATTTAACTTCTCGCGAGAAATTTAAATATTCTAGATTATCGGGAGTACGTGCTGTTACTGTCAAGAGTGCTTGATATGCTTTCCTGGCTTTTTCATTCCTCTCATCCGTGTCACCTTCCAATCTCCATGGTTCTATTGAATTGTTGTCGCTGTAAATATCAAAATATAAAATTACTATCAGATAATGTAACACAATAGAAGTGAAACCAATTTTTTTAGTTATTTCCTTGTGTGATTATTTTATCAACGAAATTTTCAAATTATAAAAAGATACGAAGATACGTTTCAAATATGCAATAATAATATAAATATAATATTAAATATATTAATAATATAAAAATCAAATTATTTATATGATATTCTATTTTTATTGTATCATTTTTATAATTAAACTTAAATTTAACAGATACTTGATTATGTATAGGACTAACTAGTAATGAACTACCTTATGTTTTTAAATATGCTGTATTGAGATAAAATGAGTCTACGATTCGTAATATGTAGACGCACACAACCACATATGTATGTGTACAACGCTTATAGTTAGTAGTCAAGAAATGGGGAAGCTACGAAACATCGTATGATATCGGCGTGACAGTCAAAGGATTAATACACTTTACTTATATTACAGCAATATTTTGTTTTCAGAGTCATCACTGAACAAGAACCATAAAATAATTACATTAGAATAAAAAAATAGACAAAATCAGAACGTTATAATCTTAAATTCTCTTTATTAAGAATATTATTACCGTTGTATACATGCGAAATGTTCGGAAAGTCATATAAACAACTTTCTATATATGAATTTTGATAGAGGACAACGTGCCAGTCTGAAGGTGAATTTCGAAGAGGACGGTACTTCGATCATATATTCCGAGTTTTTAGGTAACAATAGACACTTGCATTGATTAATTAACAATTATTTGAATATTTTAACACTTTGACTGCCATGTTGATCATATATGACCGGCCACGGTTTCTCCTGAGACGCCATGTTGGTCATTGGTGACCGAAGCAATTGTAAATTACATGTATTAATGTACAATTGTAAAAAAACTAATTAATTAATGTACAATTTTATGATATAATATAATAAATTAATGTACAATTAATATACAATTAATGTACAATTTACATATAATGTAATTAATTATTAATGTACAATTGTAAAAAACTAAATGAAAATTGAAAGTTAATGTATTTGAATATGACCGATATATAGAATATACTTTGAAATAAAAAATGCCCTATTGAACAATTACAATTTTTTATCAACATTAATTTATTATTATTTTTCCATTATATTCTTTGAGTAATAAAAATAATGTCGTAGCATCCTAGACAAGATATGATTTCGGCGTGCAAGTCAAAGGGTTAATAAGCACTATTATGTACAATTGCTGAGAAAACTAAAGAAATATTATTCGTCATCTTCATCTTTTTCTTCCTACTTCTATATGCTTTCCATCTCATGTTTTATCCCTCTCTCTGGGTTTCACTTTTTTCTCTTATTATTTCTCTTTTTTTCGATTCCACTTCGTATCTTTCATTTTGTCTCCTTTCTTTCTCTTGTTCTCTCTCTCCCTCTTTCTCAATCCATTCTTTTTTCTCTCTTCTTCTAACCAACACTTTTCTATTTTTCTTCTCTCTCTCTCTCATACCAAAAATTCTCTCTTTTTCTTTCTTTCTATTTTTATACAAAACTCAAGTCAAAGAGAAAACAAAAACTTTATAAGTTATTCATGGTCTCACTCTTTTTTCTATCATTATGTATCTCTCTCTTCTTATGCTTTATCTTACTCACACTCTCACTTTTATACTCTGTCTCTCTTTCTCTTTTTATCTCTAGTTTACGTACCAGAAAACTGAAAAGAAAAGAAAAACAGCAGTTTATGCTCTATTTCACTTTCTCCTTTTCTCTCTCTCTCTCTCTCTCTCTCTCTCTCTTTCTTTCTTTCTTTTTCTCTTACGCAAAAGGAAAACATACACGGAAGGTTCATTCTCTATCTCTCTATTGATTTCTCTCTTTCTTTCTCTCTCTCTCTCTCTCATTCTCTTATTTTTTCTCTTACGCATAAGGAAGAAGCAAACACAATTGCTTATGTTCCTTCTTTTACTCTTTCTTCTTCATCCTGTTTTTTTAAAGCTTCTTTTTTTTGTTCTCCATCTTATCTCTTTCTATCTTTTTTTCTTTCTCTCTTTTTACGCATAAAGAAAATGAAAGGAAAAAAGAAAAAATGTCAAACTTATTCTCAATCTTACTTTTTTCTTCTATCTTTTATATACCTCACCCCTTTTTTTAGCATCAAACTTGTATCATATTTCCGTTTCATTTGTCACGTGTTTACTTGTTGAGAAAAAGTTTTACTTCAAAAATAAAAATATAAAATACTAATAATAATAATAATAAGTGATTTTTTTTATCATATATACAAAATCGAAGAATAATCGATGTTGTTTCTTCAACTTTGTATTGAGAATGAAATTGTTCGCATAGCCAAAACGAAGAACATTACTGTTTGCATTTTTTTGGAAACAAACATTTAATTTTTATTAAGTAATGAGTTCTTAAGAAAAATATTGTATTTTTTGTAAAATAAAATAAAACACTCTATTTTTAAGAAATAGATCATTTGAATAAAGTAGCGAGCACTTACGTATTAACGCCACAGCAGCAAAAATTCCGCTAATGCGCCAATAAAGAGCAATCTTGTTATTCGCACACAACAACCTGTTGTTTGCACACAACAACCGTCAGGGTTGCGTCGGGGTTACATCAGGGTTATGGCGACAGCATCAGGTGAAAGAAAATAGAGACTGTTTTGAATCTATGTTAAATTCTATATCGGCCCATTTTCGGCCCCAAATAAAATGTTTTGGATTTTGAAAGTATATTGATTTTAAATAAAGTTTTTTATTCTATGATTTGTCGCAACAATTTAAGGTGTAGATTGGCGCATTAGCGGAATTTTGCTGCGGTGGCGTTAATACGTAAGTACCAAGTAGCGTTGGATTGCAAAGCAGAAGGAATATTATATCAAAGAAATTAAGTGATAATAAACGTAATTGTTTATTATAGAAGTTATTACAACTGAAGAAAAGCCAAAAGTTGAAACAAAGTACTGTTAAATAGGGTTTCAATTATTTTGAAGTAAATCGTTTGACTCTGGTTAGAATTTACTACGCAAATTATTATCATGAATTATAATAAATAGGAAAATTTGAAACATTTAAATTTTGATAATAGCTGAATTAAAACAAAGACTCGAAAATAATATGCAAATATAAAAACTTAATCAAATATAAAAACATTTTTAAAAAATTATAAATAATAATTCGAACAAATTACACGTTCTGAAATAAATGATTTTATAACGAAATATTAAAATTATTTTATAAATATTAAATTATATGTAAAAAGTAATATATAAACATAACCTTAATATTTTTATGAACCGAAAATAGATCATTATTTCGTCCAAATAATTTTTATTATATAATACATATATATTTATGAAATAATTATTAGAATTATAAAGATCAATAAATGTTAAAAACAATAACTAATTTTAAGATGATAGTTTTATAAACAAAAAACGGAAATATGAAGTTATAAAGCTGTTTATAGAGTAGAATCCAAATATTTTTGGAAGTCATTATACATTTTTCTTTTCTCGATAAGAAAAATATCATATATTATGGGAATTAACAGAACGTTCTAACTAATACTAACAGACAACTTCGATAAGAAAACTCTATGAAGTATCGAGAATCGATCGTAAAATGACACAGGATAGCAAAGGATCATATAATAACAAGCTTGTATGATTCGAAACGGCCATTATCATCCAACGTTCTGAATCTTTAACCTTTTTTCTTTTTTTAAAAGCTCGTAAAATGACAAATATGCCAAGAGTTATAAAATACCACGTAATATACTGGGCTGAAAATGAAAAAGCATGGAAAATAGCTTGTTCACGTTATTACTTTGTCCTCGTTGAAAAGAAGTAAAATGCACAAAACAATTTAATAACTAAGAGATCTTATAAATTCATTTATATTGAATACCATAAAGAAGAACAAAAAAAAATATTACTTTTCATTATTATCTTGGACAAAGTTTACATCAACTTACCTAGATGAAAGTTCTATAGAGAAAAATACGTATTCTCCTGAATCAACCATTCCTAGTTCCTCGGCAGCTAGTAGGATTTCTCGGATGGTGGTTGAGTTTGCGCACATGACTACAACTGAAACAAAAGTTGGGTTAACGAGCGATTAGCATCATTAGAATTTATTGATAAATTTTATATCAACGAGAGAAATTTTTTAATTTTTTTTTTTTTTTTTTAATGTTTTTCTTGATCGATTTTCGAAAGAAACAAAAAACAATTTAAAAGTATAATGAAATAAGAAAAATCGATATCTCGCTATCATATATCATACATCAAGATGAATTCTGACGTAATAGTTAGACAAGTCACCGTACGTTTTATAAACATTTACTCGTACGTAAATCGTAAAGGCATTTTATGATTGTTGATGTCATATCGGTCCCGATCAGAAACCAACTTTTCAAAACGATGCAGAGTGTTTCGTTTCATCGATGAAAATTTATAATTTCAAGTTTTTAATAGACCAAATTTAGATTGTGAAATATTAGTAACTAAATATATAGCATAATTCTTAATATTATATAGAATTTTGAAAAAATATATCATCCATCTAATAATAAAATTGAAAAAAGTAAAGTTTATAATGAAAATCAATGTAGTATTCCATATCAGTTTATAACTTTTAATGAATATGTCCATTTATTGATAAAATTGAAGGGTAAAAGTTTAATAGAAAAATCAACGGATTATTTCATATTCACCTTTAACCTTTCATGAACATTAATTGGTAAAATTGGATCATGAAATTTAACACTAAATTTCATATTAGTATTTATTTTATTTAAAATGCGTACAATAAAAAAGAAAATATTTGTCTTTTTTTAATTTCATAATTGTAAGTTTAGTTTAACTCATTAACCCATAAAAAAATGTTTAAAATGTTATATACCCTTAAAGAGTCACGTATTCTATACTAGTATATCTATATTTACTTTAAAGAACTTATTTTACTTTCTCAGGAAAAAAATATTACAATTAGGTTATATCTCAAAAGTTAGTTTATCAACTATAAGTAATACTCCGTGTAATATAATTATGTTAATATAAATTGCATTATAAATTTTACATTAGGTAAATGTTTTCCTAGATACTAATAAAAAGTTAACACTGTATCAACTTTAAAATTTATGAATTATTTTAATAAAATAAAAAATAAACTTCATAAATATCTTTATCATTTTTATGCACTACTTCTAGACATATTAAACCTACATTCGAAATAAATTAATTTTCTTAAATTTTCTTCAAAATAAACATAAAATAATGGAAATTGTTATTCATTAGAAACGTTTATTAACTTCAATTGAATTAAAGATTTTTATATAATTCTAAAAAATATAAAACTTTGTCATATTGATAGCTAAAAATTTGATATTGTTTTTAACATGTTCAGAGACTTCATAAAATTGAAAGTAAAATGTAATAAAATTAAATACAAATTATAGTTGAGGAAAGTATTTTAGATTAAACCTTTTTACAAATTGCATTAGTTAATTTTAATTGCAAATACTTGATCAAAACATTGTGCGATGTTGGTACTAAAGATAAAGTAAGAAAACAAACAAATTTTATGTGGATAGAAAAAAAAACTAAAAAAATCTAAAAAGAAAAAGTTTCATCCCTGTGATTCAATAGAAAATTGAGAAAACCTAAGATCCCTCTCTCATGTTTTGAAACTACACAGATGGCTTAAATTCTAGCTTCCCTTTGTGGTAGAGATACCGTTCCCATCGAAAGTAACTCACAAGGTAAAGCGAGTTAGCTGTTTAATAATAAAGAAACGTGCATAAAGAACACCTTACGCTAGCATAAACTGCATTCATTTTACGAAAGCTTCGGGAAAATAAATATATCCCGTGGTGAGTAAACCAAGGCGAAATGTAAGTAAAATAATGTTGAAGTGAAGGAAAACCGCAAGAAAGGGAAAAAAGCAAAGCTGAGTATGTGAATAAAGAAGAAATGAAAAGAAATGAAAAGGAACGGTACGAGGAACACTTACTCCTGGCAGATTTGGACACGAAAAGAAGAAGATTCCTGTAGTCCTCAGCATTAGTTTTTTCCTGATTGAAACTTCTGTGAGCTGGTGTTTGATTTAAAGCAGTAAAGACAGCACCCAATGTGAAATGGCACTCGGAGTTACCACGACTGCTTGCCATTGCATGATTATGATATAACAATCCAGCAATTTTCCAACCAAATCGTTGAAGAATGTGTCTTAGTGCTTCACCGACCAAACGATGGCTGCCCATCATTCTGGTCAAGGTCGGATAATGTTCGTCCTTGTGACGAAAGGCCTCGGCCTGAGCACCTGCCGTTAGCACGGGAATCCCCCATACGCCAGCGTATCTTGCAACCGGTGCGATTACATAATCGCAAACAGGACCCAAAAAGGCATCTGTTTTTGTTAAAAACTAACTCATCAAGAATTCGAGAATGACTAGATTATAGTTCGTGCCTGTTTGCTTTAAAGAATGCTTTCTCTCTCTCTTTCTTTTGAAAAATTAAAACAAACATTCGAATCATTTTTGGATTCGAAATTGAAAATAGGATAGAAGTGAATGATACGATAAACAAAAAAAGGTCATTAATTTAGGGTAATAAAAAATTATGTAGCAATTTTCGATTATTGTACATAAGATAAAAAGAAATTCTAAAGTAATATTTAATAATACGAGTATAGAATAGTTTTTCTTGGTATACACAAGTACTAGTGTAGTTTTAACTCAGTTTTAGTAATCCGCATATACTGAGCTCATAATTTCGTTAAATTATTATTTACACACACGAAATTGTAAACCCGTCAATAAGAAATGAAAGATTTGGGATATGATTTCTAAAGTCATATTGAATAAAATTGTATCACATAATTAATACTTGTTTTATACAAGACCTAGTATTATTTTGATCCTATTACAGTGATCCATATATTCTGAGTCTACTATTTTATTAATTACAGACAGAAATTGTTTATTCTTTAATTATAAATTAAAGAGTACATTTTGGAGTATGGTTTCTGAAATAGGTTTGATGATTCTGGCTTCATATTTACTCACACTTTTATTGCGTACGAGAACAAACACTAAAAGCTATCACACGCAGCCCTATTTACTGTTTCACTTTATTCTAAGCTTTATTTATTACGACTAAATCCATAAATCTAATCCTCCGAAATTATTGTCTATAGTATTTAATGAAGAATCTGGTTTACAAAAGAAAAATTGAAACGAGAGAGGCATTAATCAAACGTATTTTGGACACCGGACACTGTATATGGAATGATCATAATGAACTCTTGAACTTTTGAACTATATACGCACAATTCATACATTAGTGCAATAATCCCTTGAAGTAAAAAGTAATACCAACTATCATTCACTTCGATATCAAGAACACTAGAGTGTTGAAATGTAAAAACGTGAATTGGATTTTAGAGGTTTTCTTGTCTTAAAATGTAAGTTCTGGTGGTGGAATCTTACACATTATCTATTTTCTTCTAACTCCAACAGCTATTATACTGTAATTATTCAGAACTAGACCCTTATTTCTATGAACCTATTAATTATTTTAAAACATGAATTATAGTAATGAAACCTTACATTACATATTTTAAGTGAACCCCAACAACTATTATACTACAACCGTTCAAAAACGAAACTTATCTATATTAATATAAATATTGTGATTCAAAATGGTTTAATAAATCACATTTGAAAGTACACCCAGTATAATATTCAGGTAGATAAAAGCAATATGCAGAAAGTCTTCCAAAGATAAGGAAATCATATAATAAATTGTAAAAGAAAGTTAAGCACGCCAACGTTAAGGAAAACTTCTTAATTAAGTATCTTCGTATTTCTTTTCTTATTATTTTTTTCTTCCTAATTAAAATCAAGGTCTTTGTATCGCGTTTCGCTGCCAACGTTGAAAATATTATCTAGACGGTTTATAATATTTTATATAAGGTGTGGAAACAGTGCAATAAGGTCTTTGAAATGTATCCAATTAAGCTCGTTTCTATCTTCATCGATCGTTCTATGTGATCCACAACGAAGCTCGTATTGGCTTCAGTGACATCATTGCGGCTAGGTATTTCGGCACAAAGTGGTTTATGCTCGATTAATGTACGTCAAGCTATTTGGCCCCGGTGATACAAGAACAAATAGGTATAACTCAACAACCCCTCTTATAACCAATCACATTTTGTCCAGATAGAACGACCCTACTTGCTAACTCTTCTTACCTATCTTTCATTACATGTAATCAAGATTTATAAACTAGCTTTATCAAGAAAACTTTCCTCTCTTTCTCTGTAAATTATTTTTATTTCTAACCAACCTCCCTAAAACTAAATGTATTATATTATGACTGGTCAAATAATTGATTTTAGATCTTACATTAAAATTCTGTATTCAGTATTATTGCATTGTTTCATTTAACAATTAAACATTATATTACAATATATATATATATATATATATATATATAATGTTTAATATATTATATTTTATATTTAAAGTAATTTATTATATATTATATTATACTAGTATTATATTATTTATATTATATATATATAAATTTTTAGGTTTAAGATAAACATAATATCTTCCATTAACATAACCGACCATATTTATTCTATTATTTGCAGGAGACCTCATCATTTTACATTTACTTTGGAATCTATGATACTTTTATCTTTTCACCTCCTTCTCACCTGTTCTTTCCTTTTTATTTTGTGCTCTCTGTCTGGTTTTTTTTCGGGGAAAGAACAATAAACTATCGCACAATGTCGTAGAGGGAACATATACCATAAAATATTGCATGTCTAAAGCTTCTCATACGTGTATAGCATGTAACCTACACTAACCAACCCTTCTTTACGAAAAACAACCTTTTGGTTGGGATAAGGATAATACATTTTTCTCACGTATACCTTCTTCCAGCACAATCTCATTATAGCTTGTTTCAAGCTCATATCATCTTTCTTCGTTCAAAAATTACATGTGTTGTTTAAAACAATATGAGATATCAAACAAACGATATAGTAGCACTGTGTTATGGTTTCATAACTCAATTGTTTATTCAGTAATTATTTGATTGATCAATAAGACAAAACTTTGTTAAGGGTCATATAGCATGTTCTGAATAATCCCTAAGAAAAATCAGGTTTCCTTCCGATTAAAATTACTTTGTATTTAAAATTAAACTTCTGTTTACTTAACTGAAGCTACAATTGTAATAATAAATCTATGTTAGAAATTTGAAAAAAAATAATTTTTAAATGTATATGATCTATTGCTAAAAACAATAACCAGAGTGTTCATTTTATAAACAACCCTAATATGAAGTCAAAAAGTTAGTCCATTGTGTTATAATATTTTCTTGAGTTACTGTACATACTGTCGATGAATTTTCTGTCTCCATCAATTCTGACAAAACAAAAAATGCATGTACATATACATACACAAAAAACATATTATTCTACGAATACGATATTGATTGTCAGATAGTTTGAAAAATTTCCTTTTTTTGTGGTTTCTTTTTTTTTGTTTTATTTTCCGAAAAAATCGGGACATCATACATTTTAATTTTGTAATATCGATTCATCAATATGCCCACGCAGATTAGTCAGTTCGTTTGCAGTTTGCTACTTTCCATTCTCTCTTTTTCTTTAGATACCGTACCGTCAATTTATACCAGCAAATCGAACAAAATCGTTATTCAATCCGTGCACCCTTCGAACTATATCTACAAATTCGATTCTATATATATATATAGTGTACCCTATACATATGTAGTATATCCTATATACATATGAGGTATATCAAAAATCATAGATCAACCTAAAAGAGGTGATAAAGAAGATTATTTCTAACAATAGAAATCCTTAATTAAAATTAATTGATTCATCATCTTTTCATATTTCCATACAATGACTATCACATTGAAAGCACATGGACTCCTTTTATAAAATTATTTTAATACTAGACTTAAAATCCTTTTAGATGTATTTATATCGTAGCCGTAAAAATGGCAGATCTTTATTAAAATTTGAATTTTTTATAATTGAATACAAATATTAATTAATTTTAGTATTGGATTAAATAATAAGTAGAACAATTAGTAAATAATAAAATATTAATTGTGGATTTCTTATTATAGGATTAATTTAATACTAAATCTATCAAAAGCTTATTTCAACCAACGTCAAATGATCGACTTTTAATAAAAGTTATTTAATAATTCAATAATTTGCTACTAGCTAAAATAATAAATAAGATAATCTTTATAACCATAATTATTGCAAAGTAAAATGAAGAAAAACCAAAATAGAGTTTTCATTTGAAAATTTCAAGAAGAAATTTAAAAACAATTTTTAGAAAGAAAGACCAATATTATATTGTAAATAAATTAAATTATCTTATCGTTAACAAAATTATTATTAACTTGTATAGAATCCTTAGAAATTGTGTAATAATATAAATAGTTTAATTTATTAGAATGAACTTTTCTTAAATCAAAGATTTTTGTGACACCATATATTATATATTTTCATATATACACTTAAACTGCAGGTTATTCTCTATACATATTTTTCATCAGTATTTCCCAAGTGAGAAAATATGAAATTTTTTTTTGTTGATAAAAAAATCACTATAGTTGAGAAAAATCGTTAAGTAAATCGAAGAACGGAGAGAATTTTTCGTTAAAGTTTGAAGACAACGAGGAGAGATAAACGAGAAGGCACCCTCGAACTAGAAGACGAATGTAAAAGGGTGAGAGTTCAATTGACTCCGGTAGGGATGTGAGGAGGAACAGAGGGGAAAGCGAAACAGAAAAAGGATGAGAAGGAGAAAAGAAGAAAAGAGGGAAGGAGAAGAAGAAGAAGAAGTACTGAGACCTTTACTTCATCGCATATACCAAAGGGGGCATTTCAAGGGATCGAAATAATTAAGCGTAATTAAGAGAAGGAATTTGAGTGCCGATAATAAGAAAGAAAATGGTAGTCGTCGTCGCGAATTAGATAACCAAGCAAATATATACTGAATAGCCAAGCGCAACTGGTCAACCGAAGTTATCCAGACTCTCTCATGTCAGAGTAAACTCGGCTTTGGTTGATTGACCGGACAACCATCTTGTAGAGTTACGTACTCTTTGACCGATTCCTCTTCTTTCTCATTGTTGCTTACGAATTTACTTACACTCGAAAGAGACAGTCTGCAGCTGCGAACCCACCGATGAAATGGACTTATAATGACGTCAGTTCTTTATAAAAATAGGGCCGGAGTTTGCTACGCGTGGCACGGCTTTAAAACGCGGAACGAGGAGCAATTAAAACGCAACGGACTCATCTTCGTCTGCCTTTGGATCATCATATTCTTCATCTTTTTCTTGATTTTTTCTTTTACATTTATTTTCTCTCTCTCTCTCTCTCTCTCTCTCTCTCTCTTCATTTTTTTTTTGTTAACCTTCCTCTTTCCCTGTTCCCCTTTATTTATTTTTCTTTATCTTTCTCCACCTAATTGCACTTCTTAGGAAGAAATAAAGTAAAAAGGCAGACAATGCACATCAGTCGGCACGAATTAATTGACATCGGGGTCCGAAAGCACGGTATATTCTCCCTGCCACCCCCCTCCTCAACTCTTTTACTGCAACACGATCAGCTCGGTAGTATATCTAACGATCTCTCTTGGGGTTACTGCACCGAATCATCGGGCAAACGAGATCGCCGACAATAAACGTTATTTTCATCGCGATATACACCCGGTTAAAACGAGTCAACCTATGAATGTATCATATAGATATACCTATATTAAATATACATACATACATGCACAGATACATATGTAATACATACACGGAATCCTATATATATATATATACACCTCAACTACCTACGCGTTCGTCCTGATAACCACGTGAAATTGCACTACTTTCAAAGGGAAATGTAGAGGATACCCCAAGTACCACAGTTTTTTTTCATTAAACTTCTTTTCCATACGTGTCCGTCCAAAACACTCTAACATTTTTTATACGCTATGTTACGAATGATATTATACCGTAAGGATTACCTACATATCTACTTATGTAAATACGAAAAAAGAATTTCTACGAAATTATTCCATGCATTTCTTGTTGATATATCTATGTTGAAGAAACTTATAGTGACGGGTGACAAGCATCCAATGAACATAGTCAATGATTACAGGAAAACTCTGGGAAGAAAATAAGATTAGAATAATGAGAGAGAAAGAGAGAGAGAGAGTGAGAGAGAGAGAGAGTGACTTTTACGCTACGAAAGCAACTTCTTTACAGTTTGATGATAATTTACTAAAACGAGTTACGCCTTGATAAGATCAAGACGCGATAAAGACGAAAAAAAAAAGAAATAGAAAATAAAATGACGAAAGGACGAAGATAAAGGATAAGAAGAAAGTGGACGATCTGAACGAGACCTGCTGTCTGATTGATGTAAAACTCGAAGGCAGCCAATGGTCCGTAAGTGCTGGAACAACGCGAATCTCGATGATCGACCTTTATGTTCCATCCTGGTAGGGGCCCTTTTGCCGAGCTAACAGCTTTCACAGCCAAAAGTACAGCGGGTAATACCCGAGGCAAACTTTGTTCGTGATGCGGATCACCAGGAGCTATCACGGCGAGTTTCACTTCACCCTTCGATTGTTTTCGAACACCAAAACACTCCTTCGAGTTTTGTATTATTGTTCTTTCATTTACAGCAACAGTAGTAGAAGAAGAAGCATCACCAAACGTGTCAAGGGCAGTTAAAATCAATGTTGTGTAAAGTATTATAAAAAGAAAAGAATCAAGACTGCCAATGAATTTTCGTGTAAACGAATTCACTGCCATATCTGCTGTATCAACAAAGATTTCTCTCTTTGATTGATCGATTTATTTTCTTTTTTCTTGTAGATATATTTATCTTATTTTCTTACAATAACCCCACCGAGTTTGATCGAGCGATCGCGTGTATTCTACTCCCGTCGAACAATCCCACTTTCTTCTTTTTCCCTTCTCCCCTTTATCGTAACCGAATATTCGTGGCATCATTCACAAATAGAGAACGATTTAAACAGTTGTCTAGATGGATCACAGATTTTCTCAATTCTAATCGTTCTCCTTCCTTTTCTCATTAATCCTATATATTCTCGATGCCCACCCACGCTTTATGAGATAGAATTCACTCCTCGTCGTCACGTGCTTCGCAGCTGACGAGGAGGACGCATCTCAACCATAGACATCACAAACACAAGCACAAACATAAGCACAAACACTACCAAGATAATTTTCGATGTATTTATCCCTTATTAACACAAATTTCCAATACTCACAGTTTGTCGTACTCTTCTCATTTCTACTATTTATTTTCATGCGAAAAATAAACTCCAATGCAATTTAACAAACAAAAAACATAGAAATAAAATTAAACGAATAATAATTCAAAGTTTAAATATTATTTTGTTATGTATTTTAATAATGATTACAATGTAAATACATTTTGTATTATGTTTTCATCGTATGATCATTAAATGGGATTGTCAATTTGATTGTTCAAACAAATTTCGTATTAGAATTCTAAGAGAAAATAAAAGGATCTAGTAGTAAGCATCCTAAGATATCGATCAAAATTATTTTAATAATGGATCGAGATGCGCTCGGAACGCGCGCGCATTACTAACTGAGAGCTGACGAGGGCGAAAGATACCACGGGGATCTGAATTGCCCCTCGAAGTCGACGAGATCGTTCCACCTCCACCACCACCACTACCACTACCATCGTATATACCTAGAACCATTACCACGACTATCACCAACACCAATATCGAACATCAACATCAACACTAATACCAAATACAAATGCAATCTATAGAAATCACATTTCCTCAGACTGATATTTTAATGCACATGTTTTACATACAAAAATATTTGGATAAAAAAAATATTACGCACACTTATATATATTACAGTTACTCGTATGTAAGGTTGGCGCAATTGTGTACGTAGTTGACGAGTAAAATGGAAGAACGCATGCGTCTGATGTTGTCCACCCTTCCATTGAAAGGTAGGAAACCCCACCGGCTAAATCTCACCGTACTTTCGACGCACCCTTTTTCTATACTTTGTTCAATTCCAACCTGTCAAAGTTCTCACATTTACACTTCAATACCTTACGATCATTCATTTTTTATTTCTCTAGGAAATTTGTCTTTTACAATGTTACTTTATCATATATCTATTTTATGATTAGACTTATACATTTGATATTATTTCAAATAAAATTTATTACAAGTTTATCTAAAACAATTTATATTATTTGAGAAAATAATTGTAAGATTATAAGCTGTGGTTATCTTTATCAATTATTCGAAATAAAATATGAATCATTTTCTGATCAATTTTCTTATGGAATGCATATTTGATAAAATAGACTTTTTACTCCTAAAGTATACTTTTGCAAATAAAATTAATCATTTTACAAGACAAAAACACCTTTCGCTAATTCAATTTATTCTTTTAAAAATTAAAATTTTCTACATAAATATTTTATTTTAAAAATTATCAAATGTTAATTAATTTTTGATAAAATATTTACAATTTTATTACAAAAAGGAGTACCCTTAGTTAAAAGTAATTACCAATTTATTAAAGGTGTAGTACATACATATTAAGTAATTCATAATTACATAATTAGATTTATAGTATGATATATGTATGTATGAAAATTGTATATAAATTTGTAGCTTTTATTGGTGTATATGTATTCATGTTGATTTCAATTTTGTTCTCAATATTCTTTTTCTTTCTATTACCGCTGGCAGTATCTACTGTTATTGAAATATTATTTCGAATACAGAAATGAATTCCAAGAGATAAAGAGTTGTACTTTCGATAGAACAAAAAGTAGATGCAATACGAAGAATAAATTCAACAACCGGCTTCGTAAAATCAGTTGCTGTCGATTAAATTGTAGAAAAATCTACCATAAGAAAATGGGAAAAGCACTTAAGAAAATAAAGAAAATAAGTCATAAGAAAAGTGCTGCGATTTTAAGTCGAATTCTGCAATACCTAGAATAACATAAGGAAATAACAAAAGAAGATTTAGTGGGAATGAAAAAGTTACATAAAAAAACACTTTAAAGTGCAAAATTAATAAAGTAATAAAAATGTATATATATAATATTATAAGAATATATCAATACTATTTTTTAATACAAATCTAATACAATGTATGTATAAGCATGTATATTTATGTAATTTTATTTTGCATAAAACATATACACATTACATTCTTAAATGAACTGTATTAATTCAAACAAAACATATCTTTCACAATTGCATGCAAATTCTAGTGCAATAATTTGATACTATATTAACTAATTATTAAAGTCATTTACATTAATTCATTACTATTAAAATTATTATATAAATAATCTGATAACACTTATTATTGTAGTTACTGTGAAGTTAAATGAAAAAAATAATATTTTATGCAAAAATTTTAATTGAAGAATTCAAAACTGGTAATTTAATTATTCGTGATACTTTTAATATTACAATCTATTATCTTTTATCATTAGTATTATCTGACATATGAACTAGTGTGTATTTTTTTATTCATAACATTTTTTATTTTTTCCTATACCTAAAATATTAATAAATAAATTGAATTTTTTCTCTATCTATTTAATCGTATCTAACCTGTTTGTATTTTCAAACCGAGCGTTTCTTTATGCTATTGCTGTTCCGTACGTGTTATAGAATTCATAACGCAAACGATAGGAAATAAAATGTCTGTTGGGAATAGTAGAAAATTGAATAAAAAATGATAATCGGCAGTGGTAAACTCTTTTATATATATCTGCATTATATATTTACTTATTGTATTTACAATTTGTATTTACAGATTGTCTCTCATCGTAATTGAGTAGTCACAAATTGACAATTATTAATAAATTATAACTTTTATCAATTATTTCCTACATATTTTCAAACAGACTTATCTTAAAATGAAAAATTAAAATAAAAAAATTTTTTTTAAATGTTAAACTTACAAAAATGTAATTTAATTAATTGTAAGTCTCAACGCGTAACATAGGTTATGTTCGCTTTAAAAATTGAAGTAAAAAGAAAATTGTTTTGAATTGTTTTCTTACGTATGAACGTAAAACGAATAATCAAATGGTCGATTCTTAATTTAAAATAAAAAAATTTGCATTGAATTTTCTTATTTTTCTAATGAAATAATAAAAATGATTGTACATATGCAACATCAGCTATGAATATGTACGCAGAAAAATTTCTTAGAATTATTTTCATATATTTTTAAGTAGATATTTTCTCAAGACAAAGAAAACAACATGTAAGGAATTTTCATTAGCGTTTATTCATTGAAATTTGATTCTCTTAGTTTTAAAGCGACATATTTGATATCCGTTAAAGGGATCTGGTGCAAACAAATTTCTCAGAATTGTTTTTCAGATATTTTTTTGTAGATTTTTCCTAACATGCAAAAAGTATATGGAAAGAATCCTCTTAAACATATTATATACGCACTCTGAGATTTGATTAAATTAAGTTTCAAAATGACATATATGAGATCAGAACCTATAAACAAAGTTGCTTATATCTACGTTAAGCTTCGAACGATCCTTGTAAACTTTTGCTTGCTAAATGAGCGTAGTTTAACTATTGATTGGGCAAACGGAAATTAACTTTAAATTCAGAATCAAACTAAATCGATTTTGCAAAACGTTTACAAGTCTTCTAATTTTTATTGTTATTTAAATGTATTCCACTGTAATTTCAACATTCATCGAATTCTAAATGTGCCGATAATTACTGACAATCGTTTTCATAATTTTTAAAGTAGATTAAGTTAAAAAAAATTCAAACAAATCATTTTATAATTTATTTTATAATATGAATAATTTTTATCTAAAATAATTCATAAGATCAATTTTTTAACATTTCGTGATTAACTTCGTTTTCAAGATAAATATCAACAAATGAACAAAAAATATTTATCTCATTTATATAGATAATTTATTGATTAACTGATTTATTAAAAAATTTTTATTTTTAATAATTAATTTATTTTATTAAAAAGTTAATTTATTTAGTAAAAAATTTTCCTCATTTTTTATGTAAATGAAAATATTTACAGTACACTTAAACTTTCTTAAAGGGGCACATTAATTGGGAAGCAATTTTTGTTCAAAATCACTTTCTAGCAAAATTTCAACATATTTTCTTTTTTATTTATATTAAACTTTATTTTATATATTTAAATAATTATACATAACCGATTGTATAAAAAACCGGACATTATTAACGACGTAAAATTACACCGATTAAAATGGGCAGGCCATGTAAAGCATTTGGAAAAAAAACAAACAGAACATAAAATACAGATCTGTATATCGAACGAAAAAAGGTTACTGGGTAGACCAAGACATAGATAGGAGGACAAGATTAGGAGGGATGTTAAAGAAATAGGGTACGAAGATCACGAATAAAGGGATTGCGTTCAGGAACGAAAACACTGGCAGGATTATTTGCGGCAATGAACTTTCAAGTTCCCTAATTACAATTAATAATATAATATAAATAATTATAGATATAATTGAGACATAATTTATACAATAAAACATCTGACCTATTTTTAATATACCACCATATACAAATTAGAGAAAAAATATTTGTTTGATCAACTAAAAATACAATTAATACGTTTTGGCAGTCGATAAACTTAATCCCAAAATGACCGATCATCTTCTTGGTCAAAAGCACACACATATTATCGACTATTGATAAAAACAATACCTGATCGATAAGATAATAATAATTGTTAAAAGAAAATGTTTCTCTAGAAACATTAAATAAAGTAAGCACGTCAATATAATGATAGTGTACATCATGTTATTCGAGTTCATTAAGGAAACGTTTAAATATAGATTTTTTGACGTATAAAATATGCCGTATCAAGATAGTTGATATCGAAAGGTATCAATAATATAGATGTTCAACCACTACGCGAGATAACGATGTCCGATAAAGTAAACGAAACGATAACACCGACTTATGTTAGTCTGACTGAAATAGAAAATTTGATAAGAGTTTAAACATATTGTTAGTAACCGTTAAATACTTGTGTTATTTTAATCTCTTCTACGTGTTTGCTATAAACCTCTTTGGTAAATCTCTACTCCCATTTAATGACAACTTACCAACTTGGGAATCTCACTTGAGTTGATATAAAAGACGGAAAAAAACAAATGCGCATCATTTCCTATTTGTTTAGATATTACTTTCCCCCTTATCACGTATTACATGAAAAAAAAGGTCCTACTTTTAATCCACTCGAGATGATTAATGTATATTAAGAGAAATCGTACTGTGTCATGAAAATCTGTGACAATAAAACGAGACACTGGCAAGTCATTTATTTTTTCAAGTGATCTTAATTACCTCAAGGGGTGGTAGGAGGAGAAGGGGGAATTTAATTTATCATTTATAAGAAAATAATGACAGATAAATATGAATAAATATTAACGGTCCACTTCTATCTTGTTGGCCTAAATAAATATACTAAGAAATAAACGTATAATCCAAACAACGTTTAAATAACGACTCTGATTTACCATGTACATGGCAAATGATCTAAAAAAACAATTAACGAATATACAGTTAAACCATAATTCGAACAATTTCATAGTAGGAAGAAAAGCTTTAAAGATGAGAAGGGTTGTCTAAGTCTTTTAATTATTAACATTTAATTATGACTTTATAGTCATCTAAAACAACTCGAGAAGTTGAAAAAGAATATAATATTAATCATTTAATTGTAATTCGATATTTAAATAATATACAGTAAGTCATAGGAATATTCATCCCCACTTATACTGTAAATATTGAAATAATTGATGCTTGCGACGTAATGTTTCAAAATTCTACACGGAAAATTATTTTAAGATTATTAAACTTTTAAACTGATATAAATTTTGCTGCAAAACAAATATTTTATTGTTAAGAAAATATATTATTTATAAAAATTAATTCAGTATCTTTATATAACAAATATGTAAGTATTTTTATCTTGTTTACTAATAGTTTTTGTTTTGACTAGTTGCCAAAGGTTTCATAAATCTACAATTGTTTTCTCTAAAATGTAATACAAATCGTTCTTGAAGTTCTCAACTTCTTAAAAACCGTAAAACATCTTCGTGAATGTCAAGAAAAATTGCCAACTTCCAGCGATAAGTAGTTTTTTATACAAAGATAGAATAAGGGAAGGAACTATTATAAAAATCGGCAAAGAAAGACTAATACCATTCTTATAAAAAGAAAGTAGCGAGATAAATATCGTAAAAATAGGTTTCTTTTTACATACATGCATCAATTGGAAAAAAAAACCTTTTTTAGAGAGAGAGGAAATCGAGACGAAAGTCAACGGAATTTAATCCTCCTTAATAATGTGAAAAATGAAGATGATTGTATAGAAAGAAAAAAAAGGCGGGAACTCACACACAACTGAAATGAAACTTCTTAAGTTTTTTATTTAGGTTAGTTTATTGAATTATTTGATTATATTTTGGAAAATAATTTTTTTATAATTTATAAAACATTTTAAACACTCGTTCGTCATCTCTGTCTCCCTACTTCTATTTTTTCTCTCTTTTTAATGTAATTTCATAAAGTTTTGTTGTTACCGTCACCTAAGAAGTTTCATTTCAAAAAGAAAAATAACAAAGAAAAGAAATTTGATTAGCTTACCGCCATAAGAGTTGCCAACATGAACTTTCAAGGTTTCCAAATAATCCTCCGGCATAATTGTTTCAAAACCGAAACTGCCATAGGTAAAATTAGGTTCCATTCTGATAAATTCGACCAATGATTTCATCATTAATTGACAAGTATGTCGGCCAGCTACTTGTCTTTGACCATTCGTTGCATAAAGCAAATGAACTTTTCTCCATTCATGACTAAATTAAATCAAACATATTTCTTAACAAAAAAAATCAAATCTGTATAGTAAAACAGGTATATTCAATCCTCTTATAACACGGTTATAATGTATTCCATGTTATATAAAAATTATGTTAATTTATGCTAATTTAATTACCCAAAATACAGTATCGATTTAAATCACGTATTAAATTGTTGTAAGGGAATATAATTCTTGACATTTGAGGGTATTCCAAATTAATTGAATCGTGTTATATGGAAACCATATAATAAATTGTCGTTAGAAAATGAAATATGTGGTATTTGAGGGTTGTTCAAATTGATCGAATTGTGTTATATATAAATACCGTCTAAAAAATGTCTGCACTGTATTTTATAAGAATTCCATGTTATAAAATGATTAAATGTAAAACGATCTGACACTGTACTTACTAATTCATGATTTCTATAAAAAACTTGGATATATCCCGGAATGATACAGTCCCCACACGTGTGGTCATAAAATATTCATCCTTGCATTCCTTTTTTGGAACTGTAAAATCGAAAGTTAATCCTCCTGTTGTGATCAAAGGAGCACCGAAAAATTTCACCACTCTTCCAACGTTAGCTGAAAAATAATTTGGTTTTTCTAGCTTTTGGTTTTTCTTACTTTTCAAAGTTAAAAGAAAACAAATTCAAGACAATTTTAAATTTAAAAAAAAAGTAAGAAAGATCATTTACCGACGCAATAATCACATGCTGGTCCTAGAAATAGATGAACACAATTTGAGTAACTATCGATCGCACCACGTTGCGCATAGGTCGCATCACACCGGTCGTCTTCGAATAAAAACTTTAGATTTAACCAATGTGGCAACAAATTTTGAGTTCTGGCACTGTAAACTGCTAAATCTTAAAGAAAAGAAAAGAAAACAATCAAAACAAAATAATAAAGATGTGGAAAGAATTTAGAAATAAATTTTATTTAACACTTTCGCGAACAGTAATACGATCCTTACGTTATTTAAGAATTTATAACTAATTATTGATAACAAAAATTAATCGTCATTGTTTTCTACTAGTATTTACAACAATAAATATTTTGAGAAAAATTTTAAGCAATAAATGGTTTACATATTCGTATAATCTTCATTTAAATATAGTAGAACTTTATATTTAGTTATGAATTTGATAAAATTCTATGAAATATTCAGTTAATCTTTCTAAATTGGATTTAAAATGCTGATCTTACCTAGAACAGGTAAAACTTTAGGTAAAGCTATTTCATATTGAGGGTCAGCAGGTAACATAACAACGACACGAAGTTCACAAGAGACAACACCAGTTCTACTCGTATTACAAAGCGCTTCGCAATCTCGTGGCAATTCAATTTCACGACAAGTGCTCTTTCCAATTGTGGTTTGTCGCATGAACAAAAAAATTGTTATAAATGTAGAGATCCAACATGAGATCCCCATCGATGCGAGCTAATCGTGTTAATTCAATGCTGATAATTATACAGCAAACACCAATAAAAACAATCAAATAGTATAAAATATTAAAATTATGTAGATGTTAACTGTTGACAGTTGCTCGATCATTTCATTTTCTTTAATCGTAAATTAGTTACTTCTGTTTTAAATACTCATTTCCACTGATTTTCCACCTTTTTGAACGTTTCGATAACCCCATTTAACGCTATCACCATTAGATTATCTTGATCGTTAGCCTGTTTTCTCAATTCTATTTATATTCTTTCAGCGAGTTATTCTTCTTAGATTATATTTTACACCAATTAGAAGACTTCTTTCAGGAAGTTAATCGAAAGTTGTAATAACCCCCAGACGCACGATCGATCTCGTGTGCATAGTGACACAACCAAGATCGTAATCCAGACGTTTTCTCGATCATTCTCGAGTGTCGGAAAAAGTTTACACTTTTTGTTCTCTTATCAACAAATATAATATCGAACATCTATATTGCAAAATTTAATTAATTTAATATCATTTATCCTGATGATTCTTTAAATTATTAAAATTTCGTGTAAGATTTTCAAAATAAGTATTTTTAAAATATTAACAAACTTTCAAAAGTAAACGTATGTTATTTTTCATACACAAGATATGTCTGATAACACTTTTTTCTTGTTCTCAAATAAATAAACAAGACGTAATTAATAAATACGCAATTAGGTGAGTAACATATAATAGCATTTTTGCTTTTACTTCATTCCTCTTCTTTCATTCCATATCATCGAATTGTACTCCAAATTAAATATGATAATAATGACGACGATTATGATGATGATTTCTAATGTTGGTAATGATTATTATACTTTCCAAATGATATGGTCAAAGATAACGTTTGAATCTTCCTTATCCTTGTTTTCACTCTTTCTCTTGTATTATCCTTAAAACAAAAAAAAAACAAATATATTAATTAATAAGTCATTGAAAATATCAGTTTTAAATGTTACAATTATTAATGTACTAGAGTATTAGATAAATGATTACAGGTGATTTTCATTTTAATATCGATGAAACGTACCTTGTGCAACACGATTCTCTTCGAGATCGTACCACCTACTGACACTTTGAATGGTCAGAGAGAGAGAGAGAGGGAAAAAAGTTGACTTGACGATGACGATGAACACGCGTTCAGAATTGCGCTACCTTATCACTGATTGTCTATATCGTGGCGTTTGATAATAGTTATCAAAATCTCCTACGTGCGTTAACCCCTCTCCTCTGCCATTCAGTTTGTTCATTTTCTTTAAACATAACGTTTTTTTTTCAAACAAAAATTTAAAGGATATCATATTAACGAACAATTCGAAAATTCCGTAATGACAGATTTGAATAAATCACTGATTCGGTTATTTACTGGTATTCTGTTTTGTCCATCTCATTCTCTCTCTCTCTCTCTCTCTCTCTCTTCTCTCTCTCTCTCTCTCTCTCTCTCTCTCTCTCTCTCTCTCTCTCTCTCTTTACTATTCTTAACAATGTCACTCATCTTTTTATACACTTATCATGTAGTTTTATGTATGAAGAATTTTTATTTTAATATCTTATTAATTAATTTATTAATTATTTTAATTAAAATTTATTAAATTAATTACTTAATTATTTTTATTTTATTATAATTATTATAATATTGTTTAACATTGT
Organism: Polistes dominula; assembly: GCF_049000335.1. Lineage (NCBI taxonomy): Eukaryota > Metazoa > Arthropoda > Insecta > Hymenoptera > Vespidae > Polistes > Polistes dominula. The sequence continues at coordinate 7,082,751 of NW_028301152.1, read as the reverse complement.
TTCAAACTATTGTACTAAATATATTGATAACATTTTCTTATATAATTTGAAAATCTTTGATTGTGGGTATTGAAATTGTTGTTTTATGTTCTTTTTTTAATTATTATTAATGAATATTTTTATAATATATTATATTTTATTATTTATAATATTTTTTATATATTAATTGAAAATATTTGTAACCGCGTATAGATATTGTTGTTCTACGTCGTTTAAATATATTTCGTTGACTATATGTAACATAATCTTGCATGGAAGTTGAAAAATTTTAAACTGAGAACCGTGATGTAGAATTCTACTTTAGTTTTAGAATTTTTCGCTGTGTACATGTAACACAATCTTACCGTATTCTAAAATTGTTAGATGAATATCATTAACGTAGTCGTAGGTCATTTCAATATTTTTAGCTGAGTATTGGTAATGTAATCCTACTCCAATTTACGATCTTTAATTTTTATCCATATTTTTGACGAATAATTATTTTAAAAAATTTCAAAGAACTAATAAATAAAATCATGATTACTATTTTGTAATAAATATATTTATTTTGACTTTATATTTTGTTGCAAAAAATTTAGAAGATTTAATATTTAATTTATAAGTAATTATTTTCACAATACTGTAAATAATACAATGTAATAAAAAAAAATTTCGTCTGTAATTAATTAATAATAATTATTAAATAAATATTTTATATAAATATTTGTATTAAATAAAAGAAAAATTGAAAAAAGGAATAAATTTTATATTTATTACAAAAGCTTAAAACAAAATTTTATAAAAAGCTTGGATTGCAGAACTATAACTTTGATTTACAAGCGTTTAAATTAATGTATGTTCTTGTTTTATTTTAAGAGAAGTAATAATTTTAAATAGATTATATTATATGAGATAATTTTTCATTCGAAATAATTTCCTATAAACCGAAAATATACAAAACTCAACATATTATTTGTCTTATGCAGAGGTCTACTGTACAGTATTTAATTATATCGAATGTCATGGATTGTAAATAAGAAAGACTCATTGGTAAATATGTATATAAAGTTATCTTATATACATGAAATTTCTAGGATTAATGTAGTTTAAAGAGGGTATTAGAACTAACAACAAGATATTTAAATATCACATCTCTTTTTCTAATTTTTTCTACTCATATTTCATTGATAATTGATTCTTGATTTTTATATGACAAAACTAGAAACATGGAAGTTACTAAAATAATACAATATTTAGTGCCGTTAGTTCTTTTTACATGCTCTGTTTTTTTACTTTACTATCTACTTTACTATAGTCATAATTAGTATAGTCATTTCAGCAATGAAAAATATGGATAAACTGAATTATAAGGTAAGTGGAACAGAAATTATAAATAATAAGTGAGTCTAGAATTTTTACTGTTTAACCAAGCTATTCTTTTCCTCTTTAGTTGAATTGAATTTATCCTAGCAGTTAAATGTCGTTTCCAATTTTAAATCTAAATATAATCCCAAATACTTGACTGTAGTTATTTACGGAATTTCTATGTTATATTATTTTAGTTTCGGTATTTGATTTTTCTTTAATGCAAACCTAATATGTTTACACTTGTTAGAGTTTAATTTGATCTTCACATAATCATTCTTCAAAAAAGTAAATTTGTTCTTGTAATGCGTTAGTTGCTTGTTTGCAAATCTTTGTCTATGGCAAACATTGCAGTGTCACCCGCAAATTTTAAGATTTTACAGTTTGCCTTTACTGATATGTCTACTGTAAAAAACGTGTAGAAAATTGATCATAGAATGCTTCGTTGAAAGTTTTCGTTGCTTTTTATAATAGTTTGATTTATTTGAATATTAAACTTTGCATAAAAACGTTTCTTTGAACAAATTTAATGTCTATTGAATTATAACTACTAAAGTTTAAGAAGTCTACAATAATTACGATATAGTTTACCATATTATAAAAATGAAAACAAAACAAGTTACCTTGGAGTTCAAAGCATCTAACGATTACTTGAAGAATAATTTTGAATATGATATGTATAGATAACCGATGCAATGAGCAATTTTTTCTTTCTCTGAAACGTTTCGAATTGAAGCATCTGTTTATTAAACAAACGTACTGAATCACATTACCTCAAATACTGTTTATTGTTTTTAAACAAATTTTTATTTTATAAAAGAATAAAAATGATGTATGTTTTTTTTAGGAAAGAGTCTTTGGTAAACAATGGAAAAATATTGTATCCTACAATAATTCATGTAAAAAGAATGAAAAATCAGTCTTGACGCAATTGCCAAGAAAAGAGATACTAAATTATTATCTTATAGACGAACTTTATAATTTCATTGCAAAATACTATGACTTTGATTTACAAACGAGCGAGTATAATTCATAATGGATAAATTTTATTTGTAAAAAAATTAATTTATAATGTAAAACCTTTATACAGGCTTATACTGCCAAATATTCTAATAATATTCAATGATAAACTTTTAGCAATTGTATAAGATGTTAAAACCATTGATCGTAAAACATTAAATACAAAGTTCTTATTTATCAAATTAAAACTTATTTCATATGTCATAATATTATAAAAATTTTAGTATGTATGATATTAAAAATAATAAAATATTAAATTAACAAATTATATTTATACTTATCAATAAGTTGTCATATTAATATAATTGAATATTTATGTAAAAATTTTAATATAAAAAAGGAAACTAAATTCCGAATTTTAAACCCCGAACCAAATTTATATAAAATACTTTTATTGTATGCAGTGTGTTGAATAAAAGAAGACAACAGGTAAGATTATATAAAAGTAGATACCAAAACTACATACTTGAAGGTAGGTTTTGATTTAAAAGTATCAATCAAAGAACACAAGTTCTACACTCAATGAAAGTAAAATCTAGACTGATGAAAAAAGGGAAGGTTTCTTACAGTATGCGCATCCGCAACGAGTAGGCAACAAGTGGTACGTTTCATCTCATTAATAGCATCTTCTATGACCTTGGAAGTAATCGTGTGAAAACTAAAAAATTAGATTATTTAAGAATCTGACAGTATGATTATTTTAATCTTTTAATCTTTATTGACAAGTATGTATACTTTACACAATATGCAAAATATACTCGTTTAACATGTTATTAAAAATTTGTCATTTGTAGAAATTTGATTTTATTTAATATTATTTATTCATTTTTATTTATTTTATTTATTTGTATATGCTAATTAAATTCATTCTTTTAAAAATTAATGTTTTTTACGTAAATATTTTACATTTAAAAATTATCAAATGTTAATTAATTTTTGATAAAATATTTACAATTTTATTACAAAAAGAAGTACCCTTATTTAAAAGTAATTACCAATTTATTAAAGGTGTAGTACATACATATTAAGTAATTCATAATTACATAATTAGATTTATAGTATGATATATGTATGTATGAAAATTGTATATAAATTTGTAGCTTTTATTGGTGTATATGTATTCATGTTGATTTTAATTTTGTTCTCAATTTTCTTTTTCTTTCTATTACCGCTGGCAGTATCTACTGTTATTGAAATATTATTTCGAATGCAGAAATGAATTCCAAGAGATAAAGAGTTGTACTTTCGATAGAACAAAAAGTAGATGCAATAAGAAGAATAAATTCAACAACCGGCTTCGTAAAATCAGTTGCTGTCGATTAAATTGTAGAAAAATCTACCACAAGAAAATGGAAAAAGCACTTAAGAAAATAAAATAAATAAGTCATAAGAAAAGTGCTGCAATTTTAAGTCAAATTCTGCAATACCTAGAATAACATAAGGAAATAACAAAAGAAGATTTAGTGGGAATGAAAAAGTTACATAAAAAAACACTTTAAAGTGCAAAATTAATAAAGTAATAAAAATGTATATATATAATATTATAAGAATATATCAATACTATTTTTTAATACAAATCTAATATAATGTATGTATAATCATGTGTATTTATGTAATTTTATTTGTCATATAAAAAGTATATCTTAAATGAACTGTATTAATTTTAACAAAACATATCTTTCACATTTGCATACAAATTGTAGTGCAATGACTTGAAACTGTATTAACTAATTATTAAAGTTATTTACATTAATTAATTATTATTAAAATTATTATATAAATAATATTGTAACATTTATTATGGTAGTTACCGTAAAATTAAATGAAAAAAATATTATTTTATGCAAAAATTTTAATTGAAGAATTCAAGACTGGTAATTTAATTATTCGTGATATTTTTAATATTACAATTTATTATCTTTTATCATTAGTATTATCTGACATATGAACTAGTGTGTATTTTTATACTATACGTTTATGAACAAAACTTTACAGCTTACATTATAAATAGATTTTGCTCACAGACAAACCATACGTATATAAGCTGAAAAAGTTGTGACTTGATTTATTTGTCATCTTATAAAAAGTTCTATAAATAACAGGAATAAAATCACATATAATTAATGTAAATAATTTTTTAATAATTCTAAATTACATGAGAGTATACATTAAATAAATATTTCAATATTTGGTTTGCTAATTAAAAATTCTTCATTGTTTTCTATTTGCTGCGTGTTAAAAGTTTCAAATGTATAATTATAATGTTTTTCTGGGATCATTTAAAAACAAATCAGTATTAAATACCCATTTCCAGCATTAAAGAAATACTATTTAATTAATTGTTTAAATGTTTAGAATACATCAATTAAAAAGAATGATAGAAGACATAATTTTATGGAAAATTTATTAAATCATTGACTTAGGTCAAAAATATAAGTTGACATAATGATAAAGATATTATTACTCTATTTATTAAGGATGAATATACTAAATTCCAAATTAATATACTTGAAATTGGAGAATCTCTTAAAGACATATATATCGTATCATTAATACTATTTTATAATAGTGAAAATTCTATGTTTCATTTGCTAATGTGTAATAAATTACAACATGAAACTCGAATTAAAATGAAATTTTGTTTTGAAATATTATTACTTTCCGGAAATATTTTTTTTTCGTTTAAATATTAAGAAACATTATAATAGAGTTAATTTCCCTTATTGCGATATATCTTTATTAAAAAATATGTTATTTAAACACTTGGATTTTCAATAATAAAAATAAAATAAAAATGTATATCTATCTAATATATTTATAAATGCTAATGAATTTTTCAATCAAAAATTATTTACTTATTATATATTAAAAAACTATTTTTATACAAATAGTTATTTAAAATTATTATTATAAATTTTGTATATAAATGGACAAATTTGTAAGTTTTTTCTTTTATTCTCAAATATACTTTTACGAATATTCTAATGCTTTTTTTCATTATTTTGTATAAATTTGAATTCATTTAATGACATTATTACTTAACTACAGAATTTGAAACTTTTCCGTTTGCAATAGTATTTTTTAAATAGCTCTTGGCATCATCTTCTGCAATCTCTATGATAGCTTTCCTTATTTCAGCTTTTAATCGTTCTTTACTTGCTTTAGATGTTAAGCAATCCAATTCCAACGCTACATATGAGCCAAATTGTTCAACATCATCTGACGAAGATTGGTTCATGTCAGAAAATAATTTATAAAAATCGTCTGTAAAATAATAATCCGGCTTTTGCTCTTTTGCAAGATCCACTAGTTTCCTGAATTTCTTTAACTCTCCTTCATTTTCAGATTTATCTTTTTTCAGCTTTAAAGAATTGACATTTTTCTAAAAAAAAAAAAAACATATTTTTTTTAATTCCTTTATCGTAATAACTTATATATAATATATAATATATAATAATAAATAAATAAATAATATATATAAAATTAAAAAGACATTTATCATATCTCTGTATAAAGTAGAAACAATAAATTATAAAAATAACATCAGTAATTTAAATTAAACAATTTTTAAAAACTACATCGAAAACAATCACAAACAAACGAAACAAAAAAAACTCAGCATCTAAACTGAAATCAAATTCATATTTTTGTATATTATAATAAATTCATAATTATTAAAATTAAAGAAATTATTTATTTTAAACATAACGACAAACAATATATTCCATTTGCTCGTGTAACGTTTTGTTTTCAAGAGATTAGATCGACATTGAAGTTTGAACAAATAAATATGATCTATAATACGTTATTCTAAACTGTTATCTTAATATCAATTAATATTTATAAAAAATTTCATTCCTATTATCAGATTTTGTATTTTTTAATTAACTTTGCATCGTTGCGTAACATGTAATTGTGAAAAAATCCATTAAAACTGTTTTTTTCTTAAAGCATGTAACATGTAAACATACTTTTGAGAAGAACATCAACAAAGTACTCTTCAATAATTTGAAACTAATGAAAGCGAACTATTACAAACTCTGATTAAGTACAATTTCTATGCTACTTACCTTCAGAAGTTGGTTATATTTTCTTGTTATCATAACAATTATTATAACAATGGGCATTAAATAAGTTATATAATGTAATAATGATTCCATTATTTGAACACCTTCCATGTTGCAACGTCGATATGATCATATAAAAATCTACAGTCAATTATAAATTTAATAACGTAGTATTCAATTAGAATAAGAGATCTGATATTTAAATATCCACTGTTGCTTCTTACGACACTCTCTTCAGACTATCTTAATTTATCACTATCCTATATATTTTGTATAAATCAGATGACTGTATTGTATTGAATACGCTATCTGGTGGCTAAATTCAAAATTAAAGTAGATAGGTCGAATTGCTACGCCACGCCCCTGCCAGAGATTCCAATACGTATTTACCAATAAATTTTCCTTATTTATATGTGTATCATTCAACACATTGTAGAGGAGACTCATTATTATGTTAATGTGCCTTTCTAATAAGGAATTAAATTTGTATCTTTCAAGAAATAATTCCTTACACAAGGAAGTAATTGGTTCAGTAAATGAGGGGTACGGAAGGAAGATTAGAATACTTCTTTTTTATTTAAAATAATTCCTTGTTATTAGTACAAATGTTCAAAAATAGATGGTGGACGTGGTTCCCTATTTGCTTAAGATAACCATACTAAGTAAAAGAAAACGTAAATAAAATTTTTTTAAATTTTACATTAGTCTACTTTCGTTCTGCTAGTTTATACATCTATTGGAAATTGTCAAATATTATCATCATAGTTGGAAAACCTAAAACAGAGAATATGAGCTTTTCTTCATTTTTGGTCTCATCTAAGGGAAAATTCATCACAATTTAATATTTAGTTTATATAGTTTGCATTAAAGAGTTTTAATTAATGTATGTTCTTATTTTATTTTAAGAGAAGTAATAATTTTAAATAGATTATATTATATGAGATAATTTTTCATTCGAAATAATTTCCTATAAACCGAAAATATACAAAACTCAACATATTATTTGTCTCATGCGGAGGTCTACTGTACAGTATTTAACTTTATCGAATGTCATGGATTGTAAATAAGAAAAACTCATTGGTAAATATGTATATAAAGTTATCTTATATACATAAAATTTCTAAGATTAATGTAATCTGAAGAGAATATTAGAACGACGGAGATAGAAACTAAGGAGAACGAAAGCTGTATAAAAAAAATGTCCGCCAAATGTAGAAGAAATAAAGTTTTAATCCAGAGTGCGCTGTAGTTGTTAAGGGGAGTCTCGCTTAAGCGCCGGCTCGTGCTCAGGCTTTAAATGTTTTTAATGTGTTAAATAAAATCATTTGTACATAATTTTTTTGTTTATTATTATTTTTATTTATATGGTTAGCAAGAAAGTGACTTAGGATAGTAATAAAATAATGTAATATTTTTTTCATTAACTTTGATTGGTGTTCCTTGCAGCATACGAAAGGCAGTGCTTTTTCTTTACCGACATTATCAATAATTTCATTTATTGTATCAAATCTAATAGTTTTAGTCCCAACGACAGTCAAGACAACATTTTCTAATTGTTTAATAAGATTATATATGTTCGCTCATCAAATCAATGACTCGATCTCGGTCAGATGATTTATCAGCTTCTAAACTTCCCAAGCAATGATCACACTCATCTTCATAGTGGCCCTACTGGTAGAAATAAGTATTAGTTATCTCTTACGTTTTTAGAGGACGAAGAATGTTACAAATTGCCTGTATCGTTCGTTCTCCTGTATTTCTACCACCGTCATTCGAACTAACAACAAGGAATATTTAAATATCACATTTCTTATACTAATTTTTTCTACTCATATTTCATCGAAAATTGATTCTTAATTTTTATATGACAAAACTAGAAACATGGAAGTTACTGTAATGTTACAATTATTAGTGCAGGTTTTATTTTCTTTCTATTTCGTTAGTATAGTCATTTCAGCAATGAAAAATATGGATAAACTGAATTATAAGGTAAGTGGAACAGAAATTATAAATAATAAGTGAGTCTAGAATTTTTACTGTTTAACCAAGCTATTCTTTTCCTCTTTAGTTGAATTGAATTTATCCTAGCAGTTAAATGTCGTTTCCAATTTTAAATCTAAATATAATCCCAAATACTTGACTGTAGTTATTTACGGAATTTCTATGTTATATTATTTTAGTTTCGGTATTTGATTTTTCTTTAATGCAAACCTAATATGTTTACACTTGTTAGAGTTTAATTTGATCTTCACATAATCATTCTTCAAAAAAGTAAATTTGTTCTTGTAATGCGTTAGTTGCTTGTTTGCAAATCTTTGTCTATGGCAAACATTGCAGTGTCACCCGCAAATTTTAAGATTTTACAGTTTGCCTTTACTGATATGTCTACTGTAAAAAACGTGTAGAAAATTGATCATAGAATGCTTCGTTGAAAGTTTTCGTTGCTTTTTATAATAGTTTGATTTATTTGAATATTAAACTTTGCATAAAAACGTTTCTTTGAACAAATTTAATGTCTATTGAATTATAACTACTAAAGTTTAAGAAGTCTACAATAATTACGATATAGTTTACCATATTATAAAAATGAAAACAAAACAAGTTACCTTGGAGTTCAAAGCATCTAACGATTACTTGAAGAATAATTTTGAATATGATATGTATAGATAACCGATGCAATGAGCAATTTTTTCTTTCTCTGAAACGTTTCGAATTGAAGCATCTGTTTATTAAACAAACGTACTGAATCACATTACCTCAAATACTGTTTATTGTTTTTAAACAAATTTTTATTTTATAAAAGAATAAAAATGATGTATGTTTTTTTTAGGAAAGAGTCTTTGGTAAACAATGGAAAAATATTGTATCCTACAATAATTCATGTAAAAAGAATGAAAAATCAGTCTTGACGCAATTGCCAAGAAAAGAGATACTAAATTATTATCTTATAGACGAACTTTATAATTTCATTGCAAAATACGGTGAATTTTCGCCAAAAGATTTCGATTTATTCAGCCAATGCGTTTTATCGCTATTGAAAAATTTAAAAATCGAACCAGATGAGAAAATAATAAAGAGTGAAATAAGTAAAGTAATCGAACAGATTACAAACCAGGATACGAACCTGTTATCAAGTAATTTATTTAAAAAAGCGCAAATGCCAAACATTCTTGTCGAATCAGAATCGAATTGTATAGAACAAATTGTTAATTAAAATAATGTATATCTACGAATAAAAAAATAAACTTATATCCTTTTATGCAAGTATATGATATTAAATCTACATAACAATTAAAAATAATAGATAAAAATAATAAAACTGTTTCAATTTTAAATTTTAATATTGCTTAAGACCCACGTCAACCGATTTGTTTGTAATCGGGCTGTCATAATGGATATTTTATCTTATATCTTTGTGTCAAATTATTATAATAGATATTTTACAATAAAATTATATTTTTACACAGTAATGAAAAAGTTATATTAAATTTATTTGGACTCTGGAAGATTTTTTTTGATGCCACTTATACAAGGCCGTAGTCGGAGATGCTTTGTGCCTAAATTATTATTTTAAACACTTTAAACTATTCAATACGACATATATAATTAAAAAATGCTGTTGAATGATACCAAATATGTAATTAAACAAGTAGAACTGGGATTTGAAACGCAAAATAGTAAAAAATATTTTGTGTGTAGATCACGCATGTTAGAAGTGAAACCTTCAAAAAACAAAGTACAAGAAGCAAGCTAATTGTAGAGTTTTTTTATTATAATATTGTTACTATATATACCAAACTGTAAGCTTCAAAAAACCATGTACCAGAAGCAAGCTAATTGTAGAATTTATTTATTATAATATTGTTACCATATATACCAAACTGTAAACTGTTTCTACATCCCGACATGGTACTATAACAGGTGCTGAATTTTTACATTTAGATAATGTTTCTACTAAACAATTTTTATCATATTTTAGCTAGTATTAACCTCTTCTAACTTACATACCCATTAAATCACAATCAGATCAACTAATAAATTAATTAAATATCAATATGTATAAATTGTTTATATAGTAATATTTTGTTCTTTTTAATTATGTAAAAATGATTAGACACTTGTTCAATCTTTGGTTGGAAGCCATTTATTATAATATAAAATTTATCAACCGGTAAAGTATTATATTTTGTATTGGCTCAACTAAATGTTTTATTTCTTATTTTATTTTAACCCTTTTTCTTCCTCATTATTGCTCATCACAATCGCCAGAGTATTCCATGTTGAAGAAATATGCGCACAACGTAAAAATGTAGTTTAGAAAACAAAGTTATATAAAAATATATAATATTTCAATTGTATATAAATAAATAATTACGAATAAATCGGTTCATATTAGAAATATTATATATAGGTTTCTAATTAAAATAGTTGTTTTAATTAAATTTACTATTTTTAAATTAATCTTTAACTTTAGTATCGTATAATTGTAATTACGCTAATTATACAGTATTCTGGATATTATTTATGTCATAAAATCGCATGATTAAGATGAGCAGATTACGAGGCGTATATATATAAGGATCGAGCAGTGTATAAAATACTTACCATAAGAGATAAAGCAAGACTTAGGTAGGAAAACAATATTAGAATAGATCTCAACAAAGAGATCTTCCACAGACAGAAACATTGACGGGATTTGCTATTTACAGCAATGAGCTTTCAACTTTGTAGGGACTAACACCGTTTAATAATAATGTTTAAAATGATAATAACAAAAGTTTTATGAAAAGCATGCTTTTATAAATATTTAATCAAAAACATAAATGTTTAAATATTATACTGTATATTTTTATTTAGTGGATAATTTAATCATTTCTTGAACCCATTCATCAGTCATATAATTCTTTACTGAATCCTTTTGAATACCTTCTTTTTCCTTTTCTTTTTCTTTTTCTTTTTCTTTTTCTTGTTCATCTATTTCATTGAGATATTCTTCTATATCAAGGTGTACAATCTGTCCAATTAATTTATGTATTTCACTTACTAATTTTTCTTTATATATTTCTGAATTCATGCAGGTCAGTGTCATGGATACGTATTTGCCAAAATGTCGAAAATAATCCTCCTTTGGTGGATTCAAATATGGCATGAGTTTATAAAATTCATCTGTAAAATAAGTATCATCTCCCTGTTTCTTTTTATATAAATCATTCGCCGATGCAAGGATAAATGCTTCATCTTCTAAATTGGGGGGAAATTTCTTTTTCTTTTCTTGTCCTTTTTCTTCATCTTCCTTCTTATTCTTCATAGCTTTTTCCTGAAAAACAATAATACATTATTTTTATTTTTTTAATTAACAGAATTACGCATGTTGCTACAAAAAATATCTTTATCTATATTAATGTTCAAATATAATTCTTTAAATATCTTGAAACAAAAAAATATATGATTTAAACTACTTTCATAATTATGGGCACATGTATTTGCAAAACCTGTTGATCTATTAATATACATAGGTGATTGTTACACGACTTATCATACCAAAAAGAAGTATTACAAATTAAATGTTAAATAAAATTCATATAAATAATAGACCGTTATAAAACAACTTATTTACATTGTTTTATTCCACATTAATTCTGAAATAATAACCGTTGACGTAAGATAAATTTTAAGAAAAATTGCTGGCCAACAAAGTGTTGATAAACAATGACTTTTGATAAGAATATAATGTTATAATTTTATAATAATATAAGAGTAATAAAAACGAACTATTATTTGCTCTAATAATCTATGATTTTGATGCCACATACCTTAAAAAAATAGTTATCGATTTTGTGTATAATATAAAATCCTATGACAGTAGAAAATAAATAGAATACAATTTGCACGATTAATTTGTTCATTTCAACACATTCCATCTTCTAAAATAAATATGGTCAGATAAAAATTAACAATTAATTACGAATTCAATGAAACTAGAATAAATTACTTAATATTTAAATATATATATATATATATATATATATTGCTGCTTTTCTAATATATTAATTCACTACAATCTTAGACGTTATACATAAATTAAATGACAGTATTTATACGTATTTACTAATGAGTATTTCTTATTTAGAATGTATGACATTCAAAACACTGTTAGACAAACCCCTCGTGAAACAGTAAATACGTTGAGTTTTATATGTTCCCATATTGTATGAAATAATTTTATATGAAAAATTGTCTTATATTGCATGATCTATTTAATTTTAATATTTTTTGTAGCACAAATGCTTTTTTATTTGTTTATAAGGGGGGAGGAGGATTCCTTTTATTTGAAAAGCTATCTCATTCAATTTATAAAAACTAAATGTGATGAATTTATGCTCATATAAGGTAATAACTTTAGAAGCTTTGACAATTGTAACATAATACTTTACATTTTCAACTTTTCCTTCCATGAGGCAGTTTTATGTTAAATGCATATTTACACATTTTACTATTAGAATATTATTTTACATAGCTTGGCATCGAATATGTTACTTTTACTATTGCTATATATCTTCTATGTTTGTAATATAACTATATACTCGTATATACTCACACTAGGATGGTTAGCTGTTTATGTTGTTCTAAAAATATAGAATACTCAAAAAAAGAAATGAAACGAAGCAAGTGAACTTCGAAAAAACTATGAAAAATAAAATAAAATAAAATAAAATAAATGCAAAGACTTGAAACTATATAACTATATATTATAACTATATAAACTAGAAAGCTTTATAAAACAGGTAATAAAAGATATTATTTAGGTATTATGAATCATTTGCATGAGTTCATTCGAAAATAAAACGTTTTGATTTATGATAAAATAATTCATGGTTTCTATAATGCACCATCGCAGTAAAATAATTATTTATCAATTTATTGTTTAATATTAAACAAAAACAAACCATTCTACAAGTATAATATTCGCCACATATTCAACCGTATGAAACTAGGTGATTTAATCCTGGATTAAAGGCACCAATTTGATTGTTTCAAAGACAGAAGGAACGTTGAAATTAATTTACTGTAATTACGAACCATTATTTTGAATGAAAAGGAATAAATTTCAATAAATAAATTACGTTTTGTTTTATTTTAATTATTATATAATATAGGAGATCATATTATTTCTTTTTCGGTTCCTTATCTGATTACTTTTTGTCCAAAAAACATATTTTTTAAACGATGCTTTTTTATATTTCATGTTTTATGTTCTTATTTATTTTTTATTTGTAAGAACAATTATGTATATATGTATATGTTTATAAAAACTTTATTAAAATTGAAAAGAAAAATAAATTTAAAACGATAAATACACATTTTCTTAAAAAATTGTTGGTTCTTCGGTTTCTATCTGAGTAGGTTCTTTGGTTTTTCATTTCAAAAAGAAAATTAATAGATAGAATAAAACAATAACTATAAATGACGATAAGGAATCACATTCAATGAATATTAATCTTAATAATATATAAAAATGAAACATTAGTTTATTAATAAGATTCTATATTATTACTGGATTTGTCTGATAGTTCGTGCTACCTTACCAAAAAAAAATATATTTATTCACATAATGTAATTTAAGCTTTTTATTTAAAAATAAATTATTTATATATATAAATTTTTTTTTTAATAAATATAAAATTAAAATATACATCGATCTAATACATTTGTAAACTGAAATGAACTTTTCGAATAATTCAATATTTTTACGAAAAATTTTTCAAAAATTAATCGTAAAAAAGTTATTATTGGTCTAAACAATATCAAAGATTAGAACTCAAAAATTATTAATTCAATTTGTTATTACACATTGTTTTTTACCTTTAGTATCATATTTTTTGTATAAAAAGGCACATTTTTAAGTATTACCTTTTATTTTCATTTTTTTTTTTTTTTGAATATTCTACTATTTCTAAATTTTTGTTTAAATTTGAATTCATTTAATTAAATAATTACTTGACAACGTAGTTTTAAGCCTGTACTTTGTCAGCATCACCATCTATTAAATTATGTATTTCATCTTCTGCAATTCGTAGGATTATTTTTCTTATCTCGTTCTTTAATTTTTCTTTATTTTCTTCTGATTTTAAACATTTTAATTCCAATGTTATATATTGACCAAATTGTTCAAACTCATTTGGAAAACTTTGATCGAATTCAGGAAGTAGTTTATAAAAATCGTCTTTAAAATAATAATCTGGCTTTCTAGTTCTCTTTAGTTGCATTAGTTCTTTTATTTTCTCTAGATCTTTAGTATACGAACTAGAAATTCGCTCACTTTCAGTTAATCTCTGAAAACAATAATATATATATATAGCTCTTTTTTATTTTATTATATTTATATTTTGTTACATTTAAATATACATACTAATCATAAACGTATAAAAGCATTCAACAGAACTCTTCATAGACAAAAGATAACAAATTATCAAACTTATATCAGGAATTTAAATGAAATGTTTTTAAAAACTACATCACAAACTATTACAAATACAAATAAAATACAACACATCAGCTTCTAAAATGAAATCGAACTAAAATTTGTATAATATAATAAATTCATGTTATATTCATTTAAAATTCAGGGAAATAACTATGTTACATAGATAAGAATCTATATCAAATGGCTCAAATAATGGCAATTGATAATATTTTTAAATTTTATCAACAAGAAACCTAAGAACAAGGGAAAAATATAATATACGATACATGTTTGAAATATTCATTTCCAATCATAATCACTAGACCTTAGTGATTAAAATTGAAAATTCATGATATAAATAAGATAGGAAAATTTGAAAAACTTTCATTTTATTCATAGTTGATTTTGCAGATAAAAATGTAAATCGTATGATTGCTGTTATCATACTTTCGAAATTATTTAGGTGGTAAGAATTAATAAATGTATATAACAGTCAACATTGGCCTTGAAGTAACCGTTAGCTTTTTCAAACCTTGACGTGATTTGTTTTGTTTTTATCTTTGTAGTGTTTGGAATAATTTCGTAATGATCGTAGAAATTTCTAATACCATGGAAGCTACGATTCAACAGATTTCAAATTTGTAAACGAAGGGTTTTCAACTTTAAAAATTCAAATTTAATATCTAAATGAAACAAACATAGAATTCTATCCTATTAATTTTAGAAGTATATTTCATTGATAAGGAAGTGTGGTAAATGTAATAAGACCTAATCGAAGAGAAATGATCCTATGTGAAATAATAAGTAAAATATTTTATATTATTACTATTTATGCTAAGTTTGGTTTTTAAAAGTTTAGATCAATATTGAAATTTGAACAAATTGAACGTTATTCCAACTTGGTAAAAAATTTCAATTTTATTATCAAATCTTATATTGTTTGCATCGTTACATTACAGGGAATTGTAAATAAGTCCATCACCCAAATTGTCTGTTTCTTAAACCAAGTAACACATGTAGACATATTCTTAATAAGAATATCAACATCAAAACGAACTATTACAACTTTGAATTATGTATAATTTCTGTGCCACTCACCTTAAAAATTTGACTATAGCCTCTTTTTATCAAATAACTAACTACGATACAGGGCAAGAAATATTGTGTATACTGTGCTAATATTTCCATTATTTGAACACTTTTCATGTTTTAACGTTGATATGATTATATAAAAATCTACAGTCAATTATAAATTTAATAACGTAGTATTCAATTAGAAGAAGAGATCTGATATTTAAATATTTCTTGTTGTTAGTTCCAATAATACCTTTAGACTACATAAGTGTATCACTATTCTAGAAATTCCATCTACATGAGATAACTTTATATTCGTATTTACCACAACGAGTCTTTCTTATTTACAATGTATGACATTCAACATAGTTAAATACTAGAACTTCGCATAAGGCAAATAATATGTTGAGTGTTGTATGTTTTCTGAGGTATAAGAAATTATTTTACTTACATAAATTAAAACGATTTTCGAATTTTAATGAATTTTCTTTTACAAAGAGAAAATATTACTCTTCAAGTGACCCTTAACTGCTTCAAACCTTAATGTGATTTATTTTGTTTTCATTATTACAGTATTATAAATTGTATGGTAATGATCGTAGTCTTCTTATACATTAGAAATAAAAATTAAATAAATTTTATATATTCTTAAAAGAAAATGTTTTTCAACTACGAGTCAAATTTAATATTGAAATAAAGCAAACTTTTAGTAAAAGCAATGAAAACTTTTAACATACGAAAGGTAAACCATTTGATTAAGATAAATGATAAATTTTAATAGTAAGGCTTATTAGATATTAAGCAACACACATAATTCTGTATTTTATACTACAAATTATTTATTAATTACGTTGTTATATAAATAGCTGAATAATACTAAATCTCAATAATAAATGAACAAAAATATAGAATATTATACAAAAACTATACAGAATATTTCAAATAAATTTAGAACATGTCTTGTTCTAAAATAAAAGATTTCTAAATATTATTTGAATATTAAATGAAATTTTCCGAATACTATTATACCAAGCAATGTGATAGTAATAATGAATAATTGTATTTGTGTTATATAGGTAAATTTTTTCAAGAAATTGTATATATTTTGGAAAATTATTTGAATGATTAATTGCTAAAAACATTAACCTGCCCAAAAAAAAATTAAAAAAAAACAGAAACATTAAGCCATAAACTTGCCTTTTTTGTCCGAATACTTTTAGAAGTCACTGTACTTTATAAACAGGAAATAAAGCAGGATAATAATAGTAATACCTGATAAATTATGATTCTATGTGAAATAATAAGAAAAATTATTATTATTATTATTATTATTATTATTATTATTATTATTATTATTATTATTATTATTATTTAGCATTAGGAACTCGAAAGTTCTTTAGCAAATACCAAATCCCACCACAATCTTCTCGTCCTTGAGCTCGACCCCTCCATTCGCGGTCTTCGTAACCGCGTATTTCATTAAAAGATCCCTTCTAATATTGTCCCCCTCCCCCATCTATGTCTAGGTCTACCTAGTGGTCTTTTTACATTCGGTATACCAACCAGTATTTTATGGGCCGTTCGATCCTCCATCATGCGCGTCTCGTGATCTGCCCATCTTTAATCATTAATATGAATAAATGTGCTTCAAAATTGTTAATATTAAACTTTTGGAACGTGATAAATCTTCCCTAAATTCATACTAATGATTTAAAAACGCTGATATATTTTATTTTATGACAAATTATGTTGATATTATCCAGGAATCTATAATTTTGGTACCATTCGTATAAAATACCAAAACAAAAGTCGCCAAAGGTTTATAACGTTTTAAGACATCATTTTTTTGGTATGTATATTGTATATTTTATATGGCAGCATATTTATTAATTTGTAAATATTTGTACAAAAAACCAAATACACTTACAACCAACTAAAATTGATCCTTAGTTTCTTTTTTCCTTCTTCATATCGAAGAAGTGTTTTTGTACGTTTCGAAGCCAGATAAGAAAGAGAAGAAAGGTGCCGACAGCAGTTATTGTGATTTATACAGGATGTTAACTTTTTTGATAGATAAATTATAATGTTATATAGGAACTTTTAAAATAAATAAGAAACAGAATAGGACAGTCAATTTTAGAAAAACTAGGACAGCTACATTCTTTGTTAACAACAAATTCTGAATAAGAAATGTATGTATAAAAAAACCATGAATGTGTAAATTATTGAAAAGTTGATGATAGCAAATAAACATAACATCAAAAGACGTTGTTAGCAAACAAAAGATTAAGAGTACAGTACTGATATACCAAGTCTTATACCAATCAGAAGGGAACATCCCATAATGTCTCCTTATAAATTGGACTTTGGAGGGAGTAAAGACGATGATGATCCAGCGTTATCTGTTGGTGGTAGATGGTAGATGATATTAACGATATCAGTGTTACAACTGTATATTTTCATTTAAAAATAAATATTTATTGATTTATACTGTTTCATAATTGTCATTAAGACATACAAATTGAGTGTTAAAAAATTGATCATTTTATTATTGAAATTGATTATGATTTTCAACCATGCTATCGATTTTTGCTTGCATGTCCTTTTTTCTTGACCTTTCAATTTATTTATTTCATAATGGCAATTCAACATTGCTCTGTATCTAGTTAAACTATTACAACTATATGGATTAAAGTAACGGTAAAATATTTCATCTCTTAAATTCCTTTTTTCTATTTCATCATCCTTAAAATATATTTTCTTTGTTTCCGGTATCATTGTTTTCTGAAAATAAAAATATCTTTTTTTATCTTCTTATCATAATAATTTAACACGTTGCCGGACACTTTTAATTTGACGATCGTGCTCAGAAATACAAAGATATTAAGACAGCTATAGCCGTCATTTGCAACAACGTGTTAATATATTTAAATAATCAATAATTCTAAGCTCGGAAAACATTTTTCTGAGCTCTGTATAGACTTCTAGAAGTTCTAAGACTGTAAATTATCTGAATTGCACACACACACACAGGTTGCTTTAAAAAAATATTTTTAATAACTATCTCAGATAAGATCACAAAATATACAGATCAGTTTCTGAAATCAAATTCAATCAACATATATAAAGTATAAGTTTACTATTGCATTTAAGATGGGAAGAGGTCACTGACATAATACTGATAGCTATATTGAACGAAAAAAAACCACTGGGTAGACCGAAACGTAGATGAGAGGACAATATTAGAAAGGATCTTAAAAAAATAGGCTACGATAACCTTGATGGAAGGGTTGCGCTCAAGGACAGGAACACTGGCGGGATTTAGTATTTGCAACAATCAAGTTTCAAATTCCTAACACCAATTAATTATAATAATAATATAAAAAAACCATATTTTTTCATTATTCATTCACATTACGCTACCGCTGGCTCATATTAACAACTGAAATGAACTGGTATATAAGAATATTAGTAAAACTTCTCTCGGAAACGATTGGACATTAACCCAACTCCTAGGGTTCGTATGTATAGTTCTAATGATCCCTACAAATATATTAAATTTCAAAACAATCTAAGAAAATAGTACATGCTTTGTCCTTGTCAAATTACAGAATTAAACATTTCTGTAATAAACAGACCTGTGTGTGCTACTATAATTGTTAACATAGTTATAAACAAAAAATATATGTGAGAGTACATGACGAGTATACAAAAAAAAATTAAAGTATAATAAAACAGTTTCTTTTTCCATAAATCAATGATAATAACAAAATAAAATTTTGTAAGTATCTAATTTCTTTTGATAAATACTAATAAGAATTCATGTTTTCATTTGAAAAAATAAAAGAATCACTAATTAAGTATAAAAAATCAAAATAGCTTATATTTAATTAGTAATTTATTTGATTTGTAAAGCTTAGAAAAATATTCTATGGACGGCATAAAAATAAGAATAGATTTTCCGATTTTCCATTTCTTTCGATGTACTATAAATAGTTGCTCACAAAAAATATTCGGACATTTCAATATGGTGACTTTTTTAGCTTGATACTTTTATATAGACATGTTCTGAAATAAAATTATTTATATATCCGTATAATATACGTCGCAAGTTTTTTCAATAAATTTTATATTTGTTTAAAAAATAACTGAATGATTTATTGCTAAAAACAATAATGTTAATATAATTACTTTATAACCAAAATTAAACCCTCAATGTAACTTTTCTGCCCGAATATTTTTAGAAGTTACTGTTTCTATATAAACAAGATAGAAGACGACATTAATAGTGATATTTGATAAATAATAATTTTGATAAGGGTAATGTATATATTTCGGGCATTATATAGAATGACCATATAAATAGGACAATGTTTATATATATGTCAGCAAATGTTTCACAGATTGCTTCGTCATTCTATTGAATGCCCAAAAGGTTTCATCCATTTTATGGAATATACTTCCGCGTGATGTGTATAGGACGCGTATAGTGATTTCAATCTATTATAAATAAAAAAAAATAATGAAAATTTAAAAATATCCTACTCGATCAGGCTTTATATACAATGCTGACAATAAAACATTGCCGTAATAATTTTACGTGAAATAATAATAAAAATATTTGATATACTCTTTGTTCTTTGTTCATCTAAGGTTTCGTTTTCGGGAGATTTCATCAATATTAAAGTTTGAACAAATAAATATAATTTGAATTTGTATTATTCTGACCGATTGTTTTAATGTAAGAAAACATTAATAAATAAAAACAGTTATATATGATTAGATTTTGTATTTTTAAATTAAATTTGCGTTATTACGTTACAAATATTTCTGTAACATATTCACCATTATTATATTTTTCCCAAAGCAAGCATAATATACACGATAAAAAAATCGTTTAAAAATTTTTCAGTAATTTTATATTGATGAAAACGGACTATACGGTCCCTTATTACACGTAATTTCAAATTCCACTTACCTTTTGAATTGTAGCGTAGAGATCTTTCATCATTAGAAAATTAATAGTAAGTATAAATAATAATATAACCAAAATCAGGGAGTATACATCACCAAATTCCATGTTTAAAATAAAATATGGTCAAACAAAAATTAATAGATTTTTGCTGATTAAAAATATATGCAGAATAAAATTCGAAATTATAAAATATTTAAATATTTTCCGTTACTACTAGTTCGAACGCTACCTTTGAAATATACAAATTCCCTACTATTCAAAGTAATTTCTTACAAGTTAGATGACTCTATATATATTTAGCAGCTCGTCAATTATTCTTACGCCACCTCGCGACAGTCACAAGAAATAGCTGCTAATCTATGACCATGTTAGTAGCGGAGTATTACCACCAGTAGCTAATTTGTCCAGCTCCCTATTAGTCCACACATTCAGTTGGTTCACACCCATTTGTCCATTTGGTCACTTGTAAACTCACTTATTATTTCATTTACATTTATTTTTTCGCTCATGACAGGATCCATTTTTGACAAGTTTAGTTCAAGGGTTAGTATCTTACCAAAAAAAAAAAAATCTTTTAGTGTAAAAATTTGGATATGAATATAATAAAGATGACAATATTATAGCAGAAAAAAAAACAAAAATGCGTTCAATTAATAAAACAAACAAAAATTTTGTTAATTTTATCATATCAGAAAAAACATACTAAAAGAGAAAATAATAGTAATATAATAATATTTTTAGCTCTACATAAATACTTTCCTGCTCAACATCAAGATCAGAAAGATATTTTAATGTTGGCATCATAACAATATTTTTTAGAACTCAGTCTAAAGATAACATTTAAAACAATACACATGAAAAAGGGTAAAAATTTATGAAACTAATTTCTTATATGTAAATATATCAGGAAAGTATTGTAATTTTAATTGTGTTATTAATGCTACATTGTGCATATGATATTATTTCAGTATGACAATTATATGTTATATATTCAGTCTGACAATTCTACTTAATGAATTATGCATTGTTATTACTATTTAATTATTTTAAATAATTATCAAAAGTATTATATCATTTTTATAGATATGATCTCAATACAATAACAGTGCTGAATTAAAAAATACAATGGGTCAAACTTTATGCGAACCAGTGACAACTAAAAAATCAGCATGTTGTCGAAATTACAATTACTATGTGGGTAGTTCTTGTATGCAAGGATGGCGAATAAAAATGGAAGATTGTCATGTGCATATCCTCTCTCTACCAGATGACCCAGGCACTGCTTTTTTTGCAGTATACGATGGTCATGGAGGTAATAATATTGTTCTATTTTACTTAAGTGACATACAATAAATAAAAGTATAGATTTAGGTAAGGTAATTAACCCTTAACGTTCCGACGGTAATTTGTGGTTATCTACCAGCAACTTCAACTTGTTCTACAATTGAAATAAAGCTCCGTACATCGGTGGTGCCTGGGAGGCACACTTGGAGCGTTAAGGGTTAATATATTCAATTTAAATTTAATTTTAATATTTGTAGAATGATATGAAAAGTTATTTGCATTCAAAGTTAAAACTAATAGGTGCAGCGATAGCTCAAGATGCTGGAAAGTACCTTCATCGATACATCGCTAAACGAAGTGAGTATAAGGCAGGAAATATTGTCCAGGCTATAGAACGAGGTTTCTTGGAATTGGATAAAGAAATGCAAAATGATGCAATACTTAGAGAAGAACAATCAGGAACTACTGTTATTGCACTGCTCATCAAAGATAATATTTTGTATAGTGTAAGTTATTATAGTTTATGAACTATTTGCAATATATATTTATCTAGTTTTTTAATTCACACATAAATATTTTGTATTGTGTTTAGGCTAATGCAGGCGACAGTAGAGCAGTAGCAAGCATTAACGGGAATGCAGTTCCACTTAGTCGAGATCATAAACCTACATTGAAAGACGAACGTGAAAGAATTGAGGCTGCAGGTGGTTGGGTCGAATTCAATCGTGTTAATGGTCACCTTGCTTTATCCCGTGCTCTTGGAGACTTCATGTTTAAACGTAACAGTTACTTGTCACCACAAAAACAGATTGTAACAGGTAAGAATTATTATAAATAATTGTAATAATACAAATAGGACATATTTAAATGCATAAAATATGTTCTCTAGCTTTTCCTGAAGTCCAACAATTTCCTATAACAGAAGATTGGGAATTTGTTGTCTTAGCATGTGATGGAATTTGGGATGTAATGACGAGCGAGGAAGTAGTCAATTTTGTAAGGTCTCGCTTAACTTGGCCAAAAGTTGTAGGAAATGAAAGGGAAAGAGTTATGGATCCTGAAGAAATATGCGAAGAATTAATGAATTACTGTCTTGCACCAGATGCTTTAATGGGTACTGGATGCGACAATATGACAGTTGTATTAGTGTGCTTTCTTCACGGGAAACCATATGAACATCTTGTTTCACGCTGTCAAAAATCTAGTACAAATTCTTAGTCATTTA
This sequence comes from Polistes dominula, assembly GCF_049000335.1. NCBI lineage: Eukaryota > Metazoa > Arthropoda > Insecta > Hymenoptera > Vespidae > Polistes > Polistes dominula. The sequence continues at coordinate 7,059,298 of NW_028301152.1, read as the reverse complement.
CAGATTGGTATATTGATATTTCTTCCTTTTCTTTATCTTTCTCACTGTAACAATTGTTATTTTTTTGAACTATCGTCACTATCATCATTATCTTATGACGCAATTTCTTTATATCAAAACTTAAGTGTTTATTAAGGAAGTATTGATGTTACGAAGTGGGGATGAAAAAACGAAAAGGTTGAATTTTTAAGTATAAGCATCTTTCTTTTTTTTTTTTTTTTGTGAAAAATTTAGAGGCCTCTGTTGTAGATATATTAATAGATCTATTTAAATAACTATAAAATTTACTAATTGCTTTTATAAAAACATTATCTCTGATTTTAATGTAAATTTTAACGTCTTGAAATTATGCTTTTTCCATGTGTAATCATATGAATTCCATTATGTACACAATTATGGATTCTTCAAGCCACACTTTTGGAAAATGCCGCACAGCAGCTCAATTATAAGCTTTTATTTACAATCTGAAGAATGGACGAGAAATATTCTAATATAATTTGAATAACAATCACAATAAAAGATTGTAAGATTTTTATATTTAAAGTCCATAACGGTCTTGTATAGAAGAAACTGCTGCATTTGCAAGAGAACTAAGTCTTCCTGCAACTTTATTTACACCTTGACGTACACTTTCGCGTACATCGTCCAAATCAACTACACCAGCACGTCCTCCGCTAAAGCGAGCTGATAAAGAAGCAGCAGAAGAAGTCGGTGAAGAATCTCCTGTGCCAAAATAATCTGCCGATGATATACTGGATGAGCCTTCAAAGCGACGAAGGTTACTTTTACGTTCCCACTATGAAACAATAAAAATAACAGATAAAATATATAATAGAGTCAAATTTTTATCATAATAACGTTTATTTTTACTTACTGAGTCATCATAATTACTGTCTTGAAAATATTGATCAGAACTAATAGCTTTAGCGCTACCAAATTTCTTTTGAGCTTCTCCTTCATCTGATGTTTTATTGTCACTTTTACTATTATTTTGACGACTCACAGGTGGTTGTCGTTTTGGTGGTTCCGGTTCTGCAATAACAACTACTTCTTCGCTTTTAATTTTGTTACTATTGTTATTAGGATATGGAATCGATAAAGCTGTATAAAATTCATCCAAACTCATAAATAAATCACCAATAACATCAGTATTTTTTGATCTAGGTTCAGCAGCTGTAATATTTTTGGATGAAGATTCTTGAGTTATTGTCTTCATATCACCTAAAGCCGAATGACTTGCACCACTAAAAAAAAAAGTAATCATTTATATTAGTGTAGTAGTATCTTTAAAAATTCCAAATAATTTCATATTATTATAATAAGTTGATAAAAATACCTGCGTGCGTTGAATCCTATTCCAAGACGTTCTGCCTGACCAGCCTTTGATGGATTTAATTGTTTCGTTCGTTCTTCCACTTTCTTAGCTTGTTGACTTAAATTTTGCTCATAACGATAAGCAAATCGTGTCGCAATTTCATCTCGTTTTTCCTTTGTTCCTTCATTTTCTACCGTCTCATTTACTTCGTTTCCTACTTCTACGACACTTTTTTCTAATTCATCAAAATTAGTTTTGACTCGTTGTGCTCCTAATCCACCAGCTTTTTTTCCAAACTACGTACAAATAATATAAAATGATCATTTATATCTAAAATTAAGTTTGAACTGTAATATATCACATTTAAGTAATATACTAGTGCTTACACCTGGTCGTTTAGATTGAACTTTCCTAACACCAATAGTAGACTTTCTTTCAGATTGTGCAGATGAAGCAGACTCTGATAGTCTTACGGATGGCCCTACAGTATTAAGAACAATCTCCGAAGATGCACTTGTTTCATCTTTCTTTACATTTTCTTTGTTTACTGCAGAATTAGATACAATTTTTTCTTCTGTTGTAATGTTAGGTTCATCAGAATTTAGATCAAAATTTTCATGTTCTTGGAAGAAATCCACTTCTTTGGATTCTTCTGTGTCCGGTTCCATATTTTCCTCTAAGTGCAACTGCACATAAAATTATTATTATAAAACATACTGGTGTAATCGTAATTATTTTAAACACTCAACCTCATACAGGAACATATAATGCAAGCTCGTCTTAAACTACTGCAATAAGCATATGTTTTGGTCACAAACATATGATATGAATTTACATATATTTTAATGTGAAATGAATAAACATTTATATAAAATGTAACATCTCAAATGCATGAATGAATCAATAATTTAAATGTTGTTGAGAGATGTATATAAAATTAGACAATATCTTTTTTGTAAGCAATCTTTTTTCATATTTTCTTTTTTTTCAGAACAGTGTTAAGCAAAGATTAGTAAAATGAAAATAGTGCTTTGTGAAAATGTTTTCACAGCTCACCATTGTTTTATTTTGTGTTGGAGGAAGAAAAACCTACAATTTGTATATTTTCATTTATAACTATTTCACTGGATGGTGGTACCATATGTCAATTACTAACAAGTTAAAAAAATTAAAATTCTTACTTTTGTTCCATGACGTCGCATTGCAAGTGCAGATGCCAGTGCTAATTTGTCTTTATATTGCATTGCAACACGAGAATTATACTTCTGTTGGGCATCCGTTGTAATACAATTATGTTCAGCAAAATACTTTCTCTGTGAAACATAGGAAAGAAGCATATGATTAACAAAAATACAATTTTATGACAGATACAAAATAAAAGTAAATCAAAATAGTAAGAGAAAGGTACTAACAGCATTAGCATTTCCACCTAATTGCATATTCCTTAATTGTAACCAAGTCCAATTTGTATCAAGCTGAGTTGAACGTACAAATGTCAAATGTACTCCTAAATTCCGATGAACAGCAGAGCAATCGATGCAAAGGAAAACTCCATAAGTCACACTGGACCATGCTGGATTCTTTGCATTGCAATCGAAACATGTCTATAACGATTAATTATTGCCATTTAAACGTTTATTTAAAAATAATTTATAAAATTATTAAACAAAAGAATAATTTTCATTAAACACAATACAAAAAAATTAGTTTATTAATGTTAATATTCTTCTTCTTATTATTATTTTAAATTTATAATTTCGATAATTACTATAATCATCAAATAAGAAAGTGAATATTCAGAAATAATAACAGGTTGGGGACATAAATAAAACGTGTAGTGATTTAAATAGATTTAATTATTTGAAAAACTACACATTGCTATATATTTCTTTTCTTAAATACAATTGAAAAAGAATATTAATCAAACCTTATTAGCTGGAATTGCACGTAATCTTTTAAAAATGTCTTCAATATCGCTCCTACTTGGACCAAATTCTGCCATTTTTTGACGTGTTGTCAATGACGTTGCAAAGAGTTGTGGGGGAACGATGAAAACGGTCAGTGTCTTTTTGGCGCTGTTATCGCTTTATTTTAAATTATATATTTACACCGTATATATATCATATAATTTTATATATATATGTATGTATAATTTGAATTTATAATATTTACATATACAATTCTAATATAAATATACAAATATAAATAAATAAAAAAAAATAATAAAACATCAATATTTACATTTCTATGTTATTAATAAATATTAAGTTAATCGTTATTTTTAAAAAAGTTGAATAGCAAATCGTAAATAAACGATTTCTTTATCTTCAACTTTATTATTTTTTTTCTCAGCAGATACATCTGATCTTCCTACATTTGGTGAATCGCTTACATTAACTTCTTCTTCCTCTATTTCCAAACTGTTCAGTCTATGTATTCAAATAAGAAAATACATTGTATATTATCTAATTAAACAGTGTATTTCTCTTATTGTATACACAATATTTAAAAAAGAATAGCTTACTCATCTTGTTCTAGACTGTAAAGCATTTGAAAACCGGCATCAAGACTAGGGGGAAATCCCATATCTGGATCTAATAGTTGAAGAGTTGGTACTTCACGATAAACATTACCAAATTCATCTAATTCATCTAATTGCAATTTACTAGCTGCTTCATCCAAAACTATTCTATAAGTTAAAGCCAAAATAATAGTATTGAAATTATGATTCAATTTATTATTTGAGCCGTTCACAGGCCGAAGATTAACTCCACTTTTTTAGAATTTTGTAAAATTTTATTACCAAAACACTTGATTATTACAAATATAAATTTTCTTAATAATTATGCTTAACATCACTAAATGACAAGGATTTTTATGACCAATTAAAAATAACTAATATAATAATGAACTTCATCAATTTTCTCTCCTTTTTATTTTGTCGAGTTAATTGATTTGGCAAATGAGTGGCTCATCTATAGTTCACAAAATTACTCGATATAAAATTTAATTTACCTTTGTTTTTCCATCATTATTTCAACCTGTGTTTTCATATTTTCTTCAAATCTTAAAATATATTCCTGATAATAATCATGTATAGCTGTTATTCCACCTATTCCTGTTTCTAACAAGACTCTTTCCATGGCATCCTGAAATAAAATATATGTATAAAATATAAAATTATTATATTCTCTTAAATTGATTATAATTATTTTACTGGGAATCCATGATCTTCTTGTTCAACAGCTTCTTTCAATAGAAGAGTCATTCTTCTCAAAAAATGATCAGCAATGTCAGTAAGCATCTCTACTGCTAGATCCGATGAGAATTCAAAACCAATATGAGCTAACAATACGATAACTGCATGTCTCAACAAGTTATGCGCTGTTTTTGGTGTTAAATGGTGAACAGTAGAAGAATTCTTGAATGTATCTCTAAAAATATAATTTCAACATATAACTCAAATGTGATAAATTAATATTATTACTTAACAATTATATACATACGTTTCAACATCTGCAGGTAAGAATCGAAAAAGATTAGATGGTACTTTAGATTCTTCTTGAGAATCTTCTCCATCGATCACTGATAAATTTTCTAATACTGTTCCTTCATCCTATTTAAAAATAAATTATATAATTTAAATCACACCGCTATGAAATATTGATTATTTAAATAGTTTGGTTACTTACCATCAATCTTAATTGTTGATGAAAGTTTATTGTATTTAATACATGAAGATTTCCTATAGGAAGTCTAAACAGATGATTGTTTGATATTATTATATAATATTAAAATTATACTTTACATCTTAGTATTATTTCAATATATTCTTACGGTATATATTCTGGTTGACGATCAATCTGATAATCACAATCAGTATTATTTGCTTCATCCATAACTTGTCTCCAAACATTTTCTATAATGTCTGGTGTAATTACTTCTTGTTTCCAAGTTTCTTTAGGAGGCAATTCACCCCACAAAACTGGACTTCCATGAGCTTTGCTAGATTTCATCATTTCCTAACAAAAATATTTTCATTAATATACATTATTATAACATATATATATATATATATATATATATATATATATATATATATATATATATATATATAAATTTGTATACTGTACAATACTTGTGCAATTGTACAAATACAATAGTATACTATACTTGTACTGTATACAGATACACAGTATATATATAATAAAATTAAAAAATATACATAATAATAATATATACAAAAATTAATGGACATTTTACAAATGTATTATCATCATACAAATAAATTATGGACATTTTAATTTTTTGTAATATTTTTTATAATGAAACAAAGAACAATGAATAACGTACCATATAAAAAACTATATTCGAAATAAGAATAATAACAATATAGTATTGATTCACTCTATATTAAAATATCCCGCGTAAAGTGCTGAAACTTCAGATAATGCAAACTACAATGTTATTGCATTAACCTAGCAGAAAATATGCACGTAAAAAAAAGTATTATTTACAAAATACTTCAGCTTTATCTTGCACCGTAATGATAACTTTTCCTTCTCGTGATAATATTTCCAATGCAATGCAAAAACAACACTTAACCGTATGCGTTACTTTATACGATTCGAGACGTAATTGTGAATTGTAATAGGTTATAAAATCCATGCGACGCGTTTTGTTCGTATTTTATTGTTTGTTCTGAAGGTATTACTTAAAAAATAAATATCGATTTTCTCGATTATCGATATCGCTTGACAATTATAATAATAATGCATATGGATAAAAATAAAGGTAAGCAAGTAATTGTTTAGAGAAAAAATAGCAAATATATATATAAATTATTACGTATACTGCATTATAACATTTTATATTTATATTTCAAGGATTATAATATTAAACAAGTAAAGGAATTATATGGTTAATAGAAATAATGGAAACTGCAGCAGCTTCAATTTTGAAACGAGCAGTGGAGAAAGATAAAGAGGAACAATATACAATGTCCCTTGTATTATATCAAGAAGGTGTACAAATACTTCTAGATACTATAAAAGGTTTGGACTATAATATAACAATTTCATACATATACAGGGTAATAAAAAGAAAAAGTACAATATTTTAAGAGGTTACAGTACTTATCAAGAGGAGTAAATTAACTTTAATTGTCTATGGGTATTCAATATTGTAAGGAAGTTTCTTAGCAATGTATTGAATGTTGACCTTAAAATATTGGGCCCTTTTTTTACCATCCTGTATATATAAATATTTTAAATATATTTTTTATCATGCGTATTAAATTCTTGTAATTAAGAAATTAGTAATAAAATGTAGAGACACAGGACCCAGTTAAAAACAAACATTTTACTCTTATGGCATCGAAATACTTGGATAGAGCGGAGAAGGTAAAGCAATTAGTTGAACAGAAGAAAACACTAGGTACATACAGGGAATTAATAAAGATTAAGGATGGTGCAACCGGTTATGGATATAATAGTCTTTTTGGTAGATTTTTGGATGCTATGGTTACATTCATTCAGATAGAAGATCCATATATAAGAACGTTTCATCAGGTATATTAATGTTTAATATTTAACTTTTTAACCTGCACACATTGAAGTTAATTAAAGTAAACGAAAGTGGCTAAAATGTGTACACTCAAATTAACTCTGACAACATTATATTTCATATTGTCATAATGTACATGCTCAAATAAATTTAAGTAATAAACATTAATTTCAAGTAAATCATTATATAGAAAAAGAATTATTATTTTAGTATATTAAGGATATTATATTTATATAATATAAGAAACATATATATATATATATATATATATATTACTGATTACTTTGTTTACAGTGTCAAAATCTAGTAAGAATGTGTGAGTTGGCAGTTCAAAAATGTCATTCTTTATCAAAAATATCTCTCATTACTACATCTGATCCAGATGATTCTAAAAATCAATCTAAAAGGCTTGAAGAAACGAAGCAGAGCCTACAATCTCATCTTGTATCATTTGAAATTACGTATTCTGATACATTACATGATAGACAAATTATGTAAGATACTTACTTATTTTAATTTGATTAAATATTTGGTAGAATGTATATAATATATCTAATATATATATATATATATATATATATATATATATTCACATATTTTTTTACAGACTTAGCAATGGATGGATAATAAAGATAGGACGTGGTTTAGATTATTTTAAAGCACCTGCTGGAAAGTTTGCTTTGGGTTCTTGTGATCTTGAATTAAGATCATGTCAGGAAACTACAGTAGATATTTTTCATAGTAGTCAATTAAATGCAAAGTAATTATGAAGTAAGGTATGAACATTGCAGACTGAAAAATTGTTTTCTTTTCAAACCAGTATTAATGTTTAGATCAGAAGAAATGATAGAATCTTTTTCTTTTCTTTCTAAGAAATGGTGACAAACTTTGACTAATAGATTTTTATTCTTAAACAAAAAAGTTTTTCTTTTTAAGAATTTAATTCTATTTATTTACATTTTATAAGGGTTGTTTATATTCTATTATATGAAATTCTTTGGTCGCGAGCGGATCAATGGGGGATGCTTTTTATATTTTTATCAAAATTATAATATATCATTTATTCATTTACATTATAAACAGTTATATTTTATAATAATTATTTAATATTGCGAAGTATATTAAATTTTTATTCGATATGATTTTTTTTTAATTACTATAAATTACATATATATCATTCTTGTTTTGTATATATATATATATATATATATATATATATAAATATGTAAATATATTCATTTTTCTGTTTATAAAACATTTACATTATTTACAAACTTTTTTCAGCCATTTGTGCTTATAATTAAATGTATATTGAAAATTGATTTGTTCATTATCCAAATCGATTAATTCCATAAAATAAAAAATAGAGAAAATTGATAAAGTTAAAAATACTATCGCATAATTTATTATTCAATAGACAACCCCATTTTGTTGTTAAATGGTTTTACAAAGTTAAGCATCAATTAAGTGCTTTGGTATTAAAATTTAAAAAGATCTTAAAAGCGGAGTCAATCGAATTGGCCTGTGAACAGCTTCAATTAATTCAATTAATTCAATTAATTAAAATAATCGTGCGCTCTCGCTACATCTATTTGTTTCACAGCTTTTTTGCATGCTCGTCTTAAAGATTTTGTATACTTTAGAAGTCCAGCTTCTATTTGTTCCTCATCCTCGGTGAGAAGAAAGTTAACGTCATACGTGGGAAGACAATCGGCACCACCAACTGCAACTACTTGTCTCGCTATTTCTGGATCTACGCAAAGTCTTATCAAAGCAGCTGCAGCTGTGGTCTCTAAAGTTTGATATGCAACGTCCAAACCTGGAGGTCTCATTCTAAGGAAACAAACTAATGCAACAGATGCTCGTACTTTAGCCAAATATTCACGAGCTTCTGGTAAACGAGCTAATTCATTAATAAGAGCAGCCACTTGCTGCATCAACCAAACGTTTCCTCCATTTGATTTTTTTACGCTTTTCAATAGTTTCTTAACTGTATCTCGTTTTATTATAATATCAGCGCATTTTCTGGATTTAGATATTTGATTTAGCGCAGCAGCTGTCAACAATAACGTTTGTTCCGAACTAACATTTTCAATAAGATTTCCTAAAGCAATAATTAATGTATCCGCAAATGGTTCAACATGTGGTAAGCCTACAGCATTGGTCCATGGTGCAGTTATTTGTACTATTAAAGCTGTAGCTTCCATTTTATTGATTTCCGAGGACGTTTGACTGGACAAGAGGTCAATCACGATTTCCGGCCCGTCATCTTTAACGAAGTGCTCAATTGCTGTTCTCGAACAGCACACGCTCGAGAGAGCGCGTAGAGACGTAGCTACGTAATCATTTGATTTCCTAATGGCAGAAATAAGATAAGTTAAGAGAGCCCTAATTCCTGAGCATCTCGCGATACTACTGCCCGCTCGAGCTCCAGCTAAACCTAAAGCAGTGAGAGCTGCTAAAGCCCCTCTAGCCACGCTACTGTCTTCCTTCGGTGCTTCTTCCAAACATCTTACTATTTTCTGTAAAAATAATTATCGTTAATAATAAAACGAATAAATGTTTTTGTATAGGTTCTATTTAACAAAAAAAAAAGGATGACAAACCTCAATATAAAAATCTAAACGAGTATTAATGGCACTATCTACATAATCTTTCATGCTTTCTAATTGCATGACAATCCCCTTTAAATTCGTTTGTTGAATTCTTCGAGGTGGCGGTGCTCCTAATTTCGATAAGACTAGAAAAGCGTTATCTTCGATGGCACGTAAAAGCTCCATTTGTGATCTACCATTTTTCGAATGCGATATCTCCCTAAAAATATAGATTGTATCGTGTTAACTTATTTAACGAATTAGTCGAACGTTATTACTTTTAGAAATATTACAAAATATTCTTACTTTAAAATATGCTGATAATGACGTGAAAATTGTTCAGCTCTCACGAGAAGTTTGCTTGCAGCAGCCGTTGCCAAAGAAGATAATATCTTCAAATCTTTCATTTGATCCTCCTCGGATATCAGTTCATTGTGCTTTCGTCGTGGTAAACTCTTACTTTGAAGAGCGATATAACATTCGTTCGACGTTTCTGTTGTCAGGTCATTTAACCAAGTCTTTACTGGCGGTGCAATCTCGCCATCAATGTTCTTACAAATATTGACGAATATATCGTACGAGAAATTTGTTGGAAGTATTTTTGTTACTTTCGTAGAATTTAATGATTCATCTTCTAACGAGCTAGATGAAAGACTAGGCAAACCACTCACCATGATCTTCGTTCTGGAAAAAAAAGAGATCATTCATATTACGAACACGCCTACGTTAATTATTATACTTTTGTTATTTTATCTTGTACAATAGACTCCCGTAAAATGTGAGTTTTTAAAGTACAAGTTTCTGTATACAACGTGCTTATAATTTCCAACTATTTTATTTTTCTATAATACGATTTCTCATTATAACGCGGAATAATATTAAACGCGGGAATCCCCGCATTTAAAAAGTTATCTTTATCACTACCAATTTCTTCTTCATTATATTTTAGTATTATTACAAAATAAGAAGTTTTATTAATATTTATATTTAATATATAATTTTTTATAAATTCATTATAAATTATCTCGAAGGAAATATATATTTCCTAAAACGTGAATTCATAGAACGCTTGACATATTAATCGCGTTATCCGGAAGTTTAATGTATTCTCTTATCTTTTTATTTATATTTCCAAATACTACATTAAATGAAACATAATGAAATATGTTAGAATTTTGAAATCTCATAATATAACAAAACCATTATATTACTTTCGTTCGATAAGATACAGAAATACTTTCGATTTTTTGTCCGTCTTCCGGGATAATGGATCAAAGTAGAGAAGCGATAGTGAATAAAGACTGACTAATCGACCACCTCCGGAACTGGAATTTTCTTCTGAATAGGATGACTAATCTCGTTTCTTATAAAGAGCTATGCAGCTATACGATCACACCTGCACCCGTTCTGTATTCGCATATATTACTTCAAATTCTTTTGAGATACGTTGTCCCTCGAAATGAGATGATCGAAATCAACTTTCTCATTTTTTTCTTTTACTCACATTCATATGTACCGTGACATATTCAATTTATATACGATGTATTATACTAAACATTAAAGCAGTTAAAGTAAATCAAGCTGAAAAGGAAAAAAACAATATGCGTGTCGAACGACGTCATAACATCGTTTTTATCGAAAAAAAGTGACTCAATGTTAATCTCGTAACATCCTACGGATGAACAAATCATTTTTTTCCCCCTCTAAGAAAATTAATCATCATTTACGTTGATATTCTTTCTTGTAGCGAATATATTGGATTACCCGCGCGGAAAGTTTATTTTCTATTATTTTATTATATACAATTTATATTTTTATATGTATATAATTAAATGAATATAGACTTCGTAAGAAATTAAAATTTATATTGATCCTTAGAAAATGTTCCGTTCTTCTTTAGACTGACAGAGTATCTCTGTTATTTGTAACTTCATAGAAGGCAAGACCTTCCGTATTATGAGACAACTTGTGCATATAAAGTATTCCTCGGCTATACCGGAATATTAAACATCAATGTCAGTAGGTGGATTGTTTTTTTTTTACTCGCACCGTACGTGTCTTTTGGTGTATCGAAAGAGATTACGACATGCCTATCAATGCGTTCAAAGATATGATGCGCTACTTTCAATATAGCTTTAGAATCGATAAATGTATATACTTACCCCTAACAAATAATATTTATCTAATAATTTAATTCAGTATATCGCGAAAAGAAGTTATACCACACAAAAGACGTATACACTTGCATTCATACACTCGTGCAATAGTATCTATTTACGAAAGCCATAAGAATAATAAGGTGAAGTTCATTACGCGTCACATTCCTATCGGTTTGGCTCACCATAGGCATATTATCGCAACGATTCACTCTTCTTTCATAAAACCCACACATTCCTTATGTCTTATCGTTAATGAACAAATTTCAACATATCAAATAAATTTATTAATGATTTTTTAATTTTCAAATTTCATAGCATTCATTAAGATCGTAATGCACTTTTATTTCATATAATTTGGTAGATATTAGACTATTTAATATATTTTCTAAATCTCTACCATTTTTTTTGTTAATAAATATTTGAAAAACATACCTTTCGTCTCGTTGAAAATGTCGTATTTTGGAATCTTTTGGAGTCGAAGTACAAGTCGGTCGTGGTATTAAATCCTTTCCGAGCCATAGCGGACTAATTTTATGTCGAATTCTATGATTTCTTTCTTTAGCTTTTTTACGTCGTCGTCTACGTCTCTGAGGACTTTCGTCTTCTATAGTCTGCGAGCAATTAGATCGTTCGGAATCGGAGAAACCAGAATCTAAACTCTTCAAATCCTGACTGAGAGGACTGAGGGATCTGATCTCTGAAACTATGGTGTTTCCTTCGTTTTCTTGTGTACCATTATTAATATCCATTTTTTTTCTACAAATAATATTAAAAATTCTTATTGTATAAAAAGAAATGTCTTTCGTTGTCAGTAGATTTCACAATACATGTATATAATCAATTTTCACGACTTACCCTTGAATTATTGTTGAATTTTCTTTACAGATCGATACATCATTGAAGGTCTTATCTTGTTGCGATTCACTAACTACCGAACAAACGTGTATGACAGTTACATTATCAACATTAGTGAAATGACTTTCGCGTAAACTGGAGGATTGATTTTCTTCTTTTTCTTCTTCATTTTCTGAAGGATAATCTGTATCAATAGGAGGAGGAGGAGGAAATTGAAGTACCTCAACGGGATCTTTTCTACGAATCGTCGAATTTTTCTTTAAATCCTGCGATGACATTTGTTCCCAAAATACTTTGCTTTGATATCTCTTGAAGGTATTCATTTTGTATTCTTTTTTATTTTATTTTTGATTAATTCACTAAATCTTGTCTTATTTTTTAATTTTCTTTTCTCATAACGAAGAAAATACAAAGTTTATATAACGTGTATTGTCGTAGAAAAAAGAACCACACAGAAGAATAAGAAAAGGTATTAATAAATAAGGTATCTTCCTTCTTAGCGCGTGCCAGCAGTGGTCACAGTTCACTATTGGTCTCTTCGTTGGATGCACAAGGGTGGTTTCACGATTCAACAGAGCGGAACAATGGTTCTCCCACGGGTCGCCTGGTCTCAGGACGACACCTGATGGTTTTTTCGTTTGAACCCCTATGAAGAGTACTCCCGTTAACCGTGCATTTTAAGAACAAGACAATCGTTAACACTTTGAAAAATTTATTTTTCGATCTTCTTGTAATGTTTCAAGGTTGTAAAAAGAATCCACATTTCTTTTATTACTTTCTTTTATATTTTTATTTTTTATTTCAAATAAAAATATTTCCGAGCATACTTAAATCAACAGAAGGATAAAATTGAAATGAGGAAAGTCGTCAAGTCTAAGCGATACCGATCACTATGCGTTGATGTGCCGCAAACGACTGACTCCGATCGAGTTGCTTCCGACTTCTCCGCCTAACTCGATACGCCTCCCTTTTTCGTCCTCGCATAAGCCAAGTAGTTTGTGAGACTGGAACTCCTCCCCTTCTCTTTTGTCGCTCTTCTGGGGTGCGCTACCATTCTCTCTAATTCTTTTTTCTACCCCCATCCATGAATGTTCGTTTACTCCCAAGCTGTATGTATTGGTAGCACATTATGACCGTTAAACCATAAATTCTTTTCATTTATCGCATAATCGATATTCATTATCATAAATTTTTTTTTCTCTTTATAATGTATAAAAGTAAAATAAAATAAAACTTCATTATAAACGTTTTTATTTTTTTATAGGTTGACAAATTATCTCCTTTAAGAAGATTATATTGATAAAAGTAATATAAAGATAAATATTACTATCATTTCATAACGTTTTATTTATCATCGGATTGCATCGAATACTTATGTACATACTTATATATATATATACATACGTATGCATCACATTCCTTATCGTCGCTTGTCCTACGTAGGTATATGCGTGCGTGCGTGCGCTCGTGCGTGAATGACTCATCCATGGGGCCAAAAGGGGGACGAAACATGCATCACCATGGGCATTTTAACACAGATGCCCCGTACGGCGCGTGCCCTCGAACCAATACGACGCCCCTATGCATAGCTTCCGCAACGGCAACCACGTCTGCACGAGTCATTTTCTCTACGACCCCCTCTGGTTTTTTAAAAGGGGACAGAAAACGAGAATAGTGACACCTGGCCCTTAAAAGTTCTCTCTCCATTGGCGTGATTTTTTGACGCTTTGCTAGACTTTATTATTTACATGCTGTGTATATATATAAATACGTATGTTTATTACTGATACTCAGAAAATTGGAAATTTTGCACTCTTTTTTGTTGCGAAACCTTGATTTTATTTTTAATACAAATGAAAAATTATATTTTCTGTTTCATTTAAATATAGAAATAAAATAAATAAAATGTTTGAATATTTTACAGATACTCTTTTGTAATTTTCGTCTTCCGCTTCTTTCATACTTTTTAAAAAGAATAGAAAAACCAGACTGGTTTGCTTTTTGTTTCCAAAGTTTTGAAAGTTACAAAACTGAAAGATAAAGATATTCAAATGTCTAATTGATTCTTTTTGACCATTCTATCGAATAAGTCCATCTTACCGGTATACTTTATTCTATTGTTTAGTTTTGAAAGGTATACTAAGTCCATATGCAGCTATGTATTACACATACAAAGGTATGCTAGCGCTTGTACAACCCCTATTGTACTTACTTACATACATACGTGCCGTGAAATCGAAGGGACAGCTGCAGATAGACCGTTATTTAAACGCGTGCTCTCGTCCAGATTGATCGTTAAGCTTTTAAATTTTCAATATGACTAATGTTATATCTTTAAAAGCTTTAATAATTATTTTTACGATCTTTATAAACAGACTAAGAAGCAATACAAATGTATATATTGTAAATATTATTTATTCTAAAATTTGTATGCATATTATATCTTTATAATCGTTATATATGCATATATATATAAAAGTATATTAACATATTTTATATTAACAATATAAAATAATCTATTCATTAATAAAATATTCATCACATTATTAATATATTATTCCTATTGTATCACATATACGGCTTTTTATAAAGCATAATTAAACTCATACGATTATTACTTTTTTTATAAAATATTAAAATTAATCTTTCGAGGATTAAGCAAATTTTTAAATTAAATAATAAATAAATAAGCTAGTATAGAAATTAAATTTATTGTATATTTAATTATAATCATATAATGTCCATTTTTGTGAGCACAAGTCCTTTGTCTGAAATACAAGTGAATTATATTTCTGCGTATTGTAATGATGAAATTCAGATGATTCAGTTTTATTATCAATAGATGTAATGTTGATTCTGGCTAATTGATATTTAATTTTTCAAGTAAATATTAGAAAATTGAAAGGAGAATGAGTAATGGTCAAAATATGCTGCAGAGTCTACTAATTATGTATTGTGGTTTGATTGAATTGGCTGAAACAGCGAGCCGCGCATCCTTCTGTGCCCTTCACCTCAAATGCAATTCTTTTTCAAACCACAATGTATTTATTCTTTATGTTTATTATTTATTTCTTATAAAATAAATACATAAAAATGATAAACAGCTTTAATTATACATAAGTATTTTTATTTTTTTGTTAAATAAAACTTTTTACACGACGCCGAACCCATTTCAAATTCGAGTTCAATATTTACGCTTGAATATTAGAAGAATATAAAAGTAAAGAAGAAAGAGAACGAAAGATATCATCTTTTATAGTATGCGTAGCGTTAAAAAGTGTAAGAAAGTTTACTTTTCCTATATATGTCAAAACTGATAAATATTATAGACATTTTTTTTATATCGACATATTGCATATATCAACAAAGATAAATAAAATCATTTAGAAATACATAGAAAAATCAATCATCGTATACATATATACAAACGAAGTTCTTTGTGTGCATATTTTCTACAAGAGAACCTGTAAAGGAAAAAAACCATACAAGTAGCCATAAAAGGACTTGAAATTGGAAGTCATTAAAGCTCAGCCAATGTTCTTAACACCCTCTAGCGATCAAATTTGTAAATATACAATTCAGATCATTAGTATTATTTCCGTTGTAGCAACTTTACAAGTGGTATTTTAGTATATAGAAAAATATAACAATCTCTTTTCATTGGCTTACGTTTGATACTTGTGATAATTGTCCAATAAGAAAAGAGAATACAATTGTTGTATATTCGATCGCAGCGCCACTCTATCTGGAAAACTCCTTACGTTTGTCGTTTCTTTCGTTTTCCTAGAAGTCAGAATTATATTTGATATTGGATTCGGAAATAGATTTTTACAAAACTTTTCACGATGGTAATTTAAATTTCTGATTATTATATGATAAGATGAAAATGAGGAATTTGTGTTTATTGTTAGTTTTAAAAAGATAAAATGAAACCGGTGATAGCTTACGTGAGAATGCAATAAATGGCGCACATGTGCTATTGCTGAATGATATTTAGAATAATTATTTTAATTTTGTTATAAATGTTCTTTTAATTAATCAAAATATACGATATGTATATATATATATATATATATTTTTTTAATTTTTCTCCTATATATTACTTCAATTATATTTGTTTATTATTAGGTTTCCTTAAATCCAGTAAGGATTCTTAAAAATGAGGCAGAGGAGGAAAAAGCAGAAATTGCTAGATTGAGCTTATTCGTGGGAGCAATAGCAATAGGAGATTTGGTAAAATCAACATTAGGACCTAAGGGTATGGATAAAATTTTAGTAGCTCATGGACGATCAGCTGGTCAAGTGCAAGTTACCAATGATGGAGCAACTATTCTTAAAAGCGTTGGCGTTGACAATCCTGCCGCTAAGATTTTAGTTGACATGTCACGCGTTCAAGATGATGAAGTTGGAGATGGGACAACTTCTGTTACTGTACTTGGTTTGTACATTTGTATAATGATATAATATTGAATTCCTATTGACTCAATGTTAGAAATATTTCATTTTTGTGTAATGCATTTAAAATTCTTTAGCTGCTGAATTATTGAAAGAAGCCGAAAAATTAATAGAACAAAAAATTCATCCACAAACTATTATTTCTGGTTGGAGAAATGCTACTAATGTAGCAAGAGAAGCGCTCAAAAATGCAGCTGCAGACAACTCTGCAGATAGTGAACGTTTTCGTGAAGATTTATTAAATATTGCACGTACAACCTTAAGTTCAAAGATCTTGTCTCAACATAAGGAACATTTCAGCAAGTTGGCAGTAGATGCAGTATTGCGACTTAAGGGATCTGGAAATTTGTCAGCTATTCAAGTTATTAAAAAGCGTGGAGCAACTCTTTTAGATTCTTTTCTTGATGAGGGCTTTTTGTTAGATAAGAAACCTGGTCTTCATCAACCTCAACGAATAACAGATGCACAAATACTCATAGCTAATACTCCTATGGATACTGACAAAATTAAGGTACAGAATAGCTATATTGAATCTGACATTATAATGCATATAAAAATATTGATATTAATTGATAATTATATCTTCTGCATTAGGTATTTGGCTCCAGGGTTCGTGTTGATTCTATGGCCAAAATTGCTGAATTGGAAGTAGCAGAAAAGGAAAAAATGAAGGTGATTATAAATTACAAAATAAATAGATATTCATGGAAACATTATAATCAATAACAAATAATATATTTTATATAGGATAAAGTTGATAAAATTATTAAGCATGGTTGCAATGTTTTTATAAATCGACAATTAATTTATAATTATCCTGAGCAATTATTTGCTGATGCTGGAATTATGGCAATTGAACATGCTGATTTTGACGGAATTGAAAGACTAGCTCTTGTTACTGGTGGAGAGATAGTCAGTACATTTGATCATCCTGAGTTGGTAAAACTTGGTAAATGCGAGCTCATTGAACAGGTTGGTATTTGTTGAGCATACATATATAAATGAGTTATGAGTATATATGATATACACTATATTTTTATACAGGTAATGATCGGTGAAGATACATTACTTCGATTTTCTGGTGTTGCTTTGGGAGAAGCGTGTACTGTCATTATACGAGGAGCTACTCAACAAATTCTTGACGAAGCTGAGCGATCATTGCATGATGCTCTTTGTGTTTTGACAGCAACAGTTCGTGAATCCCGAATTGTTTATGGAGGAGGTTGTGCAGAAATGGTAATGGCATGTGCTGTTATGAAAGCAGCAGCTGCAACTCCTGGAAAAGAATCTGTTGCAATGGAAGCTTTTGCTAAAGCTTTGCAACAATTGCCTACTGTTATTGCTGATAATGCTGGTTATGATTCTGCTCAATTAGTCAGCGAACTAAGAGCTGCACATAATTCTGGAGCCAATACAATGGGCTTAGGTGAATTTTTACAAAAATTAAAAAAATAGATTATACCAATATAAAAAAAAGAGATTTATATAAATATTATCTATAATTATTTTCACAGATATGGAAGCAGGAAGAATTGGTTGTATGAAACGACTAGGTATTACAGAATCATGGGTGGTAAAAAGGCAAGTTTTACTTAGTGCTGCTGAAGCAGCAGAAATGATTCTACGTGTGGATGATATTCTAAGAGCTGCACCAAGGAAGCGTGTTAAGGACCGTGGACGTTGTTAATAATGAAAATAATTTAATTGCTATTACATTATTTGCATTGCTTTTCTAATTTGTAATACGCGCATTATATCGAATTACTTATATTTCAAACTAAGTATTACACACACATCCCCATTTTTATTATTTAATACAATTATATCTCAAACAACTTACAAGCTGTTGGTGTATTAATTATTCTAAAAAAAAAAAGAAAAA
This sequence comes from Polistes dominula, assembly GCF_049000335.1. Classification (NCBI taxonomy): domain Eukaryota; kingdom Metazoa; phylum Arthropoda; class Insecta; order Hymenoptera; family Vespidae; genus Polistes; species Polistes dominula. The sequence continues at coordinate 7,040,473 of NW_028301152.1, read as the reverse complement.
AGATACACTATCAAAACATCTATTTCTCTCGCATAATATTTTTATTTCAGTATTTTTAAGTAATCTATACTTATAAAAAAATTTATTTTATGAAAATAATCTTTTAAACACTTAACAAATGAGTTAAAGTTTCATGTAGTTTCTGTTTATATTTTGAATAAGCCGCCATTTTACCACTATAGACAATGACATAACACTATATTATCAATAAAAATTAGAAAATAATAACCTATTTAGATAATTGATACTATGACTAGAATTTCATTTTATTATAATTGAAAAATAATTGTAATACTTAATTATAATAATAGAACATCAAAAATGTAAACAAGCGATCGGATTCGATTCAACATAACCTAAAATTTCTAAAAACATCAGAGCACAATAACACTGGACTAGTTATTCTTTTGTTAATTATTCCCGAATTGAAACAATTTTTTTAATATGATATATTTATTTAAACTGTAAAATAAAGGTAGACACAAGAGGATGTGACAGTTATATTTTTGTTAGACTTTCTTTTATATGAAATAGAAAGTTGTTAAATAAATCTGATTCAATTCAGATGAGATAAATTAAAATGGATTAATTATAATTATTATTATTTATAAAAGTCTCCACATGCAGCAACCTCCACGTGGTGAGACTTGGGCAATCCATATTACTTGAATTATAAAAATAATTCTCTTTTATATTGTAAATAATGCAAGTACTGTCGAGCTAATGGCTGCAATTACTTTCGATATTTTATTTATTTATTAGATATTCTAATTAATTGATTTAATATACAAATATTTTTTATTAGAGTAAAATATTGCTAGAAATTTGAAATTTCAATAAGCAAGTTGAATTAAATAAATAATATAAAGATATATTATGTTAAAAATAATTTTGAATTTAACGCGCGAACAATAGGCTTGTTATGTACAAGTTTGTATATAAACTAAAACAACATAGTTTGTGTTTTATTTCTATCACGTTTTGTGAGTATATTGGAAATGTTTTTATCTCTTAGAATTAATATTTATTACTTTATAAATAAATTATTACAATGTGAAATTCCAAGAAATTTTATCGAATAATATTAATGTATAACACAATATAAAGAGTGACTGTGTGAATTCATCAGTAATTTTGTCCACTTCTTTTCGAAATGAATAATAGGACATAATAGTAGATTAACAAGTACTTAAAGATCTATAAGTAATAAAATAATATACTCTAAATTTATTTTTAAAATTTGACTATAATTTTGAACTAATACATACGACAGTTGGGACAGGTTAAGAATCATTGTTAGTGAAATAATAGAAGTCTCTGTGTTAATAATTTTAATATAGAATAAAATATCGTGATTCCATTATTATTGTGCAAACAATATGACAGAATTTGTTACACCATCGATTGCATCTAATGAATTACAAGAAAGATGTAATATTTGGGTGGAATCACAAAATGAACATTTGTTTTCTGAAGACACATCGACAAATAAAATAGAAAATAATTACAATGATTATGAAACAGATTCTGAGTTTGATTCAGTTTCAGAATGTGGTGGTAAAAAACGTAGAATAGGAAAATATTTAAAACATGAAATTTTACATTTAGTATGCGAATGGAAAAATTGCAAATTTGATAGTAAATACATGGAAGTATTTTCAAGACATGTTGCTAATCATTTGAGCAATTTAGAAATAAAGGTAAAAGAAGATGGTACAGAGGTTTATGTATGTCAATGGAAAAATTGTTCATATGAAAGCGATATTTCTGATGAAATTTCACGACATGTCAATTATCATTCTTATCATACTAAATTAAAATGTATTGGATCAAATATTCGTGAAAGGGTCAAGTTACCTGTAAGTATAATGATAATTAAATAATTTCAATAAAATCAAATAAACTTGTCATAATAAAATAAAAAAATTTTTACAGAAATGTAATAGAGATACAGATTGGAAGAATATTATTGATTTACCATCACCACATATGTGCAGATGGGAAGAATGTTTAAAGATTTTTTCTAATTATCAGACGTATTTGTATCATATAGTTACTCACCTGGATACTAATCTACGTGGTAATAAAGTAGAAGGTGGAGTTGAATGTAAATGGACAGGATGCAAAAATAAATATCCTAGTTTATATAAACTTAGAGATCATTTGAGATGCCATACCAAAGAAAAAATAGTTGCTTGTCCAGATTGTGGTACTATGTTTGCTTCCAATACAAAATTTCATACTCATTGTAAAAGACAAATTCCTATAGATAGTAAGACAAATATCAGATCTTTTACTTCACATTTTCTTTAAATATTTTTTGCATTAATTTTGTTACCTTTATCGTATCACTTTAATGATTTATTTTTTAGTACAAGGATTTCAATGTTCGCATTGTAATAAGTTCTACCCAACAGAAGGGATTCTTCGCAATCATATGAGATTGCATGTTTTTAATTATAAATGTACTTTATGTGATATGAGTTGTGAATCTCCAGCTACTTTAGCAAAGCACGTGAGATATCGACATGTATCAACAAGAACTTTTCCATGTCAATTGTGTTCTCATGCTGCCAAATCTCAACAAGATTTAGATTCTCATATGTCTGTTCATACAAATGGACCTAATTTTTCTTGTCACTTTGAAGGTTGTTCTTTTACTTGTAAAGGTGCTTATACATTAGACAGGTATTTTGATTCTTATATTATTTTATATATCTTTAAATAAAAAAATCATATCTACTATATAAAAATGTTCATTATTTTAGGCATGTTGAACGCGTTCATAGTTTAGAAATAAGATGGTATTGTTGTCATGAATGTCCTGTTAAATATAGAAAAAGTTATCGTTTAAGCAAACATCTTATGGAAGCACATCATTTACAATTACCTAGTGGTCATAAACGATTTCAATATGTACAGGATGAAGATGGCTGTTATAAACTTCAAATGGTTAGATATGAAACAGTAGATGAAGAAAATATTTCATCTATTGAAAAACCAATTATTACAAATAAAAATTATAAACTTAAATTAGACAAATCTTCATCATTGGTAAAAGTAGAAGTAAGAATAATTTGTTGATCAATTTATACATTGTAATTGAAATATAATAAGTTTCAAATATAAAAAAATTAAATTTTTTCAGATATTAGAAGATGATACGGAAGATGTGCAAGATTTACAGATAAAACCTATAACAGATTTTGATATAGATCAATCAATGCCTGTTATATCAAATATTTTAATAACTTTTGATGAAATAGATGAAAAAGGAAACATAACAAAAAGTAGAATCATAAATTCTCAAAGTATGTAAAATAACAATTATCATAACAATTTTTATTAGAATTGATATAAATAAAAATTTAATCTGATAGCTAATTTTTAATGAATAAATTTTTTAAATAGTAACTTAAAATAAATAATTTATGGTTATTTTTTTTTCTTAAATATATTAGAGATACCGAAAAGTTTTGGTATTTTGAACCTTTTAATTACCATAGTTACAGCACATGGGTTTTTAATTTTAATTTAAATTTAGTTAGCAAATGAAAATGATGTTATTGATTAAATATTTCTATATTTGAGATTTTATAACAAAAACGTAAAAACTTTCTGGTTTCATATATTGTATATATATATATATATATATATATATTTGTTAGTTGTTGATATCCAAAAGTTGTTTTATAATAGTAATTTTAACAAATTACATAAAATGAATAAAGTGAACTTTCCTTTTGCTTGCTACAATTAAACAATCTGTGAAATGTGTGCTTATATTTAAAGATACAATTGGTTCTTTATCTACTATTATTACTCTTGCTACACTAGATTGCAAATTTAGCTTGTTCCAATTATTTACATAATATATATAAACACGACCTAAAAATATATATTTTATTTTTTAAGAATTAACAAAATACATTAACCATACTTTAACAAATACAAAAAAAAATTTACCTGTCCCTATACCTAATATAAGAAGACTTCCATAAATAAGAACAGCAGTGGGTCTTCCATGACATATGGAAAGTGCATTGAAAAATATCCATTTTTTACCAGATATAGAAAATCCTATGGATCCATATTCTGAAAATAATGAAAAAAAATAAGTTCATTGATAATATATTTAATTATTTTTATCAACTTTACCTGTAATGCATACTGCTATATCAGTAAACATATAATAATTTTGAATAGATATATTTGGTGGTTGTATAAATTTTGTGATAAATAATTCTTTATCTCCTGCCAATAGTCCATAGAAAAAATTACCTTCTTCTGTATAAAAGCAAACCTATTAATAAGATACTTATAAAAATAACAAAGTTTGAAAAACATTGTAATGCATACTTCAAAAATTTATTTCATAGGGTACAAAATATATATTATATACATATTTTAGATATTTTATCTTTGTTAAATACCTTATTACAATCTGCAGTACCAGCAACAATGTTATTAACGGGAAGTTCATATAAAGTTTTAGGTATACATCCTTGGACACTTAAAATATTCTTTGCAATAGAGTAGCAGTAACTTTGACTAGTACTGTATAAAGATATTGCGAATAAGTGGAAGAAACATTAGATCTATCTTTATATCTGTAATATTATTAAATAAGTTTTCTTACCATAGTAATTTTCCACGATCCTTTATAATAAGATTCTTAGATTGAAAATCCCAGAATTTGATATGATCATTTGTACAAGAAGATGCAAGAACAATTTTTTTATCTATAAAATACAATTACAAATGAATAAGTTTTATACATAATTATAATAATTACAAATACTTTTAGAAAATATAATGTATTATTATATTAACATACTATTATTCAAAAATTTAACATTAATTACAAATTCCATATGATTTGCTACATATATTGGTTTTTTACTTAAATCATCAGTATTGAAAAAATAAATATATCCTTTTGATGTTCCTATAGCTAAAATATTTCCTAGAAAAAATAATTATCTGTTAAAATAGTAAAAAGTATAGAAAAATTGTTTCATACACACACACAAATAAATAAATAAATATATATATATATTATTTTACCTAATATTGCAATACAGGTAATAAATTCTAGATAATGATTTTTTGATAATGGATACAAAGTATCAATAAAAATATTACAAGTTATTAATTGTTTGCATTTAAACCACCATTTATACATATTCATCCATATTTTTCCTTTTTTTCTTTTATTTATCAAATCAACATATAATTTATTAGGATATAATGTTTCAAACAGCAATTTCCATTGATTTTTTGGTATTTCTTCCTTACATTTTGTATACCACACATCACTTTCCTAAAATAATCAACCTGACAAAAGTACTATCTATTGTACGTATAGTGAAATTACTATTAAATTATGTTAGATTTATCAATTAATTCGATGCCTTTTAAAAAAATTTAGTATTTATTCTTAGTAAATTTCTTAATGAAGATAAAGCTGATGATTTTGATGCAATCAATTTAATATCAAGACACCGAATTTTGATTGCTATATTAAACATAAACATTCTTATAAAATAATAACTTTGATTTACTAAAAAGATAAATATTTACATTGAAAATTTTATTAATAATTTCTCTCCAAAAATTGCACACAATTTTTATTCTAGTTAAATTTACTGGATCAATATATGAAAATATTTGTTCCCAAATTTCTATGGGAAATGCCATATTTACTTGATTTTAACAACTTGTGTTGGCGAAAAATTCGAGCATTATTTTAGCTTCATAAATTTGAACAAAATTGTTGCGCATGCGTATAATGAACGCAATCTTATCAAGTACAGTTTGAAAAAAGATTTACATTGTTAAATTCCCTTTCCATATCCTTTCCTACGTAAATATGTACGTTTCTAGGGAAATTTAATTCCTAGCAGTAGATGTTGCAGTGATTGCTAACGCCATCTTAAAACATCTAGGGGCTTTAGTCTTAGCTGCAAGTATAGTTGGTGCAATGCAAAAATAGTTGAATGGTAGCCATGTGCAGCTATATGTATAGCAATAAGTGAAGTTGATCTCATAAATAATAGTTTAATAGTGCAAGGTATTTTTTAAGTAACAAAGATGAATCCTAATAAATTCACATTATCAAAGAGTATTTTAGAAATGAAGGTATGTTAGATTTTTTATGATTTTTATATTTAAATGTATTAAATAATAATAATTGAATGAGTCTACACATGGTACAATACCTGAATTACAAAAACTGAATTATTTTTATTTATGTCAATTCATTTTTTAATATAATAATATCTAACCTAAACTTTGATTTCCATATTAATTATTTTCTTTTTTAATACGTATCTCATTTTTTTGTTTATTTGTATTAGATTAGTTAATTTATATTGTTCTTTTTCATTTATTAATGATGCAGTGTCATTTGAATACATTATATGATATGTTTTATGTATATTTATATTTATTAAAAATAATATTTACAGTTTATGAAGAGGACAAAAGACAAAGTTGAAAAACAGATGATAGAGAAAGAAGGAGAAGATTACTTTGGTGGTCAATTTTCAGTTAAAATGAGCAGTAAATCGTATGTATTTTGTAATATATATTGCAATATAATTTTTCTATTCTATTTATATATATTCTAACAATACGATGATTATATATAATAACACTTTATATTTTATTTTAGTGATCAGTTTATTATTGAACCTAGTTTTGTGATTTGTGAAGGATTGATTGAAGGTAGACTAAGTTTCAAAGGTATGAATCCTGAATTAGAAAAATTATTAGAAATGGAAGAAATTAATAAACAGATGGAATTGGAGAAAAAACAAGAAACAGATGTAACGGATGAACAAATGGCAGATAAATGGTTATCGCTTAGAAAGGGAAAAAGAAGCTTTAAAAGGCTGAAACAACAGAAAGTTAATAATAATGATCAAAATCCGAGGAAAAAAAGAAAATTTTTAAAACCTGTTGATTAACCTTTTTTTTTAGAAATTAATAAATATTTTATTCTCTTTGTTTACATGGTCATTGGTTTCACGAAAGCAATGCATAAATAGATCCATGAAAAGCCATTTAAAATAAGAATCTATTCTAAATTTTCAAATATGTATTTAACTTTTACTTAGATAGAAAAATAAGTATACGTAATAACAAAATAAATTATACCATAGAATTTCTGAATTTGTATTCTTTTTACATAACTCATTTATTGTGACATATGAAGTTTGGTTCATTAAACTCAGTGCATTTCAAGTGCATTAAAGTGTATCTGCATAAATATAGACCATCTAAATGAAGGGATTACTGAATATGTAGATTAAGTAAAATACATATTTAAATAACTAAATTTTATTGTATTATACCAAAGTTACTGTAAATATGTATAAATGTATAAAATAAGTATGAGGGATAGGGTAAAGAAAGCAGGGGCAGTAATGAGGCAAGTATGGGGATTAGGGTGAAGAATATTTAGCAAGAATAGGGGGAGGAAGATGTGGCTTTCCGACACGCTGGTGTGGACGGTGTTAAGTTACGGAGCGGAAATATGGAGGTGGGAGGAGAGGAAAGAGATCGAGAGGGTACAGGAAAGGTATATGAGATGGACACTGGGAGTAGATTAGAGGACATCAGGGTACATGATAAGAGAAGAAGGAAAAAGAGATAAACTGGGAACAAGAACAGCGAAGAGAGCTTGGAAGTATGAGGAGAAGCTAAGGAGAGGAGAAGGAAGTGAGCTGGCGAGAGAATGCTGGAAGGAGGCGCGGGAGAGAGAAAAGGGGGGAGAAGTGGAGATTTCAAAATGGGAAGAAGGGAGGAAAAGGTTTAAAAAAAGGATAGTGCAGGACAGGGAGGAGGTTGTTGAGAGTTGGGAAGAGATGGAGAAGCGGGGTTGTGGGACGAGGGGAGGGGGAAAGGAGGAAAGGAGAAGCGAAGGAGAGAGTAGTGTTAAGATAGGTTAAGGATTTAAGTGTAAAAGGAGTGTAACCCTTTGGGGAATCAGTAAAATGTATCGATGTATAAAATAAGTATGACATAATTACTAAGATTTATTTATTTTATTATAAAATAGAAGTTTAGACAATTTATTAAAATAATGTAAAGTTTATACAACCGAATTAAAAATATAAGCCTGAGATTGATTAAAATTGTTTGTTTTTAAATAATATTTTTATAACTTCATTCTCTATAAGTATCAGATTTATTATCATTATTATTAATATACTTGATATTTTGTATATATTTTTTACAAAGAATTTATAGGTACATCTAACAAAGTATTAAAAGTATCAACGCATACACCTTCATTACCATCCTTTTGAATTGCTTTCTCCCAAAGTATATCAAAAGTGTTATCAGGAAAATTAATTCCAATATTTTCAAATATATTTTGTATTTCTTCTTTACTTCGAAGCTATATAAACATTTTTATTAGATATTACGAATAAAATAAGTTCAATGAACATAATACAATTTTAAATTTATAATTTAATTACCAATACCTTGAAAAAATCTATATGATTTAAATTATATTTTGTATAAGTACTGGGAAAAATTAAAGCATAAGCATTGTCAATCTTTGAGTATAACTTTTCATTACAAGGATAATATTTAGACGGAGTTACGGAAGATTTATTTTCATCTTCGTTTAGATTTGATATTACTTCTTCCTTATTTTCTGAAATATCTAATTATTTTTATTAATGGAATAATTATTTATAGCTAACATTATACACATGTAAATAATATAAATTTTTTATTAATACTTTTTATTTTTGGAAATATAGGAAATGGACGTTTCCAATTTAGAAGGTCCACTACGTTGTTATAAAAAAGTTTATTATTTTGTCGAAATCCTAAAAGATCTAACAATCCGTCAAATAATTCTCTTTTAGGATAAATCTTGTAGTTCTTCAAAATTGTAAATACATCTTCTTCCGATAAAATACCAGTGTGTTCCTGAAAATAACAGAGAAAGTTAATGTACCTAATGTGTATTTTGTTGAAACATTAATTGTTCCTACTATGATGCTGAAGTCCAACCTGCGGATCTAGGTCTCACGTCAGTGAAAAGGAAAAAAATCTTCCTATTTAAGGAAAGTGAGAGGAGGAAGAAGAGAAAGGAAAAATGAACGAATAAGACTCCTGGCCTATTTTTGATGATAGTGTAAATATTTGTCTAGTTCGACATTGTCAAAGGTAAGGTCGTCTGTTGAACAATAGCAAGAATCGAAACCTCTTAAGATATGACATGACATAGTATGTTTGTTCCCAGAATTATATTTTCATGTTATTATTAATTATAAATAATCACACAAGTATCATTACCTTATCCAAACAGACTAAATCTTCATAAATATCAAAGTAATCGTTACTGGGAATATATTTTTTAAGATTATCACGCAACATTCTCAGATATTGTAAATATTTCCATTTTAAGATCAATGTATTGTCCATAGGTGATTCTTGCAATGCATCTGCTACTGAATCTACTTGTTTTATCGGGGGTTTCCCATATATACTCGTTAAAGATAAACATTTTCTTTTCGGATTTCTTTATGAATTTTCCATCATATTTTTATACATTATTTTTTTATATTTAATTATTAATTTTATTATAATAAATTATATTATTTATATTACTTTACTTGTCCAAGAAGTAATTGCGTGTCTTTTAAAAAATCGGCTTGAATGTGATTGACTAATGTAGTACTACTATAATCTTTATTTTGTATAATCTTTTTAATTCTAGATCCTCTTTCATCGGCATTACTCTTTTTTCCGAAACAAGTATGTTTGTTAAAATGGCAATTATAACTATTTAAAAAATAGAATTATTTTAATTAATTTTTCAAGATATTAATATATAAAACATGATTATATAATATTAATAATATATAAAATATCAAAGTACGTAATAAATATCATTTCAAAGTTTTCAATCTTTCAATACGAGGAGGGTTGGAAAGTTTTGAGTCTAACACGATGTAAAAAATCATAAAGCTGTAAAAAAATTTATTTTTCCGTATAAAAACGAACAGGTATATAAGAATGCATGTAAAAACTTCTCCTTTCGTTTTCTTTGAAACGATTTAGTATTGGACTTTACTGGGTTGTATAATGTGTGGTTTCTCTTACAACTATGTAGTATTTAAAAAATCAATGTCCTATCAATTTGGTTCCCTAGTTGTCTATATTTTTTGAAAAGATGGATTTTGAATTATTTGACTTTAATGTGACTAAATATACTTTCTAAAATTATATCGATAATATTACTTTCTAGTAGTTTGTGTTCCTTCATTTTGTTGATTAATGTTTTCAAATCTACAGTGATCAACATCAGCATGCATTATCGGTTTACTATCAATTTCGGGAGGATTTATTAATTCTGCCATTGTTGTTTCTGGTAAATAGATAATAAATTTTTTTTATTTTTCTATTTTTTTTCTACTATAATAATAATAATAATAATAATAATAATAATAATAATAATAATAATAATATCATGCGTTCAATCAAATTGAATTACATCTTTGTCGCAGTACAATAAAAACAATTTTAAATTAATATAAAATCATTTTTTTTAATTGGTTTGAAAAGTATTTTTTTTAATGGGGGACCATACCAAATTTATATTTTTTCCCGAAAGTTGTTTTTAATGGATCCATACCAACTGGTAGATGAGGTACTAAATATTGAGTCTTTCCAACTTCTTTGTTCCAATAACTTTTCATTACAGTATTTTTCAACTCCATGACAAGTGTTTGGAATGGCGTTAATAATTGATATTGTAAACAGTCTTTTACCTACGAATTAACATTTGTATTATTTCAATTTCTGTAAATTTATCCTAACCTAACCGTATATAATCTCATGTGGTCAATATTCGATAATGTAATTTATTGTACGGTTTCACCTACAGTTAGAGGCATTCGCTTCTTCAGAGACATTAAAGTTTTACTTTTAACAGAGTTAGAAAATAAAAAATTATGATATTATAATAATTCGTGTTATATTAGAAATGATTGTGAGACTTACGGTCGCGTTAGAATTCGAATTTTTCTTATATAAGGAATTAGATTTTTCCGATGAAGAATAAAACGATTTAGCGTTAGAGTTTGCCATTATTTTATTTATTTTTTTAAATGGTAATTAATAGAAAATATTTATGAATATTATAAAAGTAAATTGATCGATAATATTTTATCAAAACAAGAGAAAGAAACATTGATAAGCGATAATGCGTATTATTTTTTAATTCGGTCTTTTATTCTGAATATAGATGTTAATTAGAATTATATTATAATTATTTAATGTACTACTTTTTATTAATTAATATTATATTTTATTAATAATTATTATTATTATACTTTTTATTTAATTATTTAACGTAATACTCTTTTGCTTTTTATTATATATATATATATATACACAATAATCAAACAAAATTAAAATATACAATATGTATTATAAATCAAAAAAGAGATCAAAATTATTGATTAGTATTAATTGTAAAATAAAATCTGCTATTAGAAAAGAAGCCTTAATTGCAGGGTGTTTTTTTATACTAACCGTAAGAAGTACAACAGATTTCAATTTTTAGTAAAAATAAAACCATTTGGTTGTGCAATATATTGCCAAAAAAATACATAAATAAAAAGAATCGTGCGTATGAATTAAAAATAAGAAAGTAAATTATAAAACCGGTTTGTGTTTTTTCGATCAATGACAAAGATCACATAACTATCAAAGGATGAACACAAAAGGATACGTAGTCAAATTGTTTTAAAAATACAAAAAAAAAGCTAGCAAAATAACGTGAGATCCTTTTTTGACGAATTTTTTCATTACAGTACAGGTGTATACATCTTATTTTTACGCATATCATATACATATATATACACGTAAATGGTTCAGCAGCTTCACTTGGAACTCGTGTTCTCTCGTGTCACTTAATTATCGTTGGCAATTAAGCTTGTGTTTTATTAAAACTAAGAAATATTTGTGTTAGCAGTGCAAGAAAGATCATGAGAAAGATCACAGTAACATGTTCGAAGAACTCTGTGTTAACATCTCTCTCGAGTATATATATACATTCAAAAATATTTATATAACACTGACTTAATTACGAGACTACATAATTGCGTCGTTGAACTAACCACTTAACAACATCAACAACGTAAAATTCAGCCCTATTTTTTCATCTCTTCAACCAAGAAGAATCTTCATCTTCTTTATTCGTTCATTTCTTTTTTCTTTTTCCCATTTAATGAATCTTTTTCTAGGGGGTAATACTCTTTCTACGTAGTAAGATTAAAAGATAAAAATGAATTGGTGATAATTTAAAAACGTCCGGAAGATCAACACCAAGAACAACACCGTATACTTAACAGTTAATTATTAGATCGTTACTTAGATATAAAATGGTTATTTGAATGTTCACGCAGGTACATTTTGTTTTTGAAAAATATGAGTGGTTAAGCTTTAAATATTTTTTTAAAAAGCGAGAGATATTTTTCCAGAATCTTCATTCGCTATCTTTATAGCGAAGACCCTTTCTCTTTCTTGATACATCTGTGTGAGATGATCCCTATTCACGAGCTAAGGATAAAGATTTCAAGATAAGAGCATAAAGCGAATGGACGGTAGTTTTAAACGCCTAGAAGATTAAAGAGACATCTAATTATGAGGTTTCCTAGTCATGGGAAAGGTCATGTACCATAATCCTATGTGATTTCAAATCATGCTGCTTAGTTTTCTTTGTTAAGGACAATATATTTTCACAAATATTGTATTTTGGTTTATCAAGAAAAGATAATAATAATAATAATAATAATAATAATAATAATAATAATAATAATAATAATAATAATTAAATATACATAAAATTAAAAAATCATTTGAAACTCTCGTTGAATTATACAATAGATAATTTTGAGATTTCTATCTGCAGATTCTACTTAACCCTTAAGAGTTCCCCCACTTTTCGAATCATTAGTCAAAACAATTGGATTAATCTGATATGTACATTTTTTAAAATGTGTTCTCATGTTACTACTCTGAGAAAAATGAAGGCCACATTTTGAGCAAGAATAAGGTTTGGATCCAGTATGAGAGTTGAGGTGAGTCTTCAAATGGTGTTTCTTCGTAAAAGCCTTGGAACAAAGAGTACATTGATAAGGTTTCAATCCTGAGTGAAGCTTCGTGTGAAGTGTCATGTTCGATCTATCTGCAAAAGCTTTTTGACAAATGTGACACCTATAAGGTCGTTCCCCAGAATGTGTCCTGAGATGCTGTTTGAGAAGCATTTTCCTCGAGAAAGCTTTGCCACACTGTTCGCAACTATGTGGTTTCAAACCGGTGTGTATCTTGGCGTGCATGTTATATGCCATTCGTTGATTGAAACTTTTACCGCATACAAGGCAAGCGTATTCCTTACGATTGCGATGGATCTTCATGTGTGAACTAAGGTAACTACGATCGTTAAAAAATTTCCCGCATTCCGTGCAACTGGCCGCGAATTCCCTTGTACCCTCGTGAATGCTACGATGGTACTTGTAATTGCGCAACTGCGAAAATTCTTTACCACAATCGTTACAACGAAAACATTTCTCCCTTTTCGTTTCTTTTTTTCTTCTTCCTTTAAATTCCTATTAGGATTCATCCGAGGATATTCGAAATTCTCTGTAACCTTCCCTGATGTTGCATTCTCTTTGGATACGTAAGTTTTCTCAATTGAATTTACATTACTTTCGAAGAAAGAATCTTGTTTGATAGAATCGTACTGTTCAACGCCATATGAAATTCTATCGATATTATTTTCTTCGTTTTTGTTGTCCGTAAGTCTATTGGTATTCTGTAAATCATCACACACATTATGAATAAATATTGAATAAAGTAATAAAGATAATTAAATGAAAATATACTTACGAAATTTGTCATACTTGATCGTAATTTAGGCGAATGATGAGGTCTGACAATTTGACGCCAAGGTGATGCCGTCACGCGATTTGCCACGTGACAAAATTGTCTCTTCCACGTTTTCCGCCATCTTTCTTCAGGGTAAATCAAGTCCTTGTTTATCCACGAGTAATCCACTTTGTTAGACGATCTCACCATGTCTTGGTATTTAAATGACGTAAATAATTGCGACTCCAACAAAGAGTCCTTTGTACGAAATTTAAATTCTTTAGGACGTTCAATGACTCCAGTCAAATTCTGAGACATTTTAGAAGGTGTATGATTTGTAGTAGCCTTGAAATCGAAGGTATACGATCTATTATCTCGATCGAATGTATCGTACAAGATAGCAGCAGGTAAAGGTGGTAAATTTATATGTAAAATCATAGCTGTTCGTAGAAACGCATTCAATCTTGTCCGTGATACTTTTGTACGACCGGTATAGATAAAATCTAATATTGCTGATAATTCGGTTGATTCGATCTCTTCTAATACGATTGTTATAGGTTCTTGATTGTTCGACGGGTTACCATCATCATGCAGAAGTTTCTGTCAAACATATACAAATAAATATATAAATATAATTTATTATCAAAATTTTAATTACAACTTGCAAAATTTTCTGTTAAACATATATACAAGTGAAAATATAAATATAATTTATTTTTTTATTTCCTTTTAATTACAATTTGACAGCTGTAATAATAACGAGAATTAATGGGGGATTTTTTGTTGTTGCTTTATCGATCGATCAAGCTTACGGGAAAAAATTACATAACGTGATTTAATGAAGTAAGATAAAAAATTGACAAATAAAAAAAAGAAAAGAAAATCAAACCTGTAAGTAAGGACTAGCAGCTGAGAGAACGAGTCGATGCGTCAAAAACCTTTCACCACCGAAGCAACAAAGAGCGACGTCTGCGAATGTTCGGGATGGTGTTGCTTCTTTTAAAAAATTTTCTATATCCGGCAACGTTTTTCCATAAAGACATATAATTTCTCCCATCGTTTATTAATTTATTATAATTTATTATTATTATCAACAAATTTTTTTAAATATAGATGCAGATAGATAATCGATACTATAGAAATTTATATTAAAAAAAAAAAAGAAAAACATATATATAACAAAATAATAATATTATTATTATTATTATTAATAATAATAATATAATATTACTATTATTATATATAATTATATTATGTTATATTATTATTATTTATAATATTTTTTTAATCATTAAACAAATTTCTTCTTAAAACCTTGTTATATTTGATTTTAAGTATTCGTAATCGATCTATTTATCACTAATGATTTATTATGCCAATAAATCTTATCGATCGTTGATCGATTTTTCAATTTTTTCTTTTCCTTTCACTTTTTCATTATTTATCGATGTAATGTATTTTATAATCGTCATTTATCGTCAATACGATTGATTGAGTTTTACTCTAATTTATATAATACAATACTTTTCATTATCTGGCACCTTTTATACACTGATTTTTTGTTATTCACAGATTCACGTTATCTTATGATATAAAGAGAATGATCAACGGTGATTGTAACTTGAAATTGACGACTAACATCCGAAAGACTTTGGACCGTCCGACTGAAGGAGAGACTACCTTTTCTTCATACGATCTTTTCTGAATGAAGTGAGAAAACAAGGTGTGACTTGTCTCCTACCATATTTACCTTACCCTCTCCCATTCTCTTTGCAACCCTTCCTAGTCCCCCATATAATTCGTGTAATTTCGAAATAAACAAATTTTACATTATTAAATGACTTTTTATTTGAAAAATAAAAAGAACAATAAAACAACAACAAATCTAGAATTTAATCTAGATCTTAATCTCTCCATCAATCTTTTCAAATAAAATAATATTGAAGTTTGATCAATTATTAATTGAACCACTTCGTTTAGTTTAACTCTATAAAATAAAAAATAGATAAAAATTAATCAAATAAGTATAAGTATATAATATAATATATAATAATATAAAGTATATAACAAAAGTATAATAAAAATAATATATAATAATGAAAAGTTTATAAAATAATATAAATAAGTCTAATTTATTATTAAACAATAATAAAAAATATTTCCATTTAATACTGTTAATGTGTAATTATTAAGAAAATTATTTGACAATATAAAAAGTTAAATATTTATGTAAGTTTTTTGATAATAAAATTAGAAAACATTCTAAAAGAAAAGTTAATCAATTTGTCCTTTATTTATGAACGAATTAATATCGTTTATTTTTTTATTTAGATTTTCTTTTATTTTTAACGATACATAAATAAAATCAATCATTTGTTGACCTATAACCTCTTATACTTTATAATATTGTTAGTGTAATTAAAAAAAAATATTTTTGGGGTGGGTTAGGGGTGTATTCCCAATTATAAATATTTAAACATTTTTTTCGGATAACAAAGTTAATAAAAAAGGATAAGTAACATGGTTACTATTGGTACCGAAGCTAAATTCAAATCTTGGACACCTTCTCAATCTGGCAAAACTCAAGATAATATCATCTCATCTGATCATTCTACGAAAAAGGCTTTTATACCATCCTATGAAAAGTATATACCTATATATATATTGACCTTGAATTATTTTACAATATTTTTTCGTTTGGTTTTAACGTGAAATCAAGAGTATGCATGCATATTTACGTATAATTTTTGATGCTTGAGTTGAGCAAAGAGCAAAGTGTGACACAACACTCGAATGATTATGCAAATTCAACTCGATGATCTCGATTTCGGAACCACGCCCAAAATGTATATATATTGTCCTGTTTGACCTGTTATATTTTCGTAGAGAAAGACGACCATGCATCGAGTTACTATTATCGAACGAGTATCAAAGAATTTGGTGGCGAGAAAAGAAAAGTTGGGAAAAAGCAGTCGTTCCAACAACAACCAAGAAAAAATTATTATTAAGAATGGTAATGTTTAAATTAATTATTTGATCAATAAAATTTCTATTATTATGTGCTTGGAATAATGAATTTAATTAATTCAATTCAAACAATTGGAATAATTCATTTTATGATTTATTAATTCAATCAAATGAATTTATACATTTTACTTTGCATTAAAATCACTGTTATAATTTACAAGAACATTATTAGCAATTAATTAAAAATATTAAATGAAATATTTTTGTAGATAATTAAAAAGAAACCAAAGAAGGATAGTTGTCCGCTGAACTTACCAGTGTTAGAAGAAACGAAGAAAAAGAATAAACCGAAAAAGAAAGAAAATTTGGATTTAGAAAAAAAATCAAATACCATTTAAAAATTTTCTAAACAAAAAAAACATTAAATACATGCAAATCATACAAAATTGTTTCTAATAAAATATTCAAAAATATTAGAAAATATTTTTTCGACAAGAAATAACATTAATTGCAAGAATAAAAATGTAATAAATTGATTATGGTACAACGTGAAAGCTTCGTTGAAATGAAATTCACTTGAAGACCTTGTATAAAATTAATCATTTAATCCTATTTCTTGATCCAACTTTCTATTAATCCTAAAAATAAGTTTTACGACCTACATATACTGAATTTTATATATATATGTATGCAATAGGGATTAAAAACAATGAATAAATTGTTATACCTTAGAATGGTAGAAATCAGTATCAGAATATTTTTCTTGTATTCTATATATCTGAACTTAATCCGCTGTCGAGATCCCCAACTACTGAACGATATAAGGTTTCAGTAAGCCTCAGCGTGCTTTTACTATAACAGTACAGTTCATAATCGTTGTCTTGCATGTTACCATTACGTTTTCATGGAGTTATAAAATTTGACAAAGTGTGCCATCAAATATAAAACATTATAAATTAATAAATAATTCCATATATGTATAACAAATTATTGTTCAACAGTTAAGTGTAAAAAACATAGATTTCAAATCTCGTGTAAATTTGTTTTAAATCTTTTTTTGAAAGAAACAAATTATATCCTCGTACGATAGTTCGGTAATAGTTTTTCCGATAAAATAAGAACAACAAATAAAGTAAAAAATCGCAAGATATAAAAAAGTACCCGAATGAATTCTGTTATGTTTCAACGGCAAGCTTGCAGGACGTGAATTATGAATCCATCTGAATCACAACAGAATCTTCTTAGTAATGAAATTAGAGCACCCTCGGTACAATCATTAAGTCCACCGGCTGATTATATTCTCGGACCGGTTGAAAAACATTTTTTATTGAGTGCTGAGAGAGGTGATTGTGCTACCGTCAAAAGGTATAATTTCAAAATTCACATTTAACGTTTATAAAAATATAACTGTAATAAAATTGATATTAAAACAGATTGCTGGAAGAAAATAAAGATCATCCAGAAATCTTGAATATAAATTGCGTTGATCCATTAAATCGATCAGCTTTAATAGCAGCGATTGAAAATGAGAATATCGAACTTATTAAATTGTTGTTGGATTTGGGAATACAAGTTAAGGTGATGAGAAAAAATTATAATAATAATTCAATAAATTGTTAATACATTTTTTAAATTTAATATTACATTACTATTGCAGGATGCACTTTTGCATGCCATCAAAGAGGAATACGTGGAAGCCGTGGAGATTTTGTTAGAATGGGAAGAAAGAATCCATGTTGCAGGTCAACCTTACGTAAGTTCAAGAACAAGTTAAATCAATTTTCTAAACATCTATCTGTATTATATTTAAAAGATAGATAGATAAAAAAAATTGATATTTATTTCAGAGTTGGGAAGCCGTAGATAGATCATCATCTAATTTTACTCCTGACATAACTCCTTTAGTATTGGCAGCACACAAAAATAATTATGAAATTTTGAAAATACTTTTAGATCGTGGAGCGACCTTACCAACCCCTCATGATGCCAGGTAATTTATTTTCTATCAAATTTTGAGATGGTGAAATTTTTATTAGGAATGCATTTTTGTATGTAAAATATATTTCAATAATCGATATATTGAATTTCATTACGTAAAATATGACGTAAAATAATATATATAGTATAATATATAATATAATATAATACGTGCCCATAATTATGAAAGTGGTCTAAGTTAAAATTAAAAAAAAATGAGTTTATTAGTTATTTAGCACCACATTATTTTAAACTAAATAAATTCAATGTAATTTTCACGATATTGTCAAAAATGAATCGTCAGATAATATTTGTTTTTTCAATATTACATAGGATTCATACAGTGTTTAAATAGAAATCTTTAAATATCTCGAAACAAGAGATACATGACTTAGACCACTATAATAATTATGGGCATATATCCCACATAACACAATAAGTTTTGAAATCTTTCAGCGAAAGTTTCGTAAAATATTTCCAAAAAACCTTTCAGAAACCTTGCAGGCATCATTCTAAAATATTTTGAAAAAGATTCATAAAAGATTTTACAAAAATATTTTTAAAACATTTCTAAAATATTTTACTGATAGAGTAATCTTTTGCGTCTCTTAACGCGGACATTTTCACCTTGTAAAAAGATTTTTTAGAAACCTTTTTGAAAGGTTTAAAGCTTTTCAAGAAATGTTTTAGAAAGTTTTTAGTTAGTTTTTATGTTATGTGGGATGTAGTATAATATATATAGTATAATATTATTATATTATTTATTTCTTTGTATTTTTTTAACTAAATTTTTATTATAAATACTATAAGCACTATCAGTGTTACAAAAGTAAAATTTATAAGCGCCTATAGACGCCCACAGTAGTCTAAGTATATAAAACGTCCAATTACTCCGATTACATTAAATTAAAAATCTGACATCTCGTATAAAATGATTTAATATTTAACTTTTTTTATAATACTATCTTTATACGATTTTAGATGTGGTTGCGACGAGTGTGTAACTTCGAGTGAACAAGATTCTCTTCGACATTCTCAATCTCGTATAAACGCATACAGAGCTTTAACATCACCGTCCCTTATCGCTTTATCTTCGAGAGATCCACTTTTAACAGCATTCGAACTTTCATGGGAATTACGTCGTCTCAGTCGAATGGAACAAGAATTTCGATTTGAGTATAATGTACATTTCATTATTAAATATTCTGTAAAATAATGTTATTTATTTTTGTTTATCATAAAATATTGAAAATATGTTCATCTAGGAAATGCGAGAACAAACGCAACATTTTGCAACGTCGTTATTAGATCATGCACGTACATCATATGAATTAGAAATTATGCTCAATTATAATCCTACTGGAGATAATTGGGAACCTGGAGAACGTCAAACTTTAGAACGATTAAAACTTGCTATTAAATATAAACAAAAACAGGTAAATGTTGTATAAAAGGATGTCTTAAAAGTTGTTTTATTGATTGTTCAAAATATTAAACAAATCAAAATTGATTTATTAATACAGAGTGAGAATATTTTGTTTAAGTATTAATTTTTAGTTATAATATTGTTGCCTTACATAAATTAATTAGTTATAATATTGTTGCCATCTAAATACTTATCACAAATACAATTTTTAATGTTTTAATTTGATAAAACGATTTTTACAATACCCTTATATTATATTTTGTTTTATACATGCATGTATGAAAGTGTTGCCTATCGTAAAGGGCACAATCATTCTTTTTCAAATATTATTAAATATCGAATGTTAGATCCTAAAATGTCTTAAACAAATTTATTATAATTAAATTAATTTGAACTGTATATACATTTTATTTTCAGTTCGTAGCTCATCCGAATGTGCAACAATTATTAGCAGCCATTTGGTACGATGGTCTACCTGGTTTTCGTAGAAAAAGTATGATCGGTCAATTAATCGAAGTTGGAAAACTCGGTGCTATGTTTCCTGTTTACAGTTCAATTTATATGATGTCTCCTACATCCCAAATGGGTTTGTTTATGAAAAAACCATTTGTCAAATTTATTTGTCACTCTTCTTCTTATGCTTTCTTTCTCAGTAAGTAGACACTTCGATATTTTCTTTATACGTCATTTTATAAGGAGAAGTTAAAAAAGGAAAGTTAGAGAAAAAGAAACAAGAAAATATTTAAAAAATTATTCACAGTGTTACTTGGAATGGCGTCTCAACGAATCGAATATTTGGTTATCGAATTATTTGGCAATGCGTGGATGCGTGAAATACTTGCAGGATGGAAAAGACGAGAACGTGGTTGCATTCCGGGTTTCGTTGAATCTGGCGTTATTATCTACGTAATAAGTAAATCAATATTTTATTTTGATATAAAAAGAAAAAAAAGAAAAAAAAGAAAAAAAAAGGAATTGATGATCCTTATAACGAAGATAAACAATTTACATAAGAATTCATCTGATATAATTATTATTATAATTTTAATTTAAAGACAAATTAATATATTAATAATATATTAATAAAATATTAATAATATTTATTATTTATGTTATTTATATAATAAGATGGTGATATTTATATAATAATAGTTATTATATAAACACCAATAATTAATAATATATTATTAATATATTAATAATTATATTAATTATTAATATAATTATTATATTAGTAAATTACCATTTTTAGTTAGTAATACTTATAAAGTAAAGTATTATTTTAATTATATAATTAATTATTATATAGTTACAATATAGTATTTATATAATGATAATTATTATATAAACACCAATAATTAATATAATATATTATATTAATTTATATAAAGGCATTATATAAAGACAAATTAATAATTTGTTTTATAAATAATTTAGGCTTAGTTGTCGGAGAAATAAGATCATTATGGTCAGATGGATTACTCGAGTATATATCAGATTTATGGAACATAGTGGACTTCATACAAAATACATTTTACGTTATATGGATAAGTATGAGAATGACTGCTTGGTTTATAGTACAGGTACGTTTTAATTATGATCCATATAATTGTTCGTTATATTCATAAATCATATTTTTCTTTTTATTAATCTAATTATTCAATTTCTTTCATTTATCAGTTAATTAATTAATTAATCTTTTTTGTTTCTTATTTTAAATACCATTTACTTGGTTTATAAATTTGTAATTTACATAGAGAGAATATTGGAGTGGTGAGGATCCTTGGTATCCAAGAGATAAATGGCATGCTTTCGATCCCATGCTTCTCTCAGAAGGAGCTTTTGCTGCTGGAATGATATTTAGGTAAATTCTTTTTTTTATTGATTATCACAATAAATTATTATTTGATTAATATTAGGTCGTCACAAAAGTCTCTTTTTAAAGTGAAAACTTTTTGAAGGTTTCACTTCTAACACGTGTGATCTGCATACATGTTTTTTAGTAATTCTACGGGCACAATATTTTTTAAGTTGAATAATTTAAAGTATAAAAAAAAGTAAAATAGATTAGAATCGATATTATTTAGTAAAATAACATAAAATACAAAAAAGAGTATATTAACACTTTAATGGCACAACATGTGTGTGATAGCCGGAATAACCTTTATTTATTTATAACTTCTTATATATTTATAATTATATAAAATTAAATTTGTTGTTTTTTTATGTTAATTTTTTCATAAATTTAATAAATTTTCTTTAAATTAATTTTTCAAAAATATTACCGGCTTCTGGCGACGTTTGACTGTGTAGATTTTCGGCCATTAAAGTGTTAAGCATCCAATATTGTTCAATTTATCACCAAAAAAAAGAAGAAATTTTCAGGACGACCTAATATATATATATTATAGTTTATAAATTTTCTTTAAAATAATTCTTAAACGTTCCTAATATATTTACAGTTTCTTAAAACTCGTTCACATATTCAGCGTAAATCCACATCTCGGACCTTTACAAATATCTTTAGGCAGAATGATAATCGATATTATTAAATTCTTTTTCATCTATACTCTCGTACTATTCGCTTTTGGTTGTGGTATGAATCAATTAATGTGGTATTATGCTGATTTGGAAAAAATGAAATGTTATCATATGCCTAACGGATTACCAGATTTTGATAATCAAGAAAAAGCTTGCTCAATATGGCGAAGATTTGCTAAGTATAACAATGATATTTAAAGATCTTTCAAATAAGACCAAATATAATTTACCCTAAACGTATTTATTCGTGTATTTTTTTTTCAGTCTTTTTGAAACGTCACAATCATTATTTTGGGCAAGTTTTGGTATGGTAGATTTGTTATCCTTCGATCTAACCGGAATCAAAAGTTTTACAAGATTTTGGGCTCTGCTTATGTTTGGTTCATATTCGGTTATCAACGTTATAGTCTTACTCAACATGTTAATTGCCATGATGTCAAACTCGTATCAAATTATTTCGGTATTGTTATAA
The DNA here is from genome assembly GCF_049000335.1 of Polistes dominula. Taxonomy (NCBI): domain Eukaryota; kingdom Metazoa; phylum Arthropoda; class Insecta; order Hymenoptera; family Vespidae; genus Polistes; species Polistes dominula. The sequence goes on along the minus strand of NW_028301152.1, from coordinate 7,017,188 downwards.
AATAATAATTCTTAAATAAAGAATTATATTATTGAATTAAATGAACTTTGTTATTATTTTTAGGAAAGGGCTGATACAGAGTGGAAATTTGCAAGAAGTCATCTTTGGATGAGTTACTTTGAAGATGGTGACACCGTTCCACCACCATTTAATATGGTTCCCACGAGTAAATCTTTTGATAAAATTATTAAATGTGGTAAAGGTTCACGACCAACTCGATCCTTGATAGTAAGTTCATTTTCATAAACATTATTATAATAATAATGATAATAATGATAGATCAATATTTTGTTTTAGAAAAAATCACGAGAAAAAGCAATGACTAGACATGACACGGTGATGCGATTGCTTATTCGCCGTTACGTGACAGCGGAACAAAGAAAACGTGATGATTTTGGTATCACCGAGGACGACGTCATGGAAATTCGACAAGATATTTCAACATTACGATATGAATTAATCGACATTCTCCGACAAAATGGAATGCGAACACCGAATCTTGATAAACAGGATGCTGCATGTTGGTAGAAATTATTATAATAATGTTGATTATTTTGTTAGACTTTATACATTTATGCATATAGTATGTATCCGTATGTTGGATGTTTTACAAAGTTTCAAATGATTATAAAGAGTTAAAATAAGACAAAAAGAAAAAAAGTAACATTTATTTTGTTTAATGCACCAATTTGGAGAAAATTATATTTGAAAATTCTATGGTATATTTATTAATATTTAAAATATTATTTACATTATCTATGAAGATATTTTTCAAAGTGATGTCCTTGTTGATATATGTATGTATATTCTTATCCATTTTATTTAAAACGGAAGAATTGTTACTCGTTTTCTTTTACAAATAGAATCATCACCTTACCACTCAGTTGTATCACCTGTTTAGATACATTCTGTATGTATTCTTTTATCTATAAATATAAATGAATGTATATTTGTTTACAGTATCTGGTAAAAAGGGTCGTGTAATGGAACGTCGATTGCAAAAGGATTTCCAGATTGGAATAGTAGAAGGCATTGTCAATGCAGTTATCCAAGGAAATGAAAAGGAACCGAAAGATGTATTTAGTCAAATTGCTAAAGCAATAGGTCGTAGAAGCAGTGGTGGCAGTAAAAAGAAAGATTGGAATGCTGTTGTTCGACAAAACACATTTGCTAGGGATCCAATTGGTAGTTCGAATGAGGCATTTGCAAAACAAACGAGAAGAAGTTCTCGTAGAAATCGAGGCAATTCTAATTCCGATTTAGCATCCCTCGATCCTAATCGTTTGGTCGAATATAATCCTAATCTATCCGAAGTTACGCCTACTACGAGAATTGCTTATGCCAAATTCATGTTGAAACGAGTTAGGCATATCGATGAAGTTGAAAATGCGGAAGGTCAGTCAATAAAAAATACATACGGATATATATAAATTCAATTTTGTGCATGTAAAATGAAACTAAGAAACTTCTTTTAAGAACGACCTAATATCATCTTATTAGTACATCTAATTTTGTTGAGAATTAATAAAAAATTAAAAAATAATAATAATTAAATAGGAGCTGAAGGAGAAGGAGAAGAAAAAGGAGAAGGGAAGAGTGCAACTTCCTCTCAAAAGTCAAGTATGAAGGTAAAAGGTCCCGAGGGTGATCGTCCAAAGTTGATATTGTCAGAATCTTTGAAAAAAGGAATATTAAAATCAATGAGCGCTGGAAGTATCGATAAAACGGGTGATAAATTAACACCGGATGGAAAGGGGCCAGAATTTAGAGCACCAACGCCTATACCTGAAGATCCGAGAGAGGATGATGTCAGCAAAGCATCAGCTGAGGCACAGACCTCAGCGAGTAAGTCTAATAAAACTGATACGGATAAAGATAAAACACCTCAGAAAGAGTCAGCCAAAAATCAAAATGTCGATGATGCGAAGAAGAAAGAGATGGAAGAAAATAAGAAGAAAGAAGAGGAAGAAAAAAAGAAAAAGAAAGAGGAGGAAGAAAAAAAGAAAAAAGAGGAAACAGATAAAGTAGCATCGAAACCTTCTAAGGCACAAGAAGAAAATGTTCCAGTTGCTACAACTAAGTTACGTGGAAAATCTAAAGCAACTGGTCAAATTATGGGAGGCTGGATTTAAATATTTTCTTCAACAATTTTCTAAGAACTTGATAACATTAATGTACCAATATTTGTAATTTTCAAATAATTACTAACGTAATCTTTTTGAATTTCAATGATATCATTAACCGCATACGAATCGTTATCTTACAGCAGGCACAGTCAAAATATATTTCAGTTATAGATAATATTTATATTGTTTTGATGAAAAAAAGAAAAAGTATAGTTATATATAATATGATTCTAATGACACAAATATTTACAATTCCCTTTTTCTCTTTCTCTCTCATTCTATAACTTCATGTTAAATTACTTTTCTCAATATCTATATTACACTATTGTCATTTAAAAATATTGTAAGTTTAAAAACTATGTAAATTCTCTAGTCGTAATGAATTTTTTGAAATCGTGTTTATTGTATAATATATTGTGTATGTAATAGTATTAGTTTTTAACACTAACAGTTTTTACGAACCCTTCACGAAGACTTATTTATTTTACCTTGTTGGATGTTCTGTCCAGTTTTTTATTTACTACTACATATTATACGGCAGTTGGACATGAAACAGTGAACGAGAAGGTAAATGATATGAACATCGTATTATATTGTAATATGCAGTGTTACTATTATGTATATATGTGTGTTGGCGTTACTCTGTGAAATGACTAGCTAAACCCATAAATAACTATACTGACCTGTTACAATATGCAGGTAGGGAGAATTACATACTTCAACTAGGTAATATATGAATTTATAAGAGGCGGGTAGTTATATGAAATTGAGATTTGATTTGTAGACCCGATAGAGCAGTACGACTAATAAAACATAGGTTTTCAAAGTACAGAGAAAATACAATAAAAATGTCTAGTTATTTCGAGTTAAACCTAGAATTTTCACGATTTTACTGAATTGTACAATTTAACACTGACATATATACATATATATGTATATTATATATGTATATTACAATCTTGACGATTTTGCTTTTCAACAATACATTGATTTATACAGTATGAAGTCTTAGCAGTATCTCTGTCTTATTATCACTAAAATATATTGCCCTTTTTATCTATTCAAAATAATTAGTATCTATTACATTATACCATACATATAAATATATCAACAAATATATTACACCACAGAGAATATACAAATAGTTATTACGAAGTAGAATACATGCAGAAGTACTACATACATACATGTATATAAGATGTACATACATATAAATATTGAATCATTCTTCATATTTCAAACAATATTCGCACTAAATACTATTCAATATGTATATATATATATATATATATATATACGTTTAGGAATATTAATTACTTGACTCAAATCAGTTATTCGCTAGACCGTAATTACAAATTTATCATTTGGCGATTAATTCTTCAATTCTTTTCTCTATTTGCACCTTTATATAATTGAATTTTCATATCTAGAACATATTTTTCTTCTTTCATTTCATTATTGTTCCTATACATATCTGCAGGAAAAAATATTTTACACAAAAATTATCTGACGTTTTGATATAACAAGTTCTTTTTAAAATACATAGACTTATAACATTCAGGATTGCGATACATTGATTTTTATAATCATATCAATTATTCAAGATCATGCAAGGATTAAAAATAAGTGCACACAACTCTGACTGTGTATATTAGAAAGTATTACATCCATTGATATTGGTCCGAAGAAATTGTATGCGGATATACACGATTATAGAGATCTTGTCATGAAAAAGGATAACTTAAAGTTAAATATCAATGATCACAAATAATAAGCATATTTTTATGTGTTTTTCATAAAAACATACAACACAAGTTTATTAAAGAAAATATTTGTTAGATTTATATATTATTTTTTGAAAAAGATCAGAAAATATTGATCAAACCTTAAACTAAGTTCATAGAGAGTAACATTACTTATTAAGAGAGATGATCGTTATTATTACTACAACGAACGAACAATATGTAACAGTTTCATATTAACAATTTTTTTAATTATACACGCACATACGTGCATGCGGACATAACAATAAACGCGCTAAATAGTTACATTGACTTAGTGGATAAAAGTATTTTCAAATACATTTATATCAATATAATGATATTTCCCAAATATATCTTTCATTATATATGTGTGTATAGGTATTACATTTAAAATGTGTTTAAAATGAGAAAGAAGATAAATTCATGCCTATATTAGTGGCAGTGATAGGTCGTTAGTATTTATAAAGAGAAAAATATTACCAGACATTAAGTAATGTCTTTGATAAGAAAGATATATATTATCTCTATCAATTTAAACAACAATAATACTTTTATTCTTCTAGAATTCAATGCCAATTTTTATTATTTTTTTTTACTATGAAAGATAACTTTATTCTATTTTTTAACTTTACTAACAGCCTTTGTACTATCAACAGTATTGTAATTATTTTTTGAATCTACTGCACTTAAAGCTATTCCTAGTTGTGCTGTATAATACGTTAACATAATAGACACCTAAAAAATAAAAAATATAATTGTATAATTTTTTAATTAATACAAATTGAATATACGTTTAAACATACCTGAGAGTAAGGTAATGGACTACGAAAATAATGGAATCCAAGTAATGTATCAGATATTAGAAAACATATACTGCCAACACAGCTGCATAGTTTTGTCCATGTCCATAATTCCTAATAAACAAAAATATTCACAGTTATATATACATATTATGATAATAAAATATAAATTAATTAATTATTAGATTCGTTTAAAAATTTTGATTTCTTTTTCAATTTTAAAATAATAAATTATAAAATGTCTACTTTTATGATTGTAAGTGATCCAGAAAAAGCACCTTGAACATAAATTCTATTAATACATGTACCTTTGATTCAATTGAAATGACCCTAGCTCTTCACTTGATAACAAGTAATAAGATAATGGATTACTGGATTTATCGCAATATGATGACCAAATAACTCTGGTCATTTAAAGAAATAAATAAAATAACGCTCTATTCAAAAAATAAATTTCAAAATAAGTTTTAAATCGTAAACTATTTTAAGATGACGATTATACTGACCTCAAAAAATTGTACTCGTGCGATAGCTCTCCATGCCATTGTAGTTAATAACAGTGTATAAATTGGAACACCTATGACTAGAATACCACTTAGACCAGGCATTAAAAGACATATGACTGAAACATAGGAATGTAGTTGTTTTATGTTGTACTAATATCATAAATATCAAAATGATATTTTACCTAAGGAACAGAATGAGTACATTATAGCACCAAGTAGCAAATTTATCGGCTTAAAGCCAAATGCATAAATGTACATGATTTGAGCAATAGCAAACATGCACATTCCTGCAGTAAAACAATTTGGCCATACTAGCAGAGCATCTCCTATGCAACTGAAGACTAAACCAGTTAAAATACGTCTAGAAAAGGTATACCTGTAAATTATTAAAATATATATATATATATATATATATATGTATACATAAATACATTTATTGAAATAAATAATATAATAAGCAATCATTTATTATTTACAATTGTGTGGGTATAATTTGTTAATATAATTTATAACAAATAAATACAAAATGAAATAATATTGGACTTACTCTTTGGATAAACTAATTCCATGTAACAAAACAAAGACGATAAGACTTATTATTGGCAAACATTTGAAACATGCAGTTAATAGAGATGGCTGCTGTGCTAGTAGCACAAAATATACAGATACACTTTTAAAAAATGGAACTAATTTTGGGCCAACACTTTTAATCTGTAACATAAAGGTTACTATACTCGTACAATATTTGTATTTAATAATTAAAAAAAAAAAGAAAAAATAATTCACTTATAAAACATATTACTAGATTCTTCGTAAATTATAAATATTATAATCGTGTATAATTCTAAATAATAAATGGAAAAAAAGAAGATTCTATTAATCTGTAATAAAAAAAAAAGATTATTTTTATCAAACTTGATATACTAAAGTATGTTAAATCAAGTGGTATATGTGTGCTAGTGTGGTAACATAGAGACAAAGAAAATAACAAAACAAAGGAACAAAGAAAAAGAAAGAAATATTCTAAAAACAAAAATAAATTCACATTTATTGCTTATAATAATATTGATTCTAATATGAATATTAAATTATTAATTAAATTAAATTTGAATTCGATAAAAAAGAAAACGAATCACTTCATCGAAATATATCTACGCATATCTCTTTGTTAAAGCTATTAACAACAATGAAAAAAGATAAAAAGACATAAGTAAAACTTGTTTATGCGTCTGATACAAATATAGCGCGATAAAAACATTGGTGGAACGTAAACAAAAATCATTGCAATACATTTGTATTTACCACTTGGGTTGGTGATGACATTTCGCAGGAACCAATCAGCAATATATATACGATTATTATTGAAAGATTATTAAATATTTGTTAATGTCAACGTTATACAAAGCATATGTCGTCTGCTAGTAACGCATAAGAGAAGCTTCCCAGTGCGCTATGCGAATAACACTGTTGAACACAGGGTATCCAGAGTACTGTCCAACATGACAATATTATCTAATGACATTCTTAATCTCTCTTGACCACACTAACAACATTACGAACGTCATCTTGATCGAATATATTCAAGTCAAGATTAAACCGATTCAACTCCATTATGGCAGATTTCATTGTCAATCCGCGGATGATACAAAGTCAATACTTTGCATTTTTCTTATCTATATTTTTAATATTTCCCCCACCTCTTCTTTTTCTTTTCCCCTTCTCCTCAACCTCATCTTCATCATTCTTCTTACCATATGTTGCGCGCGAAAAAAAGATCTAAGTTTATTGAATAGATGCATAAAAGCAATGAATGTTCATCTAAATATCAATATGAACAAAAATTACAACAACTTTTTATATTCATAAATATTCAATTTATAAAAGATCAAAGTTTCATCTATTATCTTATTCATTTTTTCTTTTGATGACGCATTTTACTTACAAACGTCTAAAGATCAAACAGAAGTTTTTATATAAAGGACTTTTATCTCATTTAAGCAATGACAAAAAACAATGGAATATTTATTTTGTTTAATTACCTCATTACTTTTAATTTTATTGTAATATGTAACAGAAATGGAGAAACGTATCAAAATATTGTAAAAAATAATTAAGAAAGAAATAGAGTGTTACTATAATTATTGGTAATAGTATTATTATATATTAAACAATGTAATTTAATTATTACAACTTAAATAATATTAGCTTAATATGAAATATATGAAAGAAACGTAAATCTTTTAATTAAATTATAGTTTATTTGAACTTGTACCATATATACGAATATAGATGGCGTTAAAGTGCTAATTCTGGGCATGCGAAGTAACCATTGTTATTGATCATATTTTAAATATTTTTATATTGATACACAATTTACAAAATTTTTTCATCAAACGCGTTCTAATTTTAAAGAACGAATATTTTGTATGTTATTCATCTTAAAAATTTTAAGAAAATACTACATGCATTTAATTTATATAAAAAAGAATAAACACAAAAGCAATATAGTCGTTAATGATCAAATTTGTATTGTCATATTATAAAAAAGTAATGGTTCCATTAAAAAATATTTGTACAAGATAAATAATATTTTCATCATCTTTTTATATTCTACTGCAAAATTCAATCAAATACACAATTGTACTGTTAATCGAATATATTGTTTGATATAAGGATGGTATAACACAAAATAATAAGCCTTTTAGGCTTCCATTTCTTCCAGAGTTTTGAGGAAAGATGCTTTTTTCTGTGCAACACGATTCTTGCGTTCGGATAGCGATAATTTTGCACGGTTCCACCTCCGCTTTACAGGTTCTTTCTTCCTTAATACTGGAACGTGTTCCGGATTGGCTCTTATAGCTTCGTGTGCTTTCTTATACATATCCTCAATCTGTTTAAGAAATTATTGTTTATTAGTGCAAAAATAAGATGCATTATTAAATTTGTAACAGAAAAAAATTGTTAACATAGATTATGTTTCTAAATGCTTTTAAAAATACATTCAAACATTTTTAACCAATGTTTTTTTTCTATTGTCCAACGGCGACACTACATAACTTAAAATATCTAGTAGTAATTTTAGTTGGACGAAAAAGTATCTAAAAAGTAATAATAATTTTTATTTACTTACACCATCAGCACTAATTCCATTTTTAATATATTGAGAAAACTGTTTTTTATAAGTTTCATCATCTTGTTCTTCCAAAATTTTCATATAATTGGCAACATGTTGACCAAAAATATGTCTTCTATGTACATCGGCTTTGAAAGTTTTTGATTCACTATCGTAACCGGGGAATCTTTTCGTACTGTACAATAAAAATAAAATAACGATTAACAATAAGTTTTAATGCATAAAAAGCTAAGATATAATTGAAAATAGTCAGAGACACTTTATAATCTTTTATGCCGTTGTAAAACTTATAAATTGCCATTGTAAAACACAATATCAAAAATAAGCTTTACTTTGACTCAGATGACGCGCATGTGTCAAAAAATCATCACAAACATATAATTATATGTATAACGGTTAACTAATGTAAATTTTAATTAATTTACTATCATTTACCTATGAGGAATATTAAGACCTCCATCTACGGCACCCTTCATTGCTCCAAATACTCTTGCACCAGTAGTGGTACGCATCAAACCTGTATCTAGGTAACATCTAAATGCCCCAGGTCCCTTATCTAATTCTTCGACATTGTATTCATCTCCTGTTACCTCTGTAGTGCCTGTATATAATTCATCCAGGCCTAACTTTTTAAGGAGCTGTATATAAAGAAAATAAATATATTTAATCAACAAGACAACATATTGAATTGTATTACATAATAAAATAATCAATTTATGTATCAGAATATAAATAGGGAACAAAATGTTTCTTCATTTTTATATCAAAGCGAGCTGAGTGGTTCATCATATGAATTTGTATAATATATACAAAAAAGAATTTGAGTAATAATATTTATTTACCCTTCTTGCTACTAATAGCCCTGTGCAGTAGGCTGATGCGTAGTTGGTGAGTCCAACTTTAATTCCATATCTTGGAAGTTCATGACTGTATGCAGCACATACAATCTTATCTCCTTCAATTCTTGAATATGCAATCTATAAGAGATGCAGTTTTATGTTAATACTACATGTAAATTTTAAACATTGTCCAAATATACTATATTTTATTAAGCTTACTTGGCATGTGATATCCTTATTCGATAAACGAACAATTAATCTGTATTTTGGAGTATTGTATTTATTTTTATCTTGAATTGTCAATCGCTTACGCGCATAATAATCTGTTTTGCCTTCACGACGCCTCTTGAATTTTACTTGATAACGCTTAAAGTATTGTTTGTTTTTGACTATTTTTACAAAACCCTATAAAAAAATTGTAATTATTAAATTAATTTTTCAGAAACACACATGTGTTAAACGATAAACAAGTATGGTTAAGTTTATGTAAGGTAAATTAATAACCCCAATAAAGTTTTATTAAATACAATTTAAAATTTAAAAATTTTAATCCACAAAATAAAATGTTGCATATAGAGATTGATATTTTCAAATAATATTTTGTTTAACAATTATAAGTAAAATATTTCCATATGTTTAAAACAATATGAATATAAATCTAACACGTTTCTTATGGCCAGTAAAACTAACCCTATTCGATAATCATATAATCAATCATTATAAAAAGCATCCTTTGAGTTTTTATTTCAAAAATAATTTATTTACAAACTAAGAAACTGTAATTTTTGATTTTACTAATATTAATGATTATTTCCACTTACCATTTTTTATTACTTTTACAAATAAATAGCCGTCCCGAAGAGACCACGTTCGAGAAGTCTTCGTAGAAATGAAAGAGAAAAGAAACACTAGCTCCGTGGAGAAATGAAAAGAAATGTATAACAGTGTTACCACACTAACTAAACTCTTTATAGCGAATATAACTGCTATGATGAATTTTTTTATAGTTTACAAAATATAAATAATTTATATTATATATATATATAGAATATAGAAATAAAAATTAAATTTTTGACAATACAAAAAAATAAATAGAATCTAGTTTAAATGTATGATCAAATAATACAGAAATACATAGAAACTCACAAGTTCACTTTTCGGGAGCGCACAATTATCTTAGTTAGTACTCTGGCCACCAGTGGGCGAGAGTAGGAACTTAACGCGATAACGTTTAAATACCATGTAGTTGCTGTTCTTTAAGAACTTTATTTTACAGTGAAGTTTAGAAGTTTTTTTATCCTCCGTGCTTAAAAACTTTTTTTTATTTTACTTATAAAATAATCCAGATATTTTAGTTATAAAATTGTTTTATATTCTAGAGGAAATGTATTTATTTACTTGAACTGATACCTGCACTTTGATGTGTCATCAATATAGGAAAGAGTACTTTCATTGACCCAAGTAAAGGTTATAAAACAACAAAATGCATACAGGTGTAATTCTTCTTAGAAGCATGACTTTAGTTTTTGAACTTGACATTAACTGGGTTGTCCAAATGTAATTTTATGTTAGGTCTCTCTCATTGGTTTTCAAAACAATCATCGTTGTTCTGTTTTTCTGTGCTCTTGTAATTATGTTCTTATATGATATCAATAGTTTATTTGTTCTCAATCATTTGTCACAGAAATATCATTTTAAAGTAAAATCCGATTATTTAATAATTTGTAAAAAAGTAACATCAAAATCATTTGTTTTTCGTTTTTGATAAAAATTTTTTATTAAGTAACATGCCGTCATATAATAAGTGTTATTATTCTGGATGTAATAATACGAAAAAATCACGACCTGACTTGGTGTTTCACAGGTTTCCCTCAGATAAAGAAAAGTAAGTATTCATTTTTCAACAAATTTTTAATTGCATACAATATTATATATTTTAGATATTTATTAATTTGTAATTTTGATACATATATATTTTATACATATACATATATAAATAAAAAACCTATTTTATAGAGAATTCAATTTCCTACAAAAATATGTTTTGATCAATTCAATTATTCTCGAAAAAGCTCAATCATGCCTCACCTTTCCTATATTCTGATACAAAAACAAATGAATTTTAATCATAAGTAAAGATTTAACAAAATTACAATAAGTTAACATCTAACTTTTACTAAGAATAAATATTATTTTATTTTAATATTAGATTGTTAATGTGGATTCAATGTTCCGGTCATCAAATTGCTGATGAAGATGACGTACAGTGGAATCATCGTTTGATCTGTTCTAGCCACTTCAATCCACAAGATTACATGCCAGGATGTAGACCAATTTTAAGTAAAAATGCTGTACCCAAGGATTTCAATACGTCAGTAATTAACAGTCAGCCAAATAACAATACTAATAGTCATAATAATAACACTAATAATGTAAATAATACTATTAGTTCGCGATTGAATGTTGATATTCATTGTGATAATAATGAATGTCAAAATTCATCGGACGGATATAAAAAAAGTAACATTGACATTATTAGAGAAACAGTTATAATGAAAGCTCTTAATAGATCACGTTTAGTTATTAAAAGACTCCGAAAAAGAAATATTGCTTTGCGACAGAAAATCACTTATTGGCGTAAATCCTCACAAAAATGGAATTATTTACGTCTAATTTCACTAGCAAATACCGTCATTAAAAATGAAAAATCATTATTTATAATAGAAATGCAAATTAGTCATTTGAAAACAAAAAGTTGGTCTAACGACGAGAAAAATTTTGCACTTTCCATCTACCTACGTAGTTCAAAATGTTATAAATTTTTACGAGATGAATATAACATGACTTTGCCGAGTATTACTCTAATTCACAAATGGTTAAACGAACAGAAAAAATCCTAGCGTTAAAATAAGTATGTATGGTTTATTAAAACGTTTGTACTCTTTTGTTAAAATGTAATATATAAGCTAATATTGTATGTACAGAAACTTAAAATAAATGATCAAGTTGTAAAATAAATAAAAAATAGTATTATTTAATATAAAAAATCTTTAATATGACCCTCTTATTTAAGAAAAAGGTGGAAATGTTGTATCGAAACTGTGGTTTTCAAGGAGAAAGTAATAGGATTATTTAAATTTGCCATTTTACGTGTTTCCGTATAGGAAAAAAAGTGAAAATTTCCACGCAGGGCCAGAAGGAAAAAATCCGAGTTCATGACCATATGCAACATATTCAATTTTATTTTCTTTAATTCTTGAATACGTTAGTCTATAAAAAAATATAATTTTAAAAATAATACTACAAGTAAGTTTAAAACTTTGTACAAATGTATTCTACTCTATTGAGTCGCGACGAGAATCGGACATCACAACAGAAGCGTTTCTTCGGGTGGGTTCGTGACCAGTTCATCGAGGTGCCGATAGCGTCACGGTGTGAATACGAAGGTGGCACCCAGTGCTGTCAGATCGTGGGTAAATCTTACCCTCTCCCTGTGCCACTGGGATTGCACACAATGAAAGTTTTCCATGTCCGTGTGTTTGGGATGTCGAAAGAAGTCGAGTGTAACCGAAGTTGGCGGTTAGCCACGAAGTGGCACACTATGAAAGCGACTCGTGTCGTCCGAACATTGTTATATTTTTTCTGCTTAATGCTTTGTGGGTTTCAATAATTTCATGTTTTAAACGTAGTTTATCAGTCCCAGCTGATAAACATTTTTCAGCATCTTCTATATTCTGAAGAAAAACGTTAATCTCATTTTATTTATTATATTTTTTTTAAATTAATGATTCATTAATTAGAATAAATATAAATCTATTACCTTAAATTTAACAAACGCTGTACCTCTGGAATAATCAGTCATACGGTCTATGCATATTAGAGCATAGTAAACTGGACCGAACCTTTCTTCCATACATTCTTTGAGTTCATTATTTGTTGTCGAAAATGGTACGTTTTTTAAAAATATGGTTTTACCATCTTCAACATCATTAGACTCACGTTTGAAATTTTGTCTCCTAATTAATTCTTTGTCGTCCTCTTCTTCTTCTTCTTCTGATAAATCTTGTATATCCTCTTGATTTTTTTCAGTCGATCTATAAATTTCAATTGATAATTGATAATATATATTTTTTAAGTAATATATTTGTAAGAGTTAATTTCTTCATTACTTACAAACTTATATAATCGTTTTTAGAATCATCATTTTGATGTTCTTCGCATTCCATCTTTATTTCAGCATCAATATTATCTTCCTTTATATTTCCAGGGTTATTTTTATCTTTTTTATACTTACTTTTTGGTATCGCCCAATCAACCACGATGGATCTACCTTGAAGTATCTTCATGTTTGCATGATGTATTGCTTTCGCTGCACTTTGTACATGATCAAATTGTACAAAACCACAACCAACAGATTTTCCATTTTTCTTTAATATCTTTACTTCTTCAAGTTTACCATACTCATTAAAATATTCTTTTAAATTATCCTCTGTGAGCTACACAATAACAACAAATATTTAAAATTAAGAAAATAAATTTGATATGTTTAATAATACAATAAAACCACTTACTTGAAATGGCAGATTTCTTATTATTATCCTTGCTCTCTTCTTACGAACATTTTCTTTATAAATTTGTTTATTTTTTAACGAATGTATATTTTTTCTTTCCATAATTTAGAATGTATCTTAAGAAAACTAGTATTTGAGGTTAGGTACACTTATATGAATAGGTTATAGATTTTCTGTTTAGTTGAAATAATATACTTGTTAAAAATATAAAAATATCAGAGTTTTTAAACGTTTTTATATAGTTTTTATAATTAAATTAGATAATATTTTGTATGTTTTTAATTGTATATAATATTTATAATAAAAACACGTGCATATACTTCTATAAATGTTGTTTTCATGCGTGCGCACGTTTTCTAGGCGCGCGCACTTTTTCATGCGCGCGCACAAGGCTCTCACGTGGGAGAAAATCACGTCACGTCGTTGCATCACTAGATTGGAACGATGTTATCTACAGTGATAAAAGTAGTGTCGTCTATTGAAAACGATTAAATTTGTAAATAAATTATCTAATATTTTAAGATTAGGAGTAATTTATAGTGATGGTCAGTTTATGTTCGCCTTACAGTGTTAAAATAAGATACACATTTCATGATTTATAAAAATTTATTGAATGTATAATATATAATATTAATTATAAAAAGTTAAGTGTGTAATAGTTAATTTTCAATATAATGTCAAAAGAAATGGAAGTGTTAGAAGTGAAAAAATGTATTTCATCGAAATTGTGGTATATAGCATACGAAGTATTTCGGACATATAATTATCATAACATTTGTTCGGAACAAAGTACAGAGATGATTCAGAATACAGATTTTAAATCTGTCATCAAAATTGATATGTAAGTAACAAAGAAAAAAATGAATGCATATATAATAATTAATTTTCGTTATTATTTTAGTGACATGAAAAAGGAAAATAATTATAAATGGATTGAATATTTATTATTACGTAAACTTTTCCCTGACAAATTTTCTTATGATAAAAATATTCCATCAGATTTAAATAGCATTGATTTTCAAGTTGCTTTTGATTTGATTAATAATGTGCCTGAATACGTGATAAAGGTTTGTTAACACTATGAACCATTCAAAAGTCGAAGCTATTAATTCTAGTCTTAATATTTTACTAAAATTATTATTATAAAATTAAACTAAACAATTGATTTGTCCATCTAATATGAGTATTAGGTCTTACTACTTGCACAATGTATGAATTTGAAAAAAAAATTACTGTCCTGTTATCTTGGCTCTCCCCTTGTAAATGAGAACAATTTTGATAACTGTTCGATAACAAATTACAACATAAATTACATCAACGTATATGAATTCTGTTTTTTTTTTTCTTTCAGAGTTAATCGATTTGACAAATGAATGGTTCTTACAATGATCGAATACTTATCTATAATTACCTATTAAATATTTACTAATTATTATATTGTTCCAATGTAAATGCAAAAGATTCTTCTAACGATATATTTAATGACTTTTTCCAATTAACTTTATCGTATTTAAAAAGATATTTATTAAATAATCCTATAATTGCTTGCAATATTATAAATATGTGTTGTTTATATTCATTCAGTATTTCTATTTTTCCTAACGGATTATTAGATTTTTATTTGATTACATTAAAAGAAATAATGGAATTAATGATACCTAATGAAAGCTCTCTTGTAAATAAAAACAATGATGAATCGTCGTCTTTAATTCGTGATAAGATAACGATTAGTAATGAATATTTGGGAAGATTTGTATGTATCTTATCAAAAATGATCTTGACTGAATCTAAAAAGACTAAATTTTTTAAATGGCTATGTCCTATTGCATCGATAACTGATAATATTAGGGATATAGAATTGGCGTTATATTCTAGAAAAGATATGGCCTTTATCAATGAATGGAATTTATGTATGAATGAATTAAATGGACATTCGAAGTCTGCTACTACTGTAGAAGATGTCATTAGAATATGCAATGACATATTTAAATATAAAAATGATGATAATGTTATGATTTTAAATGAAATGGAAATACTTAGGAGAATAATGACACAAAAATCACATTGGTTAACAGATATCCTAGTAAGTATTAATAGTTTTATTTTATTAATTAATTATATTTGTTCCCAGTCGTTGTAATAATTTTGTTCTTTCTATTTTTCTTCTTAGAATATATGTTACATTTTCTTAACAACCGGTAATTTTAATGAAGTCTCAATGATATTGTCATGTACTTCATTAAAAAACTTTTGAATTGTTTTGTTATTCAAATTTTTAAATCATTGTTCGAAAGGTGATAACGAAGACTTACAAAACTGGACAGACAATGCAATTGTATTTGAAGTAATGGAATTTGTATTAAAGAATTGTAATCTGAGTATTTTTAACGATCATACTTTTCATAAATTAAATACCACGTTAAAGATACATATTGAAATTATTCAATGGATTTTGAATTTAAAAAGTTCAGAAGTTAAAGAAGAAATGCAACATGGTATAGAATTAAGAAGTATTGTACATGCAATACCATTAAAACGTCTATTGTATCTTTTGGAAAATTGTACAGTACTTTATTTATTAAAAGAAGCTACAAATATTCATGAAATAGATCATAATCAAATCAAAGAACTATTACAACGTACTGGAGAACCTGACAATATTTATCAAGCTTATTGCAGTATGGTAAATGCATTAAAAGGAATTTTACTTTGTAAAAATTACAATGAGAAGTATTCAAATATTACCAAATGTTTCTTCGACATGGAATCATATTTAAACACCTTATATCCATTTACATTAAGATTGGAGACAATGGAAAATATATTTTCTTTCCTTTTCTTAAGTTACGGCGATTTTTGTAATAATGAAAATAAATTGCAAGATTTGAATGCTGTGCCAAACGAAAAGCCAACGTTTACTCACAGATCAAACAAACACAATAATAATAATCATTTTATTTCTAATAAATACGCTGTTAGAGATTTATTATATTACTTGAAAAATAGTATTACGCATATGGAGATCGAAATAAGGAAAGTCAGAAATGATCCAACGTATATGGAAGAAATAAAAGAATTAACTCAAAGAATATCTAATTTAGTCAAATTGTTGGCTGATGCAAAATGGAGATTGAATCTTCATACGAATTCTTATTTTATTAAAAACGTAGGCTTACCTGAAAGCTACACCTGTGAAATGAATCCTAATACCTTATTAAAGGAAAATATAACGTATCCACAAGAGAGATTCAACGATGTTGTTTTTTATCAAAATCAATCATAGCAGCGATTCAGAAGATAACAAAATAAAAACGGATAGCAGCTCCGAAGCAGATATTATTATGTTTAACATCTGAACAAGAAAATATGATGAATCCATTAAAAACATTAGAATATTTATATCAAATTAATGACATACATACATTAGCCCAAATAATATTAAATAATATTAGTAAATGGCAGGCCTCTGTATGCGAATGTATTTTAATTCATACACTTAATCATTCGGATAGTAATAAATTACCTTTACATTGTAAATTACAAATAAATGAAATATTACGCAGAATAACTATTTTCCGTAAAATGTTACCATATTGTGGAAATGAAAATAATAATATGTGGTACGATGTGGCATACTGTACCAAGAAAATTGATCCGTTTGATATAATACAATCGTTGATCAGTGCTGACAAATTTGAATTATATTTAGAATGGTTCGAGTGTCAATCTTTTACATTAGAAGCACAATCCTCTGTTGCGCAAGATTTCTTCATTGGTTTATTAAAAAATGAGAAACAAGATTTTAAACAAGCTTTAAAGGTAAACAAAATTAATTACGATATATATGAATTATTAAGTTCTTATTTACAAGATCAATTTTTGTTTCAGCTTCTTCAATCGTTACCACATAAATTATGCAATTGCAATGAAATTATGTAAAGCCGTACTTAAAAAGGTTGAATCTACCAGTGCACTAACTTTCCTCGTTAATTATTTCCTACAACATTGCAAGAAAACTGAAATCATTAAATATAAAAGAACTTTGATCAGTATAGATATTTTAAAAGAATTGTAAGAAAAAGAAAGATCATTGTACATTCATCTTATAAAGGATCCACTTTTAATGTTAGAACAATTATTAATGAATTGTAAATTTGAAACTCTTCAAAAAATATTAAGCGTAGTCTCTGTAAATTTGCAAGATACAGGTATATCAATAACTGAATTTGATGAGACTATAAGGTTTTACAGTAAAAAAGCGTTAGACTTTAGAGTTTTTTTACAACGTGACATTATCGATAACAAATCAAGAAGTATACAGGAGTCTATTTTGGATAATGAAACTAATGAATTTATTATGCCTGCTAAAGTACCCACAAAAGAAGAATGGATTCCTAATGACAAGGTATTTTTTTGTTTTGTTTTGAAACAGCATAATATAGAAAATGATTTATTTTTAATATCAATGTTATTTATTAAAAAATGATTGCAGGCCAGAGAATGTAGCTGTTGTCAAACAGTGATATTCTCAATGTTTAATAGAAGACATCATTGTCGTAGATGTGGTCGTGTGGTTTGTGCAGTTTGTTCTCAAAGTCGTATGCAAGTTCCTGGATATCCAAGTTCTGTATCTGTACGTGTTTGTGAAGATTGTAAAAATCAAACCACTTTACAAATAAATATGTCACAAGGAGGAGTATCTACGCCAAATAGTGAAATATTAGATTATTGGAGATTGACAAGAGATGAGGCACATAACAAAACTATTAGAGAAGAATTTTCATTCGAATATGCTCCTAGTATTTCACTATGTTTAGCCATTCTGAATTTACATTCTGATCACAAAGCATACACAAGGTATTTATTCATTGAATGTGTGTGAAAATACATTTAAATAATAAAATATATTTATAGAGTAATATAATAATTATGTTAATTACCTTCTTTTACATCCTTCTTTTACAAGATTTTTTTTTTTTTTTTTTTTTTAATACGTTTTCTATTTAATGCTATAAAAGGTTCCATAATTTCATGTTTTAAACGTAGTTTATCAGTCCCAGCTGATAAACATTTTTCAGCATCTTCTATATTCTGAAGAAAAACGTTAATCTCATTTTATTTATTATATTTTTTTTAAATTAATGATTCATTAATTAGAATAAATATAAATCTATTACCTTAAATTTAACAAACGCTGTACCTCTGGAATAATCAGTCATACGGTCTATGCATATTAGAGCATAGTAAACTGGACCGAACCTTTCTTCCATACATTCTTTGAGTTCATTATTTGTTGTCGAAAATGGTACGTTTTTTAAAAATATGGTTTTACCATCTTCAACATCATTAGACTCACGTTTGAAATTTTGTCTCCTAATTAATTCTTTGTCGTCCTCTTCTTCTTCTTCTTCTGATAAATCTTGTATATCCTCTTGATTTTTTTCAGTCGATCTATAAATTTCAATTGATAATTGATAATATATATTTTTTAAGTAATATATTTGTAAGAGTTAATTTCTTCATTACTTACAAACTTATATAATCGTTTTTAGAATCATCATTTTGATGTTCTTCGCATTCCATCTTTATTTCAGCATCAATATTATCTTCCTTTATATTTCCAGGGTTATTTTTATCTTTTTTATACTTACTTTTTGGTATCGCCCAATCAACCACGATGGATCTACCTTGAAGTATCTTCATGTTTGCATGATGTATTGCTTTCGCTGCACTTTGTACATGATCAAATTGTACAAAACCACAACCAACAGATTTTCCATTTTTCTTTAATATCTTTACTTCTTCAAGTTTACCATACTCATTAAAATATTCTTTTAAATTATCCTCTGTGAGCTACACAATAACAACAAATATTTAAAATTAAGAAAATAAATTTGATATGTTTAATAATACAATAAAACCACTTACTTGAAATGGCAGATTTCTTATTATTATCCTTGCTCTCTTCTTACGAACATTTTCTTTATAAATTTGTTTATTTTTTAACGAATGTATATTTTTTCTTTCCATAATTTAGAATGTATCTTAAGAAAACTAGTATTTGAGGTTAGGTACACTTATATGAATAGGTTATAGATTTTCTGTTTAGTTGAAATAATATACTTGTTAAAAATATAAAAATATCAGAGTTTTTAAACGTTTTTATATAGTTTTTATAATTAAATTAGATAATATTTTGTATGTTTTTAATTGTATATAATATTTATAATAAAAACACGTGCATATACTTCTATAAATGTTGTTTTCATGCGTGCGCACGTTTTCTAGGCGCGCGCACTTTTTCATGCGCGCGCACAAGGCTCTCACGTGGGAGAAAATCACGTCACGTCGTTGCATCACTAGATTGGAACGATGTTATCTACAGTGATAAAAGTAGTGTCGTCTATTGAAAACGATTAAATTTGTAAATAAATTATCTAATATTTTAAGATTAGGAGTAATTTATAGTGATGGTCAGTTTATGTTCGCCTTACAGTGTTAAAATAAGATACACATTTCATGATTTATAAAAATTTATTGAATGTATAATATATAATATTAATTATAAAAAGTTAAGTGTGTAATAGTTAATTTTCAATATAATGTCAAAAGAAATGGAAGTGTTAGAAGTGAAAAAATGTATTTCATCGAAATTGTGGTATATAGCATACGAAGTATTTCGGACATATAATTATCATAACATTTGTTCGGAACAAAGTACAGAGATGATTCAGAATACAGATTTTAAATCTGTCATCAAAATTGATATGTAAGTAACAAAGAAAAAAATGAATGCATATATAATAATTAATTTTCGTTATTATTTTAGTGACATGAAAAAGGAAAATAATTATAAATGGATTGAATATTTATTATTACGTAAACTTTTCCCTGACAAATTTTCTTATGATAAAAATATTCCATCAGATTTAAATAGCATTGATTTTCAAGTTGCTTTTGATTTGATTAATAATGTGCCTGAATACGTGATAAAGGTTTGTTAACACTATGAACCATTCAAAAGTCGAAGCTATTAATTCTAGTCTTAATATTTTACTAAAATTATTATTATAAAATTAAACTAAACAATTGATTTGTCCATCTAATATGAGTATTAGGTCTTACTACTTGCACAATGTATGAATTTGAAAAAAAAATTACTGTCCTGTTATCTTGGCTCTCCCCTTGTAAATGAGAACAATTTTGATAACTGTTCGATAACAAATTACAACATAAATTACATCAACGTATATGAATTCTGTTTTTTTTTTTCTTTCAGAGTTAATCGATTTGACAAATGAATGGTTCTTACAATGATCGAATACTTATCTATAATTACCTATTAAATATTTACTAATTATTATATTGTTCCAATGTAAATGCAAAAGATTCTTCTAACGATATATTTAATGACTTTTTCCAATTAACTTTATCGTATTTAAAAAGATATTTATTAAATAATCCTATAATTGCTTGCAATATTATAAATATGTGTTGTTTATATTCATTCAGTATTTCTATTTTTCCTAACGGATTATTAGATTTTTATTTGATTACATTAAAAGAAATAATGGAATTAATGATACCTAATGAAAGCTCTCTTGTAAATAAAAACAATGATGAATCGTCGTCTTTAATTCGTGATAAGATAACGATTAGTAATGAATATTTGGGAAGATTTGTATGTATCTTATCAAAAATGATCTTGACTGAATCTAAAAAGACTAAATTTTTTAAATGGCTATGTCCTATTGCATCGATAACTGATAATATTAGGGATATAGAATTGGCGTTATATTCTAGAAAAGATATGGCCTTTATCAATGAATGGAATTTATGTATGAATGAATTAAATGGACATTCGAAGTCTGCTACTACTGTAGAAGATGTCATTAGAATATGCAATGACATATTTAAATATAAAAATGATGATAATGTTATGATTTTAAATGAAATGGAAATACTTAGGAGAATAATGACACAAAAATCACATTGGTTAACAGATATCCTAGTAAGTATTAATAGTTTTATTTTATTAATTAATTATATTTGTTCCCAGTCGTTGTAATAATTTTGTTCTTTCTATTTTTCTTCTTAGAATATATGTTACATTTTCTTAACAACCGGTAATTTTAATGAAGTCTCAATGATATTGTCATGTACTTCATTAAAAAACTTTTGAATTGTTTTGTTATTCAAATTTTTAAATCATTGTTCGAAAGGTGATAACGAAGACTTACAAAACTGGACAGACAATGCAATTGTATTTGAAGTAATGGAATTTGTATTAAAGAATTGTAATCTGAGTATTTTTAACGATCATACTTTTCATAAATTAAATACCACGTTAAAGATACATATTGAAATTATTCAATGGATTTTGAATTTAAAAAGTTCAGAAGTTAAAGAAGAAATGCAACATGGTATAGAATTAAGAAGTATTGTACATGCAATACCATTAAAACGTCTATTGTATCTTTTGGAAAATTGTACAGTACTTTATTTATTAAAAGAAGCTACAAATATTCATGAAATAGATCATAATCAAATCAAAGAACTATTACAACGTACTGGAGAACCTGACAATATTTATCAAGCTTATTGCAGTATGGTAAATGCATTAAAAGGAATTTTACTTTGTAAAAATTACAATGAGAAGTATTCAAATATTACCAAATGTTTCTTCGACATGGAATCATATTTAAACACCTTATATCCATTTACATTAAGATTGGAGACAATGGAAAATATATTTTCTTTCCTTTTCTTAAGTTACGGCGATTTTTGTAATAATGAAAATAAATTGCAAGATTTGAATGCTGTGCCAAACGAAAAGCCAACGTTTACTCACAGATCAAACAAACACAATAATAATAATCATTTTATTTCTAATAAATACGCTGTTAGAGATTTATTATATTACTTGAAAAATAGTATTACGCATATGGAGATCGAAATAAGGAAAGTCAGAAATGATCCAACGTATATGGAAGAAATAAAAGAATTAACTCAAAGAATATCTAATTTAGTCAAATTGTTGGCTGATGCAAAATGGAGATTGAATCTTCATACGAATTCTTATTTTATTAAAAACGTAGGCTTACCTGAAAGCTACACCTGTGAAATGAATCCTAATACCTTATTAAAGGAAAATATAACGTATCCACAAGAGAGATTCAACGATGTTGTTTTTTATCAAAATCAATCATAGCAGCGATTCAGAAGATAACAAAATAAAAACGGATAGCAGCTCCGAAGCAGATATTATTATGTTTAACATCTGAACAAGAAAATATGATGAATCCATTAAAAACATTAGAATATTTATATCAAATTAATGACATACATACATTAGCCCAAATAATATTAAATAATATTAGTAAATGGCAGGCCTCTGTATGCGAATGTATTTTAATTCATACACTTAATCATTCGGATAGTAATAAATTACCTTTACATTGTAAATTACAAATAAATGAAATATTACGCAGAATAACTATTTTCCGTAAAATGTTACCATATTGTGGAAATGAAAATAATAATATGTGGTACGATGTGGCATACTGTACCAAGAAAATTGATCCGTTTGATATAATACAATCGTTGATCAGTGCTGACAAATTTGAATTATATTTAGAATGGTTCGAGTGTCAATCTTTTACATTAGAAGCACAATCCTCTGTTGCGCAAGATTTCTTCATTGGTTTATTAAAAAATGAGAAACAAGATTTTAAACAAGCTTTAAAGGTAAACAAAATTAATTACGATATATATGAATTATTAAGTTCTTATTTACAAGATCAATTTTTGTTTCAGCTTCTTCAATCGTTACCACATAAATTATGCAATTGCAATGAAATTATGTAAAGCCGTACTTAAAAAGGTTGAATCTACCAGTGCACTAACTTTCCTCGTTAATTATTTCCTACAACATTGCAAGAAAACTGAAATCATTAAATATAAAAGAACTTTGATCAGTATAGATATTTTAAAAGAATTGTAAGAAAAAGAAAGATCATTGTACATTCATCTTATAAAGGATCCACTTTTAATGTTAGAACAATTATTAATGAATTGTAAATTTGAAACTCTTCAAAAAATATTAAGCGTAGTCTCTGTAAATTTGCAAGATACAGGTATATCAATAACTGAATTTGATGAGACTATAAGGTTTTACAGTAAAAAAGCGTTAGACTTTAGAGTTTTTTTACAACGTGACATTATCGATAACAAATCAAGAAGTATACAGGAGTCTATTTTGGATAATGAAACTAATGAATTTATTATGCCTGCTAAAGTACCCACAAAAGAAGAATGGATTCCTAATGACAAGGTATTTTTTTGTTTTGTTTTGAAACAGCATAATATAGAAAATGATTTATTTTTAATATCAATGTTATTTATTAAAAAATGATTGCAGGCCAGAGAATGTAGCTGTTGTCAAACAGTGATATTCTCAATGTTTAATAGAAGACATCATTGTCGTAGATGTGGTCGTGTGGTTTGTGCAGTTTGTTCTCAAAGTCGTATGCAAGTTCCTGGATATCCAAGTTCTGTATCTGTACGTGTTTGTGAAGATTGTAAAAATCAAACCACTTTACAAATAAATATGTCACAAGGAGGAGTATCTACGCCAAATAGTGAAATATTAGATTATTGGAGATTGACAAGAGATGAGGCACATAACAAAACTATTAGAGAAGAATTTTCATTCGAATATGCTCCTAGTATTTCACTATGTTTAGCCATTCTGAATTTACATTCTGATCACAAAGCATACACAAGGTATTTATTCATTGAATGTGTGTGAAAATACATTTAAATAATAAAATATATTTATAGAGTAATATAATAATTATGTTAATTACCTTCTTTTACATCCTTCTTTTACAAGATTTTTTTTTTTTTTTTTTTTTTAATACGTTTTCTATTTAATGCTATAAAAGGTTCCATAATTTCATGTTTTAAACGTAGTTTATCAGTCCCAGCTGATAAACATTTTTCAGCATCTTCTATATTCTGAAGAAAAACGTTAATCTCATTTTATTTATTATATTTTTTTTAAATTAATGATTCATTAATTAGAATAAATATAAATCTATTACCTTAAATTTAACAAACGCTGTACCTCTGGAATAATCAGTCATACGGTCTATGCATATTAGAGCATAGTAAACTGGACCGAACCTTTCTTCCATACATTCTTTGAGTTCATTATTTGTTGTCGAAAATGGTACGTTTTTTAAAAATATGGTTTTACCATCTTCAACATCATTAGACTCACGTTTGAAATTTTGTCTCCTAATTAATTCTTTGTCGTCCTCTTCTTCTTCTTCTTCTGATAAATCTTGTATATCCTCTTGATTTTTTTCAGTCGATCTATAAATTTCAATTGATAATTGATAATATATATTTTTTAAGTAATATATTTGTAAGAGTTAATTTCTTCATTACTTACAAACTTATATAATCGTTTTTAGAATCATCATTTTGATGTTCTTCGCATTCCATCTTTATTTCAGCATCAATATTATCTTCCTTTATATTTCCAGGGTTATTTTTATCTTTTTTATACTTACTTTTTGGTATCGCCCAATCAACCACGATGGATCTACCTTGAAGTATCTTCATGTTTGCATGATGTATTGCTTTCGCTGCACTTTGTACATGATCAAATTGTACAAAACCACAACCAACAGATTTTCCATTTTTCTTTAATATCTTTACTTCTTCAAGTTTACCATACTCATTAAAATATTCTTTTAAATTATCCTCTGTGAGCTACACAATAACAACAAATATTTAAAATTAAGAAAATAAATTTGATATGTTTAATAATACAATAAAACCACTTACTTGAAATGGCAGATTTCTTATTATTATCCTTGCTCTCTTCTTACGAACATTTTCTTTATAAATTTGTTTATTTTTTAACGAATGTATATTTTTTCTTTCCATAATTTAGAATGTATCTTAAGAAAACTAGTATTTGAGGTTAGGTACACTTATATGAATAGGTTATAGATTTTCTGTTTAGTTGAAATAATATACTTGTTAAAAATATAAAAATATCAGAGTTTTTAAACGTTTTTATATAGTTTTTATAATTAAATTAGATAATATTTTGTATGTTTTTAATTGTATATAATATTTATAATAAAAACACGTGCATATACTTCTATAAATGTTGTTTTCATGCGTGCGCACGTTTTCTAGGCGCGCGCACTTTTTCATGCGCGCGCACAAGGCTCTCACGTGGGAGAAAATCACGTCACGTCGTTGCATCACTAGATTGGAACGATGTTATCTACAGTGATAAAAGTAGTGTCGTCTATTGAAAACGATTAAATTTGTAAATAAATTATCTAATATTTTAAGATTAGGAGTAATTTATAGTGATGGTCAGTTTATGTTCGCCTTACAGTGTTAAAATAAGATACACATTTCATGATTTATAAAAATTTATTGAATGTATAATATATAATATTAATTATAAAAAGTTAAGTGTGTAATAGTTAATTTTCAATATAATGTCAAAAGAAATGGAAGTGTTAGAAGTGAAAAAATGTATTTCATCGAAATTGTGGTATATAGCATACGAAGTATTTCGGACATATAATTATCATAACATTTGTTCGGAACAAAGTACAGAGATGATTCAGAATACAGATTTTAAATCTGTCATCAAAATTGATATGTAAGTAACAAAGAAAAAAATGAATGCATATATAATAATTAATTTTCGTTATTATTTTAGTGACATGAAAAAGGAAAATAATTATAAATGGATTGAATATTTATTATTACGTAAACTTTTCCCTGACAAATTTTCTTATGATAAAAATATTCCATCAGATTTAAATAGCATTGATTTTCAAGTTGCTTTTGATTTGATTAATAATGTGCCTGAATACGTGATAAAGGTTTGTTAACACTATGAACCATTCAAAAGTCGAAGCTATTAATTCTAGTCTTAATATTTTACTAAAATTATTATTATAAAATTAAACTAAACAATTGATTTGTCCATCTAATATGAGTATTAGGTCTTACTACTTGCACAATGTATGAATTTGAAAAAAAATTACTGTCCTGTTATCTTGGCTCTCCCCTTGTAAATGAGAACAATTTTGATAACTGTTCGATAACAAATTACAACATAAATTACATCAACGTATATGAATTCTGTTTTTTTTTTTCTTTCAGAGTTAATCGATTTGACAAATGAATGGTTCTTACAATGATCGAATACTTATCTATAATTACCTATTAAATATTTACTAATTATTATATTGTTCCAATGTAAATGCAAAAGATTCTTCTAACGATATATTTAATGACTTTTTCCAATTAACTTTATCGTATTTAAAAAGATATTTATTAAATAATCCTATAATTGCTTGCAATATTATAAATATGTGTTGTTTATATTCATTCAGTATTTCTATTTTTCCTAACGGATTATTAGATTTTTATTTGATTACATTAAAAGAAATAATGGAATTAATGATACCTAATGAAAGCTCTCTTGTAAATAAAAACAATGATGAATCGTCGTCTTTAATTCGTGATAAGATAACGATTAGTAATGAATATTTGGGAAGATTTGTATGTATCTTATCAAAAATGATCTTGACTGAATCTAAAAAGACTAAATTTTTTAAATGGCTATGTCCTATTGCATCGATAACTGATAATATTAGGGATATAGAATTGGCGTTATATTCTAGAAAAGATATGGCCTTTATCAATGAATGGAATTTATGTATGAATGAATTAAATGGACATTCGAAGTCTGCTACTACTGTAGAAGATGTCATTAGAATATGCAATGACATATTTAAATATAAAAATGATGATAATGTTATGATTTTAAATGAAATGGAAATACTTAGGAGAATAATGACACAAAAATCACATTGGTTAACAGATATCCTAGTAAGTATTAATAGTTTTATTTTATTAATTAATTATATTTGTTCCCAGTCGTTGTAATAATTTTGTTCTTTCTATTTTTCTTCTTAGAATATATGTTACATTTTCTTAACAACCGGTAATTTTAATGAAGTCTCAATGATATTGTCATGTACTTCATTAAAAAACTTTTGAATTGTTTTGTTATTCAAATTTTTAAATCATTGTTCGAAAGGTGATAACGAAGACTTACAAAACTGGACAGACAATGCAATTGTATTTGAAGTAATGGAATTTGTATTAAAGAATTGTAATCTGAGTATTTTTAACGATCATACTTTTCATAAATTAAATACCACGTTAAAGATACATATTGAAATTATTCAATGGATTTTGAATTTAAAAAGTTCAGAAGTTAAAGAAGAAATGCAACATGGTATAGAATTAAGAAGTATTGTACATGCAATACCATTAAAACGTCTATTGTATCTTTTGGAAAATTGTACAGTACTTTATTTATTAAAAGAAGCTACAAATATTCATGAAATAGATCATAATCAAATCAAAGAACTATTACAACGTACTGGAGAACCTGACAATATTTATCAAGCTTATTGCAGTATGGTAAATGCATTAAAAGGAATTTTACTTTGTAAAAATTACAATGAGAAGTATTCAAATATTACCAAATGTTTCTTCGACATGGAATCATATTTAAACACCTTATATCCATTTACATTAAGATTGGAGACAATGGAAAATATATTTTCTTTCCTTTTCTTAAGTTACGGCGATTTTTGTAATAATGAAAATAAATTGCAAGATTTGAATGCTGTGCCAAACGAAAAGCCAACGTTTACTCACAGATCAAACAAACACAATAATAATAATCATTTTATTTCTAATAAATACGCTGTTAGAGATTTATTATATTACTTGAAAAATAGTATTACGCATATGGAGATCGAAATAAGGAAAGTCAGAAATGATCCAACGTATATGGAAGAAATAAAAGAATTAACTCAAAGAATATCTAATTTAGTCAAATTGTTGGCTGATGCAAAATGGAGATTGAATCTTCATACGAATTCTTATTTTATTAAAAACGTAGGCTTACCTGAAAGCTACACCTGTGAAATGAATCCTAATACCTTATTAAAGGAAAATATAACGTATCCACAAGAGAGATTCAACGATGTTGTTTTTTATCAAAATCAATCATAGCAGCGATTCAGAAGATAACAAAATAAAAACGGATAGCAGCTCCGAAGCAGATATTATTATGTTTAACATCTGAACAAGAAAATATGATGAATCCATTAAAAACATTAGAATATTTATATCAAATTAATGACATACATACATTAGCCCAAATAATATTAAATAATATTAGTAAATGGCAGGCCTCTGTATGCGAATGTATTTTAATTCATACACTTAATCATTCGGATAGTAATAAATTACCTTTACATTGTAAATTACAAATAAATGAAATATTACGCAGAATAACTATTTTCCGTAAAATGTTACCATATTGTGGAAATGAAAATAATAATATGTGGTACGATGTGGCATACTGTACCAAGAAAATTGATCCGTTTGATATAATACAATCGTTGATCAGTGCTGACAAATTTGAATTATATTTAGAATGGTTCGAGTGTCAATCTTTTACATTAGAAGCACAATCCTCTGTTGCGCAAGATTTCTTCATTGGTTTATTAAAAAATGAGAAACAAGATTTTAAACAAGCTTTAAAGGTAAACAAAATTAATTACGATATATATGAATTATTAAGTTCTTATTTACAAGATCAATTTTTGTTTCAGCTTCTTCAATCGTTACCACATAAATTATGCAATTGCAATGAAATTATGTAAAGCCGTACTTAAAAAGGTTGAATCTACCAGTGCACTAACTTTCCTCGTTAATTATTTCCTACAACATTGCAAGAAAACTGAAATCATTAAATATAAAAGAACTTTGATCAGTATAGATATTTTAAAAGAATTGTAAGAAAAAGAAAGATCATTGTACATTCATCTTATAAAGGATCCACTTTTAATGTTAGAACAATTATTAATGAATTGTAAATTTGAAACTCTTCAAAAAATATTAAGCGTAGTCTCTGTAAATTTGCAAGATACAGGTATATCAATAACTGAATTTGATGAGACTATAAGGTTTTACAGTAAAAAAGCGTTAGACTTTAGAGTTTTTTTACAACGTGACATTATCGATAACAAATCAAGAAGTATACAGGAGTCTATTTTGGATAATGAAACTAATGAATTTATTATGCCTGCTAAAGTACCCACAAAAGAAGAATGGATTCCTAATGACAAGGTATTTTTTTGTTTTGTTTTGAAACAGCATAATATAGAAAATGATTTATTTTTAATATCAATGTTATTTATTAAAAAATGATTGCAGGCCAGAGAATGTAGCTGTTGTCAAACAGTGATATTCTCAATGTTTAATAGAAGACATCATTGTCGTAGATGTGGTCGTGTGGTTTGTGCAGTTTGTTCTCAAAGTCGTATGCAAGTTCCTGGATATCCAAGTTCTGTATCTGTACGTGTTTGTGAAGATTGTAAAAATCAAACCACTTTACAAATAAATATGTCACAAGGAGGAGTATCTACGCCAAATAGTGAAATATTAGATTATTGGAGATTGACAAGAGATGAGGCACATAACAAAACTATTAGAGAAGAATTTTCATTCGAATATGCTCCTAGTATTTCACTATGTTTAGCCATTCTGAATTTACATTCTGATCACAAAGCATACACAAGGTATTTATTCATTGAATGTGTGTGAAAATACATTTAAATAATAAAATATATTTATAGAGTAATATAATAATTATGTTAATTACCTTCTTTTACATCCTTCTTTTACAAGATTTTTTTTTTCTTTTTTTTAATACGTTTTCTATTTAATGCTATAAAAGGTTCCATAATTTCATGTTTTAAACGTAGTTTATCAGTCCCAGCTGATAAACATTTTTCAGCATCTTCTATATTCTGAAGAAAAACGTTAATCTCATTTTATTTATTATATTTTTTTTAAATTAATGATTCATTAATTAGAATAAATATAAATCTATTACCTTAAATTTAACAAACGCTGTACCTCTGGAATAATCAGTCATACGGTCTATGCATATTAGAGCATAGTAAACTGGACCGAACCTTTCTTCCATACATTCTTTGAGTTCATTATTTGTTGTCGAAAATGGTACGTTTTTTAAAAATATGGTTTTACCATCTTCAACATCATTAGACTCACGTTTGAAATTTTGTCTCCTAATTAATTCTTTGTCGTCCTCTTCTTCTTCTTCTTCTGATAAATCTTGTATATCCTCTTGATTTTTTTCAGTCGATCTATAAATTTCAATTGATAATTGATAATATATATTTTTTAAGTAATATATTTGTAAGAGTTAATTTCTTCATTACTTACAAACTTATATAATCGTTTTTAGAATCATCATTTTGATGTTCTTCGCATTCCATCTTTATTTCAGCATCAATATTATCTTCCTTTATATTTCCAGGGTTATTTTTATCTTTTTTATACTTACTTTTTGGTATCGCCCAATCAACCACGATGGATCTACCTTGAAGTATCTTCATGTTTGCATGATGTATTGCTTTCGCTGCACTTTGTACATGATCAAATTGTACAAAACCACAACCAACAGATTTTCCATTTTTCTTTAATATCTTTACTTCTTCAAGTTTACCATACTCATTAAAATATTCTTTTAAATTATCCTCTGTGAGCTACACAATAACAACAAATATTTAAAATTAAGAAAATAAATTTGATATGTTTAATAATACAATAAAACCACTTACTTGAAATGGCAGATTTCTTATTATTATCCTTGCTCTCTTCTTACGAACATTTTCTTTATAAATTTGTTTATTTTTTAACGAATGTATATTTTTTCTTTCCATAATTTAGAATGTATCTTAAGAAAACTAGTATTTGAGGTTAGGTACACTTATATGAATAGGTTATAGATTTTCTGTTTAGTTGAAATAATATACTTGTTAAAAATATAAAAATATCAGAGTTTTTAAACGTTTTTATATAGTTTTTATAATTAAATTAGATAATATTTTGTATGTTTTTAATTGTATATAATATTTATAATAAAAACACGTGCATATACTTCTATAAATGTTGTTTTCATGCGTGCGCACGTTTTCTAGGCGCGCGCACTTTTTCATGCGCGCGCACAAGGCTCTCACGTGGGAGAAAATC
Source organism: Polistes dominula (assembly GCF_049000335.1). NCBI lineage: Eukaryota > Metazoa > Arthropoda > Insecta > Hymenoptera > Vespidae > Polistes > Polistes dominula. The sequence continues at coordinate 6,985,258 of NW_028301152.1, read as the reverse complement.
ACGTCACGTCGTTGCATCACTAGATTGGAACGATGTTATCTACAGTGATAAAAGTAGTGTCGTCTATTGAAAACGATTAAATTTGTAAATAAATTATCTAATATTTTAAGATTAGGAGTAATTTATAGTGATGGTCAGTTTATGTTCGCCTTACAGTGTTAAAATAAGATACACATTTCATGATTTATAAAAATTTATTGAATGTATAATATATAATATTAATTATAAAAAGTTAAGTGTGTAATAGTTAATTTTCAATATAATGTCAAAAGAAATGGAAGTGTTAGAAGTGAAAAAATGTATTTCATCGAAATTGTGGTATATAGCATACGAAGTATTTCGGACATATAATTATCATAACATTTGTTCGGAACAAAGTACAGAGATGATTCAGAATACAGATTTTAAATCTGTCATCAAAATTGATATGTAAGTAACAAAGAAAAAAATGAATGCATATATAATAATTAATTTTCGTTATTATTTTAGTGACATGAAAAAGGAAAATAATTATAAATGGATTGAATATTTATTATTACGTAAACTTTTCCCTGACAAATTTTCTTATGATAAAAATATTCCATCAGATTTAAATAGCATTGATTTTCAAGTTGCTTTTGATTTGATTAATAATGTGCCTGAATACGTGATAAAGGTTTGTTAACACTATGAACCATTCAAAAGTCGAAGCTATTAATTCTAGTCTTAATATTTTACTAAAATTATTATTATAAAATTAAACTAAACAATTGATTTGTCCATCTAATATGAGTATTAGGTCTTACTACTTGCACAATGTATGAATTTGAAAAAAAAATTACTGTCCTGTTATCTTGGCTCTCCCCTTGTAAATGAGAACAATTTTGATAACTGTTCGATAACAAATTACAACATAAATTACATCAACGTATATGAATTCTGTTTTTTTTTTCTTTCAGAGTTAATCGATTTGACAAATGAATGGTTCTTACAATGATCGAATACTTATCTATAATTACCTATTAAATATTTACTAATTATTATATTGTTCCAATGTAAATGCAAAAGATTCTTCTAACGATATATTTAATGACTTTTTCCAATTAACTTTATCGTATTTAAAAAGATATTTATTAAATAATCCTATAATTGCTTGCAATATTATAAATATGTGTTGTTTATATTCATTCAGTATTTCTATTTTTCCTAACGGATTATTAGATTTTTATTTGATTACATTAAAAGAAATAATGGAATTAATGATACCTAATGAAAGCTCTCTTGTAAATAAAAACAATGATGAATCGTCGTCTTTAATTCGTGATAAGATAACGATTAGTAATGAATATTTGGGAAGATTTGTATGTATCTTATCAAAAATGATCTTGACTGAATCTAAAAAGACTAAATTTTTTAAATGGCTATGTCCTATTGCATCGATAACTGATAATATTAGGGATATAGAATTGGCGTTATATTCTAGAAAAGATATGGCCTTTATCAATGAATGGAATTTATGTATGAATGAATTAAATGGACATTCGAAGTCTGCTACTACTGTAGAAGATGTCATTAGAATATGCAATGACATATTTAAATATAAAAATGATGATAATGTTATGATTTTAAATGAAATGGAAATACTTAGGAGAATAATGACACAAAAATCACATTGGTTAACAGATATCCTAGTAAGTATTAATAGTTTTATTTTATTAATTAATTATATTTGTTCCCAGTCGTTGTAATAATTTTGTTCTTTCTATTTTTCTTCTTAGAATATATGTTACATTTTCTTAACAACCGGTAATTTTAATGAAGTCTCAATGATATTGTCATGTACTTCATTAAAAAACTTTTGAATTGTTTTGTTATTCAAATTTTTAAATCATTGTTCGAAAGGTGATAACGAAGACTTACAAAACTGGACAGACAATGCAATTGTATTTGAAGTAATGGAATTTGTATTAAAGAATTGTAATCTGAGTATTTTTAACGATCATACTTTTCATAAATTAAATACCACGTTAAAGATACATATTGAAATTATTCAATGGATTTTGAATTTAAAAAGTTCAGAAGTTAAAGAAGAAATGCAACATGGTATAGAATTAAGAAGTATTGTACATGCAATACCATTAAAACGTCTATTGTATCTTTTGGAAAATTGTACAGTACTTTATTTATTAAAAGAAGCTACAAATATTCATGAAATAGATCATAATCAAATCAAAGAACTATTACAACGTACTGGAGAACCTGACAATATTTATCAAGCTTATTGCAGTATGGTAAATGCATTAAAAGGAATTTTACTTTGTAAAAATTACAATGAGAAGTATTCAAATATTACCAAATGTTTCTTCGACATGGAATCATATTTAAACACCTTATATCCATTTACATTAAGATTGGAGACAATGGAAAATATATTTTCTTTCCTTTTCTTAAGTTACGGCGATTTTTGTAATAATGAAAATAAATTGCAAGATTTGAATGCTGTGCCAAACGAAAAGCCAACGTTTACTCACAGATCAAACAAACACAATAATAATAATCATTTTATTTCTAATAAATACGCTGTTAGAGATTTATTATATTACTTGAAAAATAGTATTACGCATATGGAGATCGAAATAAGGAAAGTCAGAAATGATCCAACGTATATGGAAGAAATAAAAGAATTAACTCAAAGAATATCTAATTTAGTCAAATTGTTGGCTGATGCAAAATGGAGATTGAATCTTCATACGAATTCTTATTTTATTAAAAACGTAGGCTTACCTGAAAGCTACACCTGTGAAATGAATCCTAATACCTTATTAAAGGAAAATATAACGTATCCACAAGAGAGATTCAACGATGTTGTTTTTTATCAAAATCAATCATAGCAGCGATTCAGAAGATAACAAAATAAAAACGGATAGCAGCTCCGAAGCAGATATTATTATGTTTAACATCTGAACAAGAAAATATGATGAATCCATTAAAAACATTAGAATATTTATATCAAATTAATGACATACATACATTAGCCCAAATAATATTAAATAATATTAGTAAATGGCAGGCCTCTGTATGCGAATGTATTTTAATTCATACACTTAATCATTCGGATAGTAATAAATTACCTTTACATTGTAAATTACAAATAAATGAAATATTACGCAGAATAACTATTTTCCGTAAAATGTTACCATATTGTGGAAATGAAAATAATAATATGTGGTACGATGTGGCATACTGTACCAAGAAAATTGATCCGTTTGATATAATACAATCGTTGATCAGTGCTGACAAATTTGAATTATATTTAGAATGGTTCGAGTGTCAATCTTTTACATTAGAAGCACAATCCTCTGTTGCGCAAGATTTCTTCATTGGTTTATTAAAAAATGAGAAACAAGATTTTAAACAAGCTTTAAAGGTAAACAAAATTAATTACGATATATATGAATTATTAAGTTCTTATTTACAAGATCAATTTTTGTTTCAGCTTCTTCAATCGTTACCACATAAATTATGCAATTGCAATGAAATTATGTAAAGCCGTACTTAAAAAGGTTGAATCTACCAGTGCACTAACTTTCCTCGTTAATTATTTCCTACAACATTGCAAGAAAACTGAAATCATTAAATATAAAAGAACTTTGATCAGTATAGATATTTTAAAAGAATTGTAAGAAAAAGAAAGATCATTGTACATTCATCTTATAAAGGATCCACTTTTAATGTTAGAACAATTATTAATGAATTGTAAATTTGAAACTCTTCAAAAAATATTAAGCGTAGTCTCTGTAAATTTGCAAGATACAGGTATATCAATAACTGAATTTGATGAGACTATAAGGTTTTACAGTAAAAAAGCGTTAGACTTTAGAGTTTTTTTACAACGTGACATTATCGATAACAAATCAAGAAGTATACAGGAGTCTATTTTGGATAATGAAACTAATGAATTTATTATGCCTGCTAAAGTACCCACAAAAGAAGAATGGATTCCTAATGACAAGGTATTTTTTTGTTTTGTTTTGAAACAGCATAATATAGAAAATGATTTATTTTTAATATCAATGTTATTTATTAAAAAATGATTGCAGGCCAGAGAATGTAGCTGTTGTCAAACAGTGATATTCTCAATGTTTAATAGAAGACATCATTGTCGTAGATGTGGTCGTGTGGTTTGTGCAGTTTGTTCTCAAAGTCGTATGCAAGTTCCTGGATATCCAAGTTCTGTATCTGTACGTGTTTGTGAAGATTGTAAAAATCAAACCACTTTACAAATAAATATGTCACAAGGAGGAGTATCTACGCCAAATAGTGAAATATTAGATTATTGGAGATTGACAAGAGATGAGGCACATAACAAAACTATTAGAGAAGAATTTTCATTCGAATATGCTCCTAGTATTTCACTATGTTTAGCCATTCTGAATTTACATTCTGATCACAAAGCATACACAAGGTATTTATTCATTGAATGTGTGTGAAAATACATTTAAATAATAAAATATATTTATAGAGTAATATAATAATTATGTTAATTACCTTCTTTTACATCCTTCTTTTACAAGATTTTTTTTTCTTTTTTTTAATACGTTTTCTATTTAATGCTATAAAAGGTTCCATAATTTCATGTTTTAAACGTAGTTTATCAGTCCCAGCTGATAAACATTTTTCAGCATCTTCTATATTCTGAAGAAAAACGTTAATCTCATTTTATTTATTATATTTTTTTTAAATTAATGATTCATTAATTAGAATAAATATAAATCTATTACCTTAAATTTAACAAACGCTGTACCTCTGGAATAATCAGTCATACGGTCTATGCATATTAGAGCATAGTAAACTGGACCGAACCTTTCTTCCATACATTCTTTGAGTTCATTATTTGTTGTCGAAAATGGTACGTTTTTTAAAAATATGGTTTTACCATCTTCAACATCATTAGACTCACGTTTGAAATTTTGTCTCCTAATTAATTCTTTGTCGTCCTCTTCTTCTTCTTCTTCTGATAAATCTTGTATATCCTCTTGATTTTTTTCAGTCGATCTATAAATTTCAATTGATAATTGATAATATATATTTTTTAAGTAATATATTTGTAAGAGTTAATTTCTTCATTACTTACAAACTTATATAATCGTTTTTAGAATCATCATTTTGATGTTCTTCGCATTCCATCTTTATTTCAGCATCAATATTATCTTCCTTTATATTTCCAGGGTTATTTTTATCTTTTTTATACTTACTTTTTGGTATCGCCCAATCAACCACGATGGATCTACCTTGAAGTATCTTCATGTTTGCATGATGTATTGCTTTCGCTGCACTTTGTACATGATCAAATTGTACAAAACCACAACCAACAGATTTTCCATTTTTCTTTAATATCTTTACTTCTTCAAGTTTACCATACTCATTAAAATATTCTTTTAAATTATCCTCTGTGAGCTACACAATAACAACAAATATTTAAAATTAAGAAAATAAATTTGATATGTTTAATAATACAATAAAACCACTTACTTGAAATGGCAGATTTCTTATTATTATCCTTGCTCTCTTCTTACGAACATTTTCTTTATAAATTTGTTTATTTTTTAACGAATGTATATTTTTTCTTTCCATAATTTAGAATGTATCTTAAGAAAACTAGTATTTGAGGTTAGGTACACTTATATGAATAGGTTATAGATTTTCTGTTTAGTTGAAATAATATACTTGTTAAAAATATAAAAATATCAGAGTTTTTAAACGTTTTTATATAGTTTTTATAATTAAATTAGATAATATTTTGTATGTTTTTAATTGTATATAATATTTATAATAAAAACACGTGCATATACTTCTATAAATGTTGTTTTCATGCGTGCGCACGTTTTCTAGGCGCGCGCACTTTTTCATGCGCGCGCACAAGGCTCTCACGTGGGAGAAAATCACGTCACGTCGTTGCATCACTAGATTGGAACGATGTTATCTACAGTGATAAAAGTAGTGTCGTCTATTGAAAACGATTAAATTTGTAAATAAATTATCTAATATTTTAAGATTAGGAGTAATTTATAGTGATGGTCAGTTTATGTTCGCCTTACAGTGTTAAAATAAGATACACATTTCATGATTTATAAAAATTTATTGAATGTATAATATATAATATTAATTATAAAAAGTTAAGTGTGTAATAGTTAATTTTCAATATAATGTCAAAAGAAATGGAAGTGTTAGAAGTGAAAAAATGTATTTCATCGAAATTGTGGTATATAGCATACGAAGTATTTCGGACATATAATTATCATAACATTTGTTCGGAACAAAGTACAGAGATGATTCAGAATACAGATTTTAAATCTGTCATCAAAATTGATATGTAAGTAACAAAGAAAAAAATGAATGCATATATAATAATTAATTTTCGTTATTATTTTAGTGACATGAAAAAGGAAAATAATTATAAATGGATTGAATATTTATTATTACGTAAACTTTTCCCTGACAAATTTTCTTATGATAAAAATATTCCATCAGATTTAAATAGCATTGATTTTCAAGTTGCTTTTGATTTGATTAATAATGTGCCTGAATACGTGATAAAGGTTTGTTAACACTATGAACCATTCAAAAGTCGAAGCTATTAATTCTAGTCTTAATATTTTACTAAAATTATTATTATAAAATTAAACTAAACAATTGATTTGTCCATCTAATATGAGTATTAGGTCTTACTACTTGCACAATGTATGAATTTGAAAAAAAAATTACTGTCCTGTTATCTTGGCTCTCCCCTTGTAAATGAGAACAATTTTGATAACTGTTCGATAACAAATTACAACATAAATTACATCAACGTATATGAATTCTGTTTTTTTTTTTCTTTCAGAGTTAATCGATTTGACAAATGAATGGTTCTTACAATGATCGAATACTTATCTATAATTACCTATTAAATATTTACTAATTATTATATTGTTCCAATGTAAATGCAAAAGATTCTTCTAACGATATATTTAATGACTTTTTCCAATTAACTTTATCGTATTTAAAAAGATATTTATTAAATAATCCTATAATTGCTTGCAATATTATAAATATGTGTTGTTTATATTCATTCAGTATTTCTATTTTTCCTAACGGATTATTAGATTTTTATTTGATTACATTAAAAGAAATAATGGAATTAATGATACCTAATGAAAGCTCTCTTGTAAATAAAAACAATGATGAATCGTCGTCTTTAATTCGTGATAAGATAACGATTAGTAATGAATATTTGGGAAGATTTGTATGTATCTTATCAAAAATGATCTTGACTGAATCTAAAAAGACTAAATTTTTTAAATGGCTATGTCCTATTGCATCGATAACTGATAATATTAGGGATATAGAATTGGCGTTATATTCTAGAAAAGATATGGCCTTTATCAATGAATGGAATTTATGTATGAATGAATTAAATGGACATTCGAAGTCTGCTACTACTGTAGAAGATGTCATTAGAATATGCAATGACATATTTAAATATAAAAATGATGATAATGTTATGATTTTAAATGAAATGGAAATACTTAGGAGAATAATGACACAAAAATCACATTGGTTAACAGATATCCTAGTAAGTATTAATAGTTTTATTTTATTAATTAATTATATTTGTTCCCAGTCGTTGTAATAATTTTGTTCTTTCTATTTTTCTTCTTAGAATATATGTTACATTTTCTTAACAACCGGTAATTTTAATGAAGTCTCAATGATATTGTCATGTACTTCATTAAAAAACTTTTGAATTGTTTTGTTATTCAAATTTTTAAATCATTGTTCGAAAGGTGATAACGAAGACTTACAAAACTGGACAGACAATGCAATTGTATTTGAAGTAATGGAATTTGTATTAAAGAATTGTAATCTGAGTATTTTTAACGATCATACTTTTCATAAATTAAATACCACGTTAAAGATACATATTGAAATTATTCAATGGATTTTGAATTTAAAAAGTTCAGAAGTTAAAGAAGAAATGCAACATGGTATAGAATTAAGAAGTATTGTACATGCAATACCATTAAAACGTCTATTGTATCTTTTGGAAAATTGTACAGTACTTTATTTATTAAAAGAAGCTACAAATATTCATGAAATAGATCATAATCAAATCAAAGAACTATTACAACGTACTGGAGAACCTGACAATATTTATCAAGCTTATTGCAGTATGGTAAATGCATTAAAAGGAATTTTACTTTGTAAAAATTACAATGAGAAGTATTCAAATATTACCAAATGTTTCTTCGACATGGAATCATATTTAAACACCTTATATCCATTTACATTAAGATTGGAGACAATGGAAAATATATTTTCTTTCCTTTTCTTAAGTTACGGCGATTTTTGTAATAATGAAAATAAATTGCAAGATTTGAATGCTGTGCCAAACGAAAAGCCAACGTTTACTCACAGATCAAACAAACACAATAATAATAATCATTTTATTTCTAATAAATACGCTGTTAGAGATTTATTATATTACTTGAAAAATAGTATTACGCATATGGAGATCGAAATAAGGAAAGTCAGAAATGATCCAACGTATATGGAAGAAATAAAAGAATTAACTCAAAGAATATCTAATTTAGTCAAATTGTTGGCTGATGCAAAATGGAGATTGAATCTTCATACGAATTCTTATTTTATTAAAAACGTAGGCTTACCTGAAAGCTACACCTGTGAAATGAATCCTAATACCTTATTAAAGGAAAATATAACGTATCCACAAGAGAGATTCAACGATGTTGTTTTTTATCAAAATCAATCATAGCAGCGATTCAGAAGATAACAAAATAAAAACGGATAGCAGCTCCGAAGCAGATATTATTATGTTTAACATCTGAACAAGAAAATATGATGAATCCATTAAAAACATTAGAATATTTATATCAAATTAATGACATACATACATTAGCCCAAATAATATTAAATAATATTAGTAAATGGCAGGCCTCTGTATGCGAATGTATTTTAATTCATACACTTAATCATTCGGATAGTAATAAATTACCTTTACATTGTAAATTACAAATAAATGAAATATTACGCAGAATAACTATTTTCCGTAAAATGTTACCATATTGTGGAAATGAAAATAATAATATGTGGTACGATGTGGCATACTGTACCAAGAAAATTGATCCGTTTGATATAATACAATCGTTGATCAGTGCTGACAAATTTGAATTATATTTAGAATGGTTCGAGTGTCAATCTTTTACATTAGAAGCACAATCCTCTGTTGCGCAAGATTTCTTCATTGGTTTATTAAAAAATGAGAAACAAGATTTTAAACAAGCTTTAAAGGTAAACAAAATTAATTACGATATATATGAATTATTAAGTTCTTATTTACAAGATCAATTTTTGTTTCAGCTTCTTCAATCGTTACCACATAAATTATGCAATTGCAATGAAATTATGTAAAGCCGTACTTAAAAAGGTTGAATCTACCAGTGCACTAACTTTCCTCGTTAATTATTTCCTACAACATTGCAAGAAAACTGAAATCATTAAATATAAAAGAACTTTGATCAGTATAGATATTTTAAAAGAATTGTAAGAAAAAGAAAGATCATTGTACATTCATCTTATAAAGGATCCACTTTTAATGTTAGAACAATTATTAATGAATTGTAAATTTGAAACTCTTCAAAAAATATTAAGCGTAGTCTCTGTAAATTTGCAAGATACAGGTATATCAATAACTGAATTTGATGAGACTATAAGGTTTTACAGTAAAAAAGCGTTAGACTTTAGAGTTTTTTTACAACGTGACATTATCGATAACAAATCAAGAAGTATACAGGAGTCTATTTTGGATAATGAAACTAATGAATTTATTATGCCTGCTAAAGTACCCACAAAAGAAGAATGGATTCCTAATGACAAGGTATTTTTTTGTTTTGTTTTGAAACAGCATAATATAGAAAATGATTTATTTTTAATATCAATGTTATTTATTAAAAAATGATTGCAGGCCAGAGAATGTAGCTGTTGTCAAACAGTGATATTCTCAATGTTTAATAGAAGACATCATTGTCGTAGATGTGGTCGTGTGGTTTGTGCAGTTTGTTCTCAAAGTCGTATGCAAGTTCCTGGATATCCAAGTTCTGTATCTGTACGTGTTTGTGAAGATTGTAAAAATCAAACCACTTTACAAATAAATATGTCACAAGGAGGAGTATCTACGCCAAATAGTGAAATATTAGATTATTGGAGATTGACAAGAGATGAGGCACATAACAAAACTATTAGAGAAGAATTTTCATTCGAATATGCTCCTAGTATTTCACTATGTTTAGCCATTCTGAATTTACATTCTGATCACAAAGCATACACAAGGTATTTATTCATTGAATGTGTGTGAAAATACATTTAAATAATAAAATATATTTATAGAGTAATATAATAATTATGTTAATTACCTTCTTTTACATCCTTCTTTTACAAGATTTTTTTTTTTTTTTTTTTTAATACGTTTTCTATTTAATGCTATAAAAGGTTCCATAATTTCATGTTTTAAACGTAGTTTATCAGTCCCAGCTGATAAACATTTTTCAGCATCTTCTATATTCTGAAGAAAAACGTTAATCTCATTTTATTTATTATATTTTTTTTAAATTAATGATTCATTAATTAGAATAAATATAAATCTATTACCTTAAATTTAACAAACGCTGTACCTCTGGAATAATCAGTCATACGGTCTATGCATATTAGAGCATAGTAAACTGGACCGAACCTTTCTTCCATACATTCTTTGAGTTCATTATTTGTTGTCGAAAATGGTACGTTTTTTAAAAATATGGTTTTACCATCTTCAACATCATTAGACTCACGTTTGAAATTTTGTCTCCTAATTAATTCTTTGTCGTCCTCTTCTTCTTCTTCTTCTGATAAATCTTGTATATCCTCTTGATTTTTTTCAGTCGATCTATAAATTTCAATTGATAATTGATAATATATATTTTTTAAGTAATATATTTGTAAGAGTTAATTTCTTCATTACTTACAAACTTATATAATCGTTTTTAGAATCATCATTTTGATGTTCTTCGCATTCCATCTTTATTTCAGCATCAATATTATCTTCCTTTATATTTCCAGGGTTATTTTTATCTTTTTTATACTTACTTTTTGGTATCGCCCAATCAACCACGATGGATCTACCTTGAAGTATCTTCATGTTTGCATGATGTATTGCTTTCGCTGCACTTTGTACATGATCAAATTGTACAAAACCACAACCAACAGATTTTCCATTTTTCTTTAATATCTTTACTTCTTCAAGTTTACCATACTCATTAAAATATTCTTTTAAATTATCCTCTGTGAGCTACACAATAACAACAAATATTTAAAATTAAGAAAATAAATTTGATATGTTTAATAATACAATAAAACCACTTACTTGAAATGGCAGATTTCTTATTATTATCCTTGCTCTCTTCTTACGAACATTTTCTTTATAAATTTGTTTATTTTTTAACGAATGTATATTTTTTCTTTCCATAATTTAGAATGTATCTTAAGAAAACTAGTATTTGAGGTTAGGTACACTTATATGAATAGGTTATAGATTTTCTGTTTAGTTGAAATAATATACTTGTTAAAAATATAAAAATATCAGAGTTTTTAAACGTTTTTATATAGTTTTTATAATTAAATTAGATAATATTTTGTATGTTTTTAATTGTATATAATATTTATAATAAAAACACGTGCATATACTTCTATAAATGTTGTTTTCATGCGTGCGCACGTTTTCTAGGCGCGCGCACTTTTTCATGCGCGCGCACAAGGCTCTCACGTGGGAGAAAATCACGTCACGTCGTTGCATCACTAGATTGGAACGATGTTATCTACAGTGATAAAAGTAGTGTCGTCTATTGAAAACGATTAAATTTGTAAATAAATTATCTAATATTTTAAGATTAGGAGTAATTTATAGTGATGGTCAGTTTATGTTCGCCTTACAGTGTTAAAATAAGATACACATTTCATGATTTATAAAAATTTATTGAATGTATAATATATAATATTAATTATAAAAAGTTAAGTGTGTAATAGTTAATTTTCAATATAATGTCAAAAGAAATGGAAGTGTTAGAAGTGAAAAAATGTATTTCATCGAAATTGTGGTATATAGCATACGAAGTATTTCGGACATATAATTATCATAACATTTGTTCGGAACAAAGTACAGAGATGATTCAGAATACAGATTTTAAATCTGTCATCAAAATTGATATGTAAGTAACAAAGAAAAAAATGAATGCATATATAATAATTAATTTTCGTTATTATTTTAGTGACATGAAAAAGGAAAATAATTATAAATGGATTGAATATTTATTATTACGTAAACTTTTCCCTGACAAATTTTCTTATGATAAAAATATTCCATCAGATTTAAATAGCATTGATTTTCAAGTTGCTTTTGATTTGATTAATAATGTGCCTGAATACGTGATAAAGGTTTGTTAACACTATGAACCATTCAAAAGTCGAAGCTATTAATTCTAGTCTTAATATTTTACTAAAATTATTATTATAAAATTAAACTAAACAATTGATTTGTCCATCTAATATGAGTATTAGGTCTTACTACTTGCACAATGTATGAATTTGAAAAAAAATTACTGTCCTGTTATCTTGGCTCTCCCCTTGTAAATGAGAACAATTTTGATAACTGTTCGATAACAAATTACAACATAAATTACATCAACGTATATGAATTCTGTTTTTTTTTTTTCTTTCAGAGTTAATCGATTTGACAAATGAATGGTTCTTACAATGATCGAATACTTATCTATAATTACCTATTAAATATTTACTAATTATTATATTGTTCCAATGTAAATGCAAAAGATTCTTCTAACGATATATTTAATGACTTTTTCCAATTAACTTTATCGTATTTAAAAAGATATTTATTAAATAATCCTATAATTGCTTGCAATATTATAAATATGTGTTGTTTATATTCATTCAGTATTTCTATTTTTCCTAACGGATTATTAGATTTTTATTTGATTACATTAAAAGAAATAATGGAATTAATGATACCTAATGAAAGCTCTCTTGTAAATAAAAACAATGATGAATCGTCGTCTTTAATTCGTGATAAGATAACGATTAGTAATGAATATTTGGGAAGATTTGTATGTATCTTATCAAAAATGATCTTGACTGAATCTAAAAAGACTAAATTTTTTAAATGGCTATGTCCTATTGCATCGATAACTGATAATATTAGGGATATAGAATTGGCGTTATATTCTAGAAAAGATATGGCCTTTATCAATGAATGGAATTTATGTATGAATGAATTAAATGGACATTCGAAGTCTGCTACTACTGTAGAAGATGTCATTAGAATATGCAATGACATATTTAAATATAAAAATGATGATAATGTTATGATTTTAAATGAAATGGAAATACTTAGGAGAATAATGACACAAAAATCACATTGGTTAACAGATATCCTAGTAAGTATTAATAGTTTTATTTTATTAATTAATTATATTTGTTCCCAGTCGTTGTAATAATTTTGTTCTTTCTATTTTTCTTCTTAGAATATATGTTACATTTTCTTAACAACCGGTAATTTTAATGAAGTCTCAATGATATTGTCATGTACTTCATTAAAAAACTTTTGAATTGTTTTGTTATTCAAATTTTTAAATCATTGTTCGAAAGGTGATAACGAAGACTTACAAAACTGGACAGACAATGCAATTGTATTTGAAGTAATGGAATTTGTATTAAAGAATTGTAATCTGAGTATTTTTAACGATCATACTTTTCATAAATTAAATACCACGTTAAAGATACATATTGAAATTATTCAATGGATTTTGAATTTAAAAAGTTCAGAAGTTAAAGAAGAAATGCAACATGGTATAGAATTAAGAAGTATTGTACATGCAATACCATTAAAACGTCTATTGTATCTTTTGGAAAATTGTACAGTACTTTATTTATTAAAAGAAGCTACAAATATTCATGAAATAGATCATAATCAAATCAAAGAACTATTACAACGTACTGGAGAACCTGACAATATTTATCAAGCTTATTGCAGTATGGTAAATGCATTAAAAGGAATTTTACTTTGTAAAAATTACAATGAGAAGTATTCAAATATTACCAAATGTTTCTTCGACATGGAATCATATTTAAACACCTTATATCCATTTACATTAAGATTGGAGACAATGGAAAATATATTTTCTTTCCTTTTCTTAAGTTACGGCGATTTTTGTAATAATGAAAATAAATTGCAAGATTTGAATGCTGTGCCAAACGAAAAGCCAACGTTTACTCACAGATCAAACAAACACAATAATAATAATCATTTTATTTCTAATAAATACGCTGTTAGAGATTTATTATATTACTTGAAAAATAGTATTACGCATATGGAGATCGAAATAAGGAAAGTCAGAAATGATCCAACGTATATGGAAGAAATAAAAGAATTAACTCAAAGAATATCTAATTTAGTCAAATTGTTGGCTGATGCAAAATGGAGATTGAATCTTCATACGAATTCTTATTTTATTAAAAACGTAGGCTTACCTGAAAGCTACACCTGTGAAATGAATCCTAATACCTTATTAAAGGAAAATATAACGTATCCACAAGAGAGATTCAACGATGTTGTTTTTTATCAAAATCAATCATAGCAGCGATTCAGAAGATAACAAAATAAAAACGGATAGCAGCTCCGAAGCAGATATTATTATGTTTAACATCTGAACAAGAAAATATGATGAATCCATTAAAAACATTAGAATATTTATATCAAATTAATGACATACATACATTAGCCCAAATAATATTAAATAATATTAGTAAATGGCAGGCCTCTGTATGCGAATGTATTTTAATTCATACACTTAATCATTCGGATAGTAATAAATTACCTTTACATTGTAAATTACAAATAAATGAAATATTACGCAGAATAACTATTTTCCGTAAAATGTTACCATATTGTGGAAATGAAAATAATAATATGTGGTACGATGTGGCATACTGTACCAAGAAAATTGATCCGTTTGATATAATACAATCGTTGATCAGTGCTGACAAATTTGAATTATATTTAGAATGGTTCGAGTGTCAATCTTTTACATTAGAAGCACAATCCTCTGTTGCGCAAGATTTCTTCATTGGTTTATTAAAAAATGAGAAACAAGATTTTAAACAAGCTTTAAAGGTAAACAAAATTAATTACGATATATATGAATTATTAAGTTCTTATTTACAAGATCAATTTTTGTTTCAGCTTCTTCAATCGTTACCACATAAATTATGCAATTGCAATGAAATTATGTAAAGCCGTACTTAAAAAGGTTGAATCTACCAGTGCACTAACTTTCCTCGTTAATTATTTCCTACAACATTGCAAGAAAACTGAAATCATTAAATATAAAAGAACTTTGATCAGTATAGATATTTTAAAAGAATTGTAAGAAAAAGAAAGATCATTGTACATTCATCTTATAAAGGATCCACTTTTAATGTTAGAACAATTATTAATGAATTGTAAATTTGAAACTCTTCAAAAAATATTAAGCGTAGTCTCTGTAAATTTGCAAGATACAGGTATATCAATAACTGAATTTGATGAGACTATAAGGTTTTACAGTAAAAAAGCGTTAGACTTTAGAGTTTTTTTACAACGTGACATTATCGATAACAAATCAAGAAGTATACAGGAGTCTATTTTGGATAATGAAACTAATGAATTTATTATGCCTGCTAAAGTACCCACAAAAGAAGAATGGATTCCTAATGACAAGGTATTTTTTTGTTTTGTTTTGAAACAGCATAATATAGAAAATGATTTATTTTTAATATCAATGTTATTTATTAAAAAATGATTGCAGGCCAGAGAATGTAGCTGTTGTCAAACAGTGATATTCTCAATGTTTAATAGAAGACATCATTGTCGTAGATGTGGTCGTGTGGTTTGTGCAGTTTGTTCTCAAAGTCGTATGCAAGTTCCTGGATATCCAAGTTCTGTATCTGTACGTGTTTGTGAAGATTGTAAAAATCAAACCACTTTACAAATAAATATGTCACAAGGAGGAGTATCTACGCCAAATAGTGAAATATTAGATTATTGGAGATTGACAAGAGATGAGGCACATAACAAAACTATTAGAGAAGAATTTTCATTCGAATATGCTCCTAGTATTTCACTATGTTTAGCCATTCTGAATTTACATTCTGATCACAAAGCATACACAAGGTATTTATTCATTGAATGTGTGTGAAAATACATTTAAATAATAAAATATATTTATAGAGTAATATAATAATTATGTTAATTACCTTCTTTTACATCCTTCTTTTACAAGATTTTTTTTTCTTTTTTTTAATACGTTTTCTATTTAATGCTATAAAAGGTTCCATAATTTCATGTTTTAAACGTAGTTTATCAGTCCCAGCTGATAAACATTTTTCAGCATCTTCTATATTCTGAAGAAAAACGTTAATCTCATTTTATTTATTATATTTTTTTAAATTAATGATTCATTAATTAGAATAAATATAAATCTATTACCTTAAATTTAACAAACGCTGTACCTCTGGAATAATCAGTCATACGGTCTATGCATATTAGAGCATAGTAAACTGGACCGAACCTTTCTTCCATACATTCTTTGAGTTCATTATTTGTTGTCGAAAATGGTACGTTTTTTAAAAATATGGTTTTACCATCTTCAACATCATTAGACTCACGTTTGAAATTTTGTCTCCTAATTAATTCTTTGTCGTCCTCTTCTTCTTCTTCTTCTGATAAATCTTGTATATCCTCTTGATTTTTTTCAGTCGATCTATAAATTTCAATTGATAATTGATAATATATATTTTTTAAGTAATATATTTGTAAGAGTTAATTTCTTCATTACTTACAAACTTATATAATCGTTTTTAGAATCATCATTTTGATGTTCTTCGCATTCCATCTTTATTTCAGCATCAATATTATCTTCCTTTATATTTCCAGGGTTATTTTTATCTTTTTTATACTTACTTTTTGGTATCGCCCAATCAACCACGATGGATCTACCTTGAAGTATCTTCATGTTTGCATGATGTATTGCTTTCGCTGCACTTTGTACATGATCAAATTGTACAAAACCACAACCAACAGATTTTCCATTTTTCTTTAATATCTTTACTTCTTCAAGTTTACCATACTCATTAAAATATTCTTTTAAATTATCCTCTGTGAGCTACACAATAACAACAAATATTTAAAATTAAGAAAATAAATTTGATATGTTTAATAATACAATAAAACCACTTACTTGAAATGGCAGATTTCTTATTATTATCCTTGCTCTCTTCTTACGAACATTTTCTTTATAAATTTGTTTATTTTTTAACGAATGTATATTTTTTCTTTCCATAATTTAGAATGTATCTTAAGAAAACTAGTATTTGAGGTTAGGTACACTTATATGAATAGGTTATAGATTTTCTGTTTAGTTGAAATAATATACTTGTTAAAAATATAAAAATATCAGAGTTTTTAAACGTTTTTATATAGTTTTTATAATTAAATTAGATAATATTTTGTATGTTTTTAATTGTATATAATATTTATAATAAAAACACGTGCATATACTTCTATAAATGTTGTTTTCATGCGTGCGCACGTTTTCTAGGCGCGCGCACTTTTTCATGCGCGCGCACAAGGCTCTCACGTGGGAGAAAATCACGTCACGTCGTTGCATCACTAGATTGGAACGATGTTATCTACAGTGATAAAAGTAGTGTCGTCTATTGAAAACGATTAAATTTGTAAATAAATTATCTAATATTTTAAGATTAGGAGTAATT
Organism: Polistes dominula; assembly: GCF_049000335.1. Taxonomy (NCBI): domain Eukaryota; kingdom Metazoa; phylum Arthropoda; class Insecta; order Hymenoptera; family Vespidae; genus Polistes; species Polistes dominula. Next base: position 6,967,363 of record NW_028301152.1, on the reverse strand, counting down.
TATAGTGATGGTCAGTTTATGTTCGCCTTACAGTGTTAAAATAAGATACACATTTCATGATTTATAAAAATTTATTGAATGTATAATATATAATATTAATTATAAAAAGTTAAGTGTGTAATAGTTAATTTTCAATATAATGTCAAAAGAAATGGAAGTGTTAGAAGTGAAAAAATGTATTTCATCGAAATTGTGGTATATAGCATACGAAGTATTTCGGACATATAATTATCATAACATTTGTTCGGAACAAAGTACAGAGATGATTCAGAATACAGATTTTAAATCTGTCATCAAAATTGATATGTAAGTAACAAAGAAAAAAATGAATGCATATATAATAATTAATTTTCGTTATTATTTTAGTGACATGAAAAAGGAAAATAATTATAAATGGATTGAATATTTATTATTACGTAAACTTTTCCCTGACAAATTTTCTTATGATAAAAATATTCCATCAGATTTAAATAGCATTGATTTTCAAGTTGCTTTTGATTTGATTAATAATGTGCCTGAATACGTGATAAAGGTTTGTTAACACTATGAACCATTCAAAAGTCGAAGCTATTAATTCTAGTCTTAATATTTTACTAAAATTATTATTATAAAATTAAACTAAACAATTGATTTGTCCATCTAATATGAGTATTAGGTCTTACTACTTGCACAATGTATGAATTTGAAAAAAAAATTACTGTCCTGTTATCTTGGCTCTCCCCTTGTAAATGAGAACAATTTTGATAACTGTTCGATAACAAATTACAACATAAATTACATCAACGTATATGAATTCTGTTTTTTTTTTTCTTTCAGAGTTAATCGATTTGACAAATGAATGGTTCTTACAATGATCGAATACTTATCTATAATTACCTATTAAATATTTACTAATTATTATATTGTTCCAATGTAAATGCAAAAGATTCTTCTAACGATATATTTAATGACTTTTTCCAATTAACTTTATCGTATTTAAAAAGATATTTATTAAATAATCCTATAATTGCTTGCAATATTATAAATATGTGTTGTTTATATTCATTCAGTATTTCTATTTTTCCTAACGGATTATTAGATTTTTATTTGATTACATTAAAAGAAATAATGGAATTAATGATACCTAATGAAAGCTCTCTTGTAAATAAAAACAATGATGAATCGTCGTCTTTAATTCGTGATAAGATAACGATTAGTAATGAATATTTGGGAAGATTTGTATGTATCTTATCAAAAATGATCTTGACTGAATCTAAAAAGACTAAATTTTTTAAATGGCTATGTCCTATTGCATCGATAACTGATAATATTAGGGATATAGAATTGGCGTTATATTCTAGAAAAGATATGGCCTTTATCAATGAATGGAATTTATGTATGAATGAATTAAATGGACATTCGAAGTCTGCTACTACTGTAGAAGATGTGTGGCGTCTCGCACCAGCGCAGTGCTGACATCTCTCGGCCAACAGCGCGCAGCTATAGCAGCGCGCGCAGGAAAAGTGCTGACACCTCTCGGCCGCCAGCACTAACATACGCAAGCACCTCATGACGCGGTTCCGCAGGGGCATCTGATTGGCCTGACCACGCCTTTGGTTGGTCAGAGCAGAAGAGTGACCACTGCGACTGTTGCTCTCCCCACTTCCGCATGCCTGGATCGCCGTGGCGGTGCACACGCAGGAAAAACCACATCACTTCTGCTTCATCAGTCGAACCGTCCGGTCGCACTTCTCTCATCGCGCTCACTGTGTAAAAAGTATCTCCTGTGTGCAAACATTATCTTCTGTACGTGACCACGTGGCACACCACGCCGACAAATAAATATCGTCCCACGGGATCAAAAATATAATCGGGAATTTCTTTCCTCCACACGGAGTCTCCTAGGCCCATTCCTTTCTCCGCGGCCGTTCCTCGCGTCGGTGTGAACGCGCCTTAACGCGCCTAGTAACCTAGGGAAAGAATATCCCAAATTGGTGACCCCGACGTGATACCGAGGACCATCTTCAGCAGCCCCACGTGCTTTCCAGACCACTGGCTTCTCAGCACCACGTGCTCGGCGACACCACGTGTTCTTCATCACCACGTGCTCTCCAACGCCACGTGTTCTCAGGCGCTGCCTATCTTCGTGTAAGTACTGACTTTGCCTTCATCACCGGCACCTCTTCGCCTCAAAGAAAAAAAAAGAGAGAGAAGAAAGAGAGAAAGATGCCCACCACACGCGCCGAGGCTTCCCAGCGCGACGCCGAGCGTCAGAATACGGCACCGGCCACCACGCCGACCTCCGACGTCTTGACCACCGCCTGCACCTACGCCGAGGCCGGCCAGCCCAGCGACGCCGGACGCCGACCTGCTCGCTATCCACCCTTCACGCGTCGACATCCGGACCTCTGGTTCGTGCAGCTGGAGGCCATCTTCATGAACTACCGGATGCACTCGGACGACGAACGCTACTACGTCGCCTTAGCAGAATTGGACCAGGATACGGTCGAGGAGCTCCAGGATGTGCTAAGGACGCCACCAGCTACCGGTAAATACGAGCAGCTGAAGAAGCACATCATCGCTCGTTTGGGCGACACGGTGGAGAGACGGCTGCAGAAGCTGTTCTCCGGCCTTACTATGGGCGACCGCTCGCCGTCTCAGCTCCTTCGCCACATGCGCCACCTCGCTGGCGACAACGTCAGTGACGACGCCATCAAGGTCCGATGGTTCGACCTCCTGCCTCCGCAAATCTCCCAGTTACTGCGGCTCCTGCAGAATATGGACCTGGACGAGCTCGCCGCCAGGGCCGACGGCGTCTGCGAGTTCGCGCCGGGTGTCTGTGCTACCCAAAAGAGGCGCTCTCTCTCTCCGCCAGGCACCGCCCTATCCGGGCCCCCACTTCGGCGGGACCACGTGGACGGGGAACACACGGCGATGCACGCGACACTCGCCAACCTGACCCTCTCTAACAATCGGATGGCCGAGCAACTCAACCGGATGACCGATCAACTTAACCGGCAGACCGATATACTCAACCGGATGGCCGACCAATTCCACCGGTTGACCGTCACCCTCGGCGGTCGATCACGCTCTCGCTCACGCTCCCGGCCACGCGCAGCCGGGGGGGCGCCACGTCCACGAGATCGCCCTGGTGTCGCTACCACCGGAAATTCCAGGAGAGGGCACTGCACTGCATCCCACCGTGTAGCTACGAACAGGACAGGGCGTTAAACGAGTAGCGCCGCCGCACAACTTGGCGGTACACGGTGGCGCCGCTCGATCCTTCTCGGACTTCCGCCTCCACGTTCATGAGAGCTCGCTCAGACAAGCGATGCTCATCGACTGCGGCTCCGTGGTATCACTCCTGCCGCGCCGCCTAGTTTCCGGACCGTTGTCCCAGGACAGTCTCCAGCTCATCGCGGCCAACGGGTCACCGATCCCCACTTACGGACGACGCCTACTTACGCTCACCCTGGGTCTGCAACGCGAGTTCCCCTGGGTATTCACCGTCGCCGACGTGCCCGTGCCCATCCTAGGAGCGGACTTCCTCAACCACACAGGCCTCCTGGTGGATATTCGAAGGCAACGACTGATCGACCCGGCCTCTTCTAAGGAAGCGACGATGCACTACCGGAAGGCTTCCGTTCACGGGGTCGACGCCATCGCGGGACCCCTGGATCTCCACTATCGCACCGCCTACGACAAGCTGCTCGCCGAGTACGCAGACCTCGCCCAGCCCTCCGAGAGGGGAGCAGCGCTTCAGGGCTCCTCGGTGGTGCATCGCATCACAACCTCCGGACCGCCTGTCTTCGAGCGACCGCGCCGCCTCTCCGGCGAGCGCTTAGCAGCGGCGAAAGCCACGTTCGACCGCCTCCTGCGTCAGGGAGTCATCAGGCCTTCGTCGAGTCCATGGGCCAGCCCTCTGCACCTGGTGGAAAAACCCACAGGCGGGTTCCGAGCTACGGGAGACTTCCGTCGTCTCAATGCCGTCACGCTTCCGGATCGCTATCCCCTTCCTGTCATCGAGGACCTACTCGAGGATAGCGGTGGCTGCTCGGTTTTCTCGGCACTGGACCTCCAGGAGGCATACTTCCAGATTCCGATGGCCAAGGAAGATATCGAGAAAACAGCGGTCACGACGCCGTTCGGTCTATACGAGTTCCAGAGGATGCCGCTAGGTCTTCGGAACGCATCACAGACGTTCCAGCGGTTTATGGACTCCTTACTCCGGGACCTACCGTTCGTCCGAAGCTACATCGACGACCTTTTCATCCGGTCCGCCTCGCACGAAGAACACCTACGTCACCTACGGATGCTCTTCGACCGTCTACGGGAGGCCGGACTATCCTACAAGGTGGACAAGGTCCAGCTCGGACTGCCCAGCGTCACCATCCTGGGCTACCGAGTCTCCGCCAACGGCATCCGTCCTCCGGAGCGCAAGATCGATGCCATCCGGAACTACCAGAAGCCTACCACACCAAAAGGCCTGCGACGCTTCCTGGGCGTCATCAACTTCTTTAGGAGGAGTCTACCGCATGCAGCTCACATCCAGGCGCCGCTCAACCAGCTTCTTCGGGGTCTTCCCAAGCGCAGCCGGCGTCCGCTGGTTTGGAACGACGCAGCAGATCGAGCCTTCGAGGACGCACGACGCAGCCTTGCCGGAGCAGTGGAAACCGCTTTCCTGTCGCCTACTGCTCCTCTTCGGCTGGCTACCGACGCATCCAGCACGGCCGTTGGTGCCGCGCTCCTACAATTGGTTAACGGTGAATGGCAGCCTGTCGGTTTCTTCTCGCAAACATTGTCACCGACGCAGGCTCGCTACAGCACCTATGACAGGGAGCTCCTAGCCGTCTTCCTAGCAGTTCACCACTTCCGACGTATCCTCGAGGGTCGTCCGTTTACAGTATTAACGGACCATCGTCCGCTCACCTTCGCGGCTAACCAACCCTCGGACAAGGCCTCACCACGTCAACAACGTCAGCTGGACTTCTTGCTCCAGTTCGACATCACGTTCCAGCACGTGGACGGCGCAGACAACGTCGTCGCCGATGCTCTCTCCCGGACGACGGAGGACGCTCCAGCTCCGGATGGGCCAACGAACGCCACTACGTCATCGCCGACGCCGCCAACCTCAACCTGCGCCACAATCAGCTTGCCTTCGGCACTTAGCCCGGAGACCATCGCCGCAGCACAGGCCAGGGATGACGAGCTCCCATCGCTCGCAGCACGCACCTCACTCAACCTTCAGCGCCTCAACGTCGAAGGATTCGAGGTGACCTGCGACATACACGACGGACGAGTACGGCCATACCTACCCCGCTCGCTCCGCACAGCCGCTTTCGAAGCCATTCATAGTCTGGCTCACCCGGGTGTCCGCGCAACGGTACGGGATGTATCGAGGCAGTTCATCTGGCCCGGTCTACGTAAGGACATCACCGCATGGGCACGCGCATGCCTACCGTGTCAACGCTCCAAGGTCGCGCGACACAACCGCGCAGAGCTTTCCCGCTTCCAGACCACGGAAAGTCGATTCGAGCATGTGCACGTCGACCTCATCACACTGCCCCAGGTAGGAGAATACCGGTACTCCCTTACCATCATCGACCGATTCACCAGATGGCCAGTGGCTGTTCCTCTCAAGGACATCCGGGCAGAAACCATCGCCAGGGCCTTCACATCGGCTTGGATTGCGGACAAGGGATGCCCGCTCACCATCACCTCGGACCAGGGCACCCAGTTCGAGTCGGCACTCTTCGCCGCACTCGCTCAGGCCTCGGGGGCCACCAGAATCCGCACTACACCTCATCACCCTCAGGCTAACGGCATGGTAGAGAGGTTCCACCGAACACTCAAGGCAGCACTAATGTGCGCTCGAGTTCCTTGGCCCGACGCACTTCCTCTTGTGCTACTCGGCCTACGGAACGCGTACAAGGAGGACTTGCAAGCCTCGCCGGCAGAGATGGTCTACGGCACAACGCTTCGCGTTCCCGGCGGTTTCTTCACGCCCAGCAGTTCACCCGTCGACCCGACCTCCTTCGTCGGCCGACTACGGGGACTCATGCAGACTCTAAGTGCTACTCCGGCAACGGACCACTCTCGCCACCGTCCTTTCTTCTTCAAGGACCTCCGAACATGCTCGCACGTTTTCCTGCGAGTCGACACGGTCAGAAAACCGCTCGAACCTCCGTACACAGGACCACACAAAGTCATCCGCCGCATCAATGACAAAGTGTATGTCATCCTGGTGAACGGCGCTGAAAAGTCCGTGTCTACAGACGCCTTGAAGCCAGCATACCTGGACACCTCGGACGACCACCCGTCAGACGCACCCGCTCATTCGCCTGCTCCGAAACTGTCGACATCCGCCCAGACTCCAAAGAATCTGAACCGTGCACCGGCTCTCACCGCGACACAGTCTTCGGCACCGCCTCCGCGGTCGCCGACTTCATCGTTCTCACCACTACCAGCGCCTAAAACTCGGCCAGTGACTCAGGACCCACCTCCGGCGTCCAGACCTCTCATTGTCTCGCCACCGCCTTCCGCCAAACCAGGCACCATCATGCCTAACAGCGGAGCACCCAGACAGAAGCATCGGCCCAACATCCTCCGCAGAGTTACCTTCCGCCTGCCTCCGGCAGCCGGTCCAGAGGGGGAGTGGCTGTGGCGTCTCGCACCAGCGCAGTGCTGACATCTCTCGGCCAACAGCGCGCAGCTATAGCAGCGCGCGCAGGAAAAGTGCTGACACCTCTCGGCCGCCAGCACTAACATACGCAAGCACCTCATGACGCGGTTCCGCAGGGGCATCTGATTGGCCTGACCACGCCTTTGGTTGGTCAGAGCAGAAGAGTGACCACTGCGACTGTTGCTCTCCCCACTTCCGCATGCCTGGATCGCCGTGGCGGTGCACACGCAGGAAAAACCACATCACTTCTGCTTCATCAGTCGAACCGTCCGGTCGCACTTCTCTCATCGCGCTCACTGTGTAAAAAGTATCTCCTGTGTGCAAACATTATCTTCTGTACGTGACCACGTGGCACACCACGCCGACAAATAAATATCGTCCCACGGGATCAAAAATATAATCGGGAATTTCTTTCCTCCACACGGAGTCTCCTAGGCCCATTCCTTTCTCCGCGGCCGTTCCTCGCGTCGGTGTGAACGCGCCTTAACGCGCCTAGTAACCTAGGGAAAGAATATCCCAAAGATGTCATTAGAATATGCAATGACATATTTAAATATAAAAATGATGATAATGTTATGATTTTAAATGAAATGGAAATACTTAGGAGAATAATGACACAAAAATCACATTGGTTAACAGATATCCTAGTAAGTATTAATAGTTTTATTTTATTAATTAATTATATTTGTTCCCAGTCGTTGTAATAATTTTGTTCTTTCTATTTTTCTTCTTAGAATATATGTTACATTTTCTTAACAACCGGTAATTTTAATGAAGTCTCAATGATATTGTCATGTACTTCATTAAAAAACTTTTGAATTGTTTTGTTATTCAAATTTTTAAATCATTGTTCGAAAGGTGATAACGAAGACTTACAAAACTGGACAGACAATGCAATTGTATTTGAAGTAATGGAATTTGTATTAAAGAATTGTAATCTGAGTATTTTTAACGATCATACTTTTCATAAATTAAATACCACGTTAAAGATACATATTGAAATTATTCAATGGATTTTGAATTTAAAAAGTTCAGAAGTTAAAGAAGAAATGCAACATGGTATAGAATTAAGAAGTATTGTACATGCAATACCATTAAAACGTCTATTGTATCTTTTGGAAAATTGTACAGTACTTTATTTATTAAAAGAAGCTACAAATATTCATGAAATAGATCATAATCAAATCAAAGAACTATTACAACGTACTGGAGAACCTGACAATATTTATCAAGCTTATTGCAGTATGGTAAATGCATTAAAAGGAATTTTACTTTGTAAAAATTACAATGAGAAGTATTCAAATATTACCAAATGTTTCTTCGACATGGAATCATATTTAAACACCTTATATCCATTTACATTAAGATTGGAGACAATGGAAAATATATTTTCTTTCCTTTTCTTAAGTTACGGCGATTTTTGTAATAATGAAAATAAATTGCAAGATTTGAATGCTGTGCCAAACGAAAAGCCAACGTTTACTCACAGATCAAACAAACACAATAATAATAATCATTTTATTTCTAATAAATACGCTGTTAGAGATTTATTATATTACTTGAAAAATAGTATTACGCATATGGAGATCGAAATAAGGAAAGTCAGAAATGATCCAACGTATATGGAAGAAATAAAAGAATTAACTCAAAGAATATCTAATTTAGTCAAATTGTTGGCTGATGCAAAATGGAGATTGAATCTTCATACGAATTCTTATTTTATTAAAAACGTAGGCTTACCTGAAAGCTACACCTGTGAAATGAATCCTAATACCTTATTAAAGGAAAATATAACGTATCCACAAGAGAGATTCAACGATGTTGTTTTTTATCAAAATCAATCATAGCAGCGATTCAGAAGATAACAAAATAAAAACGGATAGCAGCTCCGAAGCAGATATTATTATGTTTAACATCTGAACAAGAAAATATGATGAATCCATTAAAAACATTAGAATATTTATATCAAATTAATGACATACATACATTAGCCCAAATAATATTAAATAATATTAGTAAATGGCAGGCCTCTGTATGCGAATGTATTTTAATTCATACACTTAATCATTCGGATAGTAATAAATTACCTTTACATTGTAAATTACAAATAAATGAAATATTACGCAGAATAACTATTTTCCGTAAAATGTTACCATATTGTGGAAATGAAAATAATAATATGTGGTACGATGTGGCATACTGTACCAAGAAAATTGATCCGTTTGATATAATACAATCGTTGATCAGTGCTGACAAATTTGAATTATATTTAGAATGGTTCGAGTGTCAATCTTTTACATTAGAAGCACAATCCTCTGTTGCGCAAGATTTCTTCATTGGTTTATTAAAAAATGAGAAACAAGATTTTAAACAAGCTTTAAAGGTAAACAAAATTAATTACGATATATATGAATTATTAAGTTCTTATTTACAAGATCAATTTTTGTTTCAGCTTCTTCAATCGTTACCACATAAATTATGCAATTGCAATGAAATTATGTAAAGCCGTACTTAAAAAGGTTGAATCTACCAGTGCACTAACTTTCCTCGTTAATTATTTCCTACAACATTGCAAGAAAACTGAAATCATTAAATATAAAAGAACTTTGATCAGTATAGATATTTTAAAAGAATTGTAAGAAAAAGAAAGATCATTGTACATTCATCTTATAAAGGATCCACTTTTAATGTTAGAACAATTATTAATGAATTGTAAATTTGAAACTCTTCAAAAAATATTAAGCGTAGTCTCTGTAAATTTGCAAGATACAGGTATATCAATAACTGAATTTGATGAGACTATAAGGTTTTACAGTAAAAAAGCGTTAGACTTTAGAGTTTTTTTACAACGTGACATTATCGATAACAAATCAAGAAGTATACAGGAGTCTATTTTGGATAATGAAACTAATGAATTTATTATGCCTGCTAAAGTACCCACAAAAGAAGAATGGATTCCTAATGACAAGGTATTTTTTTGTTTTGTTTTGAAACAGCATAATATAGAAAATGATTTATTTTTAATATCAATGTTATTTATTAAAAAATGATTGCAGGCCAGAGAATGTAGCTGTTGTCAAACAGTGATATTCTCAATGTTTAATAGAAGACATCATTGTCGTAGATGTGGTCGTGTGGTTTGTGCAGTTTGTTCTCAAAGTCGTATGCAAGTTCCTGGATATCCAAGTTCTGTATCTGTACGTGTTTGTGAAGATTGTAAAAATCAAACCACTTTACAAATAAATATGTCACAAGGAGGAGTATCTACGCCAAATAGTGAAATATTAGATTATTGGAGATTGACAAGAGATGAGGCACATAACAAAACTATTAGAGAAGAATTTTCATTCGAATATGCTCCTAGTATTTCACTATGTTTAGCCATTCTGAATTTACATTCTGATCACAAAGCATACACAAGGTATTTATTCATTGAATGTGTGTGAAAATACATTTAAATAATAAAATATATTTATAGAGTAATATAATAATTATGTTAATTACCTTCTTTTACATCCTTCTTTTACAAGATTTTTTTTTTTTTTTTTTTTTTAATACGTTTTCTATTTAATGCTATAAAAGGTTCCATAATTTCATGTTTTAAACGTAGTTTATCAGTCCCAGCTGATAAACATTTTTCAGCATCTTCTATATTCTGAAGAAAAACGTTAATCTCATTTTATTTATTATATTTTTTTTAAATTAATGATTCATTAATTAGAATAAATATAAATCTATTACCTTAAATTTAACAAACGCTGTACCTCTGGAATAATCAGTCATACGGTCTATGCATATTAGAGCATAGTAAACTGGACCGAACCTTTCTTCCATACATTCTTTGAGTTCATTATTTGTTGTCGAAAATGGTACGTTTTTTAAAAATATGGTTTTACCATCTTCAACATCATTAGACTCACGTTTGAAATTTTGTCTCCTAATTAATTCTTTGTCGTCCTCTTCTTCTTCTTCTTCTGATAAATCTTGTATATCCTCTTGATTTTTTTCAGTCGATCTATAAATTTCAATTGATAATTGATAATATATATTTTTTAAGTAATATATTTGTAAGAGTTAATTTCTTCATTACTTACAAACTTATATAATCGTTTTTAGAATCATCATTTTGATGTTCTTCGCATTCCATCTTTATTTCAGCATCAATGTTATCTTCCTTTATATTTCCAGGGTTATTTTTATCTTTTTTATACTTACTTTTTGGTATCGCCCAATCAACCACGATGGATCTACCTTGAAGTATCTTCATGTTTGCATGATGTATTGCTTTCGCTGCACTTTGTACATGATCAAATTGTACAAAACCACAACCAACAGATTTTCCATTTTTCTTTAATATCTTTACTTCTTCAAGTTTACCATACTCATTAAAATATTCTTTTAAATTATCCTCTGTGAGCTACACAATAACAACAAATATTTAAAATTAAGAAAATAAATTTGATATGTTTAATAATACAATAAAACCACTTACTTGAAATGGCAGATTTCTTATTATTATCCTTGCTCTCTTCTTACGAACATTTTCTTTATAAATTTGTTTATTTTTTAACGAATGTATATTTTTTCTTTCCATAATTTAGAATGTATCTTAAGAAAACTAGTATTTGAGGTTAGGTACACTTATATGAATAGGTTATAGATTTTCTGTTTAGTTGAAATAATATACTTGTTAAAAATATAAAAATATCAGAGTTTTTAAACGTTTTTATATAGTTTTTATAATTAAATTAGATAATATTTTGTATGTTTTTAATTGTATATAATATTTATAATAAAAACACGTGCATATACTTCTATAAATGTTGTTTTCATGCGTGCGCACGTTTTCTAGGCGCGCGCACTTTTTCATGCGCGCGCACAAGGCTCTCACGTGGGAGAAAATCACGTCACGTCGTTGCATCACTAGATTGGAACGATGTTATCTACAGTGATAAAAGTAGTGTCGTCTATTGAAAACGATTAAATTTGTAAATAAATTATCTAATGTTAAGAATAGCGTATATAAGATACGTTATGTCTTCTCACTCCGTCACCCCTACTCTTTACCCCTACTTCTCCTATGGGCCGCACAGTCCCTTAGTACAGGGTGCTGTCGCGCCCTGCTAGCGATCCCATTCGTACGATAATTATCGTACGCGTACGATAATTTGAGGCCCTGTACGATCCAAAATTCGTGGTGTAGGATCCAATTTGGAATTTCGAAGATTTGATGACCTTTTTTTTTTTTTAGTCAACAAATTTGGGAAAGGTTCAGCACCTCCCCCTACCACCACCACCACCCTACCATGATCCGTGTACGATCTCTGAAAAAAAAGGTCATCAACTTTTAAAATGTTGGAACTTGCACTCTTTTTCCACATTTTGAAAATCTCGTCCGAGAAATTGTCGGATTTCAAATTTTCCCGGGGCGTACGATAATTTTCCGGTGCGTACGATAATTTTACGCCCCTGTGTCGATCAGACGAGCTGTCTCTGGGATCACTGGGGACAAGATATTTTGCCGGTAGGGCGCGCTGCTTTTCACAAAGTACTCGTTTAAATACTTACGCGGAAAGTTTTGTTGCTATTGACAGCTCTGAAAAAAAATATTTTAAGAAACGTGAAATTAATATTATTTAATGACTACACAAATGTAATAATCAATTATTTGTTAACATAAAATTTTTAATATTATTTTGAGGTTACACACTTTTGGTGATTTGAATAAAGCCATTTTTTTGACCCACCCTAATATGCACGTGTTTTGAGGACCGAAAAGTAATCAAAATTTCTTTTTTTGCGAAAATATTTATTTGCAAATAAATATTGTTATTATCAATAATCTCCTTTATTTTGTACCACTGCATTCCACAAATAAGGCAATTGTTTGACTGCAATAGAACAAAAATATTTCGATATTTCATGAAAAAACTCTTTCAAGTAGGTTTTCACTTCTCCGACATTGCTAAAGTTTGTACTTCTTAATGAACCATTTAATTTACTGAAAAGGTCTTTCGACAGCAAGAGATCTTGTGAATAGGGTGGATGAGGTAAAAGTTCGAATCCAAGCTCCATTAATTTTCTATTTATTATTTCTGGAACATTTCTTGTGAAATTGTTATCTTGTTGAAGTCTCTGGGATCACTGCTCCTCACGTCTCCAAACTACTGCGGTTTCTACGAACGGTTGATCTGGACAAGCTCGCTGCCACAGCTGACAGCTTAATCGAGTTCTCGCCTCGTGACGTCTCCGCCGTCCGGCAGATTCCTCCTGCCCCGCTGCCGGCCGCTGGTTCTCCGCCAGCTTTTGCCTCGCACGGGCCCGGATCCATGCCTGACTTCGTCGCAGCGGAATTAGCGGCGTTTCACTCGACGCTTGCCAGCCTGGTCGCGGCGATAGATCGCAACATCGATCTGCTGTTTCAGATGTCTGTCGCTTTCAGCAACCTGCCCGAGCTACAACCACCGTGGACTAGTCTACCGGCTACTGCTTCAGCCCCGCCGCGCGCTGCGCCGGCGTCCTACCACGGGGGCCGCTCTCACAGGATGCTCCAGGAAGACGCTGAACTCCTCCGGGAACCTTGGGAATCCGAGGCTAACCAGGCTTTAAACTGATTGGACCGCTGTCTCAGTGCGCCCACGTCGCCTCTTCGGTGAACGTTCAGCGCCGGCTGAGTCTACTTCCGACCGCTTTGTTCAACTGAGTCATCCGGCTGTTTTCCAGCCTTGGTCCTGCTTCTCCTTCTCGGACAGACTCCGGGCAACGGGTGACTTTCGTCGTCCCAACACCTTCTCCACTCTGGTTCTTTAGGAGGCTTGCTTCCGCATCCTGTCAACCGTCGAGAAGTTCGAGAAGGCGCCCGACGCAGCCTCTCAGCAGTCGCGAAAATTGCCATCCTATCGCCTTCGGTACCACTTCGTCTCGCCACCGACGCGTCCAGTTTGGCCGTCGTCGCTGCGTGGCTGCAGCTGGTCGACGAAGGAAACGGCGATCTGTTGGTTTCTTCTCCTAGACGCTGCCATCATCACAGGCTCGCTACGACACTTACGATCGGAAGCTCTTAGCCGTCTTCCGGGCTGTGCATCACTCCAGACGAATCCGCAAGGGACATCCGTTCACAGTGGTGACGGATCATCGGTCGCTAATTCACGCAGCTCGCCAACCCGCGGATAAGGCCTCACCTCGACAGTAACGGCGACTCGCTTTTCTACTGCAATTTAACTTGTTCGTTTCAGTATGTATTCGGTGCAGTTAGCCTCGTCGCCGACGCCCTCGCATGGACTATGGAGGACGCTCCCGTCCCAGACCGGCCAGCGGCGACTTCAGCCTGCATCTCTGTAAGCCTACTTTCTGCTCTCGGCGAGGACCGTCGCGGATGCACAAGCTCGCGACAACGAGCTCTCCATCGCTCGCAGTATCCACCTCCCTCAAGCTCCGGCACCTCAACGGTGAGGGAATCCAGGTGACCTGCGACATACACGGCGGCCGAGCTCGGTGCTTGCGAATCATATGCAAGTGAAGATATTGAAGAATTACTAGAAGAACTGGCTTTAGACGAAGAAGAGAAATTGAACTGAATTGAATTGAATTCGAACACAAAAAAACAACAATGTATTGTTTGAATTGCCAAAAATCGCTACAGATGTGCTTGAATCTCGCTGAATTCGCGGCGTACAACATTAAATCGGATGCCGTAAAGGTTTCAGCGGTGGTAAGGAATTTGGATACCACGCTGATAAGAGAGGTATACGACATCTTAGCATCCCCCCCCCCGAGCAATGTACGTACACACATTTAAAAGAAGCATTAATACACAGACTAACTAAATTCGACGAACAACGGCTAAGGCGATTATTAATGGGGATTGAATTAGGAGACAAAAAACCATCCGAACTTTGAAGAGAAATGAAACGCTTAGCAGGTGATAGTGTTAGTGAAAAAATGCTCGTAACTTTATGGATGCAAAAGATACCAACCAGGGCACAAGGGATCCTGGCCATTGCAGACGAAAATACGTCACCCGCAAAGTTAGCGGAAATGGGTGACAAGATTCTCGAGAGAGAGCGTCTGCCGGAAACCGCCGCCATTTCGGAAGAAGCGCCAATAGGAAGTGCCGCTCAAACAACAACCAATCGCGAGGTAGCAGAATTCAGACGGGAAATCGCGCAATTAACAGAGAAGATAGAAAAATTGATGCGCGGCAGAAGAAAATACCGAAGTTTCCGCGGAAGATACCGAAGTCGAAGCCGATCGTCAAGCACTTACCGAAACGATGACGGCCTATGTTATTACCACTGGAAATTCGCCGAACGATCGTGGAAGTGCAGATCCCCGTGCAAGTGGACAGGCCCGGATAAAAGAAAGCCTTCGGAAAACTAGTGCAAGCGTCTCAAATAGAGGCGGTTGACGACGCGACGAAAAACCTGCGCCTCATGGTAAATGATAGGAAAACAGGAGCATGTTTTCTAATAGACACTGGTGCAGACGTCTCAGTGATTCCACGTACTTCGTTAAATGAAACCAAAGACAATACGTGTAAGTTATATGCGGCAAATGGTGCAGAAATAGAGACATTCGGAAAAAAGCTTTTAAACTTAAATCTTGGACTTCGTTAAGATTTTTCATGGAGATTCATTATAGCGAATGTTTCTAAAGCAATTATAGGCGCCGATTTCTTACATTTTTATAATTTACTACCAGATTTAAGAAACAAAAAATTGTTGAACGGCAATACATTGCTTTCTAGGAAAGCAGAATTAGTAAATATTGACGTTCCAACCATTTTGACCATTAATTGTAATAGTCCGTATTTAGAACTTTTTAGGGAGTACGCAGATTTAACGAAACCAACTTCAAGGAAACCCATCAGCCACACGGTGAAACATTATATAATCACAAAAGGTCCTCCGATAGCAGAGAGAGCAAGAAGACTAAATCCGGAAAAACTGCGAATCGCACAAGCCGAATTTCAGCAACTAGTCAACGAAGGAATCTGTCGCCCGTCCAAGAGTCAATGGGCGAGCCCTCTGCATATGGTACCATGGAGGCCATGTGGAGATTATAGACGATTAAATAGCGTTACGGTACCAGACAGGTACCCCATTCCACATGTACACGACGTCACGCAACAATTTCGTGACTGTAATATATTTTCTACAATAGATTTGTCTAGAGCATATCACCAAATTCCGTTGGCTGAGGAAGATATAGAAAAAACAGCGGTAATTACACCTTTTGGTTTATTCGAGTACACAGTGATGCCTTTCGGCTTATCTAACGCGGCGCAAACATTCCAAAGGTTTATGAACATAGTGTTAAGCAAGTTAGATTTCTGTGCCTGTTATATAGATGATATAATTGTAGCGTCTAAAAATAAGGAATCTCATGAAAAACATCTGCGTGCAATATTTGATAGACTTAGGCAATATGGACTAACAATAAACATTTCAAAGTGCAGTTTTTTTCAAAATAGCGTAAACTATTTAGGTTATAAGATAGATAATAAGGGTATAGCGCCGTTGGATGAGCGAGTCCACGCTATACAAAACTATACCAAACCAAAGACTGTTTCAGATATGCGACGTTTCCTTGGGGTAGTGAATTTTTATAGGAGGTTCTTACCAAAGGCTGCAGAATGGCTTGACCCACTTAACAAATATATGATAGGTGCCAAGAAGCACGACAAAAGACTGATAGAATGGAATCAAGCATCGGAAGAAGCTTTCAAAAAAGCCAAAGAAGCAATTGCCACAGCAACGTTATTGGCATATCCAAAAGAAAAAGCAGTATTAAAATTAAAGACTGATGCTTCCGATAACGCAATTGGAGCAGTGTTAGAACAATTCTGCGACAACAAATGGGAACCACTAGGATATTTCTCAAGGAAACTAGAAAAAGCGCAAATTAGATATAGTGTGTATGATAGGGAATTATTAGCTATCTATAAAAGTTTAAAGTTTTTCAGATATTTTGTCGAAGGAAGAGAATTAATAATAGAGACTGACCATAAACCACTGTCATACGCTTTTAAGCAAAATACGGACAAAGCAAGCCCAAGACAAGCCAGACAGTTGGATTACGTAGGACAGTTTACTTCCAAAATTTTTTACGTTGCTGGAAAAGAAAATGTGGCAGCTGACGCTATGTCAAGACTGGAAACCATAGACATGCTAGTCCTAGTATCAACAGAAGAGCTAATGGCAAAGCAGCAAGAGGACGACGAACTAAAGAATATTTTGGCAGAAGAAAAATGGAACCTGCAGAAGATTTTTCTCGATAGCTCTGATAAATACATATATGGCTACATAGTAGGAAAAAGCATAAGACCATACGTTCCGGTCTCTTTACGGAGACAGATTTTTAAGAACGTACACAATTTATCACATCCCAGCGGCAGGGTAACAAAACACCTTATAGGAAAAAGCTTCATGTGGCCAAAAATGAACAAAGATATTGCAGAATGGTCCAATACATGTCTAGCATGCCAAAAGTGCAAAATAAGCCGTCATAACATACAGGTACCTTCGAAAATAGAAGTACCACAAGGACGTTTCGAACATGTACACATAGATATAATAGGTCCATTACTATCGATTAAAAATATGAGATACTGCCTAACTATGATCGATAGGTTTACTCGATGGCCAGAAGCAATTCCAATGCCGGATACCTCAGCAGATACAGTGGCAACAACATTCTATTCGCAGTGGATTTCAAGATTTGGTTCTCCTATTACAATTACAACTGATCAAGGAACACAATTTGAAAGTCAACTATTTGAAGCGTTAACCAAATTAGTCGGAGCGAAAAGAATTAGAACAACAGCATATCACCCTGCATCAAATGGAATGATAGAAAGATTGCATAGATCACTTAAAGCAGCAATAATGTGCCATGAAGAAAAAGACTGGGTAGGAATACTACCAACAGTGCTCCTTGGTCTACGCACAAGCCTAAAGGAAGATATAAAAGCTTCAGCTGCGGAATTGGTATATGGTGAAAACATTAGACTACCAGGAGAATTTTTCCTCAGCAAAGAACTATTACAAGATCCACACATATTCTTAGAAAAATTAAGACAACATATAAGACAAATCAGACCGATACCCACAGCGCACTATATCAAAAAGAAACATTTTATTCAGGATAGGTTGTATACATGTACGCACATATTTTTAAGGGTCGACGCTGTAAAAAAACCATTAGAAGCGCCTTACGAAGGTCCATACGAAATTATACAAAGAATTACAGATAATATTTTCAAAATTAACTATAAAGGAAAACATATACATGTATCTATTGAAAGACTAAAACCAGCGTTCGTCGAAAAAGATTGCAATACCGATTCGTATGTACCAATTAAAACTTATTAAGTTAGGATAGAGATAGTGCAATATTATTATATATTTTTTATATCTTTATATATTTTTATATTTTTATATACTTGTAAATATCTATAATTTTAAGTTTCGCATTTTATGTAATAAGAAAAATGCTCCGAAGGAAGTAATGTAGCGGTACGACCGAAGGTTGCGCCCTCTAAGGTTACTAGGAGGCTAGGGAACCAGGCTTACAAGAAGTAGTTACTAGTCTGTACGTAGCTGTTGAGAAGTGTACAAGAAAGAAAAGCAAGTCGCATCCTTTAAATAAAAATCATAAAATAAAATTCAGTCTAATATTACCTTTACTATAGAGAAACCCTCTACACTCATGTAGCGGTACGACCGATGGTCGCGCCATCTAAGTTACTAGAAGGCTAGGGAACCACGCTAGCAAGTGTGGTCACCAGACGAGTACAGTCTGTGCGTAGCCGTTGAGAAGTGTACAACTAAAAAAAGCAAATCGCATTGGTTAAATAAAAATCATAAAACAAATTCAGTCTAATATTATCTTTACTATAGAGAAACCCTCTACACTCATGTAGCGGTACGACCGATGGTCGCGCCATCTAAGTTACTAGAAGGCTAGGGAACCACGCTAGCAAGTGTGGTCACCAGACGAGTACAGTCTGTGCGTAGCCGTTGAGAAGTGTACAACAAAGAAAAGCAAGTCGCATCCTAACAATAAAGAACATAAAACAAAATTCAGTCTAATATTATCTTTACTATAGAGAAACCCTCTACACTCACCAGGACGGTGCTGACACCTTCCTGTACGCCAGCACGAACCTTCGCAGGTCCCGGCGCACGCGCCTGGTGCAGTGCTGTCAGATCGTGGGTAAATCTTACCCTCTCCCTGTGCCACTGGGATTGCACACAATGAAAGTTTTCCATGTCCGTGTGTTTGGGATGTCGAGGAAAGCCGAGTGTAACCGAAGTTAGCGGTTGGCCACGAAGTGGCACACTATGAAAGCGACTCGTGTCGTCCGAACACATGGACACGTAAACTGTCCTACGTAATCCAACTGTCTGGCTTGTCTTGGGCTTGCTTTGTCCGTATTTTGCTTAAAAGCGTATGACAGTGGTTTATGGTCAGTCTCTATTATTAATTCTCTTCCTTCGACAAAATATCTGAAAAACTTTAAACTTTTATAGATAGCTAATAATTCCCTATCATACACACTATATCTAATTTGCGCTTTTTCTAGTTTCCTTGAGAAATATCCTAGTGGTTCCCATTTGTTGTCGCAGAATTGTTCTAACACTGCTCCAATTGCGTTATCGGAAGCATCAGTCTTTAATTTTAATACTGCTTTTTCTTTTGGATATGCCAATAACGTTGCTGTGGCAATTGCTTCTTTGGCTTTTTTGAAAGCTTCTTCCGATGCTTGATTCCATTCTATCAGTCTTTTGTCGTGCTTCTTGGCACCTATCATATATTTGTTAAGTGGGTCAAGCCATTCTGCAGCCTTTGGTAAGAACCTCCTATAAAAATTCACTACCCCAAGGAAACGTCGCATATCTGAAACAGTCTTTGGTTTGGTATAGTTTTGTATAGCGTGGACTCGCTCATCCAACGGCGCTATACCCTTATTATCTATCTTATAACCTAAATAGTTTACGCTATTTTGAAAAAAACTGCACTTTGAAATGTTTATTGTTAGTCCATATTGCCTAAGTCTATCAAATATTGCACGCAGATGTTTTTCATGAGATTCCTTATTTTTAGACGCTACAATTATATCATCTATATAACAGGCACAGAAATCTAACTTGCTTAACACTATGTTCATAAACCTTTGGAATGTTTGCGCCGCGTTAGATAAGCCGAAAGGCATCACTGTGTACTCGAATAAACCAAAAGGTGTAATTACCGCTGTTTTTTCTATATCTTCCTCAGCCAACGGAATTTGGTGATATGCTCTAGACAAATCTATTGTAGAAAATATATTACAGTCACGAAATTGTTGCGTGACGTCGTGTACATGTGGAATGGGGTACCTGTCTGGTACCGTAACGCTATTTAATCGTCTATAATCTCCACATGGCCTCCATGGTACCATATGCAGAGGGCTCGCCCATTGACTCTTGGACGGGCGACAGATTCCTTCGTTGACTAGTTGCTGAAATTCGGCTTGTGCGATTCGCAGTTTTTCCGGATTTAGTCTTCTTGCTCTCTCTGCTATCGGAGGACCTTTTGTGATTATATAATGTTTCACCGTGTGGCTGATGGGTTTCCTTGAAGTTGGTTTCGTTAAATCTGCGTACTCCCTAAAAAGTTCTAAATACGGACTATTACAATTAATGGTCAAAATGGTTGGAACGTCAATATTTACTAATTCTGCTTTCCTAGAAAGCAATGTATTGCCGTTCAACAATTTTTTGTTTCTTAAATCTGGTAGTAAATTATAAAAATGTAAGAAATCGGCGCCTATAATTGCTTTAGAAACATTCGCTATAATGAATCTCCATGAAAAATCTTAACGAAGTCCAAGATTTAAGTTTAAAAGCTTTTTTCCGAATGTCTCTATTTCTGCACCATTTGCCGCATATAACTTACACGTATTGTCTTTGGTTTCATTTAACGAAGTACGTGGAATCACTGAGACGTCTGCACCAGTGTCTATTAGAAAACATGCTCCTGTTTTCCTATCATTTACCATGAGGCGCAGGTTTTTCGTCGCGTCGTCAACCGCCTCTATTTGAGACGCTTGCACTAGTTTTCCGAAGGCTTTCTTTTATCCGGGCCTGTCCACTTGCACGGGGATCTGCACTTCCACGATCGTTCGGCGAATTTCCAGTGGTAATAACATAGGCCGTCATCGTTTCGGTAAGTGCTTGACGATCGGCTTCGACTTCGGTATCTTCCGCGGAAACTTCGGTATTTTCTTCTGCCGCGCATCAATTTTTCTATCTTCTCTGTTAATTGCGCGATTTCCCGTCTGAATTCTGCTACCTCGCGATTGGTTGTTGTTTGAGCGGCACTTCCTATTGGCGCTTCTTCCGAAATGGCGGCGGTTTCCGGCAGACGCTCTCTCTCGAGAATCTTGTCACCCATTTCCGCTAACTTTGCGGGTGACGTATTTTCGTCTGCAATGGCCAGGATCCCTTGTGCCCTGGTTGGTATCTTTTGCATCCATAAAGTTACGAGCATTTTTTCACTAACACTATCACCTGCTAAGCGTTTCATTTCTCTTCAAAGTTCGGATGGTTTTTTGTCTCCTAATTCAATCCCCATTAATAATCGCCTTAGCCGTTGTTCGTCGAATTTAGTTAGTCTGTGTATTAATGCTTCTTTTAAATGTGTGTACGTACATTGCTCGGGGGGGGGATGCTAAGATGTCGTATACCTCTCTTATCAGCGTGGTATCCAAATTCCTTACCACCGCTGAAACCTTTACGGCATCCGATTTAATGTTGTACGCCGCGAATTCAGCGAGATTCAAGCACATCTGTAGCGATTTTTGGCAATTCAAACAATACATTGTTGTTTTTTTGTGTTCGAATTCAATTCAATTCAGTTCAATTTCTCTTCTTCGTCTAAAGCCAGTTCTTCTAGTAATTCTTCAATATCTTCACTTGCATATGATTTATCAGTATCCAAGCTTGAACTCGACGAAATTCTATTTCTAAATTTTCTTCTAAAACTCACAACGTTTTCATCACTACTCTCACTTTCAATTGTACTTTAACGACGTCCAATAAACATTTTTGGGATAAAAAATTACTGAGGTGCGTTTCAGAAAAAGTATGCTTCTAAACTGAATAATCTATACATGAAAGATGTATGCTTTCCAGGGAAAGCGATAAACGTTTCCAAATCAAAAATAAGCTACTTACCAATAAGATTATTTCGGAACAAAACAATGTATCAATTACATAGGTCGATAGCACTGTAAATGTAGATAATCGACAATGCATGGATCTACTCGAGTTATATTGTTGGTTTTCCCGCATATCTCTCCGCTATCGTTTTAGTGCGCCAAGAAAAATCTTGGGCCCGGAGGAAACAAAACGTAATAACGCTTGGTACGCAACGTGTTAAATAAAAATAATAAAATAAAATTCAGTCTAATATTACTTTTACTATAGAGAAACCTACATGCGTCAATAAAAAAAAATCTCCACTTGCAGATAATTTCACTCGTGAAAATGACATTTTCCAATCACAAAAAATGTTATTTATATACTTTATAAACAAACGCTTTCTTACTTTATTTCACATGTTTTTATATCCAAATTTGTTACACCCCTTTGGAGAGGGAAGGAACTAAATGAGCTTATTAGTCAATACTCGCGACAACTTAACTGTATACTTAACTGCGCTCGTTCATTAAGGGGTAAGAAATAGAACCTTAACTCTAGTGACGAAAAATTGAACTAATGCTAGTTTAAACCAACAGAATTTTTCGATGTTTGTGCGTGTCTCTCTTTCTCTCTCTCTGCGCGCGTGCCCCGAACTTAGGCTCAGGTAGGGATCCTATAGGAGGGATGCGCCATGTACATTGCTGGGGGACCGGAACTTGATTTCGCGCGCGAATGATTCAAACATTGAAATAATTATGAAATTGCATCAAATACAGAAAAAAATGATCTATATTTAATGATAATTAAAAATTTATATTCAAATAGAATAGGTTACACGAAAAAATTATTATAAATTCAATAAGAAAGATTTAATTAAGTTTGATTTGATAAAAGGCATTACAGTATTTTGAAATTTCAAAACAATTTGTAGGAATTTATACAATTTTGATAAATATAATTATCTACTATATATATTATATTAATAATAATAATAATAATAATAATAATAATAATAATAATAATAATAATAATAATAATAATAATAATAATAATAAGACAAATATATAAAACAATTAAAAAATATTTATTTTAACATATTTTTATTTCTCAATGTGGTACATGGTCATAGTTTTACTCGAACTGAGATTTGTTTGCTTTAAATTTTGTAAATTTTTGCGATTATACCTACGTGATGGTACAAAGTATTTACGGTCTTGCGTAGTTCTTGTTGAACTTTTGCAGTAATTAAGAATACATTGTCGAACCATGATTATTCATCACAAACAATAAGTCTGTAAACAAACGATAAGTTATAGGTTAGGTTTGTACATTTATACTTGTAACTATTAAATGAGTAAATTAAACTTACACTTATAGAAAACTACTAAAAAAAAAACAAAATAATTAAACATAAATATCACAATAAAAACTATAAGTATTCCAAACTTAAACTAACCACAGCCGTTAATACATACTAAAGATAAACATGGCTGCGCGTTGAATCGGAAGCGGTCCCCCAAAATTTTCAGCCAATGGCACATGAGCTGAATATGTATGGCGCATCCCTCCTACATGATCCCTACTAATGTCAAGTTTATAACGTCATATTTTTCATTGACAATTGTTGACAATACAGTATCATTAGCAATTGTATTAATGTTTTTTTTAATTTATAAAAAGTAATATTTATTTAAAAATGGTAAATAAATGTATTGTTCACGGGTGTACAAGTGGACGAGTCAAGGATCGTAATAAGAATGCTAAATTACTTTGCTTGTTGTTTCTTACCAGGTCATTGTAAATTTCTCGGTGTGGAGCTAGACAGTCTTGATGCTCCCTTTTGAATTTTCGACTTTTTTCAGCGGAAGAGTCTGTATTCAAGAAAAATAACTTGACATTTTCAGCTAAGCTTAGGCCTTCTTGTAATTTTTTTTAATGTTAACTTATTGAGGGGTTACACCTAGTTGCGAGGCTCAAAAAAGACGTCTTTTTATGAATTTTTTATAGAAACAGTTTTCATTTATCAATTACAAGTGATGGTAATTCAAATAGATCCTTCTTTTAAGAATACAATAGCGCGTCGATCATGTAAAAATATTGATGTGCACCGCTCCTGTAAATGATCTCCCGAACGACCTCCAAAAAAATACGTTTCGTGGTGTACACCATTTCGGCGGTTTGGATTACTTGAAATCAAAAAATATGGTGGATTCTTTTAAAGGGTAGATTAATGCAGGTATTAAAAGGAAGGAATAATAAAAATTTTGATTTTTGACAAAATGGCGTCTGTATGAAAAATGTTTCGTTTTTGATTAAAATTTTTGCTCCAAATTGATAAAAAAAAATAGTAATAATTTTTAAACATTTTTTTCTTTCGTTTAACACCTTAGGAATGTATCTAAGAAGATTGTATAAAAATTTGAGACCGATCGGATAAGTCATTTCTGAGAAATCGTGTTCACCGACTTTGAAAACACCGTTTTAAGAAAAACGCGTTTAAAGTTTCAAAAGCAGTTTACACATAGTTAAGATCTTTTTTCTTCATCTTACATAGTATCATCTATTGCAGGGCAATAAGAGGAACCTTTTACCGTATCGGTAGCTTCTAATAAGTCCAGCTGGTGTTGCCGTCGAGCCATTCTTCCTTCTCGCGTGCTCCCATGCGCTCTCGCGTCGGAGATCATCACACGCTCTGCGTCCTCTTTTTCGACATAAACATGAGCTGCGGTGCCTAATGAAAGTTCTAATGCACTCATAAAGTACAATAATGATTTTATACCTTCACTAAACATTCCAGCTGCAATGTAAGCCGCTATTTCAACAACTTTAGAGCCACATGGAACAATTTTTGGAGTTATTTTCCATATTAACTGATTATAACTCTCATTATTATTTTGTGTAAATCCACCAACACATATTTCCAATAATTTTACATTGCTCTCCTATCTCACTCAGTTTCTGACGTACGCTTTCCTCGTTCCCTACCGTTCCTCTTTAGAGTTATTCCCTGAATGGGAAGAAGATAATAATTTAATTATTCATAATCAAATCTGTAAGATATTTATGTATTTCAAAGGTTAATGTCTTTGTGAAAATGTCAGCAATCTGTTTATTTGAAGGAACCCAGTTTAACTTAACCAAATTTAAATTAACGCATTCCCTAACATAGTGTTCTTTCCTTTCGATCATGTGCCTTAATTTATTATTACCATCAGATTTTGCACATGCTATTGCTGACTTACTATCACTGAACACACTTATTGGATACCATTTTCCTTTTATTATCAACTCAATTGACCGACTGATTGATAGCAAGGCTTGGCATGTTTCACTCAATGCGACGTATTCAGCTTGACAAGTAGAGAGAGCAACCCTTGGCTGCTTATGTGTTCGCCAAGCAATAGTATCACCAAATAGCTGTATTACATACCTTCACGTAGTTAGTGAGCCTTTGCAATCAGAGAAACTTGCATCAGCATAAGCTTGCAACTCTTGTGTTTTGCGTCTGAACGTCAAGGTCATACTTTTCGTACCCAGTAAGTAACGCAATGCTCTCTGCAGCATATTCCATTCGTTCTTAGTTGGATTTAAGGGGACGTTCTACTCGAAGCACCCAAAAAAAAGGCTATTTTCGCGAATTTTTTCCAAGAAAACTATAAAAGATACCGATATAAAAGTTGTTGGGTTTGTTAAATTGAGTCTTAAACAATATAAATGAATTTTTGTTTTTTTATTTTAATTAATTTTTTATTGCAAAAACAGTAGTTTAAAAAAACACCTCAAAACTTTGGTGCTTTGGTAGCTCCATCAGAACTTGAGAATGGCTTACCTGAAACATAAAAGTAAAATGGTTTTATATTCTGTATGACTTCAGCTACAAAGTGACGCTAATATATGAAATTTTATCAATAAATAAAAAAATGGTGGACAAATTACAAAAAAATGTTAAAATGACCTTTTTTTCGTTGTTTTTGACTAAAAATAAATAGTAAAAATTAAAATTAAGGTTTACTGGTTCGTGAGATACGATGAAGCTAGTATTTCAAAACGTAGTTTCGAGAAAAACGCGTTTAAAGTGTTTTTTACTCAAAATCGTGATAAATTCTTACCTAAACTTAATCTGCGATGCCTGGACCGTACAATAGACCTTCTTCTTGTTCATATTCTTTAATTTCTTCCAGTCTTGCCTTCTTCCACTTTGATCTGGCATTTTTTGAGCACTCAGAGCTTCGACGGTTCGCAGATTCGATACGTCGGTCGTCGCGTCTTTTAGCAAAGTCGATCGCTCCTGGCCCAAGTTTCATGCCCATCGTTTCCTTTATCTTCATCACGGTTCGGAATTCTTCGTTGAAGATACATGCCGAAATTTTGCACGCAATTTCAACAACTTTTTTGCCGTTAAACATGTGTTTAGGTGCCATGTGCCTTAGATTTAAGGTACTTTCACCAGTCGATGGAACACTTAGAATGCTTTGGCTTGGCATCAGTCAAAATTTTGTGGTAGTATCCTGCCCAAATCTCGTTACGCATATCCTATGAAGAATTCAAAGGTCTTCTGACTGCTAAACCGTAGATCTCTGAGAGTTCTTTCATCAATTTGATTGTAAATTTTTAGTTTTTACTTCAGGAACTTTTTTCACAACAGTCGTTTTTCTCTTCACTACTGTTTTTGCTACGATTCTTATTTTCTTTTTTTGGCGGTTCGGCGTTTTTCTTTTAAATTTTCTTCTTTTGTATGAGAGCTTTTCTTGCCTTATTAACGTGCTTAAAAATACGTTTTGCCACATGCAAAATACACTTCAACTTTTTAACAATGAAATCTTCACCGTATGGATGATAATAAAGCAGCATTTTAAAAGTCTTGGAGTCTTCGTAGCCGATATAAGAACCGTGCGCGCCGAACGCTCAGGAGAGCGGTCCGAGATAGTAACGTTCAGGCAGCAAAAAAATGTAGTTAGAGACATCGGATCTTTTTGAAATTTTAACACAATATTTCTACATATATATATATATATATATATATATATATATATACATTCGAAAAATGTAAAAAAAAATTTAATTTTTTAAAAATTGCAGGGTAGAACGTTCCCTTAATTGATGCCTACTCAACACATTAGTAATGTACGCCATGTCAGGCCTTGTACCGTTAACTATATGCAATAATGTTCCAACGACTTCTCTATAAGGAAAATGTTTTGTCAGTGGTACAGCAATAGTTTCTTCTCGATCTATCCTTTCTCGATTATGGACTTGATTCGAAACCATAGGTGTTCTCTTAGGATAGGGTTTTCCTTCTAAGAATTTTTCAAGCATTTTGTCAATAAGTTTTTCCTGATCTAGTCGCAAAATTTTATTTCTCCTATCTCTTCGAATTCTAATTCCTAAGTACTCTTTCGGTTTACCCAAGTCTTTCATTTCAAATTCAGCTTTGAGCTTTTCTCTAATTTCTAACATTTTGCCCGGATGATTACCTATCTCTATTATGTCATCAACATAAACAAGCAAATGTACAAAATCATTACCATCTCTCCAGGTGAACAAGCATGGATCAACTAAGTTTTTCTCAAGTCCTATTTTAAGTGCAACTTCAGTGAAATTTTTCATTCCATTTCTTCGGACTTACTTTCAAGCCATACAACGATCTTTCAAGCTTGCAAACTTGATCCTTTGGTCTTTGATCTTCAGGTAGATGTCCTTCCGGAATTTCCATATAAATTAATTGATCCAACTCACCATACAAGAAGGCTGTGTTAACGTCCAATTGACACATATCAAGGTCGTAAGCATTTGCTATCGAAAATAACGCTCTGACCAATGACAATCGAGAAACAGGTGCATAGGTTTCTTTCAAATCGTACTCGTTTCGATCTTTAAAACCTCGTATAACGAGTCTCGCCTTGTAAAGCTTCTTTTTTTCATCAACTTTGGTTTTGAACACCCACCTTGAGTCTATAATATTTGGCGGTGTTCTATTCTTACCAAATCCTGGTCTATCTACTATTGTCCAGACTTTACGTAAACCTATAGCTTTTAATTCAGCTGTAACTGCTTTTATCCAGTGTTCTTTCTCTGGACCATTAATAGCCTTTTTATAGATCTTTGGATCTTTGTTGATTTCAGCTAATAAAGTGTGACATTTTTCATCAATTTCTAATCTTGTGCTTTCATCAACTTTACATTCTAAAGAATTATCAAAAGCATAAACGAAATTCACTGATACATCATCCATAGGAAGAGGATCAACAATCGTCTCGGCATGTTCAGGTGCATTATCAGCTTGCTTTTTAGGACGACCTCTTTTTCTTTTAATTTGCGGAGGCGCTCCCTCCGAATCTAAGATCTCGGTGTTGCCTTCTACGTTTTCTTTATCGAATTCGACTAACCAGGTTTCTTTGTTTATAGCAACGTTTTCATCCTGCCAATTTTTAATACTCTTTACATTATAATATCTCCGTAAACAATTCTTTCATTAAACCTAGCATCCCTACTCTCATAAAATTTACCATCTTCTGGCTTTATAAATAAATAACCCGTTCGAGTATAACCTATCAAAATTACTCTTCTACCAACGTACCTAAACTTCGGTCCTGTTTTTCGTTGGACTTTAATATAGGCAAAACATCCGAACCGTGTTATTTGATTGATATCATATCTATAATTAGGTGCAAATCTATCTAATGGAGATTCCATATTATTACTAGCATGTGGTGTTCGATTATACGCGTACGCCGCTGCGCTTACTTCTAAATCCCACATATTTTCTGGTAATTTTGAATCATATATGTACGATGTAGTCTTATTTATTATGGTTTGATTATAACTTTCTGCCACTCCGTTATGTGCGGGTGTATCAGGACTAGCAGGCTCAAGTTCTGCTCCTAATTTGTTCAGAACTTCTTTTGTATAACCTCCCATATATTCGAGTCCCTGGTCACATCGTAAACGACAGACCTTTTCATCTCGACCAAGTATATTTCTGGCAGATTTGACAAAAGCCTCAATGCAAGATCCCTCTTCACTTTTATTTTTGATCGGATAAGACATTGCTAAACGAGAATAATCATCAATTACTACGACTATAAATCTGTAACCTTTAGGATAAGAAGCTGGGCTTATCGGTCCCATAATATCACTATGTATTGTTTCCAACGGTCTGGAAGCTCTCTGTCTAACAGTTTAAAATGGCAATCGTTTAATTTTGGCTATTTTACATACTTCACAACTATCCACGATTTCGTTAAATTCGGCAGATTTGATATCTTTCAAGTGAGGTTATTGTTTTTGCAAACTCCTGAGATAATTACTTGATGCACGTCCAAGTCGTACATGCCACAGCAAGGTTTTATTCATTTTTATGTTAGAATCTTTCAAGGACATAAGTTCATCTTGTGATAATTCTATTTCAGGAATCTCATCAATATCATGAATAATTCTATCCGTAACTGAATTGAAGATATCAGGTCTATTTAACACAGCTATATTTTCAGCTGCAGAGCTTTCCTGTACCTTTTCTACAGAAGAGTTTGCAACATCAGAGATTAAACGTTTTTTTGTATTTTCATCAGTAATTAAAGAAGCCTCACTAGTTTTAGAAGAGTTTGTTTTTCCAATTTCCCCTTTTAATTCTGATTCTTTTTCAATCTGCTCAGCATTTTTAAGTCGATTAGAACTTCTCGTAAAATACTTATGTTCATGAGAATTTCCATTTTCACTTCAATCAAACTTTGATCTTCAGTGTTCACCTGGTCAATATCTACTGACCAACAGTTTTCGCTGTCATCTTCAAGTAAGAAACCATGCTCATCAGCAATGAGCCATGCAAATTGACTTCGAGTACCAACTTCTTGGAGCAAAGCTCTTGACAAATCAATTAATTGTCCCAATTTTGTTAAAAAAATACGTATTTAATTAATTTGGTGCACCTTTTAGTTTTGTTTAAACCAAGTTTTAAACAAATTTATGAATGGATTTCAACTTTTATTATTATTTTTCTGTATTTAAACAGCTATACATCTGAAATGTACCAGCTTTTAAAAATTTAAATGCAGTGTTATACATCTAAAATGTAGCAATTTAGCTATACATCTAAAATGTATCAGCTTTCATTATTTTATTTTTTTTAATTTTTTTTAATAATTTTTTTTATTAAAATTTTTTTTTATTTATTATTATTATTATTTTTTTTTAAACGCGCTATGCTCTCTCTTGTGTCGTTTGTTATAATTTTGATGTTTGTTTGAACTCTATCCTTTATCTCTCCTTTCTTTCTATCTTTCTTCCTCTCTTATTCTCCCTCGTGTGTAAACAAACAGCGTTTTCAAGTTTGAACACGTCTAAGCATTCGTATCCATAATGCCTGTTCATTGTTCTAGAAATATTTATATGACGCAATTTTCAATTTTTTTATTCTGTAAATGGCATTAAAAATTTACTACCACGAGATTCTCCTTTTTTTCTAAATTTAACTTTTTTTTCTTTTTTTTTTTTAATTTAACATTTTGACCAGAAACCCCCTTTTTTTGTTTTTTTTTTTTTATTTATTTTTTTTTCTCAACAAAATTGTAACACGATTTTAGAGAGAAAAGAAAGATTTACAAGAGCTCAGAGTTTTGCACACCTTCTCTAGTACTTTTTTAATATTTTTTTTTTTACTATTATTTTTTTTTATTCAAACAAACTTTCGATAAAAACAATTATCGAATATATACTTACTTTCACCTAGACTAGCTAGTAGCCCTTGATTACCCTGCTCTTTTGTCTCAACCATGTTCGCATTTTCATTGTTGTTGCCACCCTCCATTGTTCTTTGTGTATTCTTATCTCCTCGTGCCAAAGTTGTACAGATCTGTGAATTTCTGTAGGTATATTTTTTCTTTTTTTTCTCCTTCTTTTTTTGGCTGCTTCTGATGTAGTTGAAGCTGAGATTTTAGCAGGAGTTTACTTCCTTTGCTTACACAATGGAACACTAGCGATAACTAGGTTAGATTTCTATCTTATAAAATTCACTTTTAAACTAATTAACTCTCGTTCACTTGCGCAGTGTAAGCGTGTCTAGGGCTCATAACCTGTTAAGGTATGGCTGATAAATAATGACACAGAGTTAAGATAGAAAAAGTAAGACGTGATATTTATTGTAAGATACAGTGAAAGAAGAATATACTGATCAACTAGCTCAGAGCTAGACCGGATACAGACAGAGAGAGAGCGTACCAGCGCCCTGTAAAAAGGGACTGTACGGCCCGTAGGAGAAGTAGGGGTAAAGAGTAGGGGAAGCAGAGTGACAAGACATAACGTCTTATACGTACGCTATTCTTAACATCTATTTTTAATTAAGTATCAATTTATTTAATAACACTTACCTGCCCATGTAGTTATAGAATTGTTAAGGAAAATACTTAAATTATATTTCAATTCTAATGTAATTTATATTAAGGGGCGCGGGTTAGGGTTTTCACTTTCGAAAAATCGAATTTTTTTTGTCTTATCTTATTGTTTAAAATTTCAAGAATATGTCCTTAAAATTTTAAGCCTATCTAAGCAATATTCTTGAAGCTATTGTCTTATTAATCTCCTGGCCTTCAACGCTATAACTCTAAAAGCTATGGGCGTTCGGGATAGCAGAGCAGCTGTCGAACAAATATACAGTTTATTCATTGCTATTGTCCTAACCCATTATCTAGTTTTAGAAATATTTTATTTAGTAAAGGCAGGTAACTAAAGCCATAAAGATATATTTTATATTTGTATGTATACTATACACTACAATATTTTAAAGCAAGAAACGAGCGTCAGTTTGTCGTTATACGTTCGACCGTGCGCTTGTCATTTTATAATTTTCTCAAAAAATTTTCTGTACAAAAATGCTAAAAGTATGCAAAGTTTCGAGAGAAGACCGACAAGGTGGAAGGACTTATTTGTCTAGATCAAGAAAAAGGTTTAATCCGAATAAAATAATTAAAGATGAGGTTACCACAAAAAGTGCTTCATCGAAGAAAATCAAGCTAAATACCAGTGCAAGTGTACCAGAAAACGTTGAAAAGAGGCTGAAGACATCGACAATGCCGCAGGAAGTCCGCTGTATAGAGCTGGAATCGATGATTCTGTGTAAGTTGGAAAAAACAATTTTTTTCTTCACTTTTTTAGTTCATAAACTTTGAACGCGTTTTTCTCAAAACTACTTTTTCGAAGTCCGTGTTCACTGCCATTTAAAAACTACTTGACCGATTCATTTCAAACTTTGTACACATTTTCTATATATAAAATACCTCCCCCCAACGTTTAGTTAAAATTTTTTTTTTTACATTAACGGTGTTTCCCACCCACAAAAAGGCGGAATTTTTCGTAGAAAATAACAGTTCACACTTTAGATGGCCGCCAAAAATTTTTAAATAAAAAAAAATTATCAGAGAACGTTGGGGGAAAGATTTGATTTTAATTTGACTAAATTTTAATGGTTGTTCATTTTCAGATAATTTCCGGCAGAGTTATAGTGAACACCGCAAATTGTTTTTTTCCCAAGACGTTCTGGGGGAAGCTCTGTTACCGGCTTATGCTTTAACATTTCTGCATGATAGAGTTATACAACATTGTCAAAAGTATCCTCAATAATGTACAAAAGGTTCGAATAAAACAGCTCAATCTATACTTGAGAAAAAAAATCGCAAAAAAGTGTTTTTTTTACGCTGAAACCCTAACCCCTCCCTTAATAACTTCTTAAAAATAAATAAGAGAAAAAGAAAGAAAGAAATTCTTAATTAATGTTTTTATTAAAAAATATCATTCCATACATTTATGATTGAGGAAATTAAAAAAATTAAATAAAAATTACAAGAACTACAACTTATAATTTTAATTATCTTCTTCTTCTTCATCGTCGTCTTCCGATCGCTGTAGTATTTCAAAGTCCTCTTTTTTGTTGTCTTTAACGACATTTGTCTCCAGGTCTTTCATGATTTCGGGATCCAAGGTTCTGTCTTCATTGACATCGCTCTGATATGGTAAAGCATTGAAACAAGTTTGCCCATTACACTGGCCACAAGCTAAAGAGCACTGTAACCCCGATTTCCTGCATCTAAATCGCGAACCACAACCACTCTTGCAGTTGCAGAATATTGTGTTGAGCAATTCCTCTAGAGCAGGTGCAAAAATTGTCGTGATAGGTTCCAGGAATTTGTTACGCATTGTCAGGGGTTCCAAATCATGCCTTAACCAAGTTTGAACTTGATAATAAACACAATTGAAATGTTGGTGAGCTGCTACACTTGTTGGCGGAATATTTGATAACTGCACAGGTTTATTCAGTTTTGTAGACTTGACGTATTGTGCATAACGAAGATGATCGATACTGTCTACAGATTTTGGAGCATTATAGACTGCCAACAAGATTTGAATTCCATTTTCAAATAATCTTTGAACCAGACAGTTTTCTTCTTCAAATGCTACTGGCAAGTTAATCCAAATTCGGCAGTTTCTCAAATGCTTTTAAAAACGTTTTTTTCCCTTTTTTAAAAAATGCAAAAGAGTTTATAGCTTGGTATCTCAAATTCCGAGATTCTTACCTAATTTGACTGGACTATACTGCGCTAACGCTCCCTTCCTTTCCGTCTTGGCCGCTCTCTCAGCGATTGTTGGTCTGCCTCTCCTGGTTTTCTTAACATCAATTCCCTCCGCCGTCATTATCGCCTCTTCCTACCAAGTCTACTCCTCTACTTTGCTCTATACCCCTCATTTTTCACAATCGTTGTTCTAACCTAAAACTCTACCAATTTTAGATTCCGCTTCTTTCCTTTGCACCCGCGTTTTTCTCTTCCACTTCACTTCCACTTACTCCTCGTTTATTCCTATTTCCACTATACCCACATTCACTATTTTCACCACACTATAATTGCCAAAATCCTTTTCCAAAATTTTACTCTTTACTCACGTCCTCTCTCGGACCACCCTATTTTTTGTGTAATAACCCTTTATGATTAGTTAATGTTGCACTTAGATACGTCCATGGATACAACCACCGTCGAGATGTGACGTCATATGCGCATGCACACAAAGGCTTCCACGTGGGAGAAAATTCTACGTTCTGTGATATCACTTTTATTTACACTCGCTAAATTCTGTAAATTCTCTAAATTCTGAATAACAAATATAATTGCTATAGTGATATTAGGACTACATGAATCTTTTTAAAAAACTTTAATTTAAAAATAATAGAAAAATTAAATCATTAATTTTAAAAACAAAAGAATAATTTACAAAACATATATATATATATATATATATATATATATATATATGTTTGGGATTTAATCTGCCCAATAAGAACTCGCGACAGTTGTCGCTCAGACCTTAGTGATCTGGAGAAGTTCCAGTACCTTAAGTCAGCGATGCAAGGAGAGGCTTACGAGATCATTGCGAACATAACTCCAGACAACTCATCATATGAATCGGCTTGGACACTGCTCATCTCACGGTTTGAGAACAAACGTTTAATAATCAAATCGCATCTAGAAAGGCATCTCAACCTCAAACCGATGCAAAAGCGCCAAGCCACCTCGCTGACTAAAATGGTCAACATCATCAATGAGACTACTCAGGCACTCAGAACACTCACGGTGGAGAGCAATAATGATTGCCTCATGGTCACCCTTCTCACTGGACTGCTCGATCGTGACACTCGCGAGAGGTGGGAGACATCTCTTGCCTCCACCGATGAATTTCCGACACTCAGCCAGCTCACTGAATTTCTGGTCGCTCGTGCTCGCACATTGGAGACCATGGAAGCCTCATCCACGCCAGCTCAATCCAATGTGCAGAAGGGGGCTATGACTACTCGGGCAAGCTCGCATCAGGCATCTCAACAGCCTCCAGTCAGCTCAACAAGGTCGGTCACTCATCAGACTTCTCGTCCAGCTCAGTCCCGGACAGCATATCCGTGTGACTGTTGTGGGCAACATCACTACATCGCGATCTGCCCAAGAATGCGAGGCTACTCGGTCAACCAAAGGGTGAGGTTGATCAAAGACAGGAGCTTATGCTGCAATTGCCTAGGCAGGCATAATCTGAGGAAGTGCAACAACCGACGGCATTGCAAGACATGCAACGACTTCCATCATACTTTGTTGCATGGTGCCGATCTCTCAACCATCTTCGAACCACCAAGAGATGGGGCTCAGACCGCTCAGGAGGTGCCGGATACACTCGCTCCCTCAGACAAGTCTTCTCAAGCATGAAACTCAGGGCAGCTCGTTGAGAGTTGCGATCACCCTATGTCTAGCTCAGCCCATCTCAGTCATCTCACATTGCTGACTTCAGACAGCTCATCGATCGATCCAACGAATTCTCAGGCGACTTGGCAGAGACACTCAGTACGACCGACTGTATACTCAGTTCATGCGAGAGTATGAACAAGCTCAGCACATGCTCAAGCTCGATGACAGCTCAGTTGGTAGAAGGCCACATTACTATCTGACTCATCATGGGGTGCTCAAGCCAGACAGCTCCACCACGAAGCTCAGGGTTGTTTATAACGGTTCAAGTGCCAGCTCCACTGGTCACTCGCTCAATGACATCATGCACGCTGGTCCTAATCTGATGCTCAACATCTTCGACTTGCTCATTTGGATACGTCAACTCAAGTATCTCTTTGCGACTGACATCACAAAGATGTACCGGCAAATCAAGATACACCCAGATGACCAGGATCTTCAACGCATCGTGTGGGTGAATGAACAGCATGTTGAATCTCATTTTCAGCTCACCACAGTCACTTATGGAACTAAGTCAGCACCGTTCCTAGCTGTAAGAACGCTGCTTCAGCTCGCTGAAGATGAAGGCTCCCAGTATCCTCTTGCTGTGAAACCGATCACTCACGGGCGTTACGTTGATGACATCTTCGGAGGATCCGATACAGTGGAACAGCTCGTGGAGACTGCTCACCAACTCATACGGCTCTGCCATACGGGCGGATTCCCGCTGGCTAAGTGGCACTCTACTTCTCAGCAACTGTTGAAAGAGGTCTCGTCTGAGCTTTGCGAGACCTCAGGCATCTCATTCGATAACTGTGATACCAAAATCCTTGGTATTCGATGGTCACCTCAACAGGATGTGTTCGACTTCTCAACAATCTCGTCTTCTCCCTCCAAACGATTCTCAAAACGTCTCGTCCTCTCAGAAGTAGCACAAATATTTGATCCATTAGGTTTCGCCTCTCCAGTCATAATTAAAGCTAAGATCTTTCTTCAGGCTCTCTGGTTGCACAATCTCGACTGGGACGAATCACTCTCGGAACAGCTCATTTCCCAATGGCTCAGCATCAGACAAGATCTCATTAGCCTGGCCAGGCTCTCTATCCCACGTTGGTTCAACACTCTCTCTAATTCAGCTGTTGAACTACATGGCTTCTCTGATGCATCGCAATTCGCAATCGCAGCTGTTGTGTATCTCGTTGTCAACTCGCCGTCCACTGGCGCCAAGGTCTCTCTAATTTTCTCAAGGACAAAGGTCTTAAGCGGCTAACCATCCCGAGGTTAGAACTCTCAGCAGCGCTGCTACTCTCCACGCTCATGAATCATTTGCGCTACTCTAAACATGAACATAACTAAGACAATTTTGTGGACGGACTCTCAAGTAACACTCACATGGATCAAGGCTCATCCATCAAGATGGAAGGATTACGTACGCAACCGCGTAATCAAAATTCAAGAACTCTCAAGGAACGCTCATTGGAGGTATCAATACAATCTCAGCTGCCAAGCTCGCACCCACTGTCTAGGCTCACCGCATTCATTGATGCCGGCGGTGTGCTCAGGGTGGGCGGTCGCCTCTCAAGGTCCGAATTCATGAACGAGGCCAAACATCCAGCAATTCTCCCTCGTAGCTCCAGGCTCTCAGAACTCGTCATCGCCCATGCTCACAAGAAAACGATGCATGGAGGCACTCAGTCAACTCTGACACTCATCAGACAACTCTACTGGATCATCGGAGGAAGAGCCCCAGTGAAGTCATATGTTCTCAGGTGTGTGGTGTGTGCTCGTTACAGAGGGATCCGTGCTCAGCAACTGATGGGCCAACTACCTCTGGCGCGAGTCACTCCATCACGCCCGTTCTCTCACACAGGCATTGACTACGCTGGACCGCTCACGCTCAAGACGTGGAAAGGACGTGGCTCCAAGACTCACAAGGGTTGGATCTGTGTATTTGTCTGTCTATCAACTTCGGCCGCTCATCTCGATGTCGTTTCAGACTACTCAGCCGAGGGCTTCATTGCAACTTACAGACGCTTCACCTCAAGGTGGGGTGTCCCGTCAGACCTCTACGCTGATTGTGGCACCAACTTCTTGGGCGCTGAAGTTAAGCTCATGCAATGTTTCTCAGAAAGCTCTTCAGGACATCGGCAGTTCTCTTCTGTGCTAGCTCAGGACAAAACACAGTGGCATTTCAACCCGCCTGCAGCTCCCCACATGGGTGGGAAATGGGAAGCAGTAGTCAAGTCTCTGAAGTTTCATCTCAGAAGATCTGTCGGAGACACACTGCTTACGTATGAGGAGACTTCCACACTCCTCGCTCAAATTGAAGCCATTCTCAATTCCAGACCACTCGAACCGTTAAGCGATGATCCAGAAGACACCTCAGTGCTCACACCAGGGCACTTTCTCATCGGAACGGCACTCAACGCTGTTCCTGAAGGCTCACTATTAGACATCTCAGCAAGTCGGCTCTCCAGATGGCAGTTCATCCAGCAACGAGTTCAACATTTCTGGCGCATGTGGTCAACTCAGTATTTACAACAATTACAAGCCATCTCGAAGTGGCATCACGCTCACAACCAGATTAAGGTAGGTTCACTCGTTCTCCTTACTGATGAGCGTTTGCCTCCAGGAAAATGGCCCATGGCTAGGGTGCCCAAATTGCTGCCAGGGGAGGATGGACTCACCAGGGTGGTATCGCTGAAGACGGCTACCACAACACTCACCAGGCCGATCACCAAGCTTGCAGTCCTCCCAGTAGCCCCTCAGAAGACAGCATGAGTCATCATCAACTTCGTTGCTAATGGCGGG
The DNA here is from genome assembly GCF_049000335.1 of Polistes dominula. Taxonomy (NCBI): domain Eukaryota; kingdom Metazoa; phylum Arthropoda; class Insecta; order Hymenoptera; family Vespidae; genus Polistes; species Polistes dominula. The sequence continues at coordinate 6,929,462 of NW_028301152.1, read as the reverse complement.
CGGAAATGTTTGGGATTTAATCTGCCCAATGAGAACTCGCGACAGTTGTCGCTCAATGCAGACTCGCCATAACTCATCTCGGCGGTTGAAGAAGCACCGTGACGCCGGCTTCTCAGTCAGTCATCTCTTTGTCATCGCATATACAACACGTGTCTTCTCATATTGTTCTCTACAACTCGTTCCAACCGCACGTGTCTTCTCAACTTTGCATACGTCTTCTCAAAAAGTACAAGTTCGGTGGGATTAATATAATCTTCATCGTCCGGATCTTAACTGATTAATATAATCAGGCCGTCTCTAGTCTACTCATTGTGATATTCTCTGTGTAAAGCTCGGAACGTGGTTCGCTCAACGGCTTCTCATTTTGAATCTCAACCGACACGCGGTGTACACGTACGAATTTTAATAAATCTGACCACTCACAGCAAATGCTCGGCGTTCTTCTCATTTAGACCACTCAATTCCTCAACAATATATATATATATATATATATATATATATACTGGGTACTGATTCGGTATTCATAGAAGAACTTGTAGGATTTCGTTGTTACGTCGATTGTTACGTCCAAGTAAGATACATAAATGGTGCTCATTTCAAGCAGCTAGAGAATAGCATCTCTCACGGTTTTTAGCTTTTATCTTTCTTTGTTGTGCGGAGTGACATCTTGTGCATCCTTTTAGTGAAGGCTTACTAATCGGACGTTTAACTGGAAACGAAAAAATCTTCTTTTATTGACTGAACTGATTAACATCACATCTGGGGATATATATAGGATTGAGATCTTAAAAAATCCACCGATTTTTCTACACTTATCGACGGATCGTCGGTAATACGTGGAAGTTACAGTTATCGCCATCTATACTTTTATAATAGTATTAAAATGCAGTACATTCAAATAAGAATGAATCATTTTTACCATCCAAGCGATAACATAAAAAAATGAAATGACATTTCATATTTAATAACCTAATACAAATTTTACTTCTTTTTGATTGGTCATTTAACGGAAATAGAAAACAAGTTTTTGTTAAAACTGTAATTATAAAACTAAATATAAAAAAGAAACGAAAAATATGAAGGTAATAAAATAGAAAAAAATTATTTATTTAATAATCAATAATATAGTCAATAGTATATAAGTATGTAAAATATGTGTTAATTTTTAAATTTATATGAATGAAAATTTGTTAAAAGTACAATATTAATCAATTTTATAAAAAAGAAGTATGTGTGTCTGCGTTAAAAATACATTTCCAAAAATGATACTTTAGTAAATAATAATGATGATAATAATAATAATAATATTAATAATAATGATTATGATGGTGATGATAATTATAATAATAATGATAATAATAATAATAATAATAATAATAATAATAATAATAGACAAAATTATAATTAATACATAACTTAAATAAACTAGTTTTAAATGACAAACATGTTAAGTGTACATACAATATTTTTATTTAACATTATAATGAACCATTTTTGTCTTAAGATATATTGATGATTATACGCTATAAATGTATGTGATATTATTTAATAGGAATCATGAAATGACCTGATTATTTTTTTGTTATCTAATATAACATTTACAGAGCGATGTTGTATTAAATGCTTTTATTGCCTTTTGAAAATTAACTCTCGCAATATTTCAAACGAAAAACTATTCTATTTCATTAATATGAAAGAAAGGTATAGTAAGCATGTAATTATAAACAATTATAGATAAAGTAATAAATACATTAAATCATTGTATGCCATATTTTATAAAAGCAGGAATCAAAATTCCTTTATGGAAAATTTTAAGTCTACTTTCAAAATAACTAATTAAAATATATTTATGGTTTATTGTCTCCCTCTCTTTATACCTATTTTAAAGAATATAACTTATTACTATTACTTAGAATAAATTTTGTTTTTTCTTCTTCTTTCTTTAGTAGAACTTTTGTGCACTTGTATTCAAATTCTACCAACTAAAATTTAAGTTAATATAATTGACTAATATTAGCTCGAATACATTACTTTCGCAATTTTTGAAAATGAAATAATTTGAAATAACACTAAGAACATCACAAGCATTTCATTCATGTATATAAGAACATTGCACCAATTACGATTTACGAAAATGAAAAACACGATATTAGTATATTACATACTAGTGTGTATACTTTTTTTCTGCTCGACGTAGGTAGAAAGCGACAACTTCGTTTTGCACAGCAGGCAAAAAATTAACACTTTCTGCACGGAGTGATGAAAAAATGCATATCAATTTTTTAAGAGAGTATATCCCTCCCAAGTAGTACAAAATATTTAAAAAAATTGAATACATGCGTATTTAATATTAAAAAGACATTATGTGAATCTCTTTTTAATATTAAATACACATGTATTCAATATTTTTCAATATTTTATTCTACTAGGGATTATATGCTTTTCCTTCTTCTTTATCATTGTCATAATATCAATTATTATCAATGAGATGCATAGACCGTATAATTTATTTTTTTTCTCTTCTTTTCTTATTAATTTTTCTTATTTTTTTTCTTTTTTCTTTTAGATTGAAACAAGCAATTTAAAACTATACATCCTATTAGAATATATACATAGAATATGTATGTACATAAAAAGAGAATTTTTTTTTCTTTTTTTTTTTTTTTTTTTTTCTTTAAGAGTTACACACATTTTATATATTTATTTTTAATTCTAAATAAAACCATATCAACGCGAATATAAATACATAGATAGATACATTTTACTGATTCTCCGAAGTGTTACACTCCTTTTACAATTCTATCCTTAACTCATCTTAACTCTACGTTCTGCACTTCTCATTTCCTCCTTTCCCCCTCTCCTTGTCCTACAACCCTTTTTTTTTTTTTTATTTTTCTCGACAGGAGGAAAAATCTTCCAAAGACTCCCTGGGCCCGGTACCCAGGGGAGTGTCGGATTCGATGTACAACATCGTCGTCCTACAACCCTGCTTCTACCTCCTTCACTCTCAACCTTGTCAACGCGAATATAGCTAATTTTGTTATTCAATGCAAATTAAAAAATTAAAAAAAAAAAAACTTAAAACAAAACAAAATCGGAGAAATGCATTCACCCAGACTCATTATCAGTCGATTTGTTAATTAAATCAGCTTTAAGAACCTACCTAAACCTATCAAAAATTAAATAAATGTTTTTTTCTTTTTTTTTTATATAGCTATATTTAAGCCTTTATGGAACACAATTATGACTGAACGTAAAATACCATTTGGACCACTTTAAGGGGTTAATGTAGCATCAATCATCGGAGGACTATTAGCGACAAATAAATAATTATAAAGAAAATTTTTGCTCGGCTTTTTGTAGCACCTAGCGATATATTAAATACTACTTATATTATAAGCGATTTTAAAGATAAATAAAATAAACGACACTAAAGAAGAAGAAGAAAATACAAAGAGAGATAAATCTGTTTTCGGATTTGGAATTATATGCGTATATATGTCCATATATATATTAGATGTACCAATTAATTAAATGTACTTTGACGAGAGAAGGATAATTATTCGTTAATCAATTTTCCTGCTTCTTCGTCTCCAATACCAGTCAGTATATGATCTGCCGAATAGAAGTTAATTTTTATCTAAGTTTAGGGACATAGGATCAACTTGTTTAAGCCCTACTGAAGCCTCGTTTTTAACAATTGGTGTGCATAGATAGACGAAACCCTTACTTATGCATTAATACTTATTGGGTTGTTCGAAAAGTAATTTCGTTTTTTTTCTGACAAAATTTTGACATTAATTAATGCAAATCGGCAAATAACAACACGTGAAACACGTGTTGTGAATAAAACGAAATAACTTTCCGAACAACCCAATACTTTGACGACAAGGATAGTTATTCATTAATCAATTAATTAACCCATTTGTGCATCATGACTAGAATAGAATTAGTCTTCCTTGCTCAAACATCCGAGACATTAAACTTACAACTAATTACTGAGTTACTCAAATTCTCACTGATAGAAAAATCAACATTTTTTATGCGGATTATAATGGTAATAGTGAATAGTCTCGGGTTCGTGGATTATTCCGCACTATGATGCAAATGGGTTCAATTCATTGCACCATAATCGTCATTATTCTTTTTTCGTCAAAAAAAATTCGACAATTGGTCAAATAATGGATCAAAGTAATTGCAAATTATGTAGTTCATGTAGAAGAATCACAGAATCACTAACGCATAGAAATCATTTCCAATTAATTTCTACACTTAATATATATAGATATATACGCATTAAACATATGAAATTACAATAGAATTCATTGACGTGATTGTAATTCATAATGTTTCCTAACTATAAGTACATATATCTAATGAAGGATTCTTTTTTTTATTTTTTTTTTTATGTTATAGCTTGCCTTCTTTTTCAACGTACAACGTCGAATGACTTTATTATTTTTGACGTTCGACGTTCAACATCGAAAAAGTACAAGGATATATATATTTAATAATAATTATAATAATAATAATATAAAATAGTAATATAAAATAGTAATTGTCATATAATAATAATAAAATTGTTAATTATGTATAAAATATCTATATGTACATGTTTACTACATCAGGATATTGCTATGAAATTTAAAGGGTTTTGAAATTAAATCTAATGTGCGCTATATGGTCGTGATACAATATTAAAATAATTTGCCGATAGAACGAATAACCTGTAAGTTTTACGACATAAATGTTCAACGATGAAAATTCTTTGTTATTTTTCGCATGTGTTTTTTGGTTTTCGTTTATATCTATAAGAACCTTCTGTACAAATTATATTCAAAAGTTTCAACTTTGCCGTCTCACTTATGCAAGCAATTCGTTCTTTCATTATTTTAATGTTTTGTCTTTCATATTTCTTTCCTTTTTTTTTTGCTGAATCTTCATCAACTTTTCCTAACTTTCTTCCATTCATACCTTTGTTTGTAGAGTGTTTACACAATACACTCTAAATTGTAAAATTAAATTAGGTCTATACGAAATAATTTCTCATATAATAATAATTTTAATATATATATATATATATGTTTTATGAAGTCAGTAGTTGACTTCGGTTGTCCCCGAACCAGTCCGGGACTGTTTTGCACATTACTTCGGGCTGGCCGGCATAATAATTTTAATAAGATTATTCTCACTTATGACAGTACTTTTGTCTTCTTTTATGTATATATTATTTATATATGCATACGTTTTTAATGCTGGGCAGTGTAACTCGGTTTTCTTTTCTTACTTTGTGTTTTTCTTTTTTTTCTTTTAATTATTTACCTTGTTTGAATAGAGCGTAACTAGGTAATTAGTGCAAGAACCTTATCACAGTGATACAATATTATTTGGTGTCTTATTTACATTATAATGTATTTTATCAATATCGGAAAATCTTATATACTCTGGTTGTACCCGATAATTATTTTGCAAAGTCATTTTATTAATATGAACGATGTTTATTTAATCTCTATCATTTCTTATTTTTTTTTTCTATATTCTTTTTTCTTTTTCTTTTTTAAATGTATCAAAATATCGTCAAAAATTTTAAATCTATTATTTTTCTTTCTTTTCTTTTTTTTTCTTCTTTTGCTTTGCAGTTTGTTTGTGAGAGAATCTTGTATTCTCTTTGCATAATTAGGACATTTTAAAATAGTGCAATTGAGAAATTGCAGTTGGCAGGAATTTAGCAGAACTTTGATAATAACAGTAGTACCGCTCGAATCTACGACATAGAAGCATCTATCGTAGCAAATACAAGGCGACTTAATCTTAATTTACATCGTCTCTTTACGTACGTACGTATATATAAATATATATATATATATAATGAACAATGTTCAGAAATATTAAGGAACGATATAATTACATTAAACGAGATATATATAAAATGACAAAACTTGAGCAACATTATTGTGCGTTGTATTCATATTATTTTTCGTATTCTTGTTTTTACATTTTATATACTCGTATAATACGTAATTAATATATATATATAACATGTAATTCTTACATCGTGAAATGAGAAATTATTTAAATCAAAACAGACTGACATCAGACTTATTCATGGCAGATGTACATCAAACGAATGCCCATTTATATTTAAACTATTAGAGTTTAGTTCGCGTGGAAAAGGAAAGAAGATTAATACAGAAATTTCATACTCGTACTAACATTACAAAAACTGGACATTATTCCTTCCAGCCTGAAATCCTATACCCCTGAAAAGAGGGGTGAATAAATTATTCTCACAAAGAATCAATACAATTACAATTTCCGAGGTAGTGACGCAGCTTCTTTCGTAGAAGCTGTCTTTTTTTTTTCTTTAAGGTAGAATGATCCAATTTTTTTTTGAACAATTTTGTTTAATCACAATCGTTAAGAAAAAAATTTTCCATTTTTGTTCATCTGTTAACAGTATTGAGTACTGTTAACCGCTTATTTTATATTTAAAAAAAAAAAATAAATTGACGAAATATTATCTCATGTGTATGTATATATACATGATACATGCATATATTTAATATTATAGCAAATTTCGATACTTTCGGATAATTATCAAAATTGACGCACATGCATCTATTTAAAATATTATACAGCTCTAAACGATCGTATCGAATTTTCTTTTCACACATATACGCACACACGCATTCACAAATATCAGTGCCATATCGTAATAATTCGTACCTCTGCTTTTTTTTTTTTTTTTGTACTCTGTACGTGTTTAAAGGAAGGCAATTTGTCTGACGAAGGATTAACTATGATTACCGAAAAACCTGCATTATTTTTGTTTAGATGTTCGTATTTTGAGAGTTCATATTACACACACTTAGAAGAGTCCATATGGAATAATATCACCGAAAGTCTTTTTAGAAGACGATGCTCTGTTGTTCTCTAAGTTTTTTGCGAGATTAAATTCTATCGGTTTTACTTTATTTTCGTTTGTTTGTTTATTTGTCTTTTGTTCTATTTTATTTCATTTTCATTAGTTTCATTTTCAATAATTTCATTTTTTATTTATAATATTACTTTCGTTGTTACATAAAATTAACTGACGGCGGCATCTGCAAATTGAATAACCGAATACTGTCTTTGTGAGCAAAGAAGATTCGCGCTTCTCTCACTTTCCATTGATTCAAGAATCATTTTGCAACGTTTCCTTGGCGGTAAAATTAATGTTTCCTTTACGGGTATAGCAAGATCGAGAGGATCCGGTGAGGGTACTGGACTGACAGGGTTGCTACTTGGAGGTGTTAATATTTGTTCTTCTTTTTTCACATTCATTCCATATTCCCGTTGACTTTCTTCTTCAACAGCCTCCAAAGCTGCCTCAACTCTTCTACGTGCAACGTTTCCGGGTAAATGCATTAGGGATGAACATTTATTACCAACAAGTTCACTTTCTGAGCTTGGTAATAAGAACTCGGTTATTGGGTAAGGACTTAAGGATATGTCGGAATAAAGGAGGACATGGGACTGATGTTCATGGTTTGTTTGAATCTGATGAACCGTTTTTTGTTCGTTGCTTGTTTGAATCTGATGAATCGTTGCTCTTTCTTCGAGAATTCCTCCATTCAATAAAGCCATCGAATCTGAATATTGTTTACTTGTTAAACCGTAATATAAATGTTGTTGATTCGGATATACTTCACGCGAATTACTTGCTATGTTTTCTACGTTTTTGCACAGAAATTCCTTATTGCTTCTGTTAGGAATAATAGGAGGCGTGGGTGGTAGGTTAGGAAGAATAACAGAATTGTTTTCCGAACATTCCATGATTGATTCGATCGGTGAGTCTCTAGCGGAAGAGATTCCGCTCGATACCGAGGATAAAGACGAAAACGAAGATGACGAAGATAAGGAAGATGACGACGACGACGACGACGATGACGACGACGATGACGACGACGATGATGATGATAATGATGATAATGATGATGATGATGAAGATGATGATAACAAAGGAGGAGATAATTGAGCTGATGAACATGAGGATGAGGATGAGGATGAGGATGAGGATGAGGATGAGGATGAGGAGGATGAGGAGGATGATGAGGATGAGTCCGAGTGTGATTTTATGTGAACTTCCATATTTTTTTTCGAACTAAATGTTTCGTAACATAGCGTGCACTTATAGACTTTTTCACCATAATGTGCTACTTGATGGAGCTTCAATACATGATTATATCCGAATGACTTGCCACATATATCGCAAGTATAAGGCTTTTCCCCGGTATGGGTGCGAGTATGCACTTTTAGTTGCTTTGAACAGGTAAATCCCTTGCTACAGATCGTACATACGTATGGTTTTTCGCCGGTATGTGTACGCATGTGTATTACCAATTGACCACTTTGTATGAACGTTTTATCGCAAACAGTACATTTGTGTGGACGTTCTCCTGTGTGAATTCGCATATGACGATGGAGTTTGCCGCTGTGCTCGAAGGCACGTTGACAAACGTCGCACTTGTATGGTCGTTCCTTTGTATGAATCCTCCGATGAACGCTAAGATTTTCCTTCACGGAGAATGACTTGTTGCAAAAATCGCACTGAAAGGGTTTTTCACCCGTGTGAGTCCTGTAATGTCTGGTCAAACGCGCCGGTACCGCAAACGTTTTGTCACATTTGTCACACTGATAAGGATCTTCTCCCTCCTTACTGTGTATGCGTAAGTGACACAGATATAAATTTTTTTGATCAAAAATTTTTTGGCAGACCGAGCATTGGTAGGCCTTATTGTCGTTGCTATTTGTAAGATTTTCCACGAATTCGGTTACGGCAGAAGCAGCAGCTGTGGTACACGTTGCCGAACCGAAGACTGAAAGATCCGGGCTACATACTAGGTTCTTCACCGGTTTCATTGTTTCCAAATTCGGCGCCATCACTGGATTCTGTATCGGTTCAGTTTGGTAAAAACTCACCATCATTGGTTACTACCTTGAAAGAGGCCGCGGCCTATGGAAGAGATTGAATAATTCGATTTTGTTATTTAAACAAAATCTTTATTAAAATTAAACAAAAATATATTAGTCAAAAATAAGATAATAATAATAATTAGAAAAGTCAATTAATCGACTAACTGTCGATAAGCGTTGGCAATGAAAAGCCGAGATGAATCGATTAGCGGTTAAAAAAAGCGTTAACATTTTATAAACAAATTTAACACGTTCACGCCAACAAGTACCACCAGTGGACCGCGGCAGACTTTCTCATCGGGCGGCGCGTATCACCGATGGCCCGAACTAGACTCTTATAGGGGCGGTGCGTACCACCGGTGGTACGCATTCGATTGTGCTATTAGACGGTGCTATTAGACACTGAAAATTAAAATAATGAAAATTTACAGTATTGGGATCTCTAGCACTTGAATACGCTATCTGGTGGCTAAATTCAGAACTAGAGCGGTAAGGGGAATTGCTAACAGCTGATTTAAACTACACGATATTTATGTGGAAATATTTATATTTTTAATTTTATGACTTGCTTATTTATTATTGAAAGTAGAATTGAAAATAACTAATATCGTTAAACTAAAAAGTTGTTACAAAAAATTTCTTTTTTTGTTATGGAGCTCCCAGCAAGAAAAAATAAAAGTAAAGTAGCATAGCTTGTCGTGATGAAAAAATGAGATTTTTTCAAATTCCACCTCGTAAAAAACAATTTGTTTATCGAATAAACAAATTTAGTGATGCCTAGCCGTGTCAACAAGTCGACACAGTCCTTCACCAGCCCTGACTTGACCACGGTGCTGTGTACAAGTCTGAGCGCAGTGTGGCTGTCACTAAAAATGTAGATATGTTTGCCATAGTATCCCTTTCGAGGATACTGTGGGCGCAGGCCCAAATGGCAAACAGCTCCGTCTGAAGAACAGAGGCGGTACCGGTTAGGGTGTAGGACAATTCGGTCCTAGGCCCTCCAGACCAGACCCCTGCTCCCGCGTTGGAACCCGCTTTAGCCCCATCTGTATACCAGACGGGCCCTGCGGGTGCCAATAAATGATTTGGGTCCTCTGCCCATGACTGTCTATCTGGGAAGAGGACCTCGTAGTTATACTGGAAATGGTACTCCTTTGGGCACCAGTCACCCCCAAGACGGTTGATTTCCTCGAAGTCTTCCGTTCTTGACAGGATCGATGCGTGCCCGTAGGAGGCTCGTCTCCAGCTCCCACTGTCTAACAGCCTAAAGGCTGCGCTTCTGGCTCTTTCCTCCGCCGCAATGTGCGGAGGTAAGATGTTGAGCAGAGCCCCTAGAGCCAGGGTCGGGGTAGTGCGCATTGCGCCCGTAATTCCCAGCCCTGTTAGCCTGTAGACCCTGTCTAACGCTTTCCTGTTTTGAGCCCGCTCGACGCCGGGCCACCAAACTAGAGAGGCGTACGTCAGTTGAGGGACCAGTATGGCGGTGTAAATCCACCTAACCATCCGTGGTTTTAACCCGCACGTCTTACCAAATATCTTCTTGCAGGCCCATCTAGGGGTATCTAGCGTTACCCCTAGGTAGCAAACTTCCCGGGAGAACGTTAGCTCAGTTCCAAATATTGAGGGAGGCCTTACATTGAAATGCCTCTTCCTCGTAAAAAGCACCATCTCAGTCTTATTCGGAATAATAATGCTATACACGTTGTTAAAATACAAAAAAATTATATTAATAATAATATAAATAATAAATAATAAATAAATAAAATATAAATAATAACGTTATACACATTGTTAAAATACAAAAAAAAATATAATAATAATAATAATATAAATAATAAATAATAAATAAATAAAATATAAATAATAATGTTATACACATTGTTAAAATACAAACAAATTATAGTAATAATAATACAAATAATAAATAATAAATAAATAAAATATAAATAATAACGTTATACACATTGTTAAAATACAAAGAAAAATAATAATAATATAAATAATAAATAAATAAAATATAAATAATAATGTTATACAAGTTGTTGAAATACAAAAAAAAATAACAATAATAATAATAATATAAATAATAAATGATAAATAAATAAAATATAAATAATAACGTTATACACATTGTTAAAATACAAAAAAAATAATAATAATAATATAAATAATAAATAAATAAAATATAAATAATAATGTTATACACGTTGTTAAAATACAAAAAAATTATAGTAATAATAATATAAATAATAAATAATAAATAAATAAAATATAAATAATAACGTTATACACATTGTTAAAATACAAAAAAATATAATAATAATAATAATATAAATAATAAATAATAAATAAATAAAATATAAATAATAATGTTATACACGTTGTTAAAATACAAACAAATTATAGTAATAATAATATAAATAATAAATAAATAAAATATAAATAATAACGTTATACACATTGTTAAAATACAAAAAAAAAAATAATAATATAAATAATAAATAAATAAAATATAAATAATAATGTTATACACGTTGTTAAAATACAAAAAAAAATATAACAATAATAATAATAATATAAATAACAAATAATAAATAAATAAAATATAAATAATAATGTTATACACGTTGTACTTTATTTTGGTTATACAAGTAATGCACAGACCCATCCAGTCTCTAGTTTATATTTTTTCCGCTAGGGTAAGCCCCGCCCCTGCCAGAGATTCTAATATTTATTAAAAACTGTTAATTAAATTATTTTATTTTTTTTTTTTATATTTATTCTTGGCGGCGCCAGAAGAAGCGCGGCATACATTCGAGCGCCGCCCAACAGCGAAAACAATGAAAATCAGCCCCAGCGCGAACGTGTTAAAGTAAAAAAATAATCTCTTTCTCTCTTTCTTTCTTTCTTTTTCTCTCTCTCTTTCTCTCTCTTTCTCTTTCAATAAAGAGAGCATTATTTTTTATCGATCAAAAAATAATTGAAAGGTAATGAAAAAAGAAAAATAATAAAACTGAGGAAAAAAACTAAATAAACAAAAGAAAGAAAGGAAGAGTCAGAGAACAAGTCGAGAATACGTGTGCTATGAGAGAATGATAAACGAAAAGTGTCGTTTAAACATGACTTTACATGCGCACGTGTCGTTTGTAGTACGTCAGGAGGCAGCAATTGTGGTCGGCGGCAATGTAATACCCCAATAACGATAGAAACCACTCGCAGCTGCCTCCACGTGTACACACAACATTTTCTTATAGCGAGCACCGACCTCGTGCAACTTGTCGCGCAGTAAGGACGTCGGGTTACATCACGAATGCTGTATGACATACAACTATAAGAATCGTATTAAAGATTTATATATATATATATATATATATATATATATATATATATATATATATTCTTTCTTTTTCATTCTTTCAAGTTCATTAGTAATCGGACATTAAAAAAAAAACGCGGACAAAAATTGTATCGATCACACGACAAATAAGCAAGGTACATCATGCTCTCTCGCTCTCTCTCGCTCTCTCTCGCTCTCTCGCTCTCTCTCTTTCTTTCTCTTTCTACAGTTCACGAACAGGGTCGAATTATCTCGACTATTCCATCCTCCAAACTCTGACGCAGAGTCCCGTCGTTTCTCTTCCTCTACTTTTTTTTACCCTACCATCGAAAATTTCTTTTCTCTTTTTGTTTTTGTTTTTTTTCTTTTTTGGTTTTTTTCATTATTTTTCACTTTCTTTCACATTTCGCGTATATTATCGTGAAACAAGAAAACAGCAGAGCATCGTTCGAATTTTGTGAACTTGTCGATATTTGATGCTAGTTTTTTTTCTGTTATTACACTACTTACAGATTAAAAAACTATATGATTTGTTTTTAGAATAACTAAGAATATATATATACACATGTTTCTTCTCTTTTTTTTTGTAATCTTATCGAATAAAAAGAGAAAATGCATGTGTAAAGTGTCGATAGGAATAAGCGTCAAAATATTTTTTCCTGAGTATCTATAATATAAATATAAACTTACGAAGATAAAGAAATAAGGAGAGAAATAGAGAAAGTTAGGTGCACAAAAAATTATACCTGTATAATGATACATTAACCGTTTTAGTGCCACGCGACGCGATCGCGCTTTTCAAGTGGTGTGGTAAAACGTTTCGCTAATTTTGTTCACAATTGTCAATTCGCAACACGCTTTATACAGAAATGTATGTATGTGTTTTAGCAACGCGACCGCGTCGATCGGCATAACTCGCAGAAAAATGACGAATGCGCTATCACGCTTCATGGCACACACTCCGACAAAGATTTTTTAAAATCTTCGGCACTAAAACGGTTAGAAATCGATTAAATGAAACAAAAATGTTCTATCAGAAATGGCACGTCAATGACGCATCGCGGTGAATTAAAAGAGGAAAGGAATTGTGCATGGGAACAAATGACATAAAGAATAATGAAATAAAAAATGTGAAGAAAATATAAAGGAACAATTGAATCGTAATGACTTACTTAAAAAAAATCTTTCCACATACTTATTTTCTTCTCGTGTCCATTCTTCTTCGTACGTATCAAAATTTCACTTTCGACTTATCACTTATTTGACCGCACGTGTTTCAGATTGCTGTTTAGTTATTACTGGATTAGATACACATGCATTTGTTTCTAGCAATAGAAAAGTCAATCGGCTAACTGTCGATGAGGAGCATGAAGAGCCGATGAATCAGCTAGCGGTAAAAAAGTGTTAAAATATAGTAATATAATAAATTATATTAATTATAAAGTATAATATTATACTATATAATATACTATTATACTATATAAATATATATCCAGCGGTCCAATTTTTTTTCACGAATCTCACATATATATAGATATATATACGACAATAATATCACATAATTAGAATAATAAATGCACTAATTTTGGCCATTATTTCTCGTGTTGTTAATTTTTCGCATTTAATCGAGAAAAAATGTTACTATGCATGAGCTAAAGGACACCTTTCACAAATATGCACAGAATAGGACTGTGAATATGTTTACTTCTTGTGAACCGATGAGCCACGGAAATCATCGTACATGCCCGAAGAACGCACGCTGGGTGTCCCCACTATGTTTCCTAGAACCCCCACCAAAATCGTAACAACACCCTGCCCCAACTCTCTTCTCATCAACCTATAGCCCACCGTCTCGGCCCCAACTCTTCGCCAACGGCGGACCTATAATTTAGGGCGGATAAAATGCTTCATGTAGCACGTGGAGGTAGTCATCGTGGTTTCTGCCAATGGCTTGGCGCGTGCGAGTTTGTTCGACGAAGAGGAGACTAACTCAACATGCGCGATAAGGACGACTGCTTTCAATGTGTACCTGTGTATATGTATATATGTGATAAGTCACTTGTTTTGCTGCTTCTTTTCCCTCTTTCTCACACACATAACACTGTATATCCGAAGTGTGCATGCACAATAATATACATATTTGCGATCATCGGAATATAGTTCATCGAATCATAAATGACAAAAATGATCAGAAATTTTTTTTCATGTAATATGATACGCATTTTTATTGTATAAACTTATGTACATATATTAATATCTCTTTTAAACATAATTGTCTTTTAGAATTCATATTACGTTAAATCGTAGATTCTTTTTTCTTTTTTTTTGTTTTTTTTTCTTTCTTTTATATATCCATTTGCAAGAAGATTAATGTAGGAAAAATGAAGAAAAAGAAAAACAAATAAAGAAGAACCGGAATGAACGAAAGATGATCTTTTCAAGAGGGATAAAACATTGGAAGAAGAAAACAATTTTTATATTTATGTCATTTCCTTTCCTAAACGACTACTATGTAACCGTCGTATTGCTATAACCAAGACGAACGATTGATATCTCCCTTTTCCTGCTTACCCTTCTGAACAAAGATCAGCTCAGTTTGTTTCTCTCCTGTTACATTTTTTTCAAAATACTTAAACATAATATTTCTATCGTATCGGAAAATACAATCGAGATAATCTTTCAATGATTTTGATTTATTATTAGATTTGTTCAATCTTATTTTTTCTCTTCTCTCTCTCTCTCTTATCAAGACTCGATAACGTTAATTGACTTTGATCGAATTAAATATGTGATATGCGAAAATTATAATCAAATTTCTTTATGAAAAGATTAACCCTTTGACTGCTAACTACTCTAGGTTGAAGCGATCGCTGGGGACAAAATACTATTTTTTTTTCTTTTTTTTTTTGTATTTCCGAGCATACATATAAGAAAACAGTAAACAGCCAAAACTTCGCCAAGCGCACATTTGCGTCCATAGTCTATATCGATGGCTTGCGTCGGACGCATATATGCACCCATAGCAGTCAAAGGGTTAAAGCCTTTAGATACACTTAAGCAGTATAACTTGTTAGTATCTTGTACGTATATTTTTCATTCCACTGAAACACAAACCATTCAATATCACGATTCGAACATAAATGGAGATGGGCCACTTCCAAAATAAGCGGCCCAATTAATTAATTTAATTACTTTTAAACTCTTGCCAACATGGTGGCAATTTGTATATTCCATTCTAATACGTTAAACACCACGCCGAATTTCGATGCCTTTCCGTTCAAGTCACAGTCAGCCGTTAGGTGGGCCCTGTCAGGCCGCTCGCTATAAGAAGAGCCAGAGTATAGGTAGATGTCACATGCTTGATGACGGGAGTGTTCTGTAGATAGTGGAAAACGGCCAGCGTGATCCCCATCCCTAAAGGCAAGGGTGGGGACCACAGAGTCCCGTCTTCCTATAGACCGTTGAGCTAGTTGAACTCTCTCGACAAGCTCTTCTAGACTACAGGCCCGACCTAAAAAATCGATGGGTCATATGATCCCGCAGGAAACCTATATTGGACGATAGAAGGGCATAAAATAATAATTTTTAGCACTATGCCGTGACTTGTAAGCTGTCCAACTGAGTGCAGGTGAGAATTAAAAAGCACAAAATAACCGGGTGCTTTTTTATCAAATGATTTTTTACGGCATTCTTACCACCTATAGATCCATCGAAAATAATGAGAAAACACGTAGTGCCGTTAAAAAATAGTAAGCCACAAAGTCGGAAAAAATGTTTGATTTTCTAACAAAACCCCGGGTCTATTACATCATTTGATTATGAACGGCGTTTGTTTCATACAATTTAAATACCTATTCTAATTGATTATTCCGCAAC
The DNA here is from genome assembly GCF_049000335.1 of Polistes dominula. Lineage (NCBI taxonomy): Eukaryota > Metazoa > Arthropoda > Insecta > Hymenoptera > Vespidae > Polistes > Polistes dominula. Next base: position 6,913,294 of record NW_028301152.1, on the reverse strand, counting down.
GCCGTGCAAAAATCATGCAACAAGGGAGAAAAATCCAGGGTTAAAATCCACCTTTTTCCACCGGTCTGGGGGATGATCTGAAAAACAACGGCATCAGTTTCAATATATTTTTTAGTACTCAGAAGTACTAATAAAATAATGCCGTTTAAAAATTGTTGTTTTTTGAATGTATATCAATTATTAACTTAATTTAATCGTATATTTGATTTTTACAGCTGTAAAATCATTTGACTCTGTACGGCAACTTGTTTTTTAACATGATATTGCTAAATACAATTGTTCTGTATTATTGCCGATAAAAAAAAACTGTTCTAAAAAAAATATAGAGAAAACAAAAAATGAAATTTTTTCAATTTTTGTAAAAGTTTAAGTTGTCGTACATTAATAACATAAAGCAATTTCTTAAATGTTATTGTTGTTTTAAATAGTATAAGGGTCAATGAATTAAGAAAAAATCATGCCGTTCATTTTAATGCAGACCATATTTTTTGGCAGATAAAAATAACACTACCGTTTTAGGGGTACCGAAAAGTTCGTAGGGTATTTCCAAAAAGTTCATAGGTCCGTTATAACGAGACATGATCAAGTGCACGCGTACTTTGCGAAAATTCAAAGTCGATTTTTTTTCGAAAACAAAGCCTCAAACGAAAAATATTTATTCTATATTTTTGATTTATTTTTTAATGTAGAATCACCCCATTTTCGCTTGTACCACCAGTTACAGATCACCCTGTATATCGTAATAGGTCAATTATGTCTTTGGATTTTGCTGTTGTAATTTGTCTGATATTTTATATAGTAGTGTCAATATAATATTTTCTAACTTTTTTGGTCTACCTCGACGTGGTAATAAATTCAAGACTTTCAAATTTTCATTCTCACATTCATTAATGTCTTATAGAAAATTTTATACGGTTTATTTTTGAAAAAACGCATCAAACATATTTTTAACCAATTTATTGATTCTTCATCAGAATTCTTGACCCTTTTCCAAATTGCTTTTTTTAATAATTTTGTTACTACAAAATCTTCTTATCTCATTTTATTTACAATAAAGTATTATCGTATTGTGGGAGTAGAAGCATCCAGTGTATGTGTGTGTTGTGTGTGTGGCAAAGACAAGGGCAAGCTTATTGTATGACGTCATGTTGCTATGTGAGACCGTTGCTAGGCAACGTAAGCAAAGACAAGCTTGTTACCTGGCGAGATATTGCTACGAGAGAGAGAGAGAGAGAGAGAGAGAGAGAGAGTGTTAGAGCGAGACGTACGATTGAAGTAGTGTAATTAAGCGATACAATAAGAGTTGTGTTTTGAGCGAGAGAATACGTGCGACTTAGAGGGTGATTGAGCGAAAAGTGTATAGCGAGTGACGATACGATACGTACGGTTTAGTAATTAAGTGTTTTTCGAATAAGCAGCGGTGTGAGTGTATGTTATTGCGTGTAGATTGTAACTAACGGATTGTAACTAAATAACTTGTTAAATAAAAGGTGTTTTCTATATTATTAAGCGGTACCAGCAACGAGGGGAAATCAGATTTCCTTAGCCGGATACAGAATAAGTGTTTTCCCTACAGTATTTACTCGGAATATATGCGAAATGAAATGCTTTATTGACACATTACATAAAGTTGTACAATAACCAGGAGTAACCGGAAAATAATAAATGACGAATGGAGATAAGCCACTTTCAAAATAAACTTTTCATCATTTTGTTGATCGACAAATTTTCGTCTTACAATATCTTCATGATTTTAAATATATTTGTAATAAATTGCTTTAGAATGAAAAGATCATGTAAAAATGTAACTATTATGGTAACTAACTCGATTTTTTTGGAAAATGGAAATGGGCTACTTTCAAAATAAACGGCCCAATTGTTCAAATTATTTTATTTTATTTTAAGAATGGACACAATTTTCCGGTAGATTTAATATAAACATTACATTATTTTACATTAATATTAACAAACACTTATATGCGACGATATAGCCCAGGAGCCAGTGACATTTCTTTGTCAGTCATTTTACTTCTGACCATAATTTGTAGAATGTTAAATTTAGTTGTGCTGTAAAGTATAGTGACCGTCAGCTGACGCATTAGCAGTGGGTGGGCCAACGGAAGCACCGAAAACACGTCAAAAAAATTTTGAGTTTCAGTCATTTTAACTCGGCTAAAATTTATAGAGTAGATAGTTAATATAATTATTTAAATAAAAAAATCGTCAGCTGGCTGTATGTCGGTGGAAAAGCCGTCAGCTGGCACAGTAAAAGATATAGCGCGTAAATCGTATGCTGGCCGCCCGCGCTCTCTTGTGTATCAGCTGAATATCTCTATGATCAGCTGACGAGTTTTCCACTTATGCACTGTACGGCCAAAGCTATGCGGCCAAAATTCCTTTTCCTAAAGCCCTTCGCGCTCGGACGAAAGCCACATTTCGACTAAAATTGAGGAAGAATTCTTTCTTGCAGTCGCATCTGTTATTGTCGTATATCTTCTTTGTTCATTCTTTCTTTTCTTCCGTGACCTATGATGATGGTACCCTAAGATAGAAACCAGGTCGTGATGGGTTCGCTTTCTCCGCTATTTAGACAAACGTGTGCCTTTCTTTCCTCGTTTTCGGTCGTTAAATTCCATTGAATTCTTTGATTCCTGTCGAAATTTGAAATAAAATTCCAATGGGATTCCAATGGAATGGCATGGGTATTCTCATATTAGAAATATACACGTCTTTAGCAGTAAATATATAGAGGATATAGAGGATATAAGATATTAAAATTATACTATCTCTGCGTTTGTTTATGACTGTGAATCAAAAATTATGGAAATTGATTTCGTCAAATATTTTTTATAATATTTTTATGTTAAATAGAATTTGCGTGATAAAATTTACTTGATATACATTTAATTTATATAATTATCAAAGTATTATAGCTAAAAATAAAAAAAAAGTATAAATATAAATTATAAATATAAAAAAAGTATAAATTAGTAAAAAGTCATTAGAGTAAAGTAAAAACAAAATATAAATTATAAATATTATTATAACGACTTTTATTAACTTATTACTTTTTATATATGCAATATTGTAATAATATAAAAATTATGTGAAAGAAAAAATAATTATTTTATACAAAGATAATTTTATCTATAAACAGTTTGAAAACAAATTATATGATTTTTATGTAAGATCGATTGCTCGAGCAAATGAAACGTATTAAATATTTCCAATGAAATATAATCGACATAATCGAAGTGTCAATAACACGTGCTAAGCGAGAAGATGTAATAATTACGACATTGTTGAAGTAAAATAAAAAAGAAAAAGAATATCGCGTTGTTACAGAAAAAAAATCATCTTGTTTCGTTACGCTTGATCTCATGTTCAAAGTTTTTTTATTTTTTTTTTATCTCCCTTACCTTAATTAATTCGTTTTCCTTTTTTTTTTTGTAAAAACAAAATAAAAAAAAAACTAATATTTCTTACCCTTAAAGATGAAATTTAAGGCGTACACTCACGTAAAACTCCGTCCTTCGTGATACTGCGTCTGGACCTACCTTATACACATTGTCATTCTTTTTTTGTATGAGGTAACTTTCGTTCCAACCTTCTAATAATAAAACGAGAGAGAATTTTATTAGTCGATCTTTCGTGAAGGAAGGTCAAAGACTCCTAAGATTGATGTATACGTGGCCCACGTGTGAGCAACACAATTAAAAGGACAAAGATCTCGTTCAAGGGGACAAAAAATATCAAGAAACGAATTTAATTTAATGTTAAATATTTTAATCTCTTTTTCTAAAAATATCATAGAAAAAAATATTAATCAAATAAATAAGTATATATGTATAAGTAATAATAATAATAATAATAATAATAGTAATATAAAAGACATACCGGTAATATAAATATATATTTATTTTTCAATTTAATTGTTAATAATTATATATATATATATATTATTATTATTATTATTATTATTATTATTATATTTATATATAACCAAAGTTGGCCTAACTCCATTTATGTTCGAATCGAGATTTTGAAGGGTTTGGATTTCAATGCAATGAAAAATGTACATACAAGATACTAACGAGTTATACTACTTAAGTGTATCTAAAGGTGTTCAATTTATATTTCCTATGAAAATAGTGGCAATTATTAAGTGAATAAAGTAGTATCGTATTTACTTAGAATATAAACAACCTCAAATGCTTTATTGATACATACCGTGAAGTTGTAGAACAACCACGTGCAACCGGAAAATAATACTTGACAAATGGAATTAGGCCACTTTCAAAATATAATCTATAGTCAAGAAAAAAAAATATGTATACATATGCATATTCATATATATTTAAAAAAATGTATTTTTTGGCAATTATTATTTAGTTTGGAAGGATACAGTCAAATTTTTCCTTTTCTTGGTTTGGTTAAGAGAACCTGCTCACCAAAGTGCCAGTGTAACCAATGTTGGTTATAAACGAGATAGGAGCAATGACCTAGTGCGGCGCGTAGTACACGTGCAGTCTGAAAACCCCGAAGACTACCTCCGACCTGGGGCAATGGTCGTCGCCTCGTGCGGGTGAGTCCGATCTGTGCCGTCGCTCGTGCAACTACACACACAACACACACACACACACACACACACACACACACACACACACGTGTGTGTGTGTGTGTGTATGGCTGTATATATATATGTATATATGGGGAGGGTTGGGTTATCCTTCGGACACGCCTACACCATCCTAAATTGCTTACTTTTAAAAAATATATAAAAATACACATGCACATATGTTTATAAAATTTCATTATTTTCAATTGTTTCTAATTTTTAATATTTAGAAATTATTTCAATCTTTTGTATTTTTCGTAATTTGTTTCATTGGAGTGGTTTGAAGATATTTTTTAGGGAGTTTGAGTCTCCATTATTATTTAACCACACAATATATACATAATGTTAAGACAATGAAATAATTTCCAAATTTAAACAGGAAACCTATAAAATAAAAACCTATAAAAATATTAAATCATAATATTAGTTCGTATAGCATGCTAATGAAAAAATTCGAAGAACTTAATATATACTATAAAAAATAATATATATATATATATATAGTAATTCGATCAAAAAAAGAATATTCGAATATCTTTATAAAACTCAATCTAAAATAAATTTAATTAGAACGATAGGAGTCGTAGTTTAAATTATTCGTTAAAAATAGGGCAAACACGTGTCAAAAGAATCTAATATTTGATCATAACGTATTTCTAAATAAGGAATGAGTAGGTTAATTTTTTCAGAGTTATCTAACCATTAAGAAAAACATGTTTTTCAAGCTTCCTATCTGTTGCCCATGGCGTCATTAAATTCAATGGAATCATTGAATGGGTCCTGATCACGGTGGTGGTCCTGAGGTCGATAAACGTCTAATGCCTGAATTCCTATTTCTTTGTTATGTTAAACATTCCACATATTTCATCTTCTTTTTCTATGCAGTTCTTTAACGGCCATATTCATATTTATTTCTATTACATTTGTAGAAATGTTAACATTTTTTTATAAATAATTTTCATTAAGATGAACAAAAAAAAAACTTATACTAAAATTACTTTCATTCAATAAAATTATAAAATACAATATATTACAATATACAATATATATATACATAGAATATTCTTTTTCTTCTCTTCTTTTCTTCTAAATCTTTTCTTCCAGGCGAGTCGTCGAAATTCTTGGAGCCTGTTCTAGGTTATACGTTGGGTATAATAACCTTAACCTTTACTAACTTTTCAAAACCTTTATCCGGGTTCGGGATCTACACCATACCAATATATAATATACAATATATATATATAAAATATTCTTTTTCTTTTTTTCTTCTTTTCTTCTTTTCTTCTAAATCTTTTCTTCCAGGCAAGTCATCGAAATTCTTGGAGCCTGTTCTAGGTTTATACGTTGGGCAAACTAACTTAACCTTTCCTAACTTATTATTTAGGTTTCGGAACCGGAAACATAACCGAACTGAGCTACTCAATCCACTCAGTAATCATGCAAGCGGATATATAATATTATATATATTAGGGTGGGTCAAAACAATCAATTATTTTTTTTTTACAAGTGCCACGGAAAAATGGGTTGCTAGACACCTTAAAAGAATTCTCACCAAATATGAGCTCTTAATTTTAATAGAAAGATCCTCCGCATCGCAGATTTTTATTTTTTATGAATTTTATAACTCGACAATAAATGACTATTATAAAATGCGCAATACAAATTTTTGTAGGAAATTAACTGCTTTATAAAAATGGTGTCCTATGTTTTGGCGATTAAATTAAGCGTTCAAAAGATATTCATCATCATACTTTCATGTGTACTAATTTTAAGAGTTTTTGATTAGATAATCGGAAAATTTTAATTTATATATATTTAATTTAATTTATATATATATAAATATATATATATATATATATATATATATATATATATTTATAACACACACACAATAATATGTTATAAAATATATGTATTGCAATATATAAACAATATAAATAAATAAATATAAATAAATAAATAAAAAAGATATATATATATAGATAGATAGATAGATAGATAGATATAGGTATAGGTATAATATCAAGCAACGTGGCAAGAAATTTTGTTCAACAGCTCTGAAGGTTTCGTTTCAGAAGGTTTCTCTCGTACGACCCGGGCTACAGGAGAAGAAATTGGTAACGAAGCGCTCGCCAAAAAGAAAGGAAAGGCCAAGTGAGGGGTTAGGGAGAGAAAGGATGTAGTAAAAAGTGTGAGAGAGAAAGATAAAGAGATTGATGTAGGCTGTCGAGTGGAACGAACGCGCGCGCGCGTGCGAATGGAATGACGAACGAACGCGCCCGCGCGCACACACGCACGTGGGCCTTTCAGAGAAGAAAATAGTTAGGAGAGTTTGGTCGTTCTCGAATCCGAAAGAGAAGAGGGTTACAAAGGGTAGTGGCAAGGGGGTAACGGGGGCGGGGGAAGGGACGAAATGGGGGGACCGAGAGCGAGTCTAGAGCGCGATGTGTAGTACCTTGACCAATCTCAACAAAACTTGTTTTAAGCTAAGCCAAGCCAAGCGTCGACCTTAGAAACGATTCGCTGATCGTTTCGGAACCGAAGTAGCAAATGAAAAGGAGTATAGGCGAGCCTTTTTCTTTCTTTCTTTCCTTTCTTTATCTTTTTCTCCTTTTTTTTTTTTTTTGAATTTTTGTGTTCCATTTCTTCTGCATGTTTCTTTCTTCCTTTGGTATAAACCAAAAAAAAAATCACTTTTGGTATTATATTTTTTTTATCGAGTTTTTAACGAAAAATAAACTTTTTTCTAATATTATTATTTATATTAATTTTATATTATATTGTAATATATATATATATAATTTATATTATATTTATATTATATTATATTAAGTTTATATTATTAATAATAATAATAATAATAATAATAATAATAATAATAATAATAATATATATATATATGTTTGTTATTTAAAATTTGAGAATATTATAATTACAGAGTTATTTGGAATTCTATATATCTTATCCTCAATAGACTAAGTATGTGTTAGAATACACAGACACATGTGAAAGTTATTATGATGTAGGTAAGATTGAAAGGGGCTGGACTAGAGGATATACTAGGGAAAGCTAGTTTGGTTAACGAATATGTGGCCTTGAAGAATTCCTATGCATCGAATGTCAAACTACGCGGCACGTGGAACTTGGGTTCAGTTCACTGACCCTTAACTTCTATCTTCTTGCTCCTTTCTATATATAATACAACAAAGAAGATAGCGTTCTAAAGTTTGACCTGCTTTCGTAACGATATATTTTTTTATTCAAGTTTTTTTTCTTTCACTAATCATTATCGAGTTTTTAACACGGATGTAAAGATTTATCAATTATTTTATTTTCTCATGACTATGTCATATGATATCAAACGATCATATCGCGTGTTTTTTTTATATCGTCTTGAAAATAGTTTCAAACATTCAAACGATAAAATCACAATACTTGTTCATCCGGTATGTAAACGCATTTTATTATTGACCTCCCGCGAAGGGTTATAAAATGTTCCATTTCATTCATATTCCGTAGCTTTATTTATCATTTTTACATAACAATTAAGGGGACATTTAAATAGGGACACTGATGTGACGTGACATTTTCTGTTAAGTTTCGTATATATATATAGTCGTATACGATGAATATTTTTAATTTGCAAATCAAAAAGGCAAATCATTGGAATTCTTTAGCTTCAGTATTAATTTGTTGCTAAGACGGTTAACAAGTCTTTACCCAATACTATTAACTTACTTTCTTGCGATAGTGCGTTTACTATTTTGTCTATTTTTTTTATAAAGCAAAGATCATTTTAACGTATAATTATTTATCTTGCAAAATTTTAAATATATAGTAACGTGTTACTGTAAGTCATATATTACAGTATGAATTGTCAACTATATTACGTTCGTAATATTTTTAATTCAACGTATAAAACATGTAAGTATATGTATATATATATATATATAGAAATATATAATAATTATTTAAATGGAATGTAACATATTATATACAGGATATATCTATTTCATCTTATTTATATCTTGCCATGAGGTATTATATGAAGTAAAGAAAATTTAATTGAATTATAAAAAATCAACTTTGATAATAAAAATGAAATAAGTATCTAAGGAATTCATGTTATATCTTTGAAATTATCTTTACTCTCAAATGTAAAGATTAAATAAAAAATGGAATTATATACATTGTACAAAAACAACCAATAGAAATGTAAAGATTACAAATCTCGTCATCCGTATATAATATGTTCATCGTGATAAGAATATAACTGTACTAACTCGTTTATAACTAATTGTTCTTTCAACTATTAGATAAGAGAAATGTTAGATTAATAAATACGGATAAAAAATTAGAAATGCCACCTTATCAACATATACCGTCTGTTTATACGGTATGTTTGTAATGTATATTTGTAAAATTAATTTACATATACATACACGTACATATACGTTGTAAGTTATTTTTATTTTTTTAATATTAAGGGACCAAGTTACGATAATGTAAAAGCAGCATACGAATCGAACATATCACCTAGTTATAAAATGTATTATAAGAAGCCATTGTTATTATACGAAGGAAAGAATCAATGGGTGTGGGGTCATGATGGTAAACGTTATTTAGATATGTTCGGTGGTATCGTTACTGTTTCTACAGGACATTGTCACCCGTAAGTAAATAATTATCAAAACAAAAATATAAAAAAATTATCTTATGATTTATATAAATTTATATAAATAATAATAAGAATATCAAATTAATGATATATATTTTTGGACTTAATTTAATATTATAATTACTGTTAAAAATATATGTATATACGTTAGGGATATTAGTATTCGTCAAATAGAAATTTGGAAATATTTTAATAAATATATATAAAATATAAAATATATAAATAAATTATAATATAAAAATATAATAAATATATTATTTAATTATATCAGAAAAATCGTAGCTGCGATATCGGATCAAGTGAAAAAACTTGGCCATGTATCAGGACTTTATATGCATTCTAGTTTATACGAATATACAGAAAAATTAGCTGCCAAATTACCGGAAAAACTTCGAGTCATTTATCTCGTCAATAGTGGCTCCGAAGCTAATGAGTTAGCATATTTAATGGCGAGACTTTATACTGGCGAACAGAATATCATTTCACTGAATAATTGTTATCATGGCGGTACTTATGGAACCTCGGCAACGACCGCTTTAAGTACATGGAAATATGCTATTTCACAGCCACCTGGCCATATACACGTTCGTAAATAAATCATTTACCTAGGACTTTAGTTTTTCTTTTTTTTTTTACACGAATATCAATAAAATTATTCATAATTTTTGTCCCTTTTAGGTATGCAATCCAGGCTTACAAAAATATCTTCCCTGTAATTCGAAATGCAAAGATTGTTCTGTTCCGGGTGTAAAAGGCACATGCAGTTGCAGTAACGATGAATGTGTCTTACTCACTAAATATTTAGATGAATTTAAAGACACTTTTCGTTACAGTTTGCCCAAAAAAAGGAGGTGTTGCTGCATTCATTGCAGAAAGCATTCAGGTAATATCATCATTTATGTAATTATATATATATTTAAATTATTAATTATAGTGCATCGATAAGGAAAAGAAAAAGAAAACAAAAAGAAATAAGCGAAAATTGGTATATATGTATATACAAAAAACCTGCGATACACTTGCGAAATTATTGAGTCTCATAATAAGAACACGAATAACTGACCGTTCGCTAAAAGAAGTAAGTCGGTAAGTCTCGACTAAATATTTTCAAATTTTTTTTTTAAGGGTATCGGAGGTGTTATACAATATCCACGGTTATTCTTAAAAAAGATTTATGATATTGTTCACGAAAATGGTGGTCTTTGTATAGCTGATGAAGTTCAAACTGGTTTTGGTAGAACAGGCAATCATTTTTGGGGTTTTCAAAATCATGGAATTCAACCTGACATAGTAACAATGGCAAAAGGCATTGGAAATGGAATTCCTCTTGGTGCAGTGGCAACTACTATTGATATTGCTAATTGTTTGAAAAGAGCACTTCATTTCAATACCTTTTCTGGAAATCCAATTATTTGCGCTGGAGGTTTAGCAGTGCTTGATGTATGTTACTACTACTATATTTAACACGTTCATAATCCAGTCAAAATAGCTCTGAAATCGAAATATGCACCAATTGCGTCTGGATGGATGCATTTTTGATATTTTATGTTTTTTGGCCCGAGGAATCGATTTCTGAAATCGGTTTTGAGCTAGGTGCTCGGAAAGTACGACAATTGCCTGTTTTTTGCAAATATCTCGGAAACCGCTAGTCGAAATAAAAAAATAACTATACCAGCGTGTAGAGCGTAAAATTTTACATAAAGTTTACTCGTTTGTTAATTTTTTTCACCTTTGCAATGTATTGTTAAATTAAGATTACTTTCAAATAATACAAATTAATATACAAACAAATAATATAAATAAAATATACAAACGCGCGGATGTTCACGGGACGTCCTTAACCACCGACAGCTCGCGCTAGACTGGCCCCAATAGCTGCCAGCACTAGATTTTTTCATTGGGTCAGTCAGTGATCCTATTCGTCACATAATTTGAAGCATTGTACAATCCTAAATCCAACTTGTACGATAATTTATGATTATTCGATATGTAAATATAATTTTGATTTTGTTACGCGTTCGGTTGCAGTAGAGACCCTGTAGGAGGGACGCGCCATATATATTGCTGGGGTTGCTATTGGCTGAAAATTTTGGGGGACAACTTCCGATTCAACGCGCAGCCATGTTTTTTCTTTAGTATGTATAAATAACGGCTGTGGTTAGTTATGAAGATATAATACCCAGGAATCCTAGCTGATTTATTAATATTGGAAATTAAAAACAAATTGTACGAATGATTAAAATAATTGTAGATATAATATATATATAGTAGATAATTGTATTTATCAAAATTGTATAAATTCCTACAAGTTGTTTTGAAATTTCAAAATATTGTAATGCCTTTTATCAAATCAAACTTAATTGAATCTTTCTTTTTGAATTTATAATAATTTTTTTGTGTACTCTCCACCCCCTACACTATTCACTATTACTAAGTATATACAACTTTTATACTATTTAAAATGTTTGATTCATTCGCGTGCAATCACGTGACTACATAAGTTTCTGTCTCCCAAAATTCTTTGGCGCGTTCTTCCTACAGAATCCCTAGGTTGCAGCGCACTCTAGCGCACTCAGTTATTTATGTATCGAAAAGTTCGAAAAAGCAATTTTTTGATTGGTTACAGTCATAGAGCAAAAGTTTCTGGGATCACTGGGGCCAGTGTTCCCAGAGACTGTAGCTCGTCTGATCGACACGATGCCGTAAAATTGTCGGGTTTACCGGAAAATTATCGTACGCATAAATAAAATTTTTTAATTTAACTAATTGACTGAATTTTTATAATCTAAATGTTTAATTGGCAGATTCATTACTGTTGGAATTAAGTTATAAATTTTTTTATTGAAAAATGTAAAAAATAATGAAGACTTCTGTGTTAAATAAATATCTATTAACTAGATAGGAACATGTTACATATTACATACAGTACAGCACTGACATTAGGCTAGTATGTTTCATGTTTCAAACCAGTGGATGATAAAAATATTTCAATACGAAATATTATTGATTAAACTTACTTAAAATTATCGTACAATTGCCGTACTAGTCTCATATTATCGTAGATTTTTGTCACATAATCAAAGTTGGATATACTACCGTACAATAGCTGAAATTATTATGACGTTTACGATAGTTATGTTACGAATGGGAACGCTGCATCGGGTGCCCCATAGCAGACATTGAAAATCGGCGCCGGCGTGAATGTGTTAAACTATAATTATGAATAATCCATTTATTATTTATGTTATTGCTGTTATTAGATAATTGAGAATGAAGGTATGCAAAAGAATGCCCTTATTACTGGAACTTATTTGTGTCAACAATTGAGTACCTTAACTCATGATTTTTCGGATATTGTAAGTGACGTACGAGGGAAGGGTCTTATGATAGGTGTAGAATTAGCAAAAAATAATAGAACGAAGAAATATATTAAAGAGGAACATATGGTTGACATATTTGAAGATATTAAAGATATGGGTGTACTTGTTGGAAAGGGTGGATTATTTGGAAATGTAAGTTTTGATTATATTACATTATACGTATATTATATTAATGTTTATCGTTAATTTAGGTTTTAAGAATAACACCGCCAATGTGTGTTACAAAGGAAGATGCAGATTTTACAGTGAATGTTATCAGAAGAGCACTCCAACGATATCGTAAAAAATATTTATGCGAAGAAGAAATGTAATTTTTTGTAAATCAATTACATTTGAAAAATAAAATACTTTTACTTTCTTATATATATAAGAATATATCTGTGCACATTTATGTAATGGATTTCCTCCTAAACGACTGGACCGATTTTAATGAAATTTTTGTGTGTGTCTTAAGGTGGATTCGATAATGGTTTAGATTTACAATTCGGTCCAATTTAAGTTGTTTATTTAATTAATTTTTTATTTATAAATTGTTATGCGAAATGTCTATAGGTTGAAATTAGTCGATATTCGAGTTATAGAGAATATTCGAGTCGATAATCGAAGTTATTCAATTCCAATTTGTAAATCGTGTGCTAATTAAAATATTACATTAAGATCTAATTAGTGTTTAAAGAAGTTACTCATATAAATACGGGAGTATATATTAATATTAAAAAAAAAATCACAATAAAAATTATGCTATATGCTAAGTTGAAAAAAAACGCGTGCAATAAAATAGAAGTTTTCACGTCAAAAAAGTATTATATATATTTATATATATTAGTATTATATATATTTAATTTACTAATATAGTATATAATATATATATATATATATATATATATTTGTAGTCACTGAATAGCTCAGGTGGTTGAGGCGCTGTTAGACTGACGCGCTCCCTATGGACTACCCATGGATCGAGTCCCTCCGCTGGATCCGTGTGTCGGGTCATGACCTATAACCATAAGAGCTACGAACTCTTGGAAAAAGTCATGAGGAATAAGAGTCATGAAGAGAAAGTAAGGAAGAAAGAGAAAGTATATAATATATATATATATATATTTTTTATTATATATATATGTATTTAATTAGATATATATTTTGTTTATTTTAAAAATTGTATATTGTCGATAATTTATCTGTTGAGCTATCTTACCATAGATTGAACTTCTTGGAAAAGTAGATTCATCTTAAAATATTAAAATGGCGCCACATGTAGTGGTCAATTTCAAACTATACAGTATCCCTTCTTCTATGTTTTCATTTTAATCTGATATGTCATGGACTGTCGGTACAAAATACGAATGAGGTTAGCCTCGTGCGAGAAACGTTATAATAATTATACGAATTTATATTTATGTAAATATTACTTCACAGATAGTGTAATTTATAACAAATTAAAATGGCGGTAAATATCATGATATTGTTTCACATGTTTTAATCTCCTTTCTTTTCCTTTTTTCTTTATAATTTATTTACATTTTCATATAAAAAATATTTAATTATTAGGCATACATATTGTACATCATATAACACTATTTATACTTATGAAGACTTGTTTTTCCTTATTTAGACAAAAAAATCCAAAGTGGCAACAAAAGGTGCTAAACAGATAGTAGAAGAAAATATTTCCACTTTAAGTTTTTACAGAAATATGATATTTGGAGCATTAGGAATATATTTTATCTTTATGTTAGTTTTCTTTGAATTTACAACTTTAATAATAGTAAGTATAGAGAGTTATTATTTTTCATTTATTACGTATTTCATATATTATATGAAGTGTATTTTATAATGTTTATATTATTACAGACATTAACAATTTTTTTCTACAATTGTATACGTTGCAAGTTATCAATTTATGACATATATGGCACGTGCAACTTATTTAGAATCCGGTCAACTTTTAGATTCCGGAGTAGATCTTAATATAGAAGGTGGAATTGGAGAGTGAGTTATTTTTAACAGATATTATTATATCTTTTTTATAATTACAATTATTTATGGTTGTATATTTTATTGTAAACTTTATTATAAGATAATATTTTTATTTTTGTAGGCATGTTAAAGACTTGATTATATTAACATCAGGAGTACAAATACTTTCACTTGTATCGAATTACTTTTGGCTTTTATGGCTTTTGGTACGTATTATTCCATTTAATAATAAAAACATTCCTTTAAAAATCCTTTGTAAAGTAAAAAGAAAATAAATCTAAATATGATTGTTCTTATAAATTATACAGGTACCTTTAAGAGGAGGTTGGATGTTATGGAAACAAATATTATCTCCATGGTTTTTCTCTTCACCTCAAGAAGAGCCAGAAGTTAATGAAAAAAAACAACGAAAGCTGGAAAAGAAAATAGTAAGAAGACATTGAAAGGATTTATCATGGTTCTAAGTAAAAAACTGCAAAATAATGAAATTTCTATTAATGCAAAATGTGATTCATTTTGTTACTACTTAATATAAGACTTTTAATGAAGATAATCGAGTTATTCCATTTGCATTTTATTTTCATCAAGTAAATGAAATGACTTGGTAAACAAATTTATAGCATTCATAATGAATACATTGTTATACATTTAAACAAATTTCTTTACTAAGGAGATACTCCATTTGGAGCTTAATATGATAGTCACGTTAACTTTGTGAAAAAGTGCAATGAAAATATAATTAAAATTTTTTTCTCTTAAGACTTACCAGATTGAAATCTAACATAATTAGTTATATAATTTTGTTTCTATTTATTGTAATAATTTGATCAAATTTTATATATTTTTTGGTGTCATTTGGATATCTTTTATGTAAATAATTATAGTACATGGTACGTATAATAGTAAATAATGTAACACGAATGCTAATATATTAAATAGTATAGTCCACACAAATCATTCTTTTAATATTGCTTATACAAAGTACAAAAATAATAATAAGAATAATTTATTTAACAGAAGAAGAATTTTATCGAATAAAATATGATTCAAAATAATAATTAGATTTATGTTATTTCCACAATACATAAATACAGAAAATTTGCTATTGTGGTTCCACTTCAAGTATATGTTATTCATATTAATTATAAATATGTTTTAATATTTAAATAAACGCCCTATTGTGTATAATATAAACGTGACGACTATTAAAGATTATTAATTAATGCTGTATATGTATACATATATTAAACTAATGTAAAACTAATCGAAAGAACTAATTATAAAAATGCATGAGCTGCGATTTTTATTTTTTTATCTTCGTTTTGTTTACCTCATTGTCCAGGTAAAATTCTAATTTTAAATTTACATCTAATGAAATTTTATACGAACAATATTATATGATTATTTCTTGTATTAAAAATGATGTAAGATTTAAATAAATGTGTTTTCATTTAAATAACGTAGAATAGATTTCTATAAATTATTAAAAATGTTTATTTTAAATAAAATCGGTTTTATACTATATTTTAAATAATTTTTAAAATTTTTATTTTTCTTTTCATTGATTGATATTGTAAAATAATATTTGTTAATTTTGTTTATAAGTTATATAATAATATATCAAATATATATAATAAATAGTATAAATGTTAATTAACAAAAATGAACTAGATATAACGAATAAACTGTAACATGTCGTTCATCATATTTTTATTACGTCCTCAAAGATGGCGTTTCAATGCTGATCGTCATCAATGTGTCGGGCACATTATCATATCCCGTTGGTCCAATTATAAAATATGAAAATGTATGTTTTTATGATGGAACAGTTTAAAGCTTGAAATATTATCTTTTATAATTACATACAATCTGTAAATAATATCTGTATAATTACATATAATCTATATAATTATTAATTACATAGATGCCTTTAAGAGAAGATTGAATGCTTTTGAAACAAATATTGTCTCATGGTGTTTTATGTTTTTGTTTTTAAGCGCCGAAATTTTGCAGAAATTTTTTGTTTTTATAAATGTCTTACACATTGATTTGCATTTATTTTCTTTTCTTTTGAATATGTTTAATAATTTTTTGATTTGTATTATTCTATGTTTAATTTGTATCAACACTTCTACCTTAAATTGCGCATTTTTATGCGCATAATTTGCGATTATTTCGTATTAGTATCACGCTGCACTTTCTGTGCACTTATGTGCATACACCATAAAAAATGTAGTGTTCATGAGGATCTTTATTACATTCAAATAGATTTTCTTCACAAAATTATTAAACACACGTATTAAACACAATTTGTTTTATCGTCAGTGTTATGTGATGTTAGAAAAACTCGGTTGACTTTTCATTAAAAATAACTATTATTCTAATAATTTTGATTATTTTTAAAAACTCGTTGACGATCATGAGCACCGATGATTCTTCGTTTAAAAGAATTTTAATATTGGAAATGCCTGAAAAAATTCTAACAAACTTTACACTAAAACACACCCATTTTACAAATATGTAGAACTATCATAATAGTTTATTATATTATTATTATTAGTTATTATTAGTAAATCATTGTATGCTTTAAAATATCATAATCGGAAACCTAATATGTGCCCATAATTATGAAAGTGATCTAAGTCAAAATTAAAAAAAAAAATGAGTTTATTAGTTATTACGCACCACATTATTTTAAACTAAATAAATTCAATGTAATTTTCACGATATTGTCAAAAATGAATCGTTAGATAATGTTTGTTTGTTCAATATTACATAGAATTCATATAATGTTCAAATAGAAATCTTTAAATATCTCGAAACAAGAGATACATTACTTAGACCATTCTCATAATTATGGGCACATATATTATAAAACTCAGGAAAAAATACAACTATATTTTAACAATTTTCTAACTTTCAAATAATCATTATAATATACTCCTTTCCACAGTAATCATCCATGTGCATATGTAATATGATAAATGTTTGTGTTTTTATAGGATAACTAAATTTAATAAAATCTCTTATTTTAATGATATTAGCGCCAAACAATATTTATCGGTAAGTTCTGTGGAATAAAAGTCGATTAATCGACTACCGGTCGGTAAGCGCTGGGAACAAAAAGTCGATTAATCGACTGCCGGTCGGTAAAGTGTTAAATAAAGTTTGTCTTTCCAAAATTCAGAAATCCTTGTTTTAATTACGATTACAAGAATTCAATAGGCCGAATTCTTACGTTATCCGGAAATCATCGCGAATTTAACCTCGCATAAATATTTCCGCGTAACAGATCGTTCACAGCCACGATCTCGAAGTAGCTCGAAGAAGAAAAATAAGAATATAAATAAGAATAAGAAGAAAGAAGAGGATGCAGAAGAAGAAGAAGAAGAAGAAGAAGAAGAAGAAGAAGAAGAAGAAGAAGAAGTCTAGGCCTCGAAATGCAGCAAAAACTAAGGCAGCAGACTCGTGGAGGGTAGCGAAACGTGATCAAAAAGTAGGGCAACCCGCGGTTGTGCCGGTGGCAGCAGTCAATCCGTGGAAGAGGAGACTAGGGGTAGGAGGAGAAGGAAAAAGGGGGTGCGAGAGAATCGAGTCGTGGATGAGTGGATAGCTGCGAGAGAGCAAGTGAGAGAAAGAATTTGAGTGAGAAAGATAGATAGACAGATAGACAGAAAGAGAAGGAGAGAGAGAGAGAGAGGGAGGGAGAGGGAGAGAGCTCATCGATCCTGTTCTACCTGAGGGGGTGTAAGGTCGTTACACTCTCATTTCTCTAGCTATGCAGTACGAAGGGTGGTTTGCCGTCGCATAGTTGTTCCTCGTATTATTCCTATTGATGGCTACGTCCTCCTCCGTTCTCACCTCACCCTACTTCTACATCCCCTCTTCGACATACCCATAAAGTCTAAAGGGGTAAAGGGAGAAACACCTGCGATCCTTACGAATGCAACGTTCTAATTTCGCGACCTAGCACACCAACCTCAACACTTTTTTCTTTCTCTCTCTCTCTCTCTCTCTCTCTCTCTCTCTTTTGGTCGCTTTCTTTTTTCTTTCTACCCTTTTTTAACTTCTTATTCTACGATATTGTACGTATATACAACCCTTGATAACCGACACACGGAAAGACACTGATGGAAGAGGGAGAAGGAGACACTCTTACTGATCTTTCATCAAACGAACGCGTACGAACGTGTGCCAACGATCGTCTTGAATCTTATCGAACTTCAACGATGTTTCGAGTGATCGCGTCGATACCCTCGAGAGGAATATGTATATATACATATACGTGTATGTGTGTATGTATGTATTGTATGTCGTCCAAGGCTCGGATAAAAAAGTCTTCACGCGATTAGAATAGTCTCAGTCTCCTCCATCTCCACCTCCACCTTCTTTCTGTTAGTATTTTACAATTTATTGGTATATATATGTATATACTTAAATCTAGTGATGTCTACAATTTCCTATTTAAATCTTTTTTTAAATATTTTTCCTATTTTTATTTTTTATTTTTTTATTAAGATACAATCTTTAACAATTCTTTCAATTTTATAAAAGCGCTCTATTGTTTTTCTCTTAAATGAAATAGGGTCGATAAGAAAATTTGTACTATCGATTCTGCAAGATCACCGAACCTTTTGTTTTATATATATTTAAGCTTTGTAAATTCCATTGTGTTGTTCTCAGGATTTTATTGTCGTTGATAAAACAATTATAATCTTTGATCATTTATAAAAATATCTGTTTAAAATAATTATCAGACGATTGTTAATTATTATTAATAGTCAATAGTATTAAGATGTTTATAATAATATTTGTTTTAAGATCGTACGTTGTTTAGATAATGATTAAGCGTGTCCTGGATTCCAATGCTTGCGAATATGGAGGGTCGAAAGTTCGTAACAAATATCTACCCTCGATTCGATGGAAATCGATACTATGTTTCTTTGTCTCTTTTTAAAAAAAAAAAAAGAAAAAAGGAAAATCTTCATATTTACCTATACCTTTGCTCTCGATTCGAAAATCGAAGTATCAATAAACTCTGGAAAATTAACGCGTGCTAAATTTGTTATTATATTATTGTTAATTTATTGAGAAAATATACTATTTCTGTGTTATCATTTATTAGATCAAGCTTATATTTATTAATGAATTTTTGTTTTCTTCTGTTGAATACTGTATCACACACGCTTTATAAATAATAAGAGTTTTTCTTTTTTTAAGTAGATTTGTTTTAACTAATATCAAAATATTATATAAAATATTTATTTCACGATACTTTTAATTAATTATGGTGGGTTGTTAAAATATTAAAATTAATGTTAGAGTCCTTAATTTTATTTATATTATTATTTGCTGTATTTAAAATACAGCTTTTACTCTGTGAAAATTTCCAACAAAGTCAATAGAAAAGGATATTATAAAAGAAAAAGTGAGATAACTAATTTCTAAAGTAAATTCAACGAAAATAGTCATGTTTATTTGTCTACTCGTTAAACGTCACCGTTTCATTTAATTTTCAATCATGAAAATCTGGGAACAAAGACATTTACTTCATAGAAGGCTTTGTACTTTCTTTGATGTGCTTTAATATATCTTGTCAAATCAATCATGCCTATTAGAAAATTTTAATGAACAACCCCTATGTACAAATAATCTTCTTTAATAAAATATAAACCAAAGTTCGTAAATTATTTTCAAAATTATATAAACTTTTTTTTTGAGATTTTTAATAGAAAAAGTTTTGTAATTTTACAAAAAAAAAAGTATCTCGAAAGAATAATTCGTTAAAAAAATCATTTATTATAAAAAATATCGATCCAACTTGAATTTCTCATAAAAATCAATGTTAAATCAATGTTAACAATATCGAAAAACCAACAAAAAAATAAAAACATAATAACTAAATTCGTATCTTTAAATTCACATCATTGAAAATAATTATGGAAATTGTGATAATTTGGAAAAAAAATAAATGAAAAAAGAAAAAGAAAAAAATTAAAAGAAAATAGGAGGGTAGTTAAAGGAAGAAAATGTTTCAACGAGTGATAATACACAATTTGGATCGTTTAAGAAGTAGAAATTAAAATTTCGTTTTATAACGGAGTTAATAGTAATGGAAAAAAAAAATAAAAAAGAAAAAAGAAAAAAGAAAAAAAAAAAAGAAAACTCGTCGAGTTGGCCTTAATACCTTTTATAGTCGTTCGTGTACCGTGTCGTCGTCCGGTGCACGAAAGGCTAAAGAATTCGCGAGCTATTCCGTCCATCCGTCCCGTCCGTCCCATCCCAACCGTTCCGTCCGTCCCGACCGTCCCTTTAGCACACGTTGAAATCCTCTTGTTCTCTTTCAACGCGTCCTTATCCGTGAGAGACCGATGATGAGTGTTGGTGGTGCGGTCGCGTACCAGCTTTCGAATAGATTCATGAAGGGGTAAAAGGAAGAACAGAGATAGACTAACAAAGATAGATAGATAGATAGATAGTTAGAAAGAGAAAAATAGAAAAAGAAGAAAGAGAAAACTAGACTCCTGGAAGTTTCGTCGAGACTTTGAAGTAAACCCGCCGTTGCCTGGTAGTTACCTGCCACCCTATACCTGGTGCTGCTGCTGGTGCTGCTACTAGGTCGATAAGTCGTCCACCCCTTCTTCAAAAGGGAGAAAGAGAAACAGGGTGAGAAAGAAAGAGTGAGCCAGAATGCTACCCCACTCCCACCCTCATTGCTCCTCCCCATCCTCCAACCGACCTGGGGTTAGGGTACTATACAACGTATCCATGAGGTAGAGTACGATTACGGAAAGCACGACATCGGCAATGCGGTAACCGTGTACTACTGGTCTCGCGAGAAAAGGGATGTTTTATCGACTAAAGAAATATCCTAGCTGCATCGGTATTTTAATCATAGAATTAGGATCTAGGATTAGCGAGAAAAATATCACAATTGGAGATAACACTTCACCTGTTTTTTTTCTTTTCGTGTTTAGAAATTTTTAGAATCAACTTTATCGTAGAGATTTTATTTCGTCGATTATTTTTCTTTTTTTTCTGCATCCCTTCCTTATTATTATTATTATTATTATTATTATTATTATTTCTCGTTTCGTATATCTTTAACATGAACTGTCATGTTTTAATAAATATTATGAGAGTAATTTAATGATTTTAATAAGGATGATCGGTGGTGGAGATGGATTGAATATTTAAAATGGAAGAAGGGGTTTTTCCCTCCTTTTTAGTTATCTATTTAGTTATCTATTCGTAGAGATAAATGTGTCGTATGATGGTATTCGAATGAGATCAGATGTAGGAAGTCAAATTTATTATTAATTTTCTTTTTTTTCTTTTATAATAAATTGTTTTTTTTTCTCATTTACCGAGATATCATCTAATGTGAATTTATAATTACACGATATTTAATAAATCTCTAATTATAAAAAAGAAAAGAAATAAAAAAACAAAAAAATATTTTGCACACGAAGTAATTTATTTCTCGTAATGAAAAAAAATGCAATTTATAAATGAAATAAATCATTAAAAAATATTAAGGAACGTTACTGCGTTAATATAAATTTAAAGTTACGATGCATTATAGTAAGGACTAAAATAAAAAATAAAAAAATATTTCGATTCCTTCCATTTTTTTTTCTTCTAACGAATTATCGATTTATCCAAAATCTAGTATTTTATTTTTAATTGAAGTAATTTGAAATTTCTTACTTTCTTTTTTATTTATCCATATTGATATCGACAATCATTTCGGTTAACAAGTAAAAAAAAGGGATTTTGTTAATGAGGATGGAACAATTGATCGGATCTTTAAATGTCCTTTTGAAAGTTACTTCTTGAAGTAGTGGGGATGATGATAACCGCAAACTTAAGTGGAACGCTGACCTGGATTGAATGTTCTCAAATTGACCGATACTTCGTTCGTTCATTCGTTCGTTTGCTTATTCGCCTACTCGCTCACATTCGTTTACTCGTTTACTTTACCTCGAAATCGCTTATCGCGTGCGAGTCACGTCGTGGCTGCGACAAGTTCGTTACACCGAATAAGCACATGGCCCCATTTTCTCCAAGATGCCAGGATGATGATTACGTTGTTCAACCTCGTTCGGGGGCCTCGGTGGTGCTTTTCTAATAATCGTCTAGTTGTGCTCGATTAACCCGGCCGCCGATCGATTCCAAAGGATTATTCTTGTAACTATTAACGCTCGGTCAAGTTATTTCTAGCATTTCAACTTCTTCTACGATATTTCAAAATTATGAGCATCAAAGAAAAATCAAAATATACGAAGTAAATTATATACAAAATACGTATACAAAATATGAAGTTAACGTTGTTAAATAAACAAAATAACAAAATCTTACGATTATAAAATGAAATATATAAAATTATAAAATTTTATTATATAATTTTACGGATTTTATTATATATTTTATTATTATATTATTATATATTTTATTGTTTTATATTATATTTATATTTTTATTATATATTTATAAATTTTTATTATATAGATTATAAAATTTTATGCACAGAGATAATTATAAATAAATTAATAATTATACTTATATATATATATGGAGACAAATTATAAGGGGTATAACGGTACTGTAGTATTTATAAATTAATACTGACACTGATAATATCTATATCTTTGCTAATCTCCATCGATGAAAATATTGAAATAGCTATTGTCAAGATTTATTGGGTCATCGTATTACTACGAATTATTTCGAGAGAAAGAAAGAAACAGGCAAAAAATACTCCAATCGACCCCGATAGACGGTTCTTTTTTTTTTTTCATCTTTCCTTTTATTTTTTGTTAATTTTCACGAACGAATACTAACTCAACTGGAACACGTGCCGTTGTGTATATACTCATTCAATTGCATGTTATAATTATGGATAGGTAGAAGAATCGAGAGAGCGTGAGAAAACGAAAGAAGACAAAATAATCGTCGTCTCTGGCGATAATGAGACTCATTTGAAAGTTAAACGCGAACCCAAAAGATGGAAAAGAAAGAAAAAGCTCGTAGTCGTCATTCACTATTTCCAATTAGGAAAACCGTTGAAAACCGTTCTAACGATAACGCATTGAGGCTTGATGAAATATATAGGTACGTTAGCTAGCTACTAACAACATCTCTCGACTTGATCCTAATTAATAAAGGATCCTATAGAGAGGCTTTGTGTAGAAAGAAAAAAACTCGTACGGAAAAATTCACTGCGGCGGACGCGATATTTGCAAGCTAACTTGAACTCGTTGAACTCGTACGAATTTACAAGTGGGAATAATCTATAAATATATATATATATATATATATATATAGTTTACCGGAAAATTCTGTCCATTTTGAAAATAAAATAAAATAATAAATTATTCATAATTTGAACAATTAATTAATTAAATTATTATTGAACTCTTGTCAACATGGTGGCAATTTGTATATTCCATTTTAGGAAATGGGGCCTTATCCCTAGTGACGAAAAATTGAACAAATGTTTGTTTGAACGGATTTTTGTATTTTTTTTTAATTATACAATGAAGTGTAATAGAAAGGAGAGAGAGAGAGAGAGAGAGAGAGAGAGAGAGAGAGAGAAAAAGAAAGAGAGAAAGAGAGAAAGAGAGAAAGAATCTCTACAAATATAATAATGAAATTTGGATAAAGAATTGGTAGACAGAGTTTTTGAGTCTTTTCTTTTACTCTACTTATCTTTCTTTTTATTTGTTTGTTTCTTATTTGTTTCTTGTCTTGGGGTGGGAGCAGCTAGCTATTTCGATAGAGAAACGCCGAGGATGTTTGTGTTATGCGACGCGTTCTCTCTCGGGCTTCTCTTTGATGTTGAAAATTTCTCCTGAAATGTACGTAGTTGATACGAGGACGTAATAACGATAATGGCTTCCCAGATCGTTGAAAAGACTTAACCTCGGTGTGCAATTTCTACTCTACGTTGAAGTGCAACCGGAAGAAGGGTAGGAGGAAATTCATGAAGAAGTTGTCGTTCTGGATAGGAAAAGAATGGCTAGACGAAAAAAAAGGGTTGGTAAAAAGAAGTAGGGGAAAGAAAGAAAGAAAGATGGACGAAAAAAGAAACTAAAAAAAGAAAAAAAGGATAAAGAGTAACGATCTGCTGAACAGTCGTACAATCCACTACTCACCATCACTACGCGTTCTAAAAAACTTCGTTACGCGAAGCAAACAAGACTCTGTTAGAAACGAAAAAAAAGGATCTACCACGTAGTAACCCATGTCTTTCTCGTCTTTTCGAATCAACTTAATCCTCGGTACATTTGTTAAATCCTTTACTACTCGTAAATGCATTTTCCATTGTATGGGGTGATAATAACGTGTATATATTATATATATATATATATATATACATATGTATGTATGTATGTATCGTTATTATCAAGTTTGTAAAGAAAGCTTTTCCGTGATGATTAAAAAAGAACACGTACGACGATTCTTTAGGGTAAATATATTTCTTTTATCTTTTTTTCTTTTTCTTATTAATTAATAATAACTGTTATTTATTTATACCATTTTTTACAAATAAGAATTTAACTGTAAAGATGTTAAAGGAAAATAAATTTTACGCAATTAAAACTTGAGTTATTTCATGTCTTTCTTTTTTTTTTGCATTATTAATAAAAAATAAATAAATAAGAAAAAAAATTATTCTTCGAATAATTCATAAAGTTCTTTCTCTTCTAAACGTTGTATTCGATCTATTTGGTACAACGTATTCTTTTATTTTATTCGCATTTGAAAGTAATATGAAGGAGAGATAACAATTATAAGGGGAAACGAAATAGAGATTTCAAGAGACTATTTTAACTTTAGAAGGATGACAACAAAAGTTCATCAGTAAATTGTTTAAATTAACTACTAGAGGGTATAATACTTTAGACGTGTTTTATTACCAATAAACTTTTATGATATAATATACAGGGTGGGGCAATATCTCTGTTCAGTTAGAATATTATCGTTGTTTATAACAATATGAAAAATTTTATATATGCAACTTACACGGCATGATGAGGGGCATTTTTTGGCTTGAACGTTTTTTGCGTGGGTGGAGGCATAGAGGAGATTTCAAGGTCATCTGCATTTTTTTAAATGAATATTATATATTTTTTTAATGGGATGTGATGGCAAATTTTGAAACGAATTCAACGAGCTATTATTCAAGGTCATGCAAGGTCAAATATGGTAGAAAATAAAGTTTCTTACATTACAGAAGATGTTCGAAGTGGTGACCGTTAACGCCAATGCAAAGTTGTAATCTTCGTATTGCTGCATCGCGTACATGTCTTATCATTAGTTGCAACATGTAATAGCATAAGTTTAGAAATGAACCTTTCGAACCTACCGTGGGTTGGTTCAACTCCCGAAGCCGCTCTTTAAGCTGCATCACCGTTAATTCACCGTATGAATTGGTATCCATTTTCAAACTCAAGATTTCACTTTAAAGTTCACCGCTTTTCTATATCTTCTGTATCTCCGTAGCACCGGACTTTTGATGTAAATCCCGGCTGAGCCCCCAATTTGTAGGGAAATCAATTGTTCTGTATCCGGCTAAGGATATCTAATTCCCCCGTGTTGCCGACACTACTTGAGATATAAAAGATACTCTTTATTCTCACAAATTATTGCTTATTACAATTACAATTACAATAACGCTTCGCAACTTCTCGCACTTACTCACTACTCACAGAATCACTACTCACTCACTACTCTCTACTCACTATTCTCACTCGCTCTCGTCACTCGGTTCTCTCCACGCTACTCTCTCGAAAAATTTTGTGTTATATAGAGGGAGAGAATAAATTACTATTATTTAGTCACAAAGAGAAATGTTAATTAATAGAATTACGCGAGAACCATATTCAAACTAACTTTTATTAAATTATTAAATAATGAATGAATGATTAATTTACTCATACAAAATTCAACACTTTTTTAACTAAAAAATAAAAAAAATAAAAGAAATTAATAGATCATATCATTCGATCTTCGGCTTTTCAATTTTTTCGTTCGTATAAAAAAATAAAAATAATTTATTTATTATCGTTTATCATTCATCCAAAGGATTTAGTTATAATTAACCACAATGTTTTAAAAGATTCTTATAGAAATACACAGTGATCCCAGAGACTTTAGTTCGTCTGATCGACACAGGGGCGTAAAATTATCGTACAGGATAGGGATCCTATAGGAGGGATGCGCCATTCATGTTCAGCTCATGTGCCATTGGCTGAAAATTTTGGGGGACCGCTTGAATTTATAATAATTTTTTCGTGTAACCTATTCTATTTTAATATAAATTTTTAATTATCATTAAATATAGTTCATTTTTTTTCTGTATTTGATGCAATTAATTATTTCATAATTATTTCAATGTTTGAATCATTCGCTCGCAAAATCGAGTTCCGGTCCCCCAGTAATGTACATGGCGCATCCCTCCTATAGGATCCCTAGTACAGGGCCTCAAATTATCGTACGCGTACGATAATTATCGTACGAATGGGATCACTGGCTGTGGCTAATAAATATATAGATAGATCTGAATCTACGCACATAACATTTGTTTTCTTTTTCCCTTTTTTCTTAATATCGAACCAACTGCGCATGAGCGGTAACATAAGATCACCACTTACTTCACATCATATAATTTTACATTGTCTGAATATAGGCACATATCATTTGTCTTTTTTTCTCTTTTTTTTAATATCCTTTTAAAGGAAAAATAATTATGGTGGGTTACCCTTATCACTCAGGGGTATAAGAAATATGTAAAAAACTATTCTCATACCTACCGAATATGCACAAAAAATTTCATATAAATCGGTCAAGTCGTTTCGGAGAATAAGAATAACAAACACTGTGACAGGGGAATTTTATAGAGATAAGAAGATTTCATTCTTGATATAATAAAATTTTTCCTAGATGTCGTAAAAAAAAGTTTTAAAAAGAAAATATTAAATCTTAAATCCTTTTATTTCTCATGTACGAAAAGTACGGGTTGAGTACAATGTGTCAAAGTTGATTACTGTTGCATTCCATGCGATACTTTAAAAAGGTATCCGTCTAAAAATTACTAACTATTTTTACTTTCTCATGCGAACGATCTATATTTGGAAACGCCTACGGATTGTGTATATATTCTCTCTCTCTCTTTTTATTTTCTTTCTTTTTTCTCTTTTGGTTTAACGTTTTACCTTCATGAGAGACAAGCACGCGAATACAGTCATCGACCCCTCTTATTTCTCGTATTTCTAACCACGATACTACGATACTGACCTGTAACAACGTTTTCATTCAACGGAAAAGTCCGAAAGAGAATATAATACAACGAACGAAACTAATCACATAATTCAAACGATTTTATCGTTCGTGATAATAAGCTGAATGTAAATGAAAATAAATGTATTTATTATTCACTCGTTAATTCATTTCATTTAGAAAAATTATAAAAACGTTGACGTTTCGTATTATTTCATTTTTACTTATAATTAGTTGTGTGAATTTTTTCTATTAATGTTAATTTTATGTTAAAAATTTTCCATACTTAATTTAAACAACGATGAAAAGAGTAAAATTATTTTATTTAATTTTAATTTATTATTAGAATTATTTCATTTAATTATTTAGAAATAAAAATCATTATATATTAATTATAAGAGTAATAGTTTTTAATCTAATTTAAAATAGTTATATCACGATATATATACTTTTTTCTCACACATGGATCGAAAGTTCGTTTTTGCTTCCTGTTTTCAGGGGCGAAAGTGCCACATTCCCCCCGCTTGAACCTGTTTTCAGGGGCGAAAGTGCCACATTCCCTCCCGCTTGAATATAGTAACAAATTAGTGCGCATGCTTCAATTTTTAGCGCATGCGTACTAGTTTCTTAACCTTAAAATGTTTTAATAAATTACTGCGCATGCTTATATATATTATATATTATGATATATAATTAATGATTTTAATGATAACATGTGTTGTCTCATAAATTTTATATTTTATTTATTTTTACAAGTTCTAAAGATATTTGTTTAGTTAAATGTTACAAACATAAATAGATTACTACGTCTAAATTTAATTATTTTCTTGATTATGAGAGTTGTATTTGTTATTATTTATTATAATCTGTTTAAACTCACAATTCTTGAAAGTGACAAAAGGTGTACTGAAGGTCAAAGAATCAATCACTTCGTTCTCGATTTGAATTTCATTTAAATGCTTTTTTTGGACTCACACAGACTTACACACACAACCTCTTCGATTTTCAACACTTCCCACAATAATAATAATTTATAAACTCCCTATTTAATTAATTAAATTTTATTTAAAAAAATATTTTTTAAACTTAAACAATAATTTATATTTTTAATAGAATCTAATTTTATATTTTATTTTATTTTTATATTTAAATTTTTTTAAGTGGGGGCCCCGCCCCCAACCCCCGCCGGTGCTGTGCCCCGGACCCCCCCCAGGGGTTTCACCCCTGGACCCCTTGCTTGTTGTTAAATTTGCATAATCTTCGCAAAATGTATTAATTGACAACAAATAAAATAGTATATTACATACCTAGGACAGTACAGTAAGAAAGCGGCAACTTCGTTTTACACAGCGGGAAGAAAGGAAGGCAGAAAGCGGCAACTTCGTTTCTTACAGGTGCAGCGGGAGAAAAGTAGCCACTTTTCGCCCGGAGGGAAGAAATAGTATATTATTATTTAATTACAAGCGAACTTTCGATACCGGTGTGAGAAAAAAATGTATACTCACCACGGGAGAAAAATATGACATCCCGACCCGCGTTTTTGTCACCGTCGCCTTCGGCTCGGGTGACAATATTACGCTGGTCGGAATGCCATACTTTTCTCCCTAGGTGAGTAATATACTATTTTATCATTTTTAACATAATTAAAAAACATTTTGAGAATTTTTACAGATTTTTGGCTACTATAATTCTGGAGTTGCAGCTAGATGAAAGATTACGTTACCTAATTTTTTCATTTACACCTTTTCTCATCAAATTTTGTACCGATGATTTTTCGGATATCCTACATTTTTTTTCAGGTATCATAGAAACAAGCAAAATAAAATCACATCCTTTAGAAATGTCTGTCAAATAAATATTATAAAAATAAAAAAAGCATGTAGATCCAATAAAGTCTTAAATCTTTTAATTTTTCAAATAAAATAATTATCACTTTTATGTACTTTCTATGACCTTCAATGACCTTATGTGATAGGTCGTTGAACTCGTTTTAAGCTCCTCTATCATGATACAATAACAAAAACATACCGATCCATTTGAAATATTGGAGGTGACCTTCAAATGTCCAAAGTACCTCCACCTGCAAAAAAACTATTATCGCTATCGGATGGCCCCCTTCATACTGTGCAATTTTATTTCAGCAAATATTTCTGTGAACCTTATAGTTTCGAAGATATCTGTGGTGCTAATAGTTATTGCCCCACCCTGTATATTTACAAATCCATAATAAATATAATATTGAATATTTTCACAGGTTTACAAAAGATTTTAAATATGTTTGTTTACAAAATATTTAATTTATTAACATATCTGTGTTTCAGATTTAAGACTTTATTGGATCTACATGCTTTTTTTATTTTTATAATATTTATTTGACAGACATTTCTAAAGGATGTGATTTTATTTTGCTTGTTTCTATGATACCTGAAAAAAAATGTAGGATATCCGAAAAATCATCGGTACAAAATTTGATGAGAAAAGGTGTAAATGAAAAAATTAGGTAACGTAATCTTTCATCTAGCTGCAACTCCAGAATTATAGTAGCCAAAAATCTGTAAAAATTCTCAAAATGTTTTTTAATTATGTTAAAAATGATAAAATAGTATATTACTCACCTAGGGAGAAAAGTATGGCATTCCGACCAGCGTAATATTGTCACCCGAGCCGAAGGCACCCTGTATATATATTTCATATTTAGTGAAAAAATATGTGTGTGTGCTTCAGAAATGCCATTTTACATATATTCAAAAATGAAACAATTTCAGGAACTCAAATAGAAAAAGATCTCAAAGGTTTGTTGTTAAATCCAACGATGATCACCTGTAACAAAAAGAAAACTATATTAATTATAGAATCAAGTGAGATACAATACCCTGCATATGAATCGTCCAATTTGCAGATGCACTTTTCCAATTGAATTCTCCATTTATTTTTATCAAATTTCTATTTAAAGTTGAAATAAAATTGAATTTAAACGCGTGATTTTACATGTACAAAAAATAAAAAAAATAAAAAATCTTTCATCTAGCTGCAACTCCGGAATTATAGTAGCCAAAAATCAGTAAAAATTCTCAAAATGTTTTTTTAATTATGTTAAAAATGATAAAAAAGTTTTAGCAAAATTGAAAGGGTTCGATCTGACGTGGAATACCTCATATATATATATATATATATTTTATTAGACGTTATTTTACTTAATATATCATATAACAGGTATTGATTTAATGCGTTTCATGGAACTACCTATCGTAGAAGTTTTCGATCGCGTGTTCTGCAAGGTCAGACAACCTGGCGTCGTTTCTACCTAACGTTTATGGGGTTCATATACGTCGTCGATATGGAAAAGCTAGGAAATCAATCGATATGCAGCTTTCAAATTCTAACGCATTTCCATATCGGTTAGAACGTATCAAGAGTCAACAATATCGTTTGTTTGCTTTGAACGTTTATGTATTAATCCTAGAGATTAGTGTATGATCGAAGAGATCAAATGACAAAGAATTGCATACACCGTATATATTAATGTTTATATATACATAAACACCTTTTTTTTTACAACTTGCAATTCTGAATAATTCGTGAATCAAAACAAAATTTTTAATTTTTATAAAAAACAAATTACGTCGTGTTAGAAAAATTTATGAATTTTTTTATATATTTTTATTTTTTATTTTTACTTTAACTTTATTTTTTATTTTTTGTCTTCTTCATAGAATACAAATATATAGGTTGATTATCGAGGTAGATCGATTTTTTTTTTTTTTATATAATTTGATCGGCAATAAATAAACGCTGCTTTTGGATATACCGTTAGTGAATAAAAATAAAAGATCTTTACCGTTTTCATGCACGAACGCGAATAGATCTAACACGACTAAAGCCGATAAAACGAGATGGACGTGATCGTTTTACTGTAAAATATTTTCGAACAAAATTCTAGACAGAATTTTAAGGAAGAGAAGTGTCGGAGGAAGGGATAGAAGAGGAAAGGTAAAGTTATAATCGTCATTTCACTACAATTTTTCGAACGATATGTATACTCGTATACTATATCGATGCGTTGACATTTCAAAAAAGATGCACATGATGATATCTGAATACGTATATAATATATACATATATATTTATATAATAGCTGGATATTATATATGTATCAGCCTAAGTTATTTACCATTCAATATTGTAATATATTTCAATCGGTTAATTTTTTAATATTTATTTTCCAAATGGATTCCTCCTTCGTTGCATATCAATTTGATCATTTAGCAGGTAAATTGGCTTTTTTATATTTTTTACATACGAACTATGGAGGGTAGAGGTAAGAAGTATCGTCTGTGTATATGAAAAGTGTCCGTCGAAATGCATTAAATTAGGGTGGCGCCACATTAGCATCAGGGTAAATTTTAAAGGAAGCGCTAAATATTATTAAAGTAGGATTGAGAAATAAAAAAGGAGCACAAATTTCACAACACAAATTTTACCCATAACTGTTTTGTTATTCACATACTTTTTCATAAAATTAAATGATAAAAAATCAATAAACGTACTATTCACAGTTCACGAAATAAAATCACTCTAGCTACACGTTTTCTCATAATAATTCTTTAAGGTTATAGAAAGGGTATGGTTCATACCATACCCTTTGTCTACACCAGCGCCATTCTGGAAGATTTTTGAACTATTATTTATAGCATACGCTGGAGACTTTCTCAAATTTTCTTGCATATGTGATGATACTCCTTACCTCTACCCTCCATAATACGAACAAATCAAATGATAAAAATTCTTTTGTTAAGTTAGACTTCGATGTTCAAATGCTTTTGAGTTCAATATTATTCACTGATTGTCGTCATGAGAAAACACAAAAAAAAATAAATAATTTTTCAGTGGAAATAAGATGACTTATGTAAAGAATTCTT
This sequence comes from Polistes dominula, assembly GCF_049000335.1. NCBI lineage: Eukaryota > Metazoa > Arthropoda > Insecta > Hymenoptera > Vespidae > Polistes > Polistes dominula. The sequence goes on along the minus strand of NW_028301152.1, from coordinate 6,880,435 downwards.
ATCAACTTTATTTGATATAAATTTGTTAACAACGGAAAGAACTTTTACGATCACAACATTATTTCAAAGATCGAGAAGAAAAAAAATGTTGATGGAAAATAAAATAAAAATGTTTTTTTCTTGTTGATCTTTATTACGGTCTCGGTTATGGTATCATTATTTTAAACAATGACAAATCTTTGGTTATTTCATTCAACAATAATGTAATACGCTAAAATAAGAAAAAAAATATAATTGAGCCCATAATTATGAAAGTGTATGTAAGTAAGTATAATAAACATAATAAATTATGTAAGTAAGTCATATATCTCTTGTTTCGAGATATTTAAAGATTTATACTTGAATACTATACGAATTCTATACAATATTGAAATAAGAAACATTATCTAACGATTCATTTTTGATAATATCGTGAAAATTACATTGAATTTATTTAGTTTATAATAATGTAGTGCGTAATAACTGATAAACTCATTTTTTATTAATTTTGACTTAGACCACTTTCATAATTATGAGCACAATTAATTATCATCGAAACTTCATTCAGTATTTCTAAAATGTTCTTTCGGATAGGAATGAATGTTTTTCTTTCTCTTTTCTTTGTTTTTCTTTATTCGCAGAGAAAGGTCAGAACAAGACTTCGAACTCGATCTTTCGTTGGTCAATTTACTCGTAGTTCCCTGATAAAAAAAACTTTCATCTTATTGTTTCTTCTTTTATCGAATATCCAATATAAACGAAAAATATTGTAGTAATTTTCGAAGTATTGTTTTAGAAGTTGTTCTTGATTGTAACATTTAATATTAAAGAACTGAGAGAACATACGACTGTTCTTATCTACATATATTAAATTCCCTATTGCAATTTACATATATAATAAATAATTATTTTTGTTATTGCTACAAAAGGAAATATATGGAAAGTAAAACTCTTATGTATGCATAACCATTCTTGTAATATATAAGTGAGTTTTCTAAACTCGACTTCTCAAATTGTAATATCTTCGCTACTGTTGTATCAAGAGTATTAAAGTAGAAAATGTATATTAAAAAAAAAAGAAAACCTTAGAATTATTTTTATTATAAGTATCGTATTTGTTCATTTATATGTTTCGATAATTATGAAAATTGACTAACAATGAGTAAACAAAAAATATGGTTAAATTTCATTTTGTGTTTCTTTTTATAATATATTATAAATAATAGTATTGTAAAATCTGTTTCGTCAATTTTTTTGTGCTTAATTAACTGTCATTACCTGTACCAAATCTTGCCAAAAACGTGAATATTTTGTCCAATGGTTTTTATCAGTCTAGATTATTTCAAGCGTGGTTGGAATACCTAAACGTAGAAAATTTTAATGTGGTATGACAACGGAGAGCAACAAAAAAGTATAATTTTACGGTGAATAGCTTAATGTCGAGCAACATAGAGGAAAATTACGAAGAAAATCTCAAAATACGAGTATATTCGTAAAAATCGATTTCCTTCCGAATCTCGTATTATTATCGTCAATTAGTATAAATAAATAATCGTTAAATAGAAGAGTTTGTTATTTATAATAGTTGATTCAAATTATTATCTTTCTGATGTGAGATATGCGTAAATTAGTATTTTGCTATAAATTTTTTGTTATCATTTCATACGATTTTCCTCAACTTCCTCATAAATCTGATTCAAATTGGCAATTGTTTATAACTCGATTCGAATAGTCGAACGATAATTTAGATCGCAGCGAAGTTTATTTCTCTCGTTCCTATAAATAACTGTATCTATTTTTAACTGTGAACGTTTCTACAATACCTTCCTCTTCGCACTAATAATAAAGCGTACGTGACATCAACAGAAAAAGAGAGAAAGAGAGAAAGAAAAACAGAGAGAGAGAGAGAGAGATACTCGCGATATTGGAATATAATGATAACGATGGATATCGAAAAATAGTTGATCTCTTGCGAGCATTCGAAAAAAAAAATGTGAAATATTGTTTTATGGATTACACGAATTGAATATGATATTTTGCAATATGCCACAGTTAATTCTTTGTCGAATTTTTTCTCGGCCATATAAAACGTTTTAATCTCAAACATAGAAACATTCTTTTTTTGCTTTTACACGATCACGTTTTTGAATTTTACGATTTTGAATTCGTTTAGTTATAGACGTGTTAATAAAATTTATAATCGAATTAAAGTTATATCGTGTATATGCTATAGATATTCTTTTTAATTTTCAAAAATAAATGCGTTATTCCATAGCTGTTAGATTTAAAAATAGAAACGTATTTTTTTTCTCTTTCTAATGAAAGTAAGATAAAAAAGAAATCAAATGAAAGGTTTATGTTATCATAAGTCAAATGTAATTTGGATTCGTTAAATGTCATTGTTATTACCTTTTACACCGATCGTTATTATAATCTCATTGAACACATAAGATTCTTTTCAAATAACACGAATTCAAGATATTGTCTGACATGAGATAAAATCTGAAATTCTAGGGGACACGACAGAATCGTTGAGTTCATATCGATCGGTACCAACTTTACGCAAGATATACCTACGTATTATATTATATATACATATATTTCTATTGTATTGTAGTTCCCTTTCTGAAAAAAAAATAAAGTATTAAGTTAATGTACGGTCGAGGCTTAAAAAAGACAAGTTAAAATAGGAATTGCATTTATTCGCGCTAATTTATTCGCCAACGAAAGAAATGTCAGCTGGCGGAAAGGATAAAAGCAGTGCTTTCGTGAGATAAAGAGTTTATTGATGCGTTCAAAATTCACGTCCCAATAAACATGAACGAATCGACCAATCAAAATCACGCATTTTCTCTATTTTTTTTTCTTCTCATTTTTCTTTTACCCTTCTCACGAGAGAATCTCCCTTTTTAATATCTCATAAAAATTGTTTCCAAGATTCAAACGAGTATAGGTAAAGAAGGTAAGAAAGAAGACGAAGAAAAAAAAGCACCTTCTTTTTTTTTTTATTTAAAAATTATCTCCTTTTACGTATCGAAATTCCACAAATCCAAATATATATACGAAAATCAAATTCAACTCATAAAGTTAATTTAATAAAATTACAAAAAAATGAAACCGTAATAAATAAGAACATTTTCCACTTACCTCGAAATTGAAGATTAAATCTTCGTTAAGTTTAACACCAGTTGCCAATTAGCAACGAAAAATAGTGATATATCAAATTTACGAGTAAAACAATAGAATAATAGAAATATATATATATATATAGAAAGCGAGAGATAGATAGATAGAAAGAAACACCTGTTGTATCTTAATTTTAAGACCTTAATCCATCATAAAAATCTGTTTTCATATAAAAAAAATACTACTACGTTTTTACATTATTTGTATTTTCCTTGCAAATTCCTTCTTTCTTTTATTTTAATAATTTTTTTTTATTTAACGTGGAAGAACAAATAAAAATAAAAAGAGACAGAGATAGAGGTAGGTACTTTTTTGATAATGTACGTACGTACGTACGTACGTACAATTGAATATAGTGTACTGCTATGTGTGTGTAGAAGATTCGTATATTCGCTCGCGCACTCGTTTTCCTTCGTTTGCCACATGTTGCGCCTTGGTTGTGCGCGGGGCGCAAGTCAGAACCAACCACCACCAGGGGAGCCCCGGGCCGTCAGGATAGACTAAATCTCAACCCCCTCGGCTCGATCAGTTACGCGAATGCCTGCGAACCTATCGCAAGCAAGCTCTACCAATAAGTATTTTTATCTTACGGTATAAGAGTACAACAATTTTTTTTCTACCCGCGTTTTCAAACAATTTCTTTCTCAACTCACTCACATTCTGTTTCTATTATTATTATTGTTATTATTATTCTTTTTATTTATCACATAACGAGATTTAATTCAATTTGTATTTTTTTTCTTCCACCGAGTCCCCCCACTCATTTTTTAACATCAAACAACGGATTAATTTGTTTCTAACATATTTTTTTTTATCTCGCGTGTCCAAGAGGAAGAAAAGAATAAAAAAATAAATAAATCGATAAAGTCAATACGTTTATAAAACAAATTATTTGGTTATTCTGTATTTTTGTGTGGCTAAAAGTCAATTTATCTTGGATATTTTCATTAGTTTAACGCAACGTGTGTAAACGTATTTTGAGATACACGTCGGGTGTTGTTGGTTGTTGTGTTGTTTCATTGTATTTGTTGTTTTAGTTTTGTTTTTGTTTCTTTTTTTATTGGTGTGGCAAAAAAGTGTGATTTCTCGAGTGATCGAAGGAGAATGTGGCGGAGCCAGTGAGAGGAGAGATCTACTTTCTCGATAAGGTCCGTATCATCGAAATTAATCAGTGACCGTAATACGAATTATTTCATCAACGAGTCATTCAGATATATCAATCAATTTTACGCGCCATTTATTGTTTCTGGGTAATTTTATTTTTTGTTTGTTGATATACTTGTTTTTAGTTTTTATTTATTTTCTTTTTTTAGTGATCATTGAACGAATGTGTCTCTCTGTGTATATATGTGGTGTGTTGGGTGATATATATATATATATATATATATATATATGTGTGAGTATAAATGAGAACAGGTTGCTCGTTCGATTCCTTTCTCGTTGTTAAAAAGATTATTTCCAGTAAAATAATCTCAACGATGATTATAACGTATATATATATACATGTATATGCAGATTGTTCCATATTCGTTCGTTTTTATCATATCGACGGAACGGTTCACATTTTCAATGAAAATTATTCGCGAGAGGATAACGCTCCATACGCTTTTTCATTTCGTTTTTCTCTCTCTCTTTCTCTTTCTCTCTCTATTTCTTTTTTCTCTTTTTACAATTCCTTTTCCTATAAATACATGCATTGTCGATACACGAGTCTCTCTCTCTCTTTTTCTCTTTGATTGTAAAAATGGCTATATAACTGTGAGAGCACATTGTACAGGGTGTCTTAAAAGTCGCTTTATTGCAAAAATAAAAGAAAAAAAAATAAATATTATTTTATTATAAAATAACAAATATCGTTTGTCATTATAATAAAATGAATTTTCTAACTATAGTATTGTGTGTATAAAAATATGATCCACAATGTCGCCATTTCAGATATTTACTGACAAATAAATTTATGAATTTTTAATAAAGTGACTTTGCAACACATTGACAATTGAAATTACATTTATAGAAATTTGATGAAAAATTAATAAAGTCATAAAAAAAAGTTTTCGTCATAAGTTTCTTCGTGAAAGACTCGTTTTAAACGTAGAAGAAATATGATACAAATCAATAATTCTCGATTGATATTTTTGTAAAGTTTTCATATGAAAAACTTTTGAACAATCGATAGAAGATGTATATATATATATGATACATGAAAGTATTTAATTGTGTACTTTTTCTTGTTTATTTTATTTCCTTTTTACAATTTTCTAAATTAAAGTCGCAAAGTTTAATTGCACGATCTTCAGATACAGGTGGCTGTTACAAATCAATACGGTAACTTTATATCTTCGGGTTTATATCATATATACTATATACGTATATAGATATTTCGTATTGTTAAAGTACGTATCAATTTCCTAGAAATAGCTTGTATCTTTCGTTTGCGGTATGGTAATAAATATATCTGAACTTATTCGTAATGGATAGTTTGTTAAAATAAACGTGAGAACGACGAAATGAAAATACGTGCAACTTCGTTATCACCTTTGATATTGCTAACGAGTGGGTAAAGTTCGCATATATGTCGAACATGTATCTTTTGCACAGCGTTGTAACTACTTCGTACGAATTTAACGTATGCATATACACATATATATATATATATATAGATATATACATGCCATATATAGTTACATCTCGGTCGTGTACGGTCACGTTTGTATTTTTCACCGAACATATTTTTTAATTCAAACGAATGACCCTAGTAATTAATTTACGGGCATCGTTAAATGCCACAAACGAAAAACGCATCGGCACTTGAATTCTTATCATTATCATCGTTAAACTGTACATTTATTTTTTTTGTCTCGATTCTATGTAAATATGATGTTTTTTTTTTGAAATTTTCTGAAAAACTATACGTACACCACTTACATAAGTATTTTATTGCAAAAAATCAACCAGACATTTTTCCAGATTTATTTTTTATTCAAATTACGGTCAATTTTCTTTTGCTCTTATTTCCTCGACGAAGTTTCGAATTAAAAGATTATTTGCTAAATTGCTTCGTAATTTTTTTGAAATTACCTAACAAATGTGAGATGAGAAAAAGATTGCAGCGTCATTTCTTAATTCATTTCCAAGGATAAATATTTTTTATTGTCTTTTTCATATTTTTCATTATTACGACTTCGTTCACCAGGCAAAACGATTTAACTTACCTTTTTATTATTTTAACAAATTTTACCTTTTCATATTTGAAAGAAATTTTTCGCTATTAACTAGATTTTATTCTACTATTATTTTGTTATGTTCACTTAAAATATTTATTTAAAAATAAATTATACGACAACGTAAATTACTTTATGAATTTTATCTACTTTTATTAGTCGAACCAGAAAAAAAACAAAAGAAATATCGAACGAAAAAAAAGCATATCAACAAGATTTGACCAGGGTTATTATAGATATTTAATATGAGATACTTTAATATAATATTTTCTAATGGGGTGGTATGAAAAAAATCATAGAAATTGTATGACTTCTGCCTACGTTAAAAACCAACGTAAATTCCAATGAGCATATTTTTCCAAACTTCTTTTCGCGATGTTTTGTATTATTATTTTATATTATTATTATTATTATTATTATTATTATTATTATTATTATTATTATGGGTATCGACAGTTGAAAATGAAAAGATGGTTAGTATCTGCATATATATGTATGTACATATATTTATGTATTTATGAATATATGTATAATACAATATTTATGTATCAATATCCGACCAAAGGAATAAACGGAAGTTTTTATTGGATGTTTTTACAGTGGTTACCACTATAACGAAATATAACTCTTTCAGCTTTTTTTAATAATGTATAAGAGAGAGAAAGAGTGTGTGTGTGAGGGAGAGAGAGAGAGAGTAAAAGAGAGACTGAAGAATGATATTTTTGTACATTGCCAGACTACAACTCTATTTATAAATCGACGAGTTGTCATTTAACGATAAACCTTGTTCCAAATTTTTTTTTACATAGACTCGAGGGGATGAGGGTCCAATATCTTCTTTTATTCTTTTTTTCCTAATTATCTTTATTTTATATTCCTTTATCTGACCATTATTGTTCATTTAAGAATTACAAATTAAAATTCGATTTATTTTTTTTGTAAACTTGAAATTAAATAACTTTCGAAACACTTTCCGGACGGTTTCTGGCTAAAAACTTTTATCGAATTGTTTGGGATCATTCTTGTTATTTCTCTTTTTTTTTTTTTTTTAATTAAAATTTCTTGTTTTTTTCTTTTTGATAATAGAGAATTTGTTATCAACTTTTATTCCGAAAAATTACGTAAATTACAAGCGTTGTGCAACGACGATTCTTTAATGATTTTCTTTTTATTATATATATATATAAGAAATACAACGTGACTAAATCAAAGGTACGCATATGTATGAAGAAAAAAAAATAAATAGAAAATATCGATAAATTTAATATTTATAATTGGAATGATTATGTAAGATCTTAAAATGGATTTTGTTTTTCTTTTTTCTCTTTTTTATAAATTTAAAGGTTCTTAATTACACGAGATTGGATGGGTATTTGTTTACGGTGTAAAATGGTAGCAATAACGATCCTAGGAGGTAAGAAAAAACTAAAGGAATAGTTTCTCCAACGAGCAAGGAAATAGCATGAGTTGGAACGATTCCAGAAAAGCAACGAAATCGATGAACAATGCACGTAACAATAGCACTTTGTTCGATAATGGAGAGCTTTCAATATTCGCTGACTTACAGGATTCCTCGACGAAATCTTCCGTTTCCGTAAATAGAAAGATTTTGCGTAGGATTGCTAAATTAAACCGTCTCATATCTAAAAGATCGGTCTGATTTATAATCGGTTAAAATTTGAATGAAAAATCCTTAATAATAAAAAATGTATACCAAGTTTGAACGAATTTCGGAATAATAAAATTTGTTGTTGCAATCAAAATTATTAATCATTCAATTATTAAAATATTATATTTATCCAACAATAAAATGTACTTTTTCCATAAAAATTCATGTCAATTATAAAATTGAATAATCTTAAAATAGGTATCTAATATACCTTTGCAATTTACAAGTAAATATCAATTATTTCAAATTTATATTGGAAGTTGGTTACTCACTGTTGAATATAACATCTTAAAGAAAATTCTATTATTTAAAGTAATCGTCTATAAATTATAATAGAAGTTTCCATATATGCATGAGTAAAAAATATTTGTTGAATTGAAGAAAAAAAATTAATGAATTTTTATTTAAAATTATTTAATAGCCTGAAATAAAAACAACGAATTTTTGTTCGATTTAAAAATGTAAAACATCGATTGATTTGAAGTTATGTATGTAGGTGTATATATATATATATATATATATATATATATATATATATATATATATAGTATATATGAACAGATAAACATCGAAAAGATTCTTTTTTCTCGTTCGAGATTGCTTTTCGAATAAAACAGGTACTTTCGAAAAAAACTAGGTAGATCTATGGTATAAGGGACAAAGAGAAAAATAAAAGGAAAGAGAAAATACGAGGGAGAATTGTAAAAACGGAGGGCTATTCAGCATGCAATGCGTAATTGGGATCCCGAGGTCGTTCTCTCCTTTTATTGCTCATTCCTTGTATTACGAAATCCACCAACTACCGTTCTAATTGAACTTATACAAGTACCCTGGGAAACTTACCATGCTCGAGTTACGTTGCATATTCAACCAAGTTATTTCGTTGCTAAATCTATGTATGAACAACAAATCTATATTAACATTTTTAATAAACATTAACAATCATGTACTTAGAAGTATATTTTAAGTATTCTTTTTGTTTTACATTCATTAGAATTACCGTGGATTTAATAATCATTTAATTTTCATTTTTGAATCGTGAATAAAGAGAATTACATTGAAAATTAGATTTGCATATAATTTTGTTGAAATTTTAACAATTTAATATTTATTTTGAATCATTTTTTAAAATTTTATATCCTATACTATACATTGTTTTGTGTTGATCAAATTTTCTTTGAAATTTATTTGAGTCTAATACACCCAAAATTATCCATTAATTTTTATAAAAGATTAAAAAATAAAGAAAAAAATAATTGTTAACATATGCTTACACATATAAATATTTGAGGATCGTATATGAGACATTTAGCACGTTCGCAAACACGTTTGGTCAGAAGCTAAGAAGAATAAGAGGTTAAGCTAATAACAAAACAAACGGTATCTCGGTCGATGAATGTTTTGTTTAGACACACATACATCATCCACCCCTCACCCCTCAGCCAGTGTCTATATTTCAATGTGTCATAATTATTCTATTCAAAATCTCGTTCTGTCGAATTTGTAATCACATTGACCTCTTTGTGTTCATTTAAAAGGTGTTTTAATGTCTGTTAAATATACTACTACATAATTTGTTTTTATATTCAATCATCTTCGAATTTCGAAAGATTTAAGAACTATATTAGAATAGTAAGCAATTTATTTCACGTATACGCACACGTGCTTAGTTTTATGTAAAATGTTATGCATATATTATATTCACAAGTGTTTGTGTATGTTATTGTAGAGAGTGATATATATGTGGATACGTGTGTGTGAATATGTTACAGCGTTAAATTGTATAATTCGTTTAATATCGTAGAAACCCTTGATTTTATTTCATTTATTTTTTATTTTATATTTAAACAGTTGGATATATAATTATTTTAAAGTTTAACTAGTAACTTAACGAATTAACGAATTTTACAAAGTAACGTCAATACCATATACAGAAGTTCAACGGACAAGTGTGTTGATTCAGCTCGTAAAAATAGTTGACTAAATCAATTGGTGATTATATTTTATTTGCTTTTACTGTACTGACATGAGATATGTTATTTATTGCGCTATTTTTTGAATATTTTTAGATATATATATATATGGGGTATTTCACATCAGTTAAATTCGATTAAAAACGTCAAAGGAAAAAGTTGCAGTATTGAAAGAGAAGGGGAGGAGAGAGTTACATGTGATACGATTGAAAGAATGTTTTCTTTCATTTTATGGCTATCGATATTTCTTTTCTTTTTTTTCTTTTTTGTTTGAAAGAAACTGAAGTTTTTTTTCTTCTTCTTTACGATATTCTTTTAAAGCACGAAAGAACAAATTAATATGATCATAAAATATGATCATATTAAATACAATCATTTATTTCCTTGAAATGTTTAATATTTATAATAAAATAATTGATACAAATCGAATGTAGTTATCGATCATATTTTAAACTTTGATTTTTCGCAGTACATACGAACACGTACATGCATATATTTATTGTATTGTCATGAAAATGATGAAAAGCAAGATTAATATATAATTGATTGGATTTATTTACAGATCTGTGCCGCAGATCACGCGGCGGGGTGGGCCCGATGCCGGTTAGGAAGGGCCTCCTCGCCCCACAAAATACTTTCCTCGATACAATCGCAACACGTTTCGATGGAACCCGTAAGTTTTATAAGAATTCATTTAATTATTAGATATTATTGCATACTTTTTTTGTTATTATATTTCATTTCTTTTTACCAAGGGAAAAATATACGTACAATATTTTCACGTGTGTGATTACAATTATTGATTGACCACGTGTATAATATATCTATTGTCATTATAAATGTATGTATATTTTTCGTTTTCATTTATTATTTGTATATTATTTTCTCTCAAAGAGTAATACACTTCAATATGTAAAACTTTGTAACAGGAGTAATTTTTGTGTAACACGTTATTCCTTCATTAACTTTGATTGGTGTAAAGTACAGTTAAATTATTAACGAATTTAAATCTAGAGATAATCAATTTTTTATTTTAAATATCGAAGTTCAAAGGGATCGGGGAAAATAATATACCTTTAATGAGAAAAATAATTTGATTTCTTTGAAATGAATTCAGAAAGACAGATTAATTGGACTTATAGATTGAATGTCGTAATAAAAAATTGGTTTTTAATATAACGATGATAGTAAAACGAGTCTAACAAATACACATAATTTTGGTTTATATACTTGTTTGATTTTAAATCTCGTTAGAGTGTATTTTATTAGCATGAAATACCATTTTATTTTCTAACGAGAATACAACACAAAAATGTGTTCGAATGTAATCTCTATTGAATTTATATTGATCTCTATATTTACAATAAATATTAAATTCAAAATAATAGAACTGGGGGGTGAAATAATAAAAACAAAAGTTTAATCTATTTTCGTAGAGAAAAAAATAAAGTAAATATAATGTTATTTCAAATATATATATATATATATATAGATTTACATATCCAAATGTTTTGCAATGAATATGTAAACTCATGTATGTTCGCGAGTATTATAAATAAAAAACAAATATATCATAAAATTTCGAATAGGTAGATGGTAGAATTTTGAAAATTGAAGTAAAATAAATTTTATTTGAAATATAAATAATGTTCAAAATGGTATATAATATTTTAACAATAATTTGATCAAACGAATGATACGAGTAATTGATTAATAAAACAAATTATAAATAATTATTAAAAGTAATAAGCATTTGTTTCTTTCATTAAATTATTTATATATTTGCAAGTAAATATAAATATTTTTCAATGTAAATATATATATAATTAGCGCTGTTTGAATTAAATATAAATAATGCAATATGTGTAGAAAATAACTCATGCGTATTATATTTATTTTGATATCAACATAAAAAATATAGAAATAATATTAATAAATAAATAAATTTAGGAAATATTTCATCCTACTTTTTTTGCCCATTATTTTGTGCAAGTCATCGAGTTAACGATCTACACGATATCTTTAATAAATTTGTTCCACATTTCTTCATATTAATCGTAAATACTTTGTCCTACTTCTTCGATGACATATTCGATAATTATAAGTTTTCTAACCGTAAGGTAACATTTTTTTTTAATTTCCGTGATCCTAATAAATTACGAACCACCAAATATCAATCATGCGAAATAAAAGTTTTAAATATAATAATACCGTACTTCGACAGCAATGTTTTATTTTTTATTGTATCGAGAGAAAAAGGTTAATTAAAAAATTGAAATAATTTTATATCTTTTTCTTTGTTTTATTTTTTTTTTATATTAATATATAATTACTTTCATTTTTCGATTAATCGTAATCTCTTTATTTTTTATATAAGTTCATTAAGTTTAACAATATAATATATTTATTTATTTATTTGATTTAAATAGCTTTATATCTTTTTTGTTGCTTTTTATTTTTTTTATAAAATATTGATGTCAAGTATCATACATAAGGTGGTCAAAATTTCTCATTAAACCATTTGACGAAATCGAGTGATGCGAATTAAATTGTTATTGTTATCGTTTAACCTAGGAAATTGATTTCGCGTCATCTCTTGCTAAATTCAATGGCTTTGAATCAGATTCGGACGTGCAACGATGATACACGGATTACGTGTTGTCCGATAACTGTCTACCTACAGAATGAAATTGCGATGAAAATGCGATTTGATATACGGCGCAAACTAGAAAACAATATTTGCTTTTTCTTTTCTTTTTCATTAGTTACATTGAATGTTAGATTTCTTCGATGCCAATTCAATATTTCCTCATATTTCAAATATTCATCAAAATACAAAGCCGGTCCGATATTTATTATTACTTCAAATATACGTATCCGTTATTGTTGATTTTCTATTAAAAAAAAAAAAATATTCAGGACAAAGTTTTGATATTTCCATATCTGATATTTTTTTCTTTTTTGAGAAAGATTTCAAGATGGTTTGGTTTAAACAAATTTTTTTCTTTGCATAAATTAATATTATTCTGATTAAAAGAAATATTTGAATAAAAATATTGGAAAATGATTAGTTCGTATCTCGATAAAAAATGTTTGATAATTCACGCAAACTATAAAATGTCGTATTTTTTTTTTGGTCAAAGTTAAAAAAACCTTTTAAAGGATAAAGTTTTATCGTAGATTACATATTCATGATCATATATTTTTGGTTTTTATCTACAAGTGTCATAATGCTTATGCATAAAATAAAATATAAAATAACTGAAATATTTGTAATGGTAATAATTGTTAAATCACACCTTACATATTTTATATATTTTAAGTACAATAATGAATATATAATTTCTTTTTATTCACATAAAACATGATACTCTCTCTCTTTCTCTCTGTCTCTCTACCTACAAATTTCACGATACTACATAATTGCGATATATAATATTACAGAACGTAATGTGAGTTGATTAATTAATTAACGAAAGAAACATTTGAAAAATTCTCCTCTCTTGTATTTAATATAAAAATGAAATCTTTTAATCTACTTTGACACATATTATTATTCGAATAAAATTATCATCTTTTTTATACTTGTATTTCTCATAAAATATTCGTATTACTTATCAATACCAAAAAATAATTCAAATGATTACTTAATATAATTTTATTTATTACAAATAGATTTAAAAAGTATTACGTTAATATAATATTATATATCTTATTTTAAATTGACATTGTATATAATTTTTATTATCATTGCGTAATGTATTGTATATGTAATCAATAATCGATTATTAGAAATTAGTATGCATTAAATTGTTGGTAAAATTATTGTACGTAATAAATAACGTAAAATATGTTAAATTAGTTCGCAAAAATATGGTATCAATCATTTTAATAACATGTGGACGTGTTGTAATAATTATCATAGAACATGGAAACGTGTCCATAGAATATTTCCATGATATAGATATAGTCTGAGCGTTAGCAGAGGTTCAGAATGGCATTAAATGATGCAAGTTGCAGCTGTACACACTCGCGGGAGTAACGTTCTTCGATTAAATCATACTGAAATTGTACCAGCTGCAATATTATACGTTTCTATCGTATGTATTCTTGTATACGAGTTTCTAAATTTATTACTGTTTGTCAATTAAAAATCTTTTATGAGGTAATATGTTATATTTTACTAATCGCTCGTTTGATCAAAAATAAAATAAAAAAAATAAATTTTTTTATTTTATTAAAAAATACATTAAAAATTACTAAAGAGAATAATTAGTTACATTTAAATCGGATATACAATCGTAATACATAAGACGTAATACATAATACATAACGTTTGTTCTAATAACACGAAAAACATAATAGAAACATAATTACATCTACTAATCTTGAAATTTTAATTAAGATTAAAGTAAGTATATTAATTATTGTTGATTAATAATCTTCGTTTGTGGCAAGCTTCATAATTTTAAAAGATGATAAATGATGTCAGTTATGAAATTAGTTTTTTTTTATTTCTACAATATTTTACTAATATCTAATTATTATATATTATGATATTTGGTTGTATGAGAAGAGTAATACCATCATTAGATTTTAGCAATCAGATTCTTCGTATATATAAATTCCTTTTGGTGTATTGAGTACGAGAAACGTCAGCTTTACAAGGTCGTATACGAATTGGTATTAAATGTTCCTTCCTGTGAAATCATATGATGATCGTACTGCAATACATACTCAAAATCGATTATATTATCTATTGAAGCAAGTAGCTTGTGCATATTCCAGCAAAATTATTCTGTAGTCTCTAATATCAAAGTTTTACAAAATTTTACTTATTGAAAGGACACTTAATAAATTTTGACAAATTTTTAATGAAACATCTTACGTTTAGTTATTTAATAAGATAGGTTACATAATAAATAAATATGAAACATTATAGAAATTCGATTATAGAAATTATTAATAATAATTAATAAGTTAATGTTTTATGGAATATATTTTGAGAAATGTTTTTCGAATTGAATTCTCATCAATTGGAGTATTTTTTTCGTTTTGTTTATTCGTGTCCCTCTTTACTCTTTCTTTTTTGTTTTTTTCTTTTTCTTTTCCAATTAAACAAGAGTGAGTTAACTTCCTATAATGTTCATTGGTATCAAATTATAGTGATATCGATCTAGACTTTACCAACTACGAAGAATCTAATTACGACGAAGATAGTTCTAGATGATCATCGTTTGTTTTTAACATTGTCGTTGACATCTTCTTCTTCGTTGTCGTCTTCGTCGTGTTAATTAAATTACAGAGAAGTTGTATCCTATACGCGAATACTGTTGCAATCGGGATATTATTTCTTTTCTTCCTATCATCTTCAAGTTGCAATAAAAAAATTCAATTTTTCGTACTTAAAGTATAATATTAAAATCGTTGTGTATAGTTTGATGAAAAACTTAAAAATCTTTCTCGTGGTAAGTTAAGCGTTCGATTTTTAATGGGAAAAGTACGTTGACATCGTTAAAACGATCCTTCAAGAGTTTTGTTTTCATTTTTTTCCCTCTCAAAGGAAAACTTAAAAAAAAAAAATAGAAGATATACATTTATAACTTTTATTATTCTAAACACTTTTTTAAGAGGATTATTATACTTGGCTAAATTTCGTGTTTGCATTTTATATTCATTCGAATATTTTTAAAGAATTCATCTGGATTAGTATAATAATAATAATGATAATACTATTAGAAATTTTTACACGTCAACCTAATCGTCTTTTAAATATTACATTAATCCTCGGAACATTTTGTCAAAACTAATAATCGACAGATGTTACGTGCCTATCTTGATGTTTACGTAATATAAATTGCTTCGCGTGTTATTTACTTTTTCTACGCTACTTCGATATGCCAGAGAGGTATTCAACGTGCATGTTGCATATTCAAAAGCCGATTATTTTATTAAATTCCATCTTTAACCTTACTTAGAATTGTTTCTCGACATTTTATATCAATCATTAATAAAACAAAAAAGAAAAGACAAAGTGAATATATTATCAAACGAATTAATTGTGTATTTATAATGTGTTCTTGATAAATAATAAATAAAGTAATACAAATAATATGACGTATGAAATAAATAAAAATATTCATAAGAGAAAAATATAAAATAAAAAAAATGGAACGCGATAAAAAAGACAAAAGATGAAACAAAAGAGAGGAAACAAATAAAAAAAAATAGAAAAGAAAAATGACATCGAATGTGATAACTTAAGTTTGAGTTTCCCTTGGAGAATATTTTATGATTTATCTAAAACACGCCTTATATAAGATTTACTACACGGATCTTTTTGGAAGAGAAGAAAGGAGAAAAGAATGGGGGTAAAAAATGACGTACAGTTTGTCGATTTAGAAAGAAAAAAATAATAAAACATGACATAGGACATATTTCAGGCATATACGTAAATTTACATAAAAGCTCATGCATAGCTATGTGTATTTACGTATACACATTTACGTTATGTACAGGGTGTTCCAAAATTGGGCTTTATCGAGAGAATATATAAAATCCAATATAGATTATTAAAATCACAGAATATTTTTCATCTTTTCAAGATATGAATGTTTTCAGTTAAAGTGTTGGTTAATACATTATTATTATCCGATCACGAGTATAATCGTGTTTAGCATGCATGCAAATAAATTATATGATAGTACAAGTGATTATTCACGGTTTTAATGTTATGTTTGTTATTTGTTAATTATGTTACATTTGTTGAATTGATTATTATTATTTTAATTAAAAAAAACATCGTTCAATAGATTATTTATTATGAAATGTATTACACTTTTTACGTAATATAATAACCAATCACAATAACGCGTTAATTATTAATAAATAAATATTTTTTAAACATTAGAAATATTATTTTAATTTTATTAATTAATTAATAATTTATACATTTATATTTATTTATATTTTATTAATTAATTTTTTTAAATTAATTATTGTAATAATATATTTGTTATAATAAATAATTATTTTTTATGATGCATTTCATTCGCGAAATATTTTTTAAATAAAATTTATGATTTTATCAACTGAAGTATAAGATAACTTTTGTTTTATACGTTTCTTTGTATATAGAAAAGATATGCTAAAGATTAGAATGACGGATTGTAGTAAAAAAAAAAAATAAAATTCTTCGTGAAGTTGACATTTAAAAGAAATTACAAAGGACGTATTTTTTTTTAGTGATTCTTCACAATGAAATCATCTACACTATCCTATTTCCGTTTGTCTGGTTAATCACGGTGACTTTGCTTGAAGCTTAACTACAATGGTGTTTCTATGTACTTTCGTAATGTTTATCGAAGCGAGTTTTCCTTTTGTCCTTATTCGTGGTTACTTGCTTTCGTTGTTTGCACTTGGTTACCAGACTTGACGAAGGTTCAAAACGTAGTCATGTAAGTGAATTCTCGTTTATTCGAGTTATTATTATTCATGCGGATATGCTAGACCATCATAATACCCAAAAGCTGTATATACCTGTTTTACTATCTTTATCTCCCCTTCTGTTGACTATCTTCGAGAAAAAGAATTTAGGGAACCAGTGACCTTAAAAAGTTTCCACAATTTGTCATATAAAAATATAATTATATTTGTAAAATTATTATTTAATTAATTAAAATTATTATAATTAACGTAAATAATAATACCAATATTATTATTTAGAATTTAAAACAAAATTTGTTATTAATACATAATATTAAATTTTTCATAGTCTATATGTTTGGATTTGTTTATTTTGGAAGTGGTATAAATCAATTTTTTTTTTTTTTTAATAAGATATCAATTATTTTACATATTTTCATTCATTATATTTTTATCCTATTATTTTTATTAATAATAATATTTATATTTAATTTATTTAATATTTACATTAAATTTTAATTTAAAATATAATATAATAAATATTTTATATAATTTTATATTTATAATTTCAAATAAGAAATTTACTCATGTTTTTGTTACTTTATTTTATTTTTTTTCATTTTTTCCAATATATAGTTCATTATTTTTGAGATACCTAAGATTATTGTTTTTTTTTTCTAATTCTTTAACACTACGATATCAAATCTTATTTTCTTTCTTCTTTCTTTATCTTCTAGTCTTAGTTCTACTAAAGAAACTGTAATAAATCGTAGTGTCTGTTCACAAAGATTCTGCAGAAATCCTTCCTCTCTCTCTTTCTCTCTTTTCTACGTGTTTCCTATACAATTCAACATTTTCATTTCTTCTTCTTTCTTATTCCGAGTCACTTATTCGTAACGAACTATTCTGTAGAAAATACGTTAGCTAGTATATAAGTCAGATTTAAAAATATATTTTTATTTCTCTCTACTACCTCTCTGTGGTGGTTCCAACTATTTCTCTTTTTTTTTCTTCTTCTTCTTTATTTTCTTTAACTCTTGTCTCTTTTTTTTCTTATTTTATTTTATTTTTAATTCTTTTACGTTTCAACTTAGCGACATATGTTGGCAAACATTTGCTTCGTTTTCAGTTATGCCAATTAAAATAAAATATATTTATTTCAAGTAAAATAAGTTTCTCATTAGTGTCACGTGTGGTGTTATCTTACGAATGTTAAATAAAAAATTACAGAAGAAATTATTGAAATTTTTTTTTGTTTTATTTAATCTAATTGATTGACGTATAAAAAAGAAAAAAAAACGAAGGTAGTTTAGATGCTCCTTGTTAGGAATTATTTTAATTTGTTCAATAAAAAAAAATTATTTTATATATATCGTAAATAATATTACAATATTATATATATACAGGTGTCCAGAATTAATAGATAGGATGGAAAGGAAATAATTTTGCCGTAAGTGTACGTAGTTATATATCTCGTTTAGGTTCGTTAAATTGAACCATCAGAGCCAATTAAACGATCTCCGGATCATTTTCAGATTAGGACATCTGGAGAGAGAGAGAGAGGAATATTAAATCTTAAGCTTCTTACTCGTCGTAAACGAAGACAAAACGTGTGAACTCTAACGATTTCGAAACTTTAGTTTCTCGGATCAACTGTTTTCATAATTGTATTATAAATTTTGATGAAAAAGTTTCTTTTTGTTAGTTATTAAACATTAATTTAATTAAACCTTGATTTAATTACTAATCAATGTAGTATAACAACTATAAATGTGATATCAATTTAGATTTGAATTTATCTTTGATTTGTAAATATGTGTAATCATATATATATATATATATATATATATTCCAAATAGAAAAAACAGAAAATAGAAAAATTCCTAATATTCCGAATAGAAATAATTTTATTTATTATCTAATAATATATTTAAATATTTCAAATATTCCAAATAGAAAAAAAGAAAATATAAAAATTCCTAATATTCCAAATAGAAATAATTTTATTTACTAAGTAATATATTTAAAAGAAAAACAAAAATATATTAATAGTTTCAAATATTCCTAAATATAATAGAAATCAGGTTGATATTTTTTACGATTTAATAATATATAAATTATAATGTATTAAAATAAATAAAAAAATAATGTCAGACATTTCCAGAATTAAATGTTGTTCTATGTGGAAAATAAATGTGATGATTATCTTGTTGCGATAACAATAAAATGAAGGTAAATCATTTTACACATTAATGGTACATGAACTTGATAAGTGTGAAAGAAATAATAGCTTGTTCATAAATGAAACCGCTTTAGGTTATTTTAGGCGGCATTCACTTTCTTCTTACGGGTGTGTTTGGCGTATAGCCAACTGGGGTAAGGGATGGTTGACGACTGTTCAAACATTCGCTTGTCTTTGCTGACCAAGTATTCTGGAAAAGCCAATTCAAATACTCGTTGGGATGTCTCTATGAAGATACGTTGCATCGTTTCCTTGTTAGCTCAGCACTGTAAACGGTTGACATTGTAAATGCATGAGAGGTTAAGAGAACGAAGGACAGTATTGTCTTCTTCTAACATTGTTTCTCTTCAAAACTCACGTGCTGATTACGAAACTTATTCCTTGTTGTTAGAAATTTAAAATAATAATTCTTAATATTTTTTTAATTTCTTTTTTTCAATGAAATCGATTGTGTAACGATGAATCGTTATAGTATCAGTTCTCCATATCGTTTATCTGTGATTTTACTCAAATATTATTATAAATGATTATAAATTATCTTTATTTGATTCCAACGATGACCAATGTTACATCTACAATTTCGTTTATCATTTTATAAGCTGCCTAAACATTCATATCTTTCGTAAAATATAATTTATCGTAGAGAAGATGGAGGACTAGCATTTAATCTACATCTATTTTGAAGTTAGAATATTTACATCTAATTATATGAAATTATAATAAGAAATCTTAACATAGAGAATAGAGGACACGAATTTTCATAATTTAAGACTTGACGAAATTTTATTTGACATAGTTTACTTTGTTCTATAATATATTTAATTATTTGAGTTAATTATCTCACAGATAGTACATATACCATAATCCTCTTAAAGGGTTCTTCAAGGAGATCCGGAATATTATAAACTTTCATTAACATAAGTCTGATTTAAGATTCATCATTATATCGCTTCAAACACTTATTTTTTATGACTTAAAAATAATTATCCTGAAAAGATCCGAGATAAATGATAATAGTATAATATTTAATGAATTTTTGTCTACCATTTGTATCAAATATCTTTTGTATTTTTTATATCACAATAACTAGTTAAAAAAATATGTTGTTTAAGATAACATTGTTAAAGTCGATAAATTTTAATTATATTTAAATTAAACTGTCTTGTTCTATGAGAATATATGATATTCGTATTAATTAAAATAATTTTTACAAAATATCCGACATATTGAATCGAATTTTGAGGAGTCTATATATATATATATATATATATATACATAATATATTCAATAAATTGTAAAAATTTTATTCCATAGTGATTTTCCGAGATATTTCACCCCGTATATTTTTTATCCTAGTTTTCGTGTAAAGATATGAAAAATTTGAACTTTTCTATATCAACGATTTTACATGGAATATTTTCGAATGAAAAAATATATCTCATCTTACAATTAAAAATTTTTCATTGTAATTATCTTTTACAATCTTTGAGATCATACAATTTATTAAAAATTAATAAGAAAAATGATTGAAAAAAATTTTCTATACAAATTTGAATTGTCATCGTACATTTTGCATAGAAGTGTATTAGATATATTTTTTAATTTCTTTTTTCAAAAATTTATCCAACCAATCTTGTTAAGTATAATTTAATATAAAATAGTAGAAAGCTATAGGAAGTTTAATAGAATATATGAGATGCTTTTCCCATGAAGTAGGAAAAACCATAATTTCCGAGTGTTGCGTTTTATGCCAGGTTGTGGTATCCGGTTGATGTAGGAAGGGTAAGAAGGAGGTTATTTCCTTCGTCGTAACTGACATGTGATAGTTTACTATAATATTATACTCTTGTATATATTACTACAAACGTTTTTGGACCACAAACAAATCTTTAGAATAAGCAAATAAATCTAAGATAATAAAAATAATAATATAATAATATAATATTGATTATTATTAATCTATCTATGTTAAGATTAATTCTTTTAATCTTTATTTCGTAATTCATTCATTTTTTAGATTTTTAAACAAAATTTCAATATTAGTTGCAGGTAGATAATTTATAATCTTTAAATGGTTCATTGAATCATGATTCCATCCAATTAACCGCTTTCTACCTACGTGGTTTCAAGCAAAACCTTGCTCCAAGTTAAAGTTTAGATATTCCAGAGAGTAGATGAGGCTTTCTAGAAATTGAAAGCATTAAGTTGAAGCATTTCCTAATAACTATGAAACCATCCAGATACAAATGTGTCTATCAATTTATTCAATTTAGAGAATTTAATGAAATTTCGTAGTAAATTGATACATAAAAAAAACAACAAAATAAAGATACTCGTATTTACGTATACGCGATTTATATTCGTGTAAAATTATGAGAGAAATTTTTTATGAATTTTTTTTTTGTTCTTGTTTGTTTATATTTAACAAAAGATAAGATCTCTTTTGGAAGGATGAAAAAAGAAAAGAAATATAAGTGAAACCTTTTTTTCGCGTTGTCACTCACAAATTTAATCGATTTGCGTATTTTTATTTTCAATAAATTTCGTAAAAATAAAATAAAATATTATGTACAATATGTTGAAGTAAATATTTTCCCCTATGATATATTATCAAAAAAAAATTTCTTTTTTATTGAATTGTTGAAAGAAACAACATATTCAAAAAATAATGAAAGAAAATGAGAAAAATGTATTTATTTCAAGTCTCATAATTTTATTTTATTTTAAAAATAGAATCTACGTATTTTTTTGATATATATAATATAAATAGACCGCGAGAATGTTTTTATGCAAATGGATATTTTTATAATAAAAAAGAGTTACTGAAATAGGATTCTCGTAGGAAATTTGTTTTTGTCATTAGGTGATATACCAAATATAAAGTTTTTATTTTACTTATTATTTTTCATGCATTTTAAATTCATATGCAAATATATGTATATTGCATATGTTATTTATATCTATTATATTATGTATTTCTGAAATTCGATGTTATTATTACTATTATTATTATTATTTGCTTGTTTTTTTTTTTTATTTTAATCTTGCTACGAATGAAATCGAAATTTACATTAATTCAAGTTTAGCTATGACAAACGTATTTTTGACAGTTGGCAAATTGAATTTCTACGGAAAATTTTCATTAGTTAGTTAAACTTTCATTTAATTTTAGATTAGGGAAGAGTTTCGGTACCTTTGTTTTGTCAACCATTTATACGTGTAAGTTAAATGTAAAACCTTCTAAACTTTGAGCTTTATGCCTTTGTCTTCTCTACGTATTGTAAATACATATTTGCAATGTTATGGTCGAATATTTTTGAACTTTCTAATCAATGACTCCTGTTTAATTTTACCTGTAGTTTCAAATTAAACGATTAGAAGAGAAATTTATTTTGCAAATATAATTATCATATAATTATTAAAGTATAATATAGTTTAAAAGAATTTATTATTGATCAAAATAAAATAATTAAATGAAAGAAAATATATATTATTTTATTTATATATTACTAAATATAAATAAATATAAATAATATAATATCATATAAAATATAATATAAAATAATTGAAAATGAAATATATTTCGATATGAAAAATCAAATATTATTATAAGAATATTGATATTTTATTTTGTTTTCTTAATAAAGTAATTTCTATGATATCCTCAATATGGATAATAATTGTAAAATGACGATATTTAAATATTAAGTACATACTTTATATGTACACGTAGATAAAATTTCTTATCTACTTTTCTTATAGATCGTAAAATAGAAAAGAAGTCAGAACTCAGAGAGATAGACTATTATTATTCAGCTCACGTCTTCCATCAACGCTAAATCGTTGCTATAGTAAACATGAATTTTTAATATTAGATATATATATATGTACTATATCTATATACATTGTGAGAAATCTTTTCTACCAACATACATGTATGTCAAGAAACATGAAGATTTCAAAGATAGAGTTTGAATTTAAGTTGAATATTTCTTATTATTACATGTCATTTCATACGTAAAAGGCAATCAGGATTATCTTAGTTTTCCATTAAAATTTTCTTCGAAAACTAGTTGAAAATGTTATTTGCAATATTCGCCTGACTATTTACCCAACATTTCTGTCTAACTTTAAAGCTATATTGAAACTATTTCATCTATTGGAGTCAAATCAAGACTCTGGTTTAAGATCATCTTCTTCTCGTATTCTCTCTCTCTCTCTCTCTCTTTCTCTCTCTCAAAATACTCTAGGAATATTGCCATGAAAATCCTTACACCGAAGAAAGTCTTTTAACGTCGAAGAATACGTCGCATCAGTCGTCCAATCAAGCGAAACGTAGAATAGATACTAATACTACTACTACTACTACTACTACTACTACTACTATTTTGTAGATACTGTAAAATCTAATGAAACTCTCGTAATGTAAGTATCTTCTCGGTATACACTTGAGTTCATCAAATTCACTGTAGTCCAAAGCTTTATCGATTTCTATCCTATAACACGTGAGAGTAACCGAATTAGAAAGAGATAAGAATTGTCCTGAGAAAAAAATGGGTCGTTCGATGTACACAAAAAAAAAGTGAGAGAAAAAAAAAAAATTCTTGACCCAATCTCCACCCCTATCCCAACCCCTCCAAGGTAGTCTACTTCAGCCACGTTCATTTTAATCCTCATCTTTGCATATTCTTATATAATATTATCTGGGTGAGATCGTTGATATAACTTTGAACGTTTTTATCACGAAAGATTTAACAGTTAATTGGCTGATATTATTTTTTTCTTTTTTTGTAGTTGTATATTTTTTTAATTTTTTTTCTCTCTCTCTCTCTCTCTCTCTCTCTCTCTTTTATATAGACAAAGAGTAATATATTATATATATGAAATTACATAAAAAATAATTTTACATATACGTATATTAATAAATTAAAACTATATACGAAATAATTATGTTACAATTATTTGTAAATTCATCATACAACGTGTAACATATTCTACAAATTGAAAAATCAATCTTTCGTCAATTTTATATAAATATTCCATTTTGATTATCTATATTTTTAATTGTAATAAAAAAAAGATAAACGAATAAAAAGAAATCGTAGGAAAACGTTTGCTAAAATTATATTTTTTTCTTAGTTGAATACTTTGCTTTACCATCACATGGATATTCTCGTGTCGGATTTGCTATAAGAATCCTAACGTTCGAACATTTGTACGATAAAAGTAAGTTTCTATCAGATATAAGATCGTTTCAAGGTACGTTGAGAAACTAGAAGATTCAAGTCTGGTGGTAAGATCAAATCATATATAGATCATATATATATCGCTAACATAATCCAATGGTGTGTGCACTTATCGTAACGCATGGTTTACACCGAATAACGTTCCCCTTTCATTGGTGTTCTTGAGTTAAGCCTTTGGAATTTTCTCTCCTTTTCTATTATATTTCATCCCACGATATCTTTTTCTATCATCATTTGTAGATATTTCATGAGATCATGAACGAGAAACACGGTTTTATGCAATATTACAATTCGACTCGTTGTATAAACATTTATTCATCGTTTAAGTGAACGAACCATTTCTATAACTTGCTTGCATTGGATTGTTCCAAGTACTAAACAAAAGATACTAGTTAGAGTATTATAAATTAATCAGAGAATCGTCCAAATCATGATTCATTAAGAATAATACGTATTCTGTATTATACAGTAATATTGGGAAATGTAAATGGTGATTATATAATGAATGACTATGCTGTATAATGAAGTATATAGAATATTGTAATTGATACATTAATTTCTTGTTTCCTGATTCGTTATTCAGTTTTAAGAAGATATATACATATATATTGTGAATCATAATTATTGATTAATTTGTGAATATATGAATTGAAATGATTACACATGGATAAACACATATCTTGGTTACATTTATTAGTTTCATATAGGTATATATGTATAATATAATGTTAATGTAATATTATCTATGAATCTATATATTATATATAGTGCGTGAAGCAACTGCTGCTTGACTATTAATCGTCCCAGATACCATTCTATAGTCACCAGACGTTTCAATTGTCTATGAAGATTCTCTCTATTGCAACCCTTTGTTATCTTACCCTACTGCATCTGAGTATGAATACTAACCCTAGGTTACTCTTCATTATCGTGCCGAAGATGTTCCATATTTCGTCATGTATTACGTTTAATACTCTTTGATAATAAAATGGCTATGTAGAAGTTTTCTTTACTTTATATGTTTTATCAATGATTTCATATTCTATTGAAATTCTTTAGAATATTTTTTATGTTTTTTCATTTGTTTAAAATAAATGTACAAAATTGAGAAACTTTTTAAAGAAAGTTTATAGTGTTTAATGGTTTGATCTATAATGTTTACGTTATTAGCAAGTTTCAAGTTTGTACAAGATAAAACTTAACTTTAAAGCTGTGTTTGCAAAAGTTTCTATAGCCTAATCGTATTCTCTTGTTTTATTTGATTTATCGTTTATCGCTTGTTATTAATGTTCTACGTAACTAATTATTTGTATAATTAGTAATTTGTGTTTGCTTTAATAATGTTTCTTTGTTCATTTAAATATAATAAGGTGTTTACTTTATTATACTTTAATTTTTAGTTTTTAATAAGACAAAACTTTGAAAATTATTTTAAAAGCTTTTTCAAATAGATTTTTTAGTTGTAATCTTTTTTTTATTTGATTCATTAATTATTATTATTTTATACGGGAACTTTGCAATTAATGTTTTTTTTCTTTTTATTTTATAACGCATTGTTATCAGATTAAATTTAAAAAAATGTTATTCTATTGTTAATTAAATTTTGGTGAGAAACTTCATTGCGTTAAGTGTTTGCTATATAATATTTACGTTATTAGCCATTTCCATTCTAAACATGATGAAACTATATAATATATATATATATGTATATAGCAATAGGTAGAACTACTTGAGAAGCTTCTACGTGTTCTGTAGAGTTAATTACAGTGTAACTAATAGAGGAATAGATTTAAAGACCACTATACTACCTCTTCCCATCATAAAACTTGTAATCATTGAGAACTTTTAAATAAAGATGAGAAAATATGTGAGATTTTGATATATTTTACAAATGAATTTAATGAAAAATTTAATGTCAATTCGATGTTATGAAAAAAAGTTGAGAATTATGAAGGATTGCATAATATTTATATATTTTATAAAATATTTTTTCGAACAATCAGCAAAGTATTTTTGAAGATTACCAATTAGGCACAAACGAAATCTACATTTATATATATATTATAAAATACTATAATGAATATAATAAATATACTATATAGTATAATTATATATACTATAAAAATATAAAAATATATATATAAATATACTATATACTATAATATAATATACTATAATAAATATACTATATATGTATATATGTATTATAAATATTATATAATATAATATATAATATAAATATATAATATATATATTATAATATAATTAAAATATTATAATAAATATAATAAAAATAATATAAATAATATATAATATATATATTATAAATATACCTAAGTGATTATTTTGATACGTCGTATTTAATTTGTAATAGTATTTGTCATGGTATTGCATTTTACGAAATGTTTTATTAATATTGTTCATACACATTCACAATTTTAATAGAAAATACATCGAACGTTAAAATTTGATCAGTATTATTGTCAAAATCATGAAAATGGGGATTTTTTATTATAAATGATTTATTAAAATAATTTAATAACAGAAATGTTTAGAAAATGTCTACTCAAACGTAATTTATCATCGGATTCTTCTTTGCTCATGGTTCGTATTCATACTTGGGGTTTAAATTTGATTATCTTTGTCATGATCGTTTTATTTTCAAATCAAAATAAATTTCATCGATCAATAATTTAATAAATTAACGTTCACAATGTTTCTTGTCGAAATGTGATAATGTATAAATTTGTTATATTATAAATAATAATCTTACAACGAAATGTAATATAGTAATCCATGGAATCTGTCTATTGGAAAGTAGGATAAATCGTTGATTCATCGTTTTAGTCTTATCGAAAACATTTTTATATTGCATTTAGATAACACGATTATTAAAATAATTTATCAAACGTAACAAAACAAAAAATGATCTATCGAAAGATAAATTCTGATTAATTCTGATAATATTTTTTTCTTTTCATAAATATTTTTATACTGTTATTTAAAATTTCTCTGATGGCCGATGAGCAATACAAATCTTTGTTTATAAATTTGTAAGTGTAATAATGTTACATTAACAAAATATTGTAATGTCACGAAAGTAACAGGATATAAAAAGAAATTTTTTTCTTATGCGTTCAGATACATTGAGTAAATTATTTTACATTAAAAATATCAAACTTATAAAAATATTATTTTTATATATATATGTATAAACGATTCACGAACTTATTACATATTGCGTATATATATGTTGAAAATCAATAATAAAATTGGTCTCCTACAATTTCAAATATCTGAACGTTTTAGGAATATTATTTCGGGTTTATATAAAATATATGCTACCAGAATATAAAAATCTATTAAATAAAATTGATATAAACGATAAATCGTTAACATAATGATATAAAATAATTAAAAACATAATAATTTTCAAACTATTAATAACAAATAACAATGGTTATAAAAATACTTTAAAAAAATATATTTATATATGTTTATTTCGAAATGGTTGGTATAAATAATAGACAAAAAAAATGTATGCATCATGAACAAAGTTGTGAAAATGGTTCATAAAATATTAATAACATCGTTGAAACATTTACACTTTGTAACGTGATGGATGATGTTGAAGAAAATTTGAAAAAAACTAATGAATATATTACATTATTATTTATTTGCATCAAAATGGGACCCATTTTTTTATTTTTTACTAGTATCGTGAAAAAAAAATGTCTGCGTTATTTTGATGATCGCAATACTTCAGATCTTTAGCAATAAAATAGGATTTAAATAAAATAAAATAAAAGAATAAGAAAATACATAAATCAATGAAAAAAAAATAGAAAAAAAAGATGTAATGCAATTCGTCACAAATTATACTGAAGATCACAAGTACCGACCTTTATCGGTCGTCTTGTGAACGCGCACGATCCCAACGAAAATCAATACTGACCTTTTGAGCCAATCAAAGTTGTTCCCGCATCATTTCTTAAAAGACTTAAGTTAAGGGGATGAAGGCATTGATTTTTATTTGTTTATTTTTAATAAAAAAAAAAAAATTTTTTTTATATTTTTTGATCAAAATAAAAGTAAATGTAATAAATATACTGAAGATAACAATTTTTGTAACATAATCGTGGGGTTTTTTTCAAAATTTTGTATTATGCAAATTCGTGTTATATATTTTATATTATTATAATAATATAGTAATTTATATTATTATAATATTTATTATATATTATAAAATTATATATAATTTATTAAAACATATATATTTTTATTATTTATTATTTATAAATTATATATTATAATATTAAATACATATAAAAAATATTAATTATATTAATTATATATATATTTATAAAAAAAAATAAATATATATATATATATAAAATAATAATAATATATAATATATAATTTTAATAATAATTTATATAAATATTATAATTATTATTTATTATTATTATTAATAATATCATAATTATTATTTATATTTATATTTACTTAGAGCAAATTGGAGTTATTGGAAATGTTTAAAATTTTTAAATAGGATAGGAAATCAAACAAAACAAAAAATTTCAGAACCAACCAACATTTTTGTACAACAAAAAGAGGGAACAAAAAATAGAGAAAAAAAAACATATAAAAGGAATGAGAAGGATAGGATAGAGAGAAAGTGAAAGTAAAAGTGAGAAAGACTAAGGGGAGAGGGTGAGATAAAAAGAAGAATAAGGAAAAGTCTCTCTTTTACCAGAAACACACCCTTCGAAATATCGAGAGATTAACTCTCACCCTGTATCAAGCTTGTCTCTCGTAGATAGGCATCCAAAAGTTTTCCCTACACACCCACATCCGCCAATTTCCTCACGCCATTTTCCTTTAACATGGAAGGAAGCAGTTGTTTTTTTTTCGGTTACCTTTCTTGATTTTTTTTTTCTTTTTTTTTTTTGTCCCTCCTACTCACAACAAAAAAATCTTATTCATCGTGATACAATCTATGTTTTTTTTTCGTTTACGAAATAATACCTTAAATATGTCAGAAAAGGGAATAATCTATTACGGTATACTGTAATATATACCTACGATTATATCTTATCCGATAACAAAAAAAAAGAAATCGATTTTGATTAGAAAATCGTGTTTTTTTTGTATTTTATTTCTTCCTCTTTTTATTAAAACGAAATAACGATAAACAGAAAAAAGAACAATAGGTTGGTTTCCTTAAAAAAGATTATTTTTTGTTTGTTAAAGAAATGTATTTATATTTGTAATTATTGTAATAGATTTTTTTATTTATGGTTAATCGTAAATTATTCGTTCGCATATTTAATAATAAGATTAAAAAATATTATAGTGTATTTATTTATTAAATTATTATATATAAATAAAAATATAAATATAATCTAATAAATATGAAGAAAATTATATATAATATATATATAATTTATTTTTTTTATAAATTAATTAAAAATAAATTTTTAAATGAAATAATTTATAAATTTATAAATTATATTTTAAATTATTAATATTTATAATTCTATAAATTATAAATTTATTAATTTAATATTTATAACTTCAATTATAATAATATTTATTAATTTAATATATATATATATACATAATATAATATAATATAATATAATATAAAATTATTAGTAAATTACAAAAAATTATTTAAATTAAATTATTATTAAATAATAATATATAATATATAATATAAAATTATAATTATGTAATTATAATTATAGAATAAATATATAATATAAATAAATATAATATTTAGAACGTGAGTTTTACTTTTCGTTGTAAAAATTTGGTTTTTTTTTTAGAAAGAGGGCTAGTGAAAAAGGGGTTGGGGAAGAGAGAATTCGCGTTACCGGTGATCGATATGCATTTTTTCTTTCTCTCTTTCTCTTCTTCTCCCTTTATCTTTCCCTTTTTTAATTCTTTTCTCTTGAACGAGACAATACCTACGTCATCACCTTCGCTTGCGTTTTGTGTCGCGATAAGATAAGTATTATCCGTTCGGAATAATTATTAGTCCCCATCACATCGATCGATAAACGATGTTTCATCTCGACAGGGAATATTTCGGACTTTTGTTTTTTAATTTTTTTTTTTTTTTAATGCTGTCATAATTAGCACAAATTTTGTTTTATAAGTTAACTACCTACTAACACACCATTCCTGCAATACAGTTTTCGCACTAACACGATTTGGGAATTTAGAAATTCCCCATACAACATGAGACATTATTAGAATTTTTAAATTGAAGAAGCATCATCTCATTCGATATTTTGCATTTCAACAAGTAAATTGTACGATATATATTGTTGAATATTGGAATTACAAATAAACTTTTTTTTCTAGAGTTATTCTAGAAAATTTGTGGTAAAAATGGCTTGGCACAGAACATGTTAATATTAATTAAATTATCTCAAATAAAATTCCCCATAGTGTTTCTTTTCGTTGTTCTTAAATCGACATAGTTTCATCGCAAATAAAAAATAATTGTCTAACTCAATCCAATACGTAGTTCATTCCATTTACTCTCGAACAAATCGATTTGCAAATGATATCGAGATTTCCATGCTTTTTATATTCAAATAGTCACGAGATTTAAAACGATTGTGCGAAATGAACCAATTTAAAAAAAAGAAAAAAGAAATAAAGAAAATGAAAACATAGAACTCCTGTGCTTTTTTACTTTTGTGTCAGGGTCACGTAGTTTTGCACTGATCTCGTTATTCTTTCAAATTCCAGACGAATACAATAATAATATCTCTTAAAAGATTGAGTACTTCGTCGTGCTAGGGAATTTTATCTTTCTTTCTTTTCTTTTTGTTTTTTTCCCCTATTCTACGAATACTTATATTCCAATAATAAATCAGATTTGTTTTCGAGGTTTCTTATATGAATTCCCATTTATTTTAAGTGATAAGACTGAAATGTAGAAAGAGGGTAAGAAGAAGGGAGATAAAAAGAGATAGAAAAATGTATTTATTAACCCTTTGAGTACTATGGACGCATATATGCGATTGGTAAAAATTATGAAGATATAGATAGATATAGAAATTATTGTTCGAAGCATATACGTCGTTGTTAATATTATAGTAAAATAATTTAATATTTATATTAATTAATTAATATTTAATTAATAATTAATAATTAATATATAATATTATTATTATTTAATTGATAAGTCAGAAAGAAAAAATTTAATTATTAAATTTTTTTTTATTATTATATTATTATTTATTATATTATATTATATATTATATATTTATATAATTTAATTTATATATAATGTATTTATTATTGTATATTTATCTACAAAAATATTGTAGGTAAAAGTATTCAGCACTCAAAGGGTTAATAAATATCGTATAATTATATTATTTAATTTATAATTAAATTAATTAACTTATTATTTTATTTATAATATTATATTTATTTATACTTGTAATAGAAATATCCATATCAAACAAATAAAGAAACGATGATGAGTTTGTTACAGCAATAAAGCAATAAAAACAAAAAAAAAACAAAAGAACAAGATAATTTTAAAGATGTTTCTCAAAAAGATGAGATTCTAAGTACTTCATTTTCTTTCTCTCTTTCTTTTTTATTCTTTCTCGTATTTTTTCGTGTTTTATTTTCTTTTCTGGTTGTTATTAAGACAAACCAAAAGTTCGTGATTTTTAAAATTATTTTCATAATAAATTTTACAAAAAAAAATCAATTGTGCACATTCAATGTAAAGTTTCAACACAATTAATTCACGAACTTTTGATTCAACCTAATTCATCAAGAGAAAATTATTTTTGTTAGTTTAGGTGTAACTCACAATGAACTTGCATAAAAATTCCAGTTTTCAGAACAGACAGAAGTGTCGTACACCATTTTTGGTAAATGTACCATTTGTCGGTCCTTTGGACCACTTTTATGATCCAACCACCCTTCTCCCTGCTACTCTTAGAATATATTTCACACTTCTTTTCTCAAGGTTCATTCATCTGGTTGTTTTGTGCACTTAACCGCACCGCCATTGTGAAAAATAACTTGACGAACGTGTCGTGCACTCTTTCACACACATACCAACACACAAACACCAAAAAATACTCAATGTTTTACACCTCATCCGTTTATAACATTAAGATAATGGGGAACGAAGAATATACGACCTTATTTATTACCCCAACGCAAGCGCGCATGGGGTGGTGGTGGGTTGAATTTAGGGGACAGTTAAAGAAGCTGAAGCCAAAATGTACTACAACATTTTTAGTTTAGTGGTATTATGTTCTAAAAGTTTTTTATTTTTTAAATTATTATTTTTATGACTTCACAAATGTTTGGATTTGTCATTGATATTTTTTATTTTTTTTTTCCTTGCAAATTGTTATAAAAATATTAAACTATTTTGTAATCAAATAATGAAGCATGATTTTTGTAAAATCGATGGATAAAAAAATTCGTGCAATTTTTTTTTTCTAAATTCTAAATAATATTATTCGTCAAATATGATCGTCATTTGAAATTATATGAAATATTATATAATAAAATTTAAAAATTATAATAATTATTATATAATTATAATAAAAATTAATAAATTACATATATATTTATATAATTTATATAAATAATTTATTAATAATAAAATTAATAAATTATATGAAATATTATAATAAATAATTAGAGATAGGTGGCCACCATATTTTCAAGTTTGGTTCTTCCATATTGTTAGGTCCTTGAATAAAAGCAGTTTTCTAATTGAAGAACAAGAAATAAACAAAATAATAACAGGAAGGAAAATTTCAACGATTACAAATCTCTAATTAAATTTGAAAAGAAACTTTGATTTCTACTATTTTTTCTTTCTTTTGTTTTTGGAAAACATACGATCAGTAAAAATCTATTGAAGGTTGTTTTCAAACTGGAAGAAATGGTAAAATAAAAAAAGGAAAAAAAAAATTAACAAAACCAGACACAATTTCGTTTCTTTCGAATGCTACAGGTATTGTAATTTACTTTTAGTTGAACCCATTTAAACTCGTTACAAAGAACCAAACTCTAATCCTTTCCAACTGAAAGTAAAAAACAAAAAAGATTGCAAAGAGAAACGTTTATTAATACTTATCAATGTTACCCCATTCGTAGTTAACGAACTAACTGTAAAATCAAAAGTGATTAATATACTACTTTCTACCAATATAAAAAAATTGATCCAATCTGTAATACGGGGTATATTATTTTTCACGATGTAATTGTATCATTTAAATGACTATCCTGTCCGATTATATCAATGCATCAAATAAATCCAATTAAATTGATCATCCCAAATCAAGAATCGTTAGATTATTTATCTGTAAATTACGTGTCATATCGATATTTTCGTATTAATCGATCGTGTTAATGTTAAAGGTAAATTTACAATGTTATAAATAATATCTTGGCAAATATTAATGGGGTGAAGAGGGCTGGTGCATTATTGTGCGTGTGTGTTCACACACATACAAATCTTAACACTCATAGGCGTGTTGTGTAACTCTCGTGTTTAAAAGGGTGAGGATTTTTATAGGGGGCGGGGGTGAGGAAAGAGGGGGTGGAAGAAAAAACATATAGGAAAAAAAAAGAATGAAAAAACAATCAACTCAAAAGCAAACAAAGTAGATAAGGTTTACGAACGATAAGAGGTTTTTACAAGGACTTTTCTATATATTCTACGTTAGTAATAAGTACAGGCAACTCTCTTTTTCTTTCTCTTTCTCTCTTTAACAGAAATAGAACACCCGACCCATTTGTGTATGAAACAAAAGAGAGAAATAGACAGATATACAGATGGAAAACGAACTTTCTAACTAAACCGAATGATAAAAGTTGCATAGGTATCTCCTTCGAGATTACTGAAGCATTTCTTTTTACTTTTTTTTCTTTGTTTTGTTTTTCTTTTTTTTTTTTTAGGGATAGGTAAAAGTTTTGTTTACTTTTTTCTCCAAAATACTTTTCTTCAACGTCGTTAAAATTTACATAGGAACAAAATTGTAGAATAGGAGAAAATATTGACAGAATCTTCTTCATTAATAATAAGTTCCATTGTTTTTAAGATACATAAATATATTGTAATATAGGATTTATGGAAAAATTACAAATAGTTATTAGAAAAAAAATTGATACTTTAATGATAGTTACGATGGTAATAATAAATGTTAAAAGTAAATAATTAATATTAATTAATGCTTCGAATTCGTATTGATCGTAAATTTCCATCAGATTGATGTATATATATGTATAGAATTGAAATTAAACGTATGATTAAAACTTATTATGTACGATAAATAATATTTTAATAAAACTTTCGATTATACTTACTAATTATTATCGAAATGCAAATATAAATACTAGTTGTGCCCAAATATTATGTTGTCGTATAGATAAAAGGTTAGGTTATGTTTAAATGTTTCCCGCGCTCACCAAAATCTATGGCCAACAGATGGCACTGAACTTATCTGTATCTTTTTCTTTTGTTTGTAATTAATTCATTATTTTATTAATAAATTAATGTAATACAAACCTAGCTGTATATGAATGCAGCGTTTTGTCAAAATTTCAAGACAATTGGTAAAGTATTTATGGAGGTTACCGGTTAGGCACAAACAAAATCTACATTTATATATATATATATATATAAGATAATATATATATTAATAATTATTAATTAATATAAATAATAAAATATATATATATATATATATATATATATATATATATATATATGTATATATTAATTAATTGAATAGTATAATTATAATATTTGGCAAATCAAGGACGATTTTAATTTTTGTTAAACCACGATAATGAAAGATATTTTTTAAATCCTCTAAACGTGACAATACCCAAGGTTGTCATACTGTGTATCAAGTATACCCTATGATAGCCCATATTGATTGTAGAGTCATTGTTTCCACAATTATATGGAAAGTTAAGTTAATTGTTCATGAAACGGCACGTATTCCTTAATCCTTCTTTATACTCCTTCTGTAATTACGAAGCACGGTCTCTAGGAAATACAAATGTTCAAATGTAAAGCTTCAGAATCATTATTTCTATCTACGTATTATTTAGTTATTTTACGATGGAAATTATAACAGTTTCTAAACATCAATTTTTATGATAAATTGACGTAGTCAACAACAACAAAATACAAAAAATGTATCCCATTATTATTAAACTGACAATGTTAATCATTTTAATACAAAATAAATCATAGAATCGAATTAAACAATTTTATATAATTAATCGTGTCATAATGATATTATAATTGTTTATTTAAATTTTAATAATCAGAACAATAAGACACGACAGATTTACTTTTTGAAAAACATTTTGTATTGTTTTTATTTTCTTATTCTTTGCAATAAATGTCGATTAGTATTATAAAAAAGGATCGTGCTCAGTAATTAACATATTTATAATAATTATCATTTAACAATAGTTATGGTAATTATATAGAATAATATTTCGAGTTTACGGATGCACATATTGTAAAAATTGTGATAAAGTAAAATAATATTATTATTCAGAAGTTTATATAAATACTAAGAGTGTTCTAAAGGTTTTTTTTTAACAAATTTAAAGTTATTAAATTATTATCTTAATAAAGTTTTTATATATACACTATTTTTTTTGTTTTTACAAAATTGTGTCAAAGTTTTCTTTCTTTTCTAGTCGATAAAACGAATTTTGAATACCCTGTGTAATCAAGAAAAATGTTTATTATGATAAAGTGAAATAAAATACCTAATTAAAAATAATTTATCATTTTAGGTCAACTCATTAGTTTGATCATAATATATAATAATAGAATTTAGTAGCTTTTATACAATAGAAAATGTTTGACGTTAAATAAACAATCTTTTAAATAAAATGAATGTCTCATTGATGACGTTTACAAACAATCGATCACAAAATACACAATTCATTTAACGGATCAATACGGAGAAATTGACGATAGGAGAGAATTTCAGTAGATGACATAGTAGGTAATAATTACACGATAACCACAACAATTAGCGCTTAGTATTATCTTACTCGCTCGATTATTTGATTTAACAAGGAAATCCGAATGTTAGTAGTTTACCATCATTTGTTGTCATTAGTGGTTGAAAAAAAAGTGGTACATGTTTTTATTTATTTTTATTTTTTTTTTTACTTTATGAAATGAGATTAACAATTTGCCCATAATGTGCGTATGTGTGTGTGTATATTATTAGCATTGAAATGACGATTTTGTTTGAAATGAAAATGCATTTGATCGTTTCAATGTGTAAGTACAAATAGATGTTTGAATTTTTTTCAGATTTGTTTCAAAATTGAAAAGTATAAAAATATATTAGTATCATAGAATTGTTAATAACTTTCATCATGTTATATTTAAACTTAGGTTTTTTGTTTCTCAAAGAAGTTTGTTTTCTCGAAGAAAGTGTGGATATGTTGGGAAACAACAAAAAGAGTATATATATATGTATATGTATATACTGAGGTATTCTTTATGTATATACTACAGTACTGTGAAGAAGAAGTTGGTGAAAGCAAAGAAATGTGTAGGCACTTCTAAAGTGAAAATTAATGACTCTGCAAGTGTAAAGAGGGTGTTATAAAGAAAGATAGAGAGAAGAAAAGTATATTTTTCTTTCCTTGTTTTTTTTTTTTTTTTTACTAAATATCACAATGCGAAACTCTTATTAAAATAAAGTATCATCTTATGTTGATTAAACTGTCTTATTATTTATATACCTTCTAGTATTATTTATTTCGTTGAAATTAAAAGTATGAAACGTAATATGAATTTATAATTAAATGCCTATATATGTGCGTTTAATTAAAAAAATATTTATGCAATAATATATGTATTTTATTATTTAATTAATAATTTATATGTATAATTTATATTATATATAACTTATTATATATAATACAATAAGTTTAGAGAGAGATATAGACGTAAAAAATATAGATTAGAATTATTAATTTATAATTTTATATTATTATTTATTATTATTATTTATAATATAAATAATAATATAAAATATAATATAATATAAAAAAATATATTGTTATATTATAATATATAATATATTATTATATAAATATATGTGTACAGTTATTATAAATATAAATATATTATTATAAATTAATTATTATATATTAATATTTATTAATAAATATATTAATTATTATTAATATAAATATATATATATATTATTACATATATTTATAATAACATGTATTATATTACATATATTACCAACAACACAATATTTATATATTAGGGTGAGTCAAAAAA
Source organism: Polistes dominula (assembly GCF_049000335.1). Lineage (NCBI taxonomy): Eukaryota > Metazoa > Arthropoda > Insecta > Hymenoptera > Vespidae > Polistes > Polistes dominula. The sequence continues at coordinate 6,842,149 of NW_028301152.1, read as the reverse complement.
ATCAATTTTTTTTTTTACAAGTGACTAGGAAAAATGGGTTGCTAGATACCTTAAAAAAATTCTCACTAAATATGAGCTCTTAATTTTAATAGGAAGATCCTCCGCATCGCAGTTTTTTATTTTTTTCTCAGTCCAATAGAATAAAATTCATACCTCATCATTAATTGATTGTACAGAAAAATGTTTTAAAAGAATTTTGTAGGAAATTTAATGTTCTACAAAAAAGGTATCTTATATTTTTTCCGTAAACCTCACCATTTGAATGATATTATTGAAGATTTAAGTTTGATTATTTTGAGACAAATTTCATTTTTGTTTATGAATTTTATAACTCGACGATAAATGACTATTATAAAATGCGCAATACAAAGTTTTGTAGGATATTAACTGCCCTATAAAAATGGTGTCATATGTTTTGGCGATTAAATTAAGCGTTCAAAAGATATTCATCATCAAACTTTCATGTCTACTGATTTTAAAAGTTTTTGATTAGATAATCGAAAAATTTCAATTTAATTTATAAGTTTTGAGAAAATTTATACGAATTTTAGTTTTTATCAACTGAGAAACTTCCAAATATTTTTCAAGTCTTTTTCTATGTGTAAGTATCTTTGTCTACATTTAAAAAAATTAATTGTACATTATTTATCGCTTAGTTAATTATTTATTAATAAAAAAAACAAAGTTTCCATTATAAATATATTATGATATGTTTCAGTTTTAGAGAAAAAAATAATGTCCAATTAGTTATAAAAAATTTCTTTATTTCAATTTTCAACTGAGTTATTAATTTTCAAACAATTTTTTGTTGCAAGTAGGGTAATTTTTTCGATGCTCTTTAACAAAAAAGTTTGTCTCTGAATATCTTTTGAACGCTTAATTTAATCGCCAAAACATAAGACACCATTTTTATAGAACAGTTAATTTCCTACAAAAATTTGTATTGCACATTTTATAATAGTCATTTATTGTCGAGTTATAAAATTCATAAAAAATAAAAATCTGCGGTGCGGAGGATCTTCCTATTAAAATTAAGAGCTCATATTTGGTGATAAATTTTTTAAGGTATCTAGCAACCCATTTTTCCTTGTCACTTGTAAAAAAAAATAATTGATTTTTTTGACCCATCCTAATGTATAGATATATTTATGTATAAATTTATCGTGTATTTATGTATAATTTATATTATATCGAAGGATTGTCAATAGAGAGCTTTCTCGTGAACTTTTAATATAGATTATTTTATTGAAATCGTGTGTGCCAATAATAACGATATTTAATTATTACAATTTGATTAATAATTGTTTCCCCGAGTAATGTTAATTAGAAAGAAGCCGCCTCACAATGAAGTAATTGTGATGTAATAGAATTTGCTGTCGTCATTATTACTCTGTAACAATTTATATGTAAATGTCGAGAGCATACAATGAAAAAGTATGTAATAACTATTTATAAATTATTATGTGGAAGGGGAATAGGAAACGCGAATAAACGATCACGCTTTTAATAACAGAACGATATGTAACTTTTTATTCTCTTCTGTGAGCAATTGAAGAAAAATAAGTGTTCCCATTTTCCCCTTATTTAAAGTACTCTTATCGGTATTTAACGTTATTCAAATAAATTCAACTCCTTTTATTATGCAAATCAATATTTCTTTTTTTTTTTCTTCTTCTTTTTATTCTTCTTCTTCTTTCTCGAGTTCACACCTTTTGCAAATTTTTTTCCTATTAACGAGTTATATTGAAATCCGATAAAGATTATTGTACTGATAAATAAATCAAATGCTAATTGATCTTACTCGTTGATACACATACTATCTCGTAATTAAACAAATTTTTGCATGTATTTCATATTATAATGAAATTAATTTTAAAATTTAAACGAACAATAAGTTTTTAATCTTTTTCTTTTCTTTTCTTTCTTTTTTCTTTCTTTCATAAAAAGATATTATAACGAAAATGTTAAGAATAACAAAGTATTTTTTATTATAGGCTGTTTGAAGATACCAAATTTAAAAAAAAAAGAAGAAAGTAAATATCTTTATAACAAAATCACGCGTATATTGTATTATAGTTTTCATTTTTCACGCCTACGGATATGATGTGTTATATTATACACGTATACAAAACACGTTATGAGATCCCTTTCCTTTCTTTCTTTCATTTTTCGTTTCTACTTTGCTTTTACTCACCCTCTTTCTTTTTCATTTATATTCATCCTATCCCCTCCCCTAACAAATCATGTGTCGTAATGACAACGTGGTAAAATCCGTATTCGTTTGAGCAGCACTTTTCGCGACCCAAATGCGTATAACAAATTTTTTTCTTTTAATTAATCATATACATTCTCTCTTTCTTTTTTTCTCTCTCTCTCTCCTTTCTTTTTCTCTTTCTCTTTCTTTTTTATCTATTTGTTTGTTAGCATACATACTACTTGTCATTTCTATAAGTACTTGCTGTTACTTTCGGTCAACAATCACTCTTTTATCAATGATTGTAGCTTTTGTTCATCATTAAAAAAAATAAATAAATATAAAAAGAAATATATATATATATGTTATTAAAAATTAATTGAATATATATTTAGATATTTACACGTTTAATTATTCGCAAAAATAATAGTTAATGATTCTGTTAAACATATAAGTTTGTTGAACACAAAATACGTCAGTAAATAGAATGATTGATTTGGAGGTTAGATGTTGTTTCAACGCTTGGCAAATTAATAATCCACATTCGTTCACTTTATTACCTATGATTTTGAATTAGCAGTTAGTCAATCTATCTTCTCTCCTTCTATCCCTCTAACCCCCTTTTTCTTTATATATATACGCATACATATATATAATAGAAACAGTAGATTGATAAATTGGACTTTCTTTATTCAACAAACAAAATAAGTTTTTTCTTTTCTTCGTGATAAACGACAAGAGTGAATGATCGAAAGTAAGTAATTTATATATCACTAGTGAACCAAAAAAAAGATAATAATTGGATTCACGCAACTTTTGATACACGAGACGTTCACGCACTTGTCAAAAAATAAACAAAACAAATGATCAAAATGTTTTCACTTTATGAATTCTTTCTCGCAAAAAAATACTTTCTTTTTTTTGAAGTGAAAACTTCTTTAGAATGGGGTGATTTGAAAAAATGAAACGCGGTGATGCAGTGGGGAAAGGAAACAGACGATGTAGTGGGGGAAAGAAACGGCCTTAATACTACGTAAAAAGAGAAAAAGAGACAAACATATCATTATTAATAAATCATCATTATTTAGAAAAATAATTGATTTGCAAACATTTTTTAAAGTGTTTTATTATTTACCTTCTTTTTAATTATTATAAAAATGCGCGTCTGTATGTATGCAACCCTTTTTGAAAATGTTGCTTGCGAGTGCCATCTGTCGGGACGGAATTTTTCTGCCCGAAAGATAGGCAACCCGTCATACATATGTGTATAAACAGTTTTGACTCCAAAAAAATCTCGTCCCAGTAGATCGTGCTCGCAAGCATCATTTTCAAAGCGTGTCTGGAGGGTTGCATACGAGCAGGCACGCATTTTTATAATTAAATTAATAGTTACATATTAAAAGTATAAATAATATTATAATAATATTCTATAATAAATTATTCTCGAAACTTATTAATTTGAAGGTTTCAATTCTAACTTGTGTGATGTGCACACATCTTTTTTTTTCTTTGGAACATTTTCAATTTTCCATCACATAAGAGAGAAAATATGAAATATAAAATAACGAATAGTAATCAATGACAAGTAAAAAGATATAAGAAGAGATTTATTATAATTATTATTACAAGAAAGATAATAAGAATGATATTATCAATATAGGAATAAACGATGAAAATGAAGGGCATAGGGGTAGAGAACAAGAGTAAAAAGATGATAAAAATAGAAAAAGATAGAGAGAGATATTAGGAGAAAGAGATTAAAAGATACACAAGAATATTATTGAAGAGAGTTAGGGATGGGATAAGAGTAAGGAAGATAGATAAACAGGAAAATGAGAGATGTTGCAATAAAACCGAATGAAACAAAGAAAAAAGATGGACAACAAAGAAACGTGAAACAACCATCAGTTTCATATTCACAAACGAGATTTTTATTGTCAATGCAACCCTCAATATGTAGATTGTTATATGGGTAGGTAGATATACTCTTTGCGTAACATATATGAAACAGAACACACACACACACACACACACATTAAAAAAAGAGAGAATGGGAGAGAAAGAGAGGGAGATTAATTAAAAATAGATGAAGAGAGAGTGAGAGAGTGAGAGAAAAAGCTTTGGTGTTGGTATGTACAACAGTCTCCATTAGTCTTTGTCCAGGTTGGTCTGAAATTGCCATAGCCGTTTTAGGTTGCTCTTAGCGGCCGATGAAATGACCGTAAACGTTACCCCCCTGTGCCTATGTGAACACGAAAGCGTATAACATGGTAATCGATTACGCATCTAACGATCTAAACTACTGAGGAGTTGAAAGGAGGAGGTCGTTAACTGGACTTCTCCAATTCCTACTTGATTATGAATAAAACATTAAAGTTCACTATATTTCAAGACAGGATTGGTAATGATCATTAGTAAAATATCTTTAATGTTTTATATTCAAGTTGAATTATGTTATCTTTTATTTTTTTTTTTTTTAAGTTGTACATTCGGTTTGGTTTACAAGTATATTTTTAATTTTTTCAATATATGTTTATTGTAATACTGAAAGGTAGTTTCAAGTTAAGTTTTAATTATTATAGTTATATATATATTAATTATATTATATATTATCTATAAATAATATATAATTAGTGTATTTATTTTATTTTATTAATATTATTAGTAATATTAATTTATTACTAATATGTTATTATAATATAACTAAAATTACTAATAATAAATACAATATAGCATAATTAATATTTATGTTAATATAATAAGTAATATTATTAATAATATATATTATAGTAATATATAATAAAATTATATAATATATTATATATTAATATAATATATAGTTATATATTACAATTTTAGTTATAATATAGTATTAGAAATATTTTTAAATATTTTACGATCCAATCAAATTTGATCTTCTGCATAAAATTTATATAAATTTTTATTATTATTATTACATTTATATATAATTTATACATTTTATTTTTATTATTGCATTTATATAAATACTCGTTTAATATTTTTCATTCATAGATTTTTATTATTTTTATTATTATTATTATTATTTAGAAAATATTTAATGTTTTTGCCCGAAAAAACGAAGTAAAGTAATTTACGTAATGTATATTATATAAAATGAAATCTTACAATATTTAAAAGTAATCGAAGTAATCACTCTTTTTATTTCATACAAATTCTCCTTGTGTTATACAATTAAAATAGAAATCTTTCAAGTTAATGGTATTTAGTTAAATGATTGCTCGAAAATGTTACGTTTTATGGTCGCTCGATCATTTAACAAGAGAGTAAAGGTAATATTTTGTGATTTAACTGCTAAAACACATCAACGTGTATTTAATTAAGATTTTCTTTCGTACTTTCGACATCGTTAAACTTTTCTCTCCCTTTTTCTCTCTTTTTCTTTTTATATATATATTTTCTATTTTATTATTATATTAATAATATTATATATACATACATATTTAGTATTATTATATTTCCTGCGGCTAAAACATGACATGGAAGACTTTATGTATATATATGTTTATCAGTAACTTAATACATATGTACATATTTACTTATATATATATACATCGAAGTCGTCAATCAAGATTCACTGACGTTATCTAACTCGAAGACTGATACTAATAGTATCATCGTTAAAGTTCCTACTAATTTTCTGATGCAATTACTCTTGAATCAAGCTTGACGGATTTACCCGCGGGTTTGAATTTATCTCTACTATAAACGAAGTAAACTTACAATTAGTCTCTCTGTGAAATTTCCAACTGTTCGACTTTAGTTATTTTACTAAATACCAATTCATTTTGGATCATTCTCTTTTAAAATGGCTATTACGTTGAATGTCATAATAATAAATAGATACAAATTTTGAAGAAAAAAATTCAAGTTATCGTTAAAAAATGATTACTATTATTTAAATTAATACTATTACCTTGGATTTCATAATAACAAATAAATACAAAAATATATAATATATATTATATATAAAATATATTATTATATTAATAAATAATAATAATAATAATAATATAATATTATTTATTATTAATTTAAATTTTTTATTTAAATATAAATAAAAAAATTATAATTATAAAATTATAATTTAAATTTATTATTATTAGTTTAATATAATATTATTATATTAAAAAATATATTTATTATATTATATATTAAAATATATTAAAATAATAATATATTTTATATATTATCATTATTATTATTATATTTATTTTATTATTTATATTTATTTATATTATTATTATTATATTATTATTTTATATTATTATTTTATATTATACTATACAAAAAGAACAAAAAGGAATTTATTTAATTTTATTGAAACTGTAGAAAGTGAAATACTAATAGCTGTGTATAAATATTATATTTTTTATTTTATTTTTTTGTGGAGGTGATTACTGCCACGTCTGATCGTCCCCTCGGCAACCAACACTTTTCGAGAATGTTTTTATTTTAAAAATGAAACGACGAGATTTTAATAGAATATTTGCGCCCCTGGCGAAAATCCGCTTTAATCTTTTACGTTTCATCTCTTTAATACATATATATAAAATGAACACCGTACTCCGAGTACAAATAGCCAATGTAATGATTTTTGAAACTCAATAAAAGAACATTTTTACTCGTTCTCGACTGGTCGGTGAATGTTATAAGTCAAGTTTATTTATTTTTAATTTGTAATTTGCCTTTGTCGACAAAAAAAAAGAGAAAGAAAAAGAAACCACTTCTGAGATTCCCAATTTTGTTACCCCCGTCGAAAAAAATTCGTTTTATAACCTGAGAGCAATTTCTAGGTTATCTCAGTTAATACATTTTTTCCGTGACGTATTAAAAAAACAAAAATAAGTTATTTTTCTAATCTTCTAACTTCAAATTTATCGTGTAATATCGTTTTATTTTTTTTATTATATTCTTTTTTTTTTTTTTGTAAAAGAATTTTACGACGAACGATCGGTTTCTTTTTTTTTTCTTTTCCTTTTTATTTTCTTTCTTTCTCTTCATCCATATACGTATGTTCTCTTTGAGGTTATGCACATAGAATAAAAGAAAAAGAAAAAAAAGAGGGAACATATGAAAAGAGGGTGGTTCTTTAAGATCAAATGTGTTTATATCCGGAAGACGTTTTCTATATACGTTTTTACGATAAAGTTATTTCATCGTATTTTTGTAAAAAAAAAAAAAGAGAATTATTAATCCTTCGAACAAAAATTGTTTTTCCTTGGGGCTACCAACATGAAAGACTTTATACCGTTCTTTCGTAAAATCCACATGAAAGAGAAAAAAGAAGATATAAAACAAAATCAAATATCATTTTTGTCATATTTGTGCCAATGTTATGATGATAAGAGATATCAATGCTTCTCAAAATATTTTATTTTTTATTACAACTTTGTAAAACTTCTTAACAAAAAAATTAATAATCGAATGGAGAATCGATAAAGGAAGAAACTCGTTAAAATTGAAATTATTGGGTTGTCCGGAAAGTTTGTGCCAATTTTGAAGAAACATTAAAACTTAATGCATTTAAGTTTTTTTTTGTATATATTTATTAAATTATATATAAGTATTCTATATATATAATATTGGATTGGCAACTAAGTCATTGCTGATTTTAAAAGGCCACCAATCGACAAAATGTGCAATCATTTATTTGCCAACCCAATAGAAGTATTATATTCTCTATATATTTTATATAATTTTATAATATATAATTTTTATTACAATAATATACTTAATTTTATTAAAATATAATATAATATAATATTTTATTATATTTTTTATTATGTTATATATATTTTTTATATATTTATTTATTATATTATATTATATTTATAATTTTATATATATATATATATATATATATATATATATATATATATATATATATATATATAGGTATTTAATAATAATATATATTATAGGTATTTAATATAAGTATCCTTCATCTTCGTAGTTAATTTAGAAAATTTCGTTCTTGCAAAATTTTTCAGGTTTTTTAGCAAAAAAACTTTATGCCAGCTACCGAAAATCGGCACGAACTTTTCGGCCAACCTAATAAATAAATATTAATCTCAATTTTCTCAATCGATAACCGATAAAAGTAAAATAAGTTTTTTTTTTTTTAAATCTGATACTTTTCATCAATGAATACTTTCTTTGTTCTTTTTTTTTGGTTTCTTTTTGAAAAATTTAATCTATCACATATTTTGTTTTCTTCTTTTATCAAAATAACCGATGAGACTTCGAGAATGATCCAGGAAAAGAGACGATCAAAGTGTTGCTGCACACAAAGTTTAAAAATAGTATTGAAAGTTGCCCTTGGATAAATTACTGTGACGTCATAAACATGGACGAAGCTATTCACCAATGAACCGCGCCGAACGATGCATTCATCCATTATTTTGTCTGTGTATTATCATCAATAATTATATCATATATATATGAATAATTAATATGCGTATAAACGTATATAGTAAGAGGAATTTCGTTGAAAATTTCTTTTTATTAACTTTTGCACGTTGCAACGATTAAACGTAAAGAAAATCATGTCGTTTTGTTGTTACGAAGAGTTTCATACATGACAAGCAATTTTCCGCTTAATGAAAGTTTTCGCGCTTTCAAGCTTAAGAAATAATAATGCTTTTACAGTTTCTATAGGATTTATAAGCACTCAAAAAAAGAAAAATAATGTTATTTTTCTATATAATGAAATCCCATAAATCACTCAAATTTATCGATCAATCATATCATTATCTGTTTAATAATGAATTATGCATTTAATTACAATCCAAATTAAATTATAATATTTATTTATATATGTGTTATTTTATTATATTATTATATGGTACATTTATCCATATTTTGTATATTTAATCCTTATTGGTTGTAAGTCATGTGAGAGATGACAAAACGTATTGAAATTTCCTGTCTTAATAAATAATTAATTAATAATTAATAAAATGTCATATCTTTGTAATAAGAACTCTTTTTAAAAAAATTAATAATTTCTAATAATAATATTATTCTTACAATACTAAAAATATTTTACATATTTACTAAAATCTATTACAACCTAGTGAGAATCAAATATAAACAGCTGACGATCAATAAAAGTTTATGTAACATTATTACATGTAACTTATTATATAATAATATTTATTTTTATTAATATTTATTATTATTTTCTTTTTCTAGATAGCAACTTTGTGTTGGGAAATGCCCAAGTTCCGACGATTTACCCGATCGTTTATTGCTCCGACGGATTCTGCGAACTGACAGGATTCGCGCGAGCGCAAATCATGCAAAAGGGTTGCGCTTGCAAATTTCTTTACGGTGCGGAAACGAAGGAGGAGGTTAAAGCGATGATCGATAAGAGCCTCGAAAGTAAAACAGAACTGAAGATGGAAGTCGTATTTTATAAAAAGAATGGTAAGAAAGAATTTGTTGTTGTTGTTGTCCAATTAAAAACAAAATATCATCTTGTAAAGTAATATCAAAGGTTTTCTTTTTGGTTTCCTTTTCTGCAAATTTACTTTGACAAAATGAAATTCGATCAATACGAGTAAAAAATGACCACCTTGGTACACGTCATAAATATTAATATTATTTCAAGATGGAGACATATCGATGGTAAACGTAAACCGAAATAAATGATACATTTTTGAAAATAAAAATAACACATTCGACCTTATTTTATTTAAATGCAATGTGGTATACATATCTACTACAACTACTATTACTGTCACAACCATCACCATCACCACTATCACCACAACCACGACCTATTAATTTCTCCCTAATATTCTACCGTCGAAGATTAAATTTGCAATGAAGTAAAGAATCTGTCCCGTTGGAAGTAAAATTTAATCTTTCCTTCCACTCACTGGACGCAAATAAAAATAAATTATAGGTAACAGCAGTAGTAATAGCAATAGCAGCAGATTCCCACCACCTCTCTTCTTCTTCGTGGTAGTAACAGTTTGTAGAAAAATCACGTCGATATTTCAATTTCTTTTCATTTCCTGTTGCCGATACAAATAACAAAAATTAAGGATTGCTTGTTCATTGAATCAATTTATTCAAATATAATCATTTGAAAATGTAAACGTTACCTTATATTATTTCCCACGTGAAAATCTAAACATGGAAACAAGAAGTAATAAAAAAATAAAAATAAATATTTATTTATTCAATGTCAATGCACAATTAAAATACAAAGAAAAAGGAAGAATAAAAAGGGGATAATTATTGGAATTTTTCGATAAATAAAAATTCTACAACCGGTGATGTTATAAATTAATTACTCATTTGCAAAATTGATTAATTTCATGAAACAAAGGGTAAAAAAAGTAACAAAAAACAATTGATAAAGTAATTTAAATGGTCGTTTATTATCATTTGTTATTAAACGATCGTAAATAGCCATTTAATACCATTAAATCCAATTATTCAAGAGAAAATTGATTTGAAATATAAAAAAAGTTCAATTAATTAATCAATGAAGTTATTTTGTAATAATAAAATTTATTTAAAAAAATTATTTACCGGTTTCATTTCAACTTTTTAATAATCAAATTAAATTTATCTAACGTTCGAATATTATTACTAACTAAGCATAGTTATAACATTTTATATTTAATATCAAGACGTATTTATTTCACTCTGACTTTATAAATCTCATATAAATGGTTTTAAAATAGTTTACTACTTTAATCCTCTTTCTCACTATTTATCTTTCTTTCTTTCTTTTTTCTGTAAATCCCAGAATTTCTATCGATTTTATATTATCACAGATAATATACACCATGAAACACAAAATAAACTCGAAACAAATATTTATTTATATATGTAAAGAACTAAAAACGAATAAGAAGAAGAAAATGAACACAACATTTTTTTTTATTATACATTAAAAATATAAAATAGCAATATTATAATAATATAATAATATTTATATTAATTTTATATTATATATTTATTATATATTTTATATATTATATATTATTTTATTACATAATATAATATATATTATATAGATTTTATTTTATAATATATTTATATATTTATATATATTTATATATTTCATTTATTTATATATTACATATTTTGTTATATATAATTTTATTATATATTTATTATATATTAAATATTATTATTTTATATTATTATTAAATTTTATTATTTAAATTTTATTATATTATTATATTAATAATTAATTATATAATTAATTATTATTACTATTATTATATATATATATACAATTAAATATAATAATATTTATATTAATTTTTTAGGAAACCCGTTCGATTGTTTATTGGATATCGTTCCAATAAAAAACGAAAAAGGGGACGTTGTCCTGTTTTTGGCATCCCACAAGGACATCACACTTACGAAAAATCTTCAGTTCTGTGAGTTGCACGATAGTGGTGAGTTTTAACTATGCTTTGCTTATAAAAAAAAAAATATACACACACATCGCATTTTATACCTAATCGTAAATAAATTCCGTCGTATTTGAGTGAGATTCAACAGTGTCGAATAAACAAGGACCAAAGAGTTTCGTAATGTATGCCATTCGATATTGTTCATGCCCTTTTTTCAACTTGCGATTCGATTACATTTATATATATATATATATATATATATATATATATATATATATATATATATATATATATATATATATAAGTATATAAATATATATATTTATTTATATATATTATTACATATATATACAATACACAACACACGCTTTACGCATGGCGATCACGCGTCACGGATGTATAGGTAATGCAACACCTGTTTACCAAGCACATGACACATCTAGGTTGCACGCTTAAATTACTTTTTGCATAAAAAAAACACATACACACAAAATATATAACTTTTCTAATTTTATTTATTTATTTCCTTCATCAATGTAAGATAAACAATACACCATGGTGTTTTCAAACCAAATTATTTATTCAAATTTTTAATGTAATTAATATAATTATCTAATTTAATATAATTATTTATTATTATTTTAATAATTTAATATAATTATATAATATTTTTAATTTTTCTTAACAAATAATTGTAAGAATTCAATTTGAATTTTAACAAAATTATTACTAAAAGTTTCAAAATTCTTTCTAAGTTTTGATAAAAAGTAAATCATAATAATTTAAAAAGTTATTTTTATTTTAAAACTAATCTGAGAAGATATATATATATATATATATTTTTTTTTTTGGTTTTTTATAAATTTTTGGTTAAATTATAAATACCAATTTTGAAACTCTTAAATATTTTATTAGATTACGTGTTTTATATTTATTTATTTTTATCTCTCTTTTTTATCTCTTTCCTCTTTTCTCATTTTACTCGAAATTACCTAAACGGTATCTTATTTACGATGAAATAACTAACTTCGAATTTTCTTTGAATTCTGAAACTTTAATATCTGCCATATATATACTTATATATATATATTTATTATATTTATAAAGAGTTTATTTTACAAAGCTGGAGATGTTTAAAGAAAATTCTTGACATTTCTAAAAGAAAATTTCACATTTCTTATTAGAAATAAAACTCTTTTAGAATTTATATATTTATTATTATTATTATTATTATTATTATTATTATTATTATTATTATTATTATTTTTTGTCATAGAAAACATGAAGAATGCATAATAACATTGTTCTTCTCATAATATAATAGCTATGATATTAAACATGTAAACTAAATTCAATTATCACCTACATAACGTGTCTCTATATATGAACATTGGATATTGAATTACCATAAACATAAGTATTGAGCGAATAAAATTCGTTTTTATTTCAACCTGGATCCATGAATAATGTTAATTCAAATCATATTTATAAGTAATAAATGTCTTATCAATATGAAATAAAATGTTTTACCTTTAATCTAAAAAACAAAATGACAAGCATATCAAAAAAGTTAATCGATGATTACATTGAAAATATAAATATAACTCAAATAAGAAATATTTATTTATACAATGAATCATATTTTATTCAAAATGAATAATTATATGTATACGTATACGTGTTTGTAAAAATTCACCTACGTATAATGAAAGAATTTTTTTTCACACAAAACAAAAAACAAACAAATGCATTTTAATAAGATTTACATTTGTAGTGGTAGTAGAAAACCGCGTAGAGTTTTAAAAATCACGCTGAAAAATTTTTTTCTATTTTTTTTTGTCACAAGTGGTCACATGAGATTATGAAAAAAAAAAGAACCTTTTACAGTGCGACGGTATAACTTTATACTTTTCAGATGCAAATGGAAATCTTGATCCTGAAGCACCACCAGCTAATTACGGTAGAAGGAGAAGTCGTGCTGTACTCTATCAACTTTCTGGACATTATAAACAGGACAATAAACACAAGATAAAATTGAACAACGTGAGTATTATTTATGATAAATTTTGTAACTAACAAAGAGAAACATAAATAATTATCTTCTAGTATCTTTCAAACGAATATCAAATTGTTTGAACTATAATTATTTATAATTGAATAAGTATTCGTAACGAGTATTGTTTTTTTCTATAAAATTATCAACGCATTGTGTAATTTATTAAATTAATTTAGACAATTTGTAAAAAACAATTTTATGAAAAACAAAAAATTACTTCCAAAGTATATTTGTGTTACGATCAATTTAGAAAATCCGAGAATTTCCTAGATTCCCCAAGAGGTTTTGGATTAATCTAGAAACATATGATTTAGTTGATTAAGCTTAAAGTACTGTAAAGTGTTTTGTAAACTCATGTAAGTGAAAAAAATCGTGTAAATGACAAAATTTGTACACAATATTGATAACAAGATTTAGTCAATCACCAAACTGTACTTCCAGTGGGGTATGTTTAGAATATGGGTGTTGTAGGGGGAGAAAAGAGAACAAAGTGACGTTAAACTCGTGTAAGTAAAACAAACCATGGAAATAGAAAAATTTGTTTAAAATTTCCTGAACGGCTTTTGGTTAATTATTAAAATATATGTACTTCAGTGGGGAGGGGGTGTTTTAGAACATGTTAAGAAGGGGTTAGAGTTATAGTAAGTGGAAGAACAACTCAACTTTTAACATAAACTGAGCACAGTTGATCTTTAGAACAACGGTATGCGTCTTTAATTATTAATAATTGAATTAACCTAATTTTTTATATTAGAAAAAACAATTTTTTTCTTAGATTTTGTCAGGGATCTTTTTTAGGATTGTGTTAGGGTTTTTTTATTACAATTTTCTTATTAATTTGATCTAAGATTGAAGGATCATAGAATAAATCAGAAAATTATTACTTTATATTTATAAATACAAAATTATATATATAATATTTACATTTATTTAAAAATCAGGGTTTTTTAATTACGAATAATTTCTTATTAGTTTAATCAATGATGGGATGACCAGAGAATAAATTAGAAATTAATATTTATTATTATTATTATTATTTTTAAATACAAAATTATATATATAATATTTACATTTATTGAAAAAATTTATATTTTAGTTCAAATAATTACTGTATAAACGAATTATAATATATGATATAGGTTAAATTTACTTTTTCGAGAATACATTTACTTTTGACAAACTATGATAATAATACGATGATTTGTGGTCGAACGCCATTTCCATATCTATACTATAAGTTCTGGCACACGCGTAGTTTACTTATTAAATTTCATGGTCTCACCTCTGCTAGTTGGTAACTCGGAACTGATAATTTACTTAAGGATCCATCGTAATAATGAAATTTACACCGTGTTGCTTGGAAAAGGGAAAATCCTCATTCTTTATGAGTTATGTTCGTTTTGATAATTAATGATTTTGTAATTTTGCTAAACTTCATACAAATTTCTATCTCAATAATTTCAATACGTATTATGTATATATATATGATCTAAAATAACGAATTTATAATAACACAAGCTCGTGATAATATTCAAGAATTTTTTTATGTACAAAATAATTAAAATAAATAAAATAAAAATGAAAAACGTATCTAGAGATAATAATTATTATAAAATTTCTGGACAATATTTATAACAGAAATATTGTATAAAAAAGTAAAATGCTTTGACTTTAAACAACCTCCTTTGTGGTAGCAATGAAAATCGTTCCTCTTTATGAATTTCATTAGAGAACATAATTGCAGATTATAACGTTGCGGTTTAGCATCGCATGGTGAATGCAAATTGTTTTATAAGCATAATAATTCTGAATAGATAATATACCTATTTTTTAATTTCTCTTTGACCGATGTATCTATATATATATGTGTTTTGTTTGAAAAGATATTTTCCGATTCGACTAACCAACATTATTAATAACCAGACCTTGAAACCTCTTTTCAATGAAAATAATCAAGGATTTTAATTAGCAAATGTTAGAACAGAATGTGTATGTCAAACCACGTACAAAAGTATTCTTTACTTTTAACACTGCGAATAAACTCTACTCGTTTAGTTTATACTGCTAAGTTTCCGACTACATGAAGTTTCCTTTCATATAATCAGAGGTCATCCAATATAATGGATTTCTCGGAAAGAGAGAGAGAGGAATAGTGAGTTACAAAACTGGAAACATGCGTATATGTTCGTCTAACTGTAAAACGGTTTACCTAGTTAAAATGTGATACTTTTTTTTTTTAAAGTTTCTTTTTCGATAAATAATCAATCGTGAAAGTTACATTAATTTTTAACCCTTTGAGTGGTGAATACTTTTAACTAAAATGTTTTGTAGGAACGGAATAATTTATTATTAACCAGATTCTATATAATAATAAATTATATTATATTAATAATATTAATATAATTTAAATTATATTAATATTAATTATAATTATATTTATTAATTATATTTATATTAATTTATTATATTATATTATTATAATTTATATTTATTATATAAATAAAAATATAATTATTATGTAATTATAATTTATAATAAACTGATAATTAAAGTTTTTGTTTCTGAATATAATTTAATTAATTAATATAAACATTATATTATTTTACATTAATATTAACAAATAAGTTGATTGTCCACTCTGGTCTTTTTTACCAAACGCATATATGCATCCATAGCACTCTAAGGGGTAATGACGTACCTTTTTTTTTTAATTTGTTATACTTATACAAAACTAAAACAATATAATAAAATAATAATAAAATGTTCACTCTCTACGATGGTTACAGACCCTATTGCATTCCACGGCACCACCATTACCGGAGTACAAAACATCAGCGATTAAAAAGTCGCAATTCATTCTAAGTCATTATGGAATTTTTAAGTCATGCTGGGATTGGTTGATATTACTAGCAACTTTCTACGTGGCAGTCGTCGTACCATACAATGCAAGTTTCACTAACATCGATAGACCAACCATGGTTAGCGACGTTGTTGTGGAAGTTCTTTTTATTTTAGGTTAGTATATACTATTTTTAAATAACACTTTTTCAACCTCATATATATATATATATATATATCAATTGCCTCTTACTTCATCTCATAAAAAAAATTCAAACTATTATTCAAAAGTTTTTACTATTTTCGACCTGTCGTCAAATAATCAACAATAGCATAAGATGAGCCTGACCCATATACGGTATTCACTACCTACCGGATACAGGTACATGCAGTATATCGAGCACCTTCTTGACTACAATCGAACTCGAACTTTCATTGAAATGCGAAACTCCTTTTCAAACCTTCGTTCGTTTATTCGTTCATTCGTTCGTTCGTCTTGGAATGATTTTATCAAACGAATGGTCGATGTGACATCCATGAAAATCGAACGAAGAAACCGTAAAGATTTTCTTCCAATTCTTCTTCGAATGTTCATTAATAAGAAAATTGCGTATAATATAATTGAATCTAAAGTTTCATAGAATACCAATTGCCATTCCTTTTTCTTCTTCTAAGTACTATTTTTTGCAATAATTCATTTGAGAAAGGAGCAAGAAGAAGAAGAAGAAGGGTTCTCTTTTCTTTTATCCAATTGGTGATCTGAGAAGTTTGTTACGTCAGCCTATACCTTCACCCTTTTCTCTCAACCCCCTCCTCCCCCTCCTACCCCATCGTCTCTACTTTAAACGCGCACCCTTCAACCCTCTTTCACCGTTCTCTTTCCTCTCCTCCAAATCAAGTCTCATTCTATCTTTCTCTCTCCTTTATCATACTCCGTCTCGCATTTGACTTTTTTTTTTTGCTGCCCACTCGAGACCGTTTTTTCCCCAGACGCGAACACAGCGGAATTCACTTTTTCTCCCAGTTACATCTATTTACCACATCCTCGACGTCAAATTCATCCGCGTTATAATCAAGTGGGTGGAATTTTTCATTCCACCCCAAACGAAATTCTTGGATTCGGACGAATTTGACGATGAAGAAAATGTTACACCATCTTGAAAAATTATTATTTACTAGTAAGCATTAAAGTTTTAAAAAAGAAAAATGCAGAAATGTTGTTTATCGTGATAAATGAAATCAGATTAATCATAAGAAAAAAAAAGAAAAATAACATGTGTGCAGATCAAACGTGTAAGAAGTGAAGCCTTCAAAAAACTAAGTTTCGAGAGAATAAGACGAATGCAGAATATCAGGTATAGGATATATATATATATAATTGTAGTTTTTATTTGTTATAATATTATTATTATAATATTATAATTCATCATTCATCATTCATACTCTATCATTCTTTTACGAGCCTCGTAAAAGAGCCTCTTGAACTGAACGAGACTCGTTTACGAGGCTCTTTTACGAGGTTCGTTCACGAGGCTCGTTCACGACGCACGAGACACGAGACACGGGTCACGACACACGGGGCACGACACACGACACCACACGTGTGTGAATTGTGTGTGTGTTTGTTTGTCTGTGTATGTGTGAATTATTTTCCTCGATAAACATTTTACGATTTTTGTGTCTATCTTTGACTATCGCATTCATCAATTTTTATTGCTTGAATTTGGAAAAGTGTAGTTTTTATCAGCTAGTCCACTTCGAGACCATAACGGTGACCTTTGTTATATATGGTAATAATATTATAATAAATAAACCCTATAATTAACTTACTCCTAAAACTGTGCATTCTTCTCATTCTCTCGAAACTTAGTTTTTTGAAGGTTTCACTTCTAATTATATATTGGTTTAACAATATAAAAAATTCGCAAACTAGAGAAAAAGGTGTGAAATTAAGCATAAAAACTCGATAAGGAAGATTCCAGATTTCAACGGAACGTGTTCGTGCATTTCGTGCACGCCAGAAGGCGTTATTAAATGTGCAGAATAATAATCTCTAATACGGGTAATAACGCGTTTACTGTTAGAAATAGTGAAAACGATAATCGTAAGTCATTAAATAGCTTCCAATCAATATATTTCTTTCTTAATCCTTTTTACTTATACTAGACAATCATAATCTCAATGGATCATTTTTGTAACATTATTTTTTATTTTCTATTCAAAAGATTATCAATTGGATATTGTGAATTATGATTTAAGTGTCTTTCGACCGAAAATTAATGCCGGGCAGTGTCGTTAAAATCTGCAGAAAGAAAATATTAGGGAAGTTTCAAAGAGTTCGATGGAACGCGTTCGTGCATTTCGTGCACTCAGGGAGGTGTTTAGTTATCATACATATTTTAGTTACCATAAGCAACTCGTCTCATTTCTTCAAATTGAGAACTTGCTTACTGTATAATATGCTATGTATTATACGTCAATAAAACGTAAAATAATTTTTGAATGTGGTAACAATATTATAATAATAATAATTATAATAATAATATTATAACAAATAAACCTTACAATTATCCTACACCTGATATTCTGCATTCGTCTCATTCTCTCGAAACTTAGTTTTTTGAAGGTTTCACTTCTAACACGTGTAATCTGTACACATGTTGTTTTTATTTTATTATTACTTTATTAGTATTTTATATATTAGTATATTATATATATATATACTAATTTATAATATATATACTAATATAATATAATATAATATATATACTAAATTATAATATATATACTAATATGTATACTATATATATAATTTATATTTATATATTTATAAAAATTTTATATTTTAAATTTATATTTAATTACTTAAATATAATAATTAAATATTATATATTATAATATAAATAAATATAATATTCAAATAATTATATTTTATTATTTAAATATAAATTTAAATAGTTTAAACTTATATTTATGTATATTTATATATAGAATATATGTAAAAATTATTATTTTTTCAAAATTTCATTATTTTTGCCAGTACTTAGTATAAGAAACGGTTTACAAATTCGTACTATTTAAACTAAAAATAACAGTAAAATTCTTCCTTAAGTACCAAATATAGCGAAAACCTAGAATTGTTCAGTCAGTCATAGTATAAGAAACGGAAAAAATATGCCGGCCGCGAATGTGTTAAGATAGTTGTCAAGATATAATAGGTTACTAAAGTGTAATAAATTGAATGAACAAATGTTAATTATTTATCGGTATTAAAACACATTCAAGATTGTACTTTTAAGGATGAAATAAAATTAGATAATTTTTATTTAAATGATTTTTTTGTTATCTTTTTTTTAATTGAAAATATTGACGATTGAATCTTTTGATATCTCGTAATATCATCCGATTACACAATTCAAAATACTCTACGTCATTACTTCACGTGTTTGCTTTGTGAACACTTTAGGAAGGTTGGAAACGAGAATGTCAGACGATGAAAGCATCTTCCTTTCACCTTATACTTCGGGTTCAAGATGTTCGTCAAATTATTATCTGTATATACGAAGGTTCTTCCTTTGAAGTAGTATCAATGATGTTAAGGCAAACACTATAAAGCTAACGTCATATGAGTTACAAATTTGTTAACTTTGCAACTTTAGCTAGCTGATCAAGTCTTAAGTGTTCAATCTTGAGTGTTCAAATGTCAAAGAGACAAAAAGCAAGAGTCAAAGAGTTAGAAGGAGAAAATGAAGGATAAAGAGAAAGAGAAAGAGAAAGAGAAAGAGAAAGAGAAAGAGAAAGAGAAAGAGAAAGAGAAAGAGAAAGAGAAAGAGAAAGAGAAAGAGAAAGAGAAAGAGAAAGAGAAAGAGAAAGAGAAAGAGAAAGAGAGAGAGAGAGAAACTCGAGTACGAAAATTAGTTAGGTCTAATATAATCCTGTTAATAAGTAGGATTAAATGGAATTCTCTACTTTACGTTAGAAACCCCTTTGTTTAGTGAACTGTGTCTCTCTTCATGCAAATGAGAGAGAAAGAGCGAGAGATACTTTGACCAATGTCCAATTGCATGATTTACTTGCAAACTATACTCAATGACTATTCGAGTAGCAACGTTACAAATGAGTTTGGTGGAAATCCAAATGCTTGTACACGTTAAATTGATTAACGCTACGTCGTAACTACTACTCAAATAAATGTATATATGTACCGAAAATAAATCAATACACGTTTACAACGAAAAACAACATGACACGAGAGATAACTGTCTACAGATAACTGAAACAAAAACTTATAAAAATCATTTATGACTTTTATATTTTACGATATTTATTTATAAATATATATTTAATATATATATATATATTATATAACTATAATAATAATTTTATATATTTTATTTATTTTTATTTATTATATTCTTTTTATTTATTTATTTATATTTTATATATTTTTATTATATATAATATAATTATATAATAATTATATATTTATATATATATTTGTATATATTTTACGATTATTTTTTCATAATTTCATTGAAATAAAACACATGGAAAATTAATTGATCAAATAATTTGTTGATTTTCTAAGTCAATCGTACATTCCAATAATTTCACATCATAAATGATTTTTTTATTTTAACTTTTAGATTCAATTTGATCGTATATATATTATTTTCCTTTTTTTTTCTCCTATACGATAATATTTTCGATTTTTCTTCTTTCAAAAAAGTCTCTCTCGTATCAGACAAGAAAAAAAGGAAAGTAAAGCTTATATATATTTTATCGTTGAATTTAATTTTCCTTTTTTGTTTTTCTTTTATTATAGATATCGTATTGAATTTTCGAACAACTTACGTCAGCACAAAAGGCGAGGTCGTAAGCAATAGCAAAAGTATCGCAGTGAACTACGTGAAGAGTTGGTTCTTTGTTGATCTCGTAGCAGCTTTACCCTTCGATTTTCTCTACGCTTCTGATGTTTATAGCATAGAGGTTGGTATACTTACTATAATACTTTCATATAATTTTTATATTATTCTATTAAAAGAAAAAAAACAAAAAAACAAAAAGAATACAAGTAAACCGCTTATATTAAATCATCGAATTCACGTATAATACGATTTTTATTTTAAACTATAAGAGAGGACTATGGGATTGTAGAATTTTATATTAGTAGAACTTATTTACCATTTTATTTATGATATATTATAATTATTTATTATATATTATTATTTTAATTAAATATAATATATTAATATTATAATTTTCTATATTATTATTATTATTATTAATATATTATTATATATTATATATTTATTAATAAATTATTTATTATAATATATTATATATATATATATATATATATATATATATATATATATATATATATATATATATTATAGTTATTTATATTTGTTTATATTATCGAAATTCCACATATTAATAATATATGTATTTATGACACGTGTTTTAAACCTGTTTAAAATTTTATTGATAGTTATATATTATTGTAGTAACTACAATAATAAACATTTAAATGCAATAGATTAGTATCATCTATTTCGAAAGGTTATTTTAAATACTTAATTAGGTTTATTTATCGCAAATTTTGAAAATTGATAAAATGACTTTTAAGTGTTATTACATACCACATAAATTTTATTACAAATCTATAACTAATTTATAATAATGTAAATATCAATAAGCTGCTTGCAATTTCCTATAATAAAATTCAAATCTCGTCGATAAATAATAATCCGTGGTTATGTACAATAGTACTATTATTTCCTATGCATGTATTTCGTAAATTCTCGTACTTGTTATAATATCTCATGAATATTTGGCGAAATTTGAAGAGACGTTTGAAAAGCATAACTAACTGCTACTACCTGCTGCTATCTGCTTCTTGATCAATCAAATGGAAAATAATATTTAACGTGATTGTTTCATAATTTGGTTTGATCGAACGGAAAAATTGATAAATTATTTTTAGCAAGTTATTTAAAATGACAGTACCATGGGTTTGATACATTTTTTTTCTTTTTTATTCGACTGAACATTCGTATTTTACACGTCAGTAAATATGATGACAGATGTGAACCAAGTTACTAATTCGAATGAATCGATTTTTTTTTTATATATATAAAAGGAATTTTATAATATTGTAATATTATTTTATTACAATATTATAATTGTAATTTTACAATTATAATATTATTTTATTTATATTATATTAATTATATATAATATTAATTAAAATTAAAATTATAGAATATTTTATTTATAAAATTATATAATAATATTATATACTAATATTACTAACTATATATATAATATTATTATTATTATTATTATCATCTTAATTATATATAATATTAATTATAATACAAATATATTATATATGTAGTATAAATTACATATATATTACATACATAATAATATATATGTAATATATATTAATATTCTATCTATGTGTGTGCATCTATAACGTGAATTTCTTACTCTCAACATGCCGATGCAATAATCAGATGTTTATTTTAAATGACATTTTCTACGAATGAATACTTCAATCACCTCTCATTATAATAAATATGCAAAATTCGAATAAGATTTCGCAATTATTATCCTATTGTCAGAGTGTATAAGATGAAATCTAAACTCAAATTCCATATTCACAACGTTTTTTAAAAATTTAAGAAAATGAATAGAAAAATTGCATTTTTGTTGTCTCATAAAAAAGATCCAAATTTTACATTTGATTCGTTAAAGATAATAATAATAAGAAAATCAATGTATGTAATCAATTAGTTCATGAATTTATCATTCAATGAATTTATCGAGATCAGTTTTATTCGTGATTGCACAATAATGTTGATTAATGCGTTTTTTTTTTATCGTTACGAATTATTTTGCTAATATACGTAAAGCACAATTTTCTCCTTTCAATATCTTTTTTTGTTTCTTTTCTATTAAACGTTTAAAGAGCAATAATTTCATATTCAGCAAACGGTTTACGTAACATTTTTTCTCGCCACGATATTATAGAGATTTGATTCTTTTCTTTTTTTTCTTTCTCGCTTTTCAATTCCCCCGATGGTCATTAAACGATCTTAATGAGAAAACGTCAGCAGAAAAATTTGTAATTAAAATTCCAAATTTATAAGCGTTGTTTAATTAACGAAATTCATTGACAAAGATTTCGCGATAAATTCTTACCAATTCGTAAAAGGAAAATAAACTAATGTTAAATTTTTTTCTAACGATTAATTCGATTCTTGACAGATATTTAATATTTTTTCTTTTTTTTTTATTAAAAATAATTATTCTATCAGATGATAACGAATTAGGGAAACAGATGAGATAATTTAACAATCACACGTGAACAATACATTATCGAATTTGCGGTTTACGTTAATTTCAAATATCCGTCAAATGTATCTTCAGTAATTCACCTATGTTTAACAAATACCTTGATCGATAACACGCTTCTAACATACTATCCCAATTCATTCGAACTAGCTCGGTTGCAACCCACTATATAAATTATTTATAAGTTTAATATATATAAATATTATACGTAATAATTTTTTTTATAAATAATAAATATAATAGTTTTTAGTTTAGTTTAATTTTAAGTTTAATATAATATATTTATATTTAATATATATAATACATTAAATTTTAATATATTAAATATAACATAAATATTATATTAAAAAATAATATATTAGTATATTTGTATAAACTGTTGAATTCCCTTTTTAAAAAGTCCTTCGATTTTTTATTGACACAAATTAAATGTGAGTGTACTTATCGAAGAAATTTTGATTACTTTTTGGTACCCCTAACATTATAGATAATGAAGTTAATTATTTTAAATAACAATTAATTCATTTTACTTTATTTTTGATTTTACTTTGCATTATATGAATATTGTTAATAGTATTATGAAATAATGATTTAAATATTATTGATATTTTGGCTTTATCACAGGAATCAAGAAACAATAATATACATCTAGTGAAATTGACCAGACTATTAAGGTTGGCTCGTCTGTTACAAAAGATTGACAGGTATTCGCAATATAGTACTATGATCTTGACAATGCTAATGTTACTTTTTATTCTGGTCGCACATTGGTTGGCTTGTATTTGGTATGTCATTGCTGAAAAAGAACGATTGAGAAACGACAAGGAATGGAATCTTGGTGAGTTTACAATTTCAATTATTTTTCAAACATTGCATATCAATTTTGTTTAAATTTTTACACAATTATAAGAGTGTTTGTTCATCAAAGTATTTATAATAAAAATTTATGAAACAAAGTGTTATCAAACATTAAGAATAAATTTTCGAAATATTTTCTTGAAATAATGCAAACATTTTTTCTCTCCTCTCTTTCATCGAAAGGGGTTGTTCTTTTATATTATATATTTATGTAAGGAGAAAAAAAAGGAAGAAAAGAAAAACCTTTTCACCTTTTTACGAAAGGCAAATGAAGTATGATAAAATTTCATTTTTTCCATATCACTAGGAAGAAAGAAAGAGAGAGAGAGAGAGAGAGAGAGAGAGAGAGAGAGAGAGAGAGAGAGAGAGTGTGCGTTTAATGAAAAACTTTTTAATAAAAAAAAAAACATTCATATAATCTTGATGGTTTGAACCTTATACTAGAACCAATGGAAACATATAACTTTAATGCTAGAAAAGAAAAAGAAAGAGAAAAGAAAAATGAACTTGAACAAACTAAGACGATATAGCTAGCTTCTTTCACCTTAAGTAAACGTATTCTTCAAATTTATTTTCTTTTTGTATTAAGATAAAAGGGGTATCGTATATGATCAAATAAAAAGGTATTGTTAAATTTACGTTGGGAAGTTTTTTATTTGAATTTATCGATTGTACTTTATCAAGGACAAAAAAAGGTACAAAGTTAAAACGATAATAGAAACGTTAAAATAAAACATTAAAATTGAACCTATATCTCTTGAAAGGCATTGACGAATTAAAAGAATTATCTTAGATTAATCTTAGATTATTAGAATTCTCGTAAAAAATAAAATGATTCAATTAAATTGACTATTAATCTTTGTTATTCGATAATTAACTCGTTTATTTAACTCTCGGGTATTATACCTCGTAAGAGAAAAAGGTATGAAAAATAATGCAATAATCGATCACGTTATATATCATGTTCTAGGTTGGATACATACTTTATCTGAACGTTTAAAAATTCCTGTTCATAATATCACCAATACGGAAAGTTATATCACAGCATTGTACTTCACTTGCAGCAGTTTAACTTCTGTCGGATTTGGTAACGTCTCGGCTAATACAATTTCCGAAAAATTTTTTTCCATCTGTATAATGCTCATAGGTGGTTAGTAACAATTTTTTTTCTAATAATTCATTGTCTAAGAACAAAAGAAACAAATCTATATATATATATATATATATATATATATATATATATATATATATTTCATTTTAATTGTTTTTTTTTCCTTTAGCTCTTATGCATGCTGTCGTATTTGGTAACGTCACGGCAATCATTCAAAGAATGTATTCGAGAAGATCGCTCTATCAAACAAAATTGCGTGACTTAGAGGATTTTATGGTGCTTCATCAAATCCCTGAGGAATTGAAGCAACGAATGCAAGATTACTTTCAAACGATGTGGTCTTTGAATCATGGTATCGATATACACGAGGTAAAATCGATAATATTATCTATTAATATGAAATTTATTATAACGATGTAAACTATTACAAGATGAATCAACTATTTTATTCCAAAATTTCTAATTAACATTTCGAAATTATTGTTGATAATAATAATAATAATTAATTGATTAATTAATTACGAAAATTCAATGAAATATTAAAGTATGTATTATAGGTTACTAACTTTAAATATAATATCAAAAATAATTTGTAGACGCTGAAACAATTTCCAGAAGAACTTAGAGGGGACGTTTCGATGCATTTGCATAGAGAAATTTTAGGTTTACCAATATTTGAAGCAGCCTCTCAAGGTTGTCTTAAATTACTTTCATTACACATTAGAAGTAACTTTTGCGCACCAGGAGAATATCTCATGCATAAAGGGGATGCTTTGTCATATATTTATTATCTTTGCAATGGTTCCATGGAAGTTGTTCAAAACAGTATGGTCGTTGCAATTTTAGGTAAAATATAAATAACTTTTTAATCTTATTGGAAGAGAACTTTATTCTTTTTTAATTATTATTATTTAACATTCGGACTTTATATTAAATCCTTTGTACTTTATACCCTGAATTCCAACACGAGAATTGGTATGAGTATTTATTTGAAATTTTTTTTGTTAAATAAATGAATATATTTTATATGTTTTACATTTATAATTAAAAATATATTTAGAATTATTAAAAATTTTACAAATTTAATTTATAAATTATATAAAATAATTTATATATTATATAAAATAATTTATATATTATAATTTATAATATTAATATTATTATTTTGTATAATATTAATTAATATTATTAATAATATTTATTATATTATTTATATTTATATATTAATAATATTAAAATTTAATAAATAATAATTAATATTATTATATTATATAATACAATATAATATTAATTTATAAATTTAATAAAATTTAATAAAATTATTAAAAATAATAATCAAAAAATGTAAATATAAATATGTAAAGTATAAAATGTATAAATATTTTTCCTAATAAATTATATACAAAGTTTGTGATAAAAAATTAAAAAAAAATAATCCTCGAATACAAAGGATAAAAACATTATTGGGATGTAAAAACAAAGAATATTTTTCTTTTGTGTATGTACAATCAACTAATCAATATAATCCAATTTATTAAAGGAAAGGGTGACTTAGTTGGTTGCGATATAAACGTTCACCTGCAGCATGGAAACAACGGAGGAGGAACTGTTGGTGGTGGATCTGGTGGATCCGATGTCGTAGTAAAATCTAGTTGCGATGTCAAAGCTTTGACTTATTGCGACCTAAAGTGTATACACATGCAAGGTCTGGTTGAAGTTCTTCGTCTTTATCCCGAGTATCAGCAGGAATTTGCACATGATATACAACATGATCTCACGTATAATTTACGCGAAGGTTACGAAGCCGAGGTAAGCCGTTTAAATATGTAAACTTTGGAAAACAAAATGCAAATTTTAAAAGAAGAAAAACAAAGATATATAAACAAAATTCTTAAATACGAGTCACTTTTTCTTAAATAGTTGATATAAGATTAATTTTAATTAGTCAAGAATAAATTCTTTTCATATTGTTACTTAACAAAATCAATGGATTACAAATTTCTTATAAATTCGTAAAAATAAATTACAGTTGTTTCCTTTTTAATTATTATACCAATTAATACAAATGATATTCATGAAGTTTCATTATAATTAATCTAAAATATATGTGAAATTTTTTAACGAATTTTTGAACTATTAGCAGGAGTCAGACATGAACGGTCCTTCATTAACATTACCGTCAATTAGCGAGGATGATGAAAATATAGTTGAAGAAGGGGAAACGTCACCTCTCTCCCCGTCGAATAAATCGCCATTACATACGTCGTCTAGTCCCCGACATGCTAAATTCAAGTAAATAAATATTTATATACATATATATGGGAATGAAGGAAAATGTAGTTGGATGATATATGTAATACAAACATATATATTTCATAAATACTTTTTACATCTTTTATTGTTTACTTATATTAGGGACGACTACAGAGAGGGAAGAAGAGGACCAGGTAGAGGAGTCATCGTGAAAGGAAGGGCAGCACAATTAATCGCTCAAGAATCTATGGAAGAACATATTCGTGGTTCCGTAGAAAGATTGGATACGCAGGTTTTAACGTTGCATCAGGATGTAGCTACACTAAGTAGCGAAGTAAGTGTAAACAAATTATTCATTTGTTACCATTACATGCACATTAAAAGAACAGATTTAACGATACAAACAATTTTTGATTCGATAGGTAAGAAATGCCATTCAAGCTCTACAAATGTTAGCTTATTCTCCCCAAAGTAACCCTAATTTACCAAGACCAGCCAGTCGTGGAAGTGGAATGTTAGCAAGAAGTTCCTCTCATCCACCAGATGCAATCTGTTGGAACCCACCAGCTAGATTAATTGATACCACAACTCAAACGGATTGGCCAGTTGATATGTTTGAAGTTTGGGTTCGGGCAAATCCCAATCGTGTTTTAATGATACTAGGTCTTGAACCAGATTCACTACTTAGGTTACAACCATCATCACCGACCCAGTCACCTTCTTCACCACCACCACCACCTTATGAACCCCTATCTCCATTAGCAGGCACACCACCACAATCACCGTCCCCATCTCGTCGTAAGTACTTTTTAATTCAATTCCAATTATCGTCATTTTTATAATACGTTCGTATTAAATAGATTATTTTTAATAAGTGTTAATTGTAATTACAAAATATAAATATTGATTGAGTTATAAAATGATTGCAATTTTAATATGAGACTTGTTGATTAGTTCAATACTTATTGTAAAATAGGAATAATAATTTTGTTATAACATGTATATCAACATAAAAATAGTGTTTTATATTATATTATATTATAATATTATTATAATATAACATTATAATATAATAATTAATTTTATATTATAATTTATTTATTATATTTATAATTTTAATAACATTATATTAATTTTTTTATTAATTAAATATTATATTAATATTATATTAATATTATATTATATTATATATTAATTTTATATTATATATTAAAATTTCGACTATATATATATATATATATATATATATATATATATATATATATATATATATATATATATATATATAAAGTGACTATTCACTACACTTTTTTCTTTTTTTATATTTACGTCTCGTACGATAAAAAAAACACATCACTTTTAGAAAGAAAATATATATTTTTCTGCGACAAAGTGAAATTTCAAAAAATAAAAATAAAAAAGGAAGACTAAACAAAATAAAAGAAGTAAAAATATTCCATTGATTTTCAGATGAAGAGATTTGTGTGTTTGAAAATGATCACGAGGATAGGCACGTTCTTCGATCGTACAAAAATTCGCACACAACATGGAACACGGGAAATAAGTTGTCACATCGATTTAGTGCCGGTGATGCGGACAACGTTTCTTTCTATCAAGCGTTCAACGCCCTTCATCAACTTCCAGAATCACGCTCCTTGAAATTCGAGATATTTGATAGCTGAGCAAAAATAGAAGAGGAAAATCGTCATGATTGTCGAAGAATTTTCGACGAAACGTAAAAAAAAAAAAACAAAAGAAAAAGAATACCTTGTCTCGTGTTTCCGGTTCGCAACGCGATACTCACGATACGTCAAAATTGTGGTGGTTGATTGGTGACGCAAAAAAAAGAAATAAAAAAGATAAAAAAAAAATATTACGATGAAAAAAAAAGAATGCAATACAAAATTGAACAAAAAAAAAATTTTTAACTTCGAACGCGGAATAATATCCGCAACGTTCTGTCAATTTTTATCATCGAAATTTGGTCCCTCTTTCTCTCTCTCCCTCTATTGATCCTTTATATATATATATATTTCTTTTTTTTTTGAGGGACAGAAAATACTTTTGATGAATGATTTTCAATTTTAACAGGATCTATAATTCGATATATTCGAATTGCTCTATATATTATTACATTATATGTTACAAAAAAAAAAAAATAATAATAATAAACGTATGAGAAAGAAGTAAGAAAAAGAAAAAAAATATTATATAAAATTAAAAAAGGAAGGGGGGATGATGTGTTTTAATATTTTCTGTGATATATACTTTTTATCGCTTTCGACGAAAATCTTTCGCCTAACTCGGTAAACCAACGAGAACAAAAATTCGTTACTTCCGAAAATTCCAAAGTTCGACTAGGGAAAATCTCTTTCTGATATTTATGAGATATGTACATTGAATATTATGAAAAAAGCATGTAAAACGAATCGTCAGTCAAAGTCTTCTACCCTTTTCGAGTATAAACTCATCGTTCGTTTGTGCCTCTAACTTTCTATTTTTCATTGATTATTTATCTCTCTCTATCTATCTCTCTTTCTCTCATCCTATTTCTCTCTATATTTCTATTCTCAAAATATCAGTGATTTCCAACTGATATCGTACGCAAGTACACACAAATACATTCAAACATATCGATCGTAAAAAAAATGAAATTATCATGACACAACCCCGCATATCAAATTCGATATATTTTGGGGTACCAAAAAGTAATCAAAATTTTTCTTCTTCTGGTGAAAAGACATTTATTTATTAAAAAAATTTTAAATGGTAATCAACAAAAAAATTTATGCATCACTTTCTAATACTTTTTGCCTTACGAAATTGTTCAATTCGTATTTTCATTGACACAAATTAACTGTGAATGAATTAATCGAAATAATTTTGATTACTTTTTGGTCTCTTTGTAATTCCATTGACTATGAACAAGCGTTGTTATATTATATTGGATGGGCGACTAAGTCATTGCAGATTTTGTTTTACATCTAATTCAGTTTTTTAATAACAAAATCTAAGAAATTAATAAAATTCTATAAATGTGGCATTATGACATTGCTTGACCGATGGTAAAAAGTCATCAACAAACATGGACAGTACCTAATTGAATAAATTTATATTTCAAATATTAAATTTAAAATTAATATTATTAAATTTATTATTTTATATATTAAATTTATATTATATATTTTAAACAAAAATTTGGAATTTTCATTTTTATTTAAAATCTGCAATCAGTTGCCAACCCAATATTTGCCACATTAATATGATCGACCTTCTCCACAAAAGTGTTCTATATTATATTTTGTGCGGAAATAAAAAAGGGAACAAATGGTTCTTTGTGAGGTCAATATACATACATATTATGTAATCTATACTTTTCCCAAGGGAAAAAAAAAGAATGAAGGTATCATTTTTCTAGAATCTAAACAATTAACGAGATTAGTTTGAATAGTTGTATGCATGTATATATGTATGCATGTATGTATGTATGTATGTATCTAAGTATGTATGTATGTATGCATGTATATTACATAGATATACACACATACGTTTATATAATTTTCTTTTTTATTTGTTAAAAACTCTCTTGCTTGCATCATTCCACGCGCGTACACACTGCTGTGATCGATTAAAAAGTAATCATTTTTGAAAAGAAAATGATAAAGAAAACGTGCAATACATATATAGATATACATATATACTTAAAGGTTGCTAAAAAGGACATAAAAATAATAAAAAAATAAAAAAGTAGAAAACGAAAGAATTCATGAGAAGAAAATGATGGTGGAACACGACAAATTGTCGTGTTTCGTGTGAAATGTAAAAACCGAGAAAAAAAATTAAAAAAAAAAAAACAAAAAGAAAAAAAGAAAATACCCATCGATCGTCGCCTAATTTTAACAGTTAAATCGTATTAAACGATTAAGTCCTTCGAAGACTTTAATAATAGTAGCGTAGCAATAATGAGCACAATTCTTTTCGATGTATACTCCTCCGACGTCCAATTTAGAATGATGAAATAGTTATTAAGGTATAGAAAATCTCTCTCTTTTATGCAATCGTGTCTTTATATACGAGACACCTTAAAATCGGGCCGAATTATGCATAAACAAATCAAGCGTTATTTTTTTACAATATTTTTTTTCTTACAAGAAAACTCTAGTTTTTACAAAATTAAGTTCATCTGTTAATTTGAATTATATTTTAAATTGTATTATATTTTAAAATAATATAATATTCTATTAAATTTATTATTATTTATTTTTATTTATAATATATATATATATAATATATTAATATATTTATTTATTAATATTATATTATATTATATTAAAATATAATATTATATTATTTTTTAATATAATATTTATAAAATATATAATATAAATATAATATTATGTATTTTAAAATTTTGTATTATATTTGTATTATATTTTAAACAATTCATTATACAAATATCAGAATACATAAAAGATTCAAATTTATTAAAAGATCAGACAGTGTTCTGTAAATTGAAAATGAAATGGTTTATAACGTAAAATGAACAAACTGACGCTTGATAATTGAATGCATTACTTGGTCCAATTTATTTTGGAAAATAAGTAATATTCAATAAAACATTGTCGAGAGCACGAACTCGTACGAATTGTTTGAAACATAATAGTGTATCATATGAAGTTATATAACATGTATAACTTATATATTATCTTGTACATGTAAGTAAACTCTATCGAATGAAACGGTATAGGTGTAAATAATAAAACGATATATATATCGAAGATAAATATGTGATAAGGCACGGCTTTTGGCCATGCACGTAAAACGTATATTCGTTCAACTTCGTCGTTACTTGTGAAAATTCGATGTCGATTATTTTTCTTTTATTCATTATTATGAATATTATTGTATTAATGTTTAATAAAAATTCCAAATTTTGGGGGGGAAACATAACGAAAGAATTATCGATACTTGTTGTAGTAAATTTGAAAATTACAAAAAAAAAATAATAAAAAAGATCCCTAATAGCACAAAATATTGAAAAATATTGAATACATGAGTATTTAATATTAAAAATAGATTTAATGTCTTCTTAATATTAAATACACATATATTCAATATTTTTCAATATTTTGTGCTACTAGGGAGCTTATTCGTTATGTCGATCGGTGGTATAAAATAAGAACAAAGTTAATCTTTTATGAAAAAATAATTAAATAAATTTTGTGTAAAAAAAAAAAATAAAAAAATAAAAATCGTTCTTGTTAGTCGTCTGTCAAATTTTCACAAGTTATGGTAGAAGTGCTGTTTTATAAATATTTCATATATTTTGTTATACTGTTTCTATGCTCTTCACACTACGATTCAAAAAAAGAAAGCTATTCTTAATTAGTATTATAATCTATATACTTCGTCTCCTCTACTCGTAGTTTTTACACTACTTCCCCACCGAACTATATATATATATGATAAAATATCGCATACGACGCCACACAAATTTATCAGAGTGAAAAAAGAAGAGAAAAGAAAAGAAATGAAAAAAAAAATGAAATTAACCAAAGAAGTAAAGCACAAAAAATTCACATGGGTTAAGTTATTTCTTACTGTTCGTCCATAAATTAGTCAAAAAAAAAAAAATTCTTCCTGGAAGATTTTTTTTCAAAGATCAAAGTATTTTTCACAGCATTGTATTCTTGACGAAAAATGACGAATTAAATAAGAAAATTATTGTTAATACAACGTTGTGAAAAATGTTAATGTATATATAATATATAGATATATGTGATGTATCTAATATTATCCCATCTATAAAAATTAGTTTATAAATTTACGTTAAAAGGATAAAAAAAAAAGTGGAAAAATTATTGACAAATTTTTAGCTCAAAACTCTATCACGTTTTTGTATTGTAAATTTTTTATCTGATCTAGTTAGAAAATATATCAATCTACGGCCTTAAATATAAATGATAAAAAAGTAACTTATTTTTTTCACGACACATAATTATAACAGTAATAACATTTAAAAAACGATTTCTATGGGATCGATAATCATGGCACGCATATTGTCTAGCGGAATAAGTATTACAACATAACAATAACAAACAAAAAAAAAGAAGCAAATGAATTCTATTCGAATGATCAACAAAATAACAAAATATTGATTATTAAATTTTATTTCTAATAAGTTCCATTGCGACTTTACACGAAAATACAGGATTATTATTTGATTTGAAGTTTTGTAGATAATTGAGTAAAATTGTTTGAATCGTTTTGAATAAATTGTAATTTTAATATTTAAAAAATATGATCATATCCGCAAAAGCATAAAAATGATCATTTGTCTATTACATATCGATTGGAAATTGACTAATAAGAGATGAATACGAATATTGTACAAATTCGTCGCGCAAAGGAAAAAAAAGATATATAAATTATTCTAAAATATGGAAATGTATTTATTATAATATATCGTTAGTAATAAATGAATCTCTTAAATCTACCGCAACTTGAAATTTCGCGGTTTAAAAATATATAATACATATTTTTTAAAAACATATATAAATATATATATGTATATACGTTGTAACACTACGTAGTTCCCCTCTTCGCGTGCCTATAATTTTGCAAAATTTCTTTTTAAAAGCAAATAAATCTATACTATATTCATTTAGAGTTCTCAATTAAATATACTTTATTATTTAATTAATTTGATGCAATTATAAAAGTAATTATGGCGACTCACGAAATAAACTAAGTCTAGCTTATCTCTATTACGAAAAGTTTATGTAAATTGTAAATATTCTTGGATGCTGATTGTACAGTGTGCATCATATAATTGATTCCTTTGTTCTGTAAACGGCATTACGAATTATTGCATAAATAAATCACAGGAGTAATATAGAAATTGTATAATATTTCCCTTATATATATTTAAGTTTTATATTTCAAAAGAAAAATACGAATGAACAAAAATAATATTTTAATTTCTTATTTACGTAAGAACAATCAAAATGTTTTTATGAATCGCGCTATAGAAATTATTGAAAAGTTTACACGACTACAACGCACGCGCCATTTTATTTTTGAAGATTAAAATCAATGAAATTAAACTTTAATACATTATAATAGAAATTATATATTGAATTTTTAACGAATTTAATTAATAATATTTGATTCATAATCAGTTTCATTTTGATTAGTTATATTTAAACTTCTTTATCAAAGGAGTTTGGACCTAGGTTGAATGTATCAAGTAGATGGCGCCACGTATACAAAAAAAATATCTACAATTTATATGGTTAGATAAAATATGGAAAACAGCTAGAATATATTCTAGTAGTTGCTCACAGTCCAGCAGATTGTATCGTTTTTGTTAGATGTCATTAAAGCAGGCTGAAATTTTTAGCCACCTCGAAAATGGCCACATAATATTTATTTTTTCTTGCTTTTAAATATATATCAATCATAATTGATCGCCAAAAGTGCTAATACTCATATCCTTTTTAAAAAACCTTAATGTGATTCAAAGTTAATTTTCTGAAAAATAAGTCGTTCATTAAATATAGATTTTTATTTTTTAAATATAATTAAAGATATTTGAAGATAAATAAAGAAATTAAAATGAGTGAGGAAAAACCAATACCAAATAGTGCCAAATTTGCTATCGGAGGTCTTTCTGGGTTTGTACTTGATCATTTCATTTTACTAATTTTTTTTTTACTTACTCAAATTTTACTTGAAGTACTTCATATTATATAATTTATTATAATATTTTACATTTTTATATGTATATATATTTAATATTTAAAAGAGAACAAAATGTTTCTTTCTTTTTTTGCCTCCAGCAGTAATTGAAATATTTAAAAAGTCGGCGGTAATGAATTTAGAGGTCAAATGGTTAATTATTACTTACGTTAGCTACCAAACTTATTTTTAACTCTTAATAACGCGAATTAATAATATTAAATGATGCTAAAAGAATTTATGCATTTTATTTGGCCTATATTTCACAATGTCTGACTATTAATAAAAGATACTCTCAACCTCGGAAATTTCAACTAGTTAATATTTCTTGAATATTTATAAGAATAAGAAATATTTTCAAAATTTCTCTTTTTGAATAATTATAAATAACAGATTTAAATAAAATATATGTATATACATGTGTATAATGTGTAATAAAAATATGTTAAAATTATGATTTAGAAATAAAACAAAAAGTATTAAGAATGATAATAAATGTTTTTTATGTATAATTATAGAATGGGTGCAACAGTCTTCGTACAACCATTAGATTTGATAAAGAATCGAATGCAACTAAGTGGACAAAAGACTTCAACGTTTACTGTTGTATCCAATATTATTAAAAATGAAGGTTTTTTCGCTTTTTATAATGGCTTATCAGCAGGTTTATTAAGACAAGCAACATACACAACTACTAGGCTAGGAATATATAATTGGCTTTTTGAAAGAGCCTCGTAAGTAAATGAATTATTAAAATAAATTTATATATAACTAACTATAATATACTCATTAGCATAATATATTTAGAAAAGATGGCCAACCAGTGTTTGTCGTAAAAGCAGCATTAGGAATGATTGCTGGTGGTTTTGGTGCATTTGTAGGTACACCTGCAGAAGTAACATTAATACGAATGACTGCTGATGGTAGACTGCCACTTGGTAAAAATCATTGTTTTTTAATAATTTCATATAATTAATTTTAATATTATAATCTTCTTAATGCACTCAATATTTTTAGCTCAAAGACGCAATTACAAAAATGTGTTCGATGCATTATTCCGTATAATTAAAGAAGAAGGATTGCTTACGTTGTGGCGAGGTGCAATTCCAACTGTGGGACGTGCAATGGTTGTAAATGCAGCCCAATTAGCTTCATACTCACAAGCAAAACAAATATTACTTGATACGGGTATATCTTAAAAATATATGCATAACGATAGTTCATTTTGTTAAGTATCAATAGTATATTTTAATTTGTAATAATGTGTTTTTAAAACAGGTTATTTCAAAGAAAATATCACATTGCATTTTTCATCCTCCATGATCTCTGGAATAATTACAACTATTGCATCTATGCCTGTAGATATTGCTAAAACAAGGTAATTATTAAATTATTTTTTAAATATATATATTATTTACAAGTTATGGTTGATTATATTTCTTCTGTTAGGATCCAAAATATGAAAACTATTAATGGAAAGCCAGAGTATACTGGAGCATTGGATGTTCTTGGAAAAGTTATTCGTAATGAAGGACCATTGGCACTTTGGAAAGGTTTCTTTCCATATTATGCACGTTTGGGTCCTCATACGGTCCTTACATTTATATTCTTAGAACAAATGAACAAAGCTTACAAAACATATTTTTCATGATTAGGAATTTTGATGTAATATATTATCCTATGCAAAGATGATAATGAGACACCAAAAATTATTTCTCATATTATTATTTTTGTTATGTAAAAGGTAACTGGTATACCTTGCACAAAGCGTATGTATTCTATTAACATATAGATGAAATTATATGATTATGTTTTATTTCTCTAGTATCCGTAAATTCATTTTTCTTTAAATAATTCATTGTTATTGAAACTGAGATTCCATTAACGACTAGGCATATAACAATTTTGTTTATATGCGTACAATTTTCTTTTTATCAATACTAATTTTTTTGATTCATTATCATAATGCATACATTTTAACTATAACATTTAATTTGTTCAAACATTTTGTAATATTTTTGTTGTATGTGAACACAATATTTTAAATATTTTTTAAATTGGATCATATAAATGTAGAATAAGTTACTAGATCTTTCATTATAACTAAACAATGAGACAATACATTCTTAAAACATTCTTTGCAGCTGAGCCAGTCTGGTACGGCTCTGTATATTCATTATAATATTACTTAATATATATATATATATATATTTGTTATTTTTCGATGTTTATAATAAATCATTTATTTTTATTTATGGGAAATACAAATTTTATATTTTATTATATTGTTAGTTTGTTTTTAATGAATAATTTAGAATAAATTAAAAATGTGTAGTAGTAACAAAATACAAAAATATGTAAGTCAGTAAGTACAAACAATATATTACCAGTTTTGTATGCTATTTCAGAAGTAAATGCTTTATTAATAAGCAGGTGTACATAATTTTTACTTTTCCACTAATAAAGGAAGAACCAAATTGACAGGACACTGGTTTTAATTCTACACAATTGTAGATCAGTTTATTTTATATCAGAAAAAAAATAAATTTGTTATAGTTTAATTAAAAAAAAAAAAAAAAAAGGAATAGAAAAAATATACATAAGAGAGAAGAAAAGTTTTGAGCCTAAACTGTCAAAGATTTATTTTTCCATCTGAAACAAATTGATATATAAAAATGTATATGTAACTTTTTCCTTTGTTTTCTTTAAAATGGTTTGATCTCAAATTTTTTATTTAAAAAAAAAATAATTTTTTATGTTGAGCTTCAAATCTTTTTAACCCATCCTATTTATATAAGTTGTGTTTATATATGTGTCGCCATTTTAGTTTTAAAAAGTTTTACTTGATATGGTTGACGTTTACTCTGTTGTCAACAATGAAGACAAGATTAAAATGAAGAACATTATTTTATTTATAGATACTTTAAAAGAAACTACGTTAAATCAAACTTTAATCCGTATTTTACTATGGTTTATATTTTAACATTGAATAAACAAAACAGATAAATAAAATGAAGCATACATTTAAGAAAACATAAGTTTGTTTTTAGGTTATGTGATATTTTGTATAAAAAAATGTTGTTTTATTGATATAGCAGTCAATTAATTAAATTTTATATTAAAATTTAAATTAATTTATAGTTGTTTTTAATATTTATATAAATTTTATATTTTAAAATGGCAGTAAGGAGAAAGAACAGAAATTGGAACGATAATGGTTTTGAAGATTGGGTATGTAAACATTTTTTTTCCTTTTGTTTCAAGTTCTCCATTAAATTTGTAATATAAAATTAAATTTATAAGTTTTATATATATTAATAAAAATCACGATAATATTTTATGATATGATATATTTAAATGAAAGTAATGATTTGTTTTTAGGGAGGTTATATGGAAGCTAAGAAAACAAAATTAGAAGAACAATTTCATGAAGAAGCACAAAAAGAATATAAAGATCCATCGAATTTATTTAAAGGAATATCTATATTTGTTAATGGTTATACTGATCCAACAGCAGATGAACTAAGACAGTTAATGATGGAACACGGTGGAACGTACCATCATTACATGCGACCCAGAATAACAACCCATATAATTGCATCCAACTTACCATATTCTAAAATTGTACTCCATAGAAAAGCTCAATGTCCAATGCCTATTTGTAAGCCTGAATGGATAATAGATAGCATCAAAGCTGGGAAGGTTTTAAATTATGAGAATTATTTGCTTCTTACTAATAGTACTGGTAGCCAACCACAACTAAATTTTAAAATGAACAATAAAAAAGATAATGTGAATAATACAATAAATGATAACAATAATATAATGCAAAGTATCGTTGAACCATCTACTGCAATAAATATTACAGCAGTTTCTACTAGTAAAGATTTCAATCAAGACATTAATAATTCTACGAATCTTACGAAACCAAAAGGAACAGCACTTTCATCTAAAAATTCAGAATTCATATCAGAATTTTATAACAATTCGCGATTACATCACATTGCTACAATGGGTGCAACCTTTAAAGATTACATCAATGAATTAAGAGACAAGAGTGATGGAAAATTTCCTGGTTTAGAACGATTGAAGAAAATGAAAGAATTTAAACAAAATTCTCAAAATTCCAATGATTCATACTTAACGGAAGATGATATGTTTACTCCTCAAGAAAAACAAAATACAATAATAAAAAAAGGACCGGTCATAATGCACATAGACATGGATTGTTTCTTTGTTTCTGTAGGTCTTAGAAGTAGGCCACATTTAAGAGGATTACCTGTTGCAGTGGCACATGCCAAAGGGAATAAAAGTACTAATACTGAATCGAACAATGTAAATGATAATGATCAAGATGAAGAAGAATGTGGTTCTTTTTCTGAAATTGCATCATGTTCGTATGAAGCAAGAAAAGCAGGTGTAAAAAATGGAATGTTTTTGGGTGCAGCATTAAAAATATGTCCCGAATTACGTACAATAAAATATGATTTTGAAGAATATAAGGAAGTATCATATAGTTTGTACAACATAGTAGCATCATATACATTAGATATCGAAGCAGTAAGCTGTGATGAAATGTATGTAAATTGTACTAAAATATTGGAAGAATCAAATTTGATGCCTATGGAATTTGCAACAGTCATAAGAAATGAAATTAGGGAAGCCACAGATTGTCCAGTATCGGCAGGATTTGGTAGCAATAAATTAAGAGCAAGATTAGCAACGAAAAAAGCTAAACCTGATGGACAATTTTATATTGAAGATAATAATATTCTTTCATATATTGATACATTAAATGTACAAGACTTACCAGGTAATGAAATATTATTATTATTATTATTTCTAAAATTATT
Source organism: Polistes dominula (assembly GCF_049000335.1). Lineage (NCBI taxonomy): Eukaryota > Metazoa > Arthropoda > Insecta > Hymenoptera > Vespidae > Polistes > Polistes dominula. The sequence continues at coordinate 6,801,456 of NW_028301152.1, read as the reverse complement.
ATAATGTATTTATTTAATTAATGTTTATTAAATTAATAGGAGTCGGACATACAACCGCAAGAAAGTTACGTAAGATAAATATAAATACTTGTGTAGAATTGAGATCGTTATCTTTACGAACACTACAAAAAGATTTTGGGAAAAAAATGGGAGAGTTATTGTATGATATGTGTCGAGGTATTGATAAAACAAAGTTAAATTTAGAACATGTAAGAAAATCTGTATCAGCGGAAGTGAATTATGGCATTAGGTTTGAAGATAATGGCGAAGCAGTTGATTTTTTAAAAAAATTATGCACTGAAGTACATAGCAGATTAAAAAAAGCTAATGCTAAGGGAAGATGTATTACATTAAAACTCATGGTAAGAGCTAAAGAAGCACCTGTAGAAACGGTAAAGTTTATGGGTCATGGAATTTGTGATTGTATAACAAAATCAAAAAATCTAATGGCACCCATAGATGATCTTATTATTGTTACAAAGTAAGCGTTTTAATCATTTATTTTTTGCTTAATTTATTTAATTATCAATAATTAAAATATAATTTTAAATTTTATTGGACAATTTATTTTTACAGAGAAATTATTGGTATATGGAATCAATTACATCTAATACCTCAAGATATGAGAGGAATAGGTATTCAAATTTCCAGATTAGAAATACAGAAAAATAAATCTAACGATAATAATTTAATGAATTTTGTTAATAAAGCTAAACAACCACAAATGATAAATATTAATTCAAACAAATGCAAAGATGGTGAAAATAATGATTTGAAAAATAGTTCTGTTAATAAAGAAGCAGCAGCAACATCTTCAAAAACAACTATTAGTAATAACAATAATATTGTTTCGAAGCCTAATAATTCATGTTTGGAAAACACAGAAGTGGATATTATAGATACTTTACCAAATAATCACGATAAAAAAGATTCAAGTAATAATCTAATGAAAAACAATATTTCTTCTCCACTTAATCGTTCAATAATTTTATTACCCTCCCAAGATATAAACGAGAGTGTGTTAATTGAATTGCCAGAAGAAATTAGGTCAGAGATACTTGAAGCTAAATTGAAAAAACAAAATTCTTCAAATAGTAAATCCAAATCAGAAGTTGAAATAAATCAAGCAAATAATGTTAATACAGAAATAATTAACTTAAATGTAAATAAGAAAGATGGAGAAAATTCCAAAGTACAAAATACAGTGGATAATAACTTAAAGTCTTCAGAAATTTCTATAAAAGTATCTAATCAAAATGTAGAAAAAAGCGATATACCTACTTCATCTCAATCTTTAAGTAACACTTCTGAAAATTATATGTTATCACAGCAAATAGATGAATCTACTTTAAATGAATTACCAGACAATATCAGAACTGAAATAATTAATACAATGTTAAGAAAAAATGATAAGAATAAAACAGTGAAAAATACACAAACACGTCAAGAACAATTCTTCAAACAAACTAAACCAAATTCAGGAAAAATCATGAAAAATGAATTACCACCAATTCAAGAATTAGATATGTCTGTTTTGTTAGAATTACCTGAAGATATACGAAACGATATATTTAATGAGTATAAAAGTAATAAACATCAAAATAATAATAGTTCCACCAGCGGTGCAAATGTATCATCAAATGAACAAACAAATCTTCAAAAAAATACAGAAGTATCTGCTAAGCAAAGTGCAGCTATAGAGAATGTATCATTTTCGCAAGTAGATCCTGATTTTTTAGCAGCATTACCAATAGATATGCAACACGATGTGCAAGAATATTGCATTGCTAAAAAGAAAGAAAATATAGTTAAAAATACAAATAATGTATCTAGTAAAAATACTGTTATCAATAATTCCAATAATCAATGGAATGTATTACAATTTCCTAAAAATACAAAGCCATTTTCTAAATTAAAAAATAATGGCAAATATTCTAAAGTTGTTTCCAGTAAAAATAATCACAAGAAAGATATAAAATTAAAGTCTAAAGCTAAAGAGCGCAGTAATACACATGAAGCAGAAACAGCTAGAAAGAGTGATAACATAAATAGTACCAATTTAGATAATAAAGACGATAATATAGTCAAACCATCATCAACCGATATAAATAATAGTAATAATAAAGAAGATAGTATTGACGAAAATGAAATAATATTGCCGTATATTCGAAGTGTTACGAAAAATGATAAAATTACTAATAAATATCGAAAGACCTTGACCAATATTATCAGTAAATTGTTCAATCTTCCAATAGAAAAAGTAAGTTCAATTTTTATATCTATTTTAATTTTAATTAATACTGTTTTTACCATAAGTATAATACATATCATATTTATTAACAAATCTATCTTTAAATATTTTCAAATCAAAAAGTATAAGAAAAATGGTTTAACTTTAGCAATAATAAGTAAACGTAACGATTGATAATTTATAAAAAAATAGTATATCATTAATTGAAAACATACTTGTTTAGCAAATAATATTTTATAGGGTACATTCATACGATAGCAATATTTTGCAATAATTTCATATATATATATGTAATGTAAATTACTTAATAACTCAATATCAAGAAATTACGAGTTGCTTTGCATATTATTTAAAATTTATGGTAAATTAACAAAGAAATCTACAGTGAGAGACATAAGTAATGTTATACTAAACAATGTACATTTCTCTATGCTTAATAGCATTTGAATATTTTGAAACATGTTTAAATATACACGCAGTTAATAAAGAATTATAGTGAAACATTAATAAAAATAAAAAGAAAGGCATATGTGTGTTTATAGATTAAAATGCAGATACAAACATGGATTGCTAGATCTAAATCTGTAAACGAAGTAGACTTTTTATCGGTTACAACATTTCTCAGCATGCTTCCCGAGAAGAAACGCGTTGAAGATTTACATATCCTCTTAAAAACCATGCACAGGTAGGTAAGATAAATTTGTTTTTTTATATGCAAAAAAAATGTATAATTAATATATGTATATATAAATAAACGCAGGAGGGAATAAAGAGAAGGAAACACCATTTTTTTACTCGTGACTGATACTTAAATAAAAATAATATTCTAGACACAATACATTAACTTACTACATAATTGTTTTCCATTTTTCCTTTTTCTTTTTTTTTTTTTAGATGTACGACAAAAACTGGAAATTGCATTTGGCATAGGATATATGGGAAAACAGTGGTACACGTTCAACGTTATATGCAGATCGAATACAACAGCAGTCTAATGGTACCACCAATTAGATGCGATTGTTTCAAATATAACAAAAACGATGTAATATAAATTTCCGGAATTTAATAAATTAATGTTTTTACAATGCGCTTAATAAGAAACGTATTTACAAGCAAACATAATACTTACCTTTAATTTCATCGAACACAGTAACATTTCTTAGATAACATAATAATGTACGATTATCAATAATGCATTTTGTCGCAAGATTATTGTTCAAAGGTTTCATATAAATCGGTAAGAAGTCATAAACCTTGAATTCGTACGTATTTTTGTAATATATATATTTTTTAAATATATTTTTCACTTTGTAGTTGGTACGCGCAGGGGTGGTGAAAAAATAGAAAGGGGTGAGTTAGAGACGAGTATTTACTATTCCCATTCGGTAGTACCCGGCGGTTTAGGCGTTAGATCATACAGAACGCGTGAAATGCCGGGTACCGTAGATATTTCAGTCACCATTTTCTTCACCACCTAATAAAAGCCAAAATTTAAGTTTTAATTATTATAGATAGTATCAAAATATATAACAAAAAATCGATTTAAAAGAAAATATAATTCTTACGTGAATTGGTAATTCTTTTCCGGGAATCGCAGGAGTTCCTGTCATAAAATCGTTGGTACAGAATGGCCTAATAACGATCGAACGCTGACACGAAGGCGTTCTAGAAGCAGCATCGCGATCGAAATGTATAGGAATTAGAACTACAGGCATCTGATTAATAACGTCCATGCAACCGTTAGCAGCCAAAACCTGATTTGCTAAATGATCTGCTTGTCTTAAGGTAGCTATCACATTAGATGTAAGATGTGTCTGTGTAATGTCTGTGACAGGATGATGAAGCTGTGGTCCAAAGATATAACATACGCGATTTACATTGTGGCACACACGTGGTATTAACCTCGCAAGGAATAACATATCTTCCCATTCCACTCCTTCTGAGATACTTTCTTCACTTGATAATCCTACTACATAGCTATAAGATCTACGATCTCCCTGTATATATACATACATACATAGATACATCATAATTCTTTGCATTAAATGTATACTTTAATTGTTATATCAAATGAATATCATTTTTCTCATTAAAATAAACATACCTGAACTCCTACAGTACGAATAGGCAAAAGCGTTGCAGCAATATGACGACGACTGGAAACTCTTCGAAGTTGTTGACGTTCATTTTCATTTGTTGCACCTTCTACACGATTTAATAATGCATGTTTTTTCTGTAGCATTTGTTCATACTCTGCCATTATTTTAACTATGACCTATACCGTCAGATTATTAATTAGATATTTATAAACAAATCTAGTATATATTGGAGTAGATTAGTTTCCTTCATTTTATATGATGTCATTACCTGGGTTTCTGAGAAATCTTTGTCCATGTATGGTTCATCAGCACAAAGAATGCGGATAGCAAGACCAGGTCCTGGGAATGGATGACGAGAAACAAGTAACGCTGGTATTCCAAGATCACATCCCAATTGTCTTACTTCATCCTTATGAAAATCTTTTAAAGGTTCAACTACTTGACCTTGTGCTCTCAGTGCTCTCACAAGGTCGCTATCGTTATGATGCGTTTTTATAGCATCAGCTTTACCTGATTTTTGTGATCAATCATTAAAAAATCTTTCATTGATTTTACAGATGTTACATTAATAAAGTTGTATGAATGTGACTTTACCACTTGCCAAGGCACTCGCACTCTCTATGAGGTCAGGCCTGAGAGTGCCCTGTCCAAGGATTACTTCTTCCGGCTTCAAACCCAATTCTGCAATTGCTTCATTGGCTACCCTTACAAAAACATCCCCAATAATTTTTCGCTTTTCTTCCGGATTGGTAGTTGCGCATAACAGTTTTGTTAGTCTTGTTCGTGGAGTTGTAGCTGTACTAACAATTCCTTTGCTGTTTATAGTATTTGCATTCAAGGCTGGATTAATGTTATCCAAAGGAACTGAGGTAGTGCCTTGCATGAAACAATGTGCAGCATTTACTACCCTCAATCTGATTCCTAATTGGGACAAACTCTGTTCCACGAATTGTGTTTCTCCTTTGCGCATGAAGCCATTATTGATATGCAGTGCAATAACTTGATCTTTACTGAGTGCCTTATGCAATAGTACTGCACATACCGTTGAGTCCACGCCTCCGCTCACCAACAACTATGATCGTTTTTTTCTATTTCAATTGACAATTACACTTTTGCATATGTATCATTTAGATTTTTAATCACTTTTAAATATCTTTCGAAATATTTGATCTCAATATATATTCTCGCTACATAGCAATTTCAATAATTTGCTTACTCTACTATATGAATATTTTGAATTTATAAATAAAACATATAATACTTACCAAAACTTTCTTATTATCAACAGCATCTCTGATATACTGAATACATTGTGCTTCCCTATCACGAAGCGTATAATTACCCGTAAGACCAGCTATACCATAAAGAAAATTGTGCAGCATTATTTTTCCATTAGGCGTTAAATCTACTTCTGGATGAAATTGCACTCCATATAAATTCATTTTATCACTGGCTATGCCTACAATGAAGTTTGATGATTTGGCAGTAATACGAAAACCGTCAGCAATCCTGTCTATACTATCTCCGTGTGTTAGCAATACCATTTCTTCTTTTTCCAAGCCCCTAATATATAATATATCAAATATGAGTATACGAACATTCACAAGATACATAATAATTTTTGTTTAAATAGTTATTTTCAGATATAAAATATACACACTTAAACAAAAGGCACTTGGTATCTATTTCAATTGGGTATTGACCATCTTCACGTCCTGATTTTCTTATAATAGTACCCCCGAATTCCTTATTCATCATTTGCATTCCATAACATATTCCTAATACGGGAATTCCTATTCGGAAAATATCTGTATCATATCTGGGTGCATCTTCTGCATAAACTGAACTAGGTCCACCAGAGATAATAATAGCTCTATGAACAAACGAAAATAACAAATCAATTAGATTGAAAATTTGTTTAGTACTTAAGGATATTTTTCTTGATTCTATTTTATATAGTAAATTATTATCATTTACTTATATCCTTTTTCTTGAAGAATGATAGCCGGTGTGTCCAGAGGCAAAATATCGCTATGTATATTAAGCTCATGAACTTTACGATCAATCACTTTTCCATATTGTGCACCAGCATCTAAGATAGCAACACGTTCATCGATACAAGATATTCCAATGGCCCCCTCATTAGCTCCATTATTTCTATCTGCGCGAAACAATGGCCCGTCCGCGCTTTTTTCCATTTCAAATTTACAGCTGTTCTATGGTCTTTGCTGTTATGTTGACAATCCTATAATAAAAATAAATATAATAAATAATTTTAAACATGACAAATGTAATTATTTATATTATATGTTGCAATTTTGTAATATATCATGTTTTTTTTTTTCAATACTTATCTATATACAAATACTGAAATATGAAATACTTTAAAGTATTTGTGTAAAAATGGAATGTAAAAATTGAACATTTAATTTATAAATTGCTTATCAATATGATTTTATAATTAAAAAATCTTAAAATTTAAAAATTCATTTGAAAATAAATGTTCTTAATTGTGGTTTTTTAAATATTGATAAATTTATATGTAAATTTTAGAAAGCTTAGTAAACCAAGAACAACTTGACTTCAAATAAGTAATATGTAATTATAATGATATGACCTTGTTTCACAATAATTTTTATATGAATAATTATTAGTAAACAAGTTATCACTTGATTACGCTGATTTATTATATAAGCAAACTAGTTATATGATCAGATATTATTTAAAAAAAAATAGAATATATACATATATGTGTATATATGAGTATTTTTAATTTAAATAAATGCTAGAGAGAATAAATCTAGAAAAATAAATTACTCTTTGATAACCTTTTTTTTCTTCATTAAATTATAATTATTTAATGAAGTAACATTTACAGACATTTTTTATAATTTCTTTGTCTTAGACTTTCAAAAATATATTAATATTGATCTCATCAAAATTAATATAATCATTTAATAAAAAAATAAGAAACAAAGTCTACAAACAGTGTATAGATATGCAGTATTTCAATATTTAACAAATAATCACTCAATTGACAAAAAAAAAACCAATGTTAGTTGTTAGTTCGAATGATTTTTTTGTAACATTGCTGATTAATGCAAAGATATAAAGATTTTTTATTTTTTTTAATAAATAACATCAAAACTAAGTTAACAACCCTGAATTAATAAATGTCTTTAATGAATATATAAAGAAGTATTTTAATGATTATATGAGTGAACATAATGAACTGTCTCTCTAACACTACTACTGTACTGTGTATATCGAAAAACATAACGCGCTACTTTGCATTCTTGCTTTGAAAAATACGCGGTCCCTTGCGATAAATACATAATCATTCGATTGGGTAACTATGGGAGAGGTAAAAATGGAGTAGAAGAATATTTAGTTAAACACAATTCACCGGTACCGTAATTTTATGAGCACGTTTCATTGCGATCGACGTATCGAGCTGTTTTATATGCTTGATATACTTTGGTTGGCTCGTTTAACGACAATCAAAATGGAATAAAAGACTTACCGAATGAAATCAGATTAATAATATTTAATACACGTACAATATAATCACACAACGTAAAATTAATTACAGGAAAACAGAACCTGCACACTCTGGACGAGGCGGCCATTCAATCGCCACAATGCAGTGACTGCTTTCAGGCTTCAAGCAAACGGTAGAGCCAACCTAAAGACTCGAAATTTTTTTTAAGATACCAGAAATTTCACGAGAAAATCGCTTTATCGACCGGGAGTAACTCATTCACCAATAAAACACATTTTAACTTTCGTTTTTAACCGATCGATTTCGTTATGTCATTGCACCACACAATCAAATGATACTTTTCATTCGTCTCTAAATAGATTTATTATTTATTCAAAACTTTTCAAGTGAGAAAGTTAACTGCGTTATAAGAATTCTTTAATATAAATTATTACGAGACTTCTTTTTTATTTTCTTTTTTCTGTTCTAGATTTAGTCCAATGAGTTTATTACTACTACTGTGCCAGAGCGACGTGCTTACCTTCTTCTTGTTGAAAAAAGATCAACAAAGAAGGAGATACATTCTATCTCAAAATCTTACCAGGAACGTAAATACGGGCCCAGATACCCTACACCTCCCTCTCCCTTCCGCCCTTACACCAATTTCTTTTTTTTTCATTTTAATTATAATTTATGTCTCATATTAGAACAATAAACTAAACAAGTATAAGCAGATATTAGGAATGCAAAAATAAAATAATTAAATGTCATATATCTATGATAAATATAACTTTGTTAAATATTGAGAAATAAATAATAAACACTAAAGTATTAATATTTTAACTTTCAATTTTATATACACAGTGAAACAAGTATTAACCATAAAACCTTACACTATTAAATAGGCTTTTTCCTAGCTCACTAAAATGGTAGGCACCATTACGAGAGTACTCGAAAAGAAGAAAATATCTTCTGTCTCTAACGCTCGGCTTTTTCTGTTATATAGATGTACTGTAGAAGTTTCTTCTTATACCGAAGCGCCATCTGCGAAAGATTAAGAGAAAATGGCATGAACAGTGCTGTAATTAGAATTTGAAAAAATGGGTTTTCGTAAGTAAAAATCTTTTTGTGATTTGATCATTGCAATCGATATTGGATATCGTTTAAATTAATATAAGTCTAATTAAACTTTATATTTGTGTATAATGAAAAATAATATTAATATTGATTATTTAGTTATTGATTTTTTATATATAATAAATATAAATGAACTACTTAATTGAGTTAAGTTTTATATTTGTATATATATATATATATATATATTCTTGGAAATCTCAAGTTTTATAATGACTCCATATATTTGAATAACTAAGTCTACATTACCGACTGTTACAGATGGTAGCGCTACAGTTAGTATATATTTATACTAAATTATTCAATTGTTAGAATTTAAAATGTGTTAATGGCGAGTAACTTATTACGTGGCACAAAAATTAAATAAATGTTAATAATTAATTATAGTCAAGAATATTAACAATACTATTAGTTAATAATAGTATGATAAACAAATTTATAAATAGATATACCAAACCAATAAAATTTTTTTGCTTTTGTTTCAAGGAAGTAATTTAAAATTATAAGTATAGTGAATATAGTCAATTCAAACACTCGAAAAAATATTATATATATTACTTTTTAATATTTAAAAAACATGTCGATATTTTTTGCTTTTAGAAGAAATATTTTAGACGATTATGAACATCCAGCATCCATTTCGAATTTGATTAAACATGACAAATATTTTTTACCTACCGAAGTAGCAATACATAATAAATCAAACGATTGTTGGGTTTCTTATAATGACAACGTTTACGATCTGACCGACTTATGTAGATTGTGGTTAGGTACACGAGCAATAAAACCTATAATAGCACACGCAGGAAAAGATATCAGTCATTGGTTCGATCATAATCGAAAGGACATTAAATATTACGTTCACCCTGTTACCGGTGTATCAGTACCCTATTGTCCACATGGACCAATACCGGATATATCCGATTGTGTAGTACCTTCCACTACTTGGCGACCGTTAAACAAATGTCCATGGTGGTTGGAAGACAAATATAAGTTAGGCAAACTCACCAAAAATCCACGACCTTGTAGAATTATTAATGTTCTTACTGGAACGAGTTGTGTTATAATGGTAACAATAAATTATTAAATTAATCGTCAATAATTTTCGAACCAAATTAAAATGCTTTTCATTTAGGTTTGCGAAGAGGATACAATTAAACGTATTCAAGAACGAGCTTTAATATTTAATGCAAACGGAAAATCTTACTTGTGGAAATTTGAAGGAAAAGATATCGATCTTGATTGTACTTTAACAGAGAATAATATTCTGGACGAACGTGAACGCTTTGTAGCTTGTGGGCTTCCAGAGGATTATTATATTCCGAGTCTTATGTGTTATTACATCGATAAAGATGATTTAGGCAAATGTCAGATAAAATGTAGGCGGGATAAAAATTATAGACGAACATATCTATAATATTATTGTTTAATATTATTTTTTTGTTATATATAAAAAAAAAGTTTCCTACACTACCGAACGTTGTACCTAGTACGTCCCAATTATGAAAGATGGCAGCACCATTCGCAAATGCAATGCAATTGTATTTAAAATTATGAGAACAAAATTGAAAAGAGATAATATTAAATATAAATAATTTATAGTAACTTTTATTTGATTAATTTGTAAAATTAAGTTAAATTCGATGTTACTTTTATAGCTTCTTTTTTTAAATTAAATATGTTTTATTATCATATCAAAAAGGATTATTTTGGATAGGTCAAACTACCTTGACGAGATTTTTGCGAAAAATAAATGAGTTAGGTCCTCGTATAAATATGATTGAGTAGTAAAAAATTAATTAAATACTTTTGATATAGGATCTGCTTGTTAAATCGTTTTATTGATTTATTTTTGACCGATCTTTCGTGTATCTTGATTTATTGGTTTGATTAATATTTTGTCTTCTTAATTTCTTTCTTTCTATTTTATATAAGTAAACACGCTTACCTATATTTATTTTATAAATTTAAATTTCTATTTAAATTTACAAATCGAAGAAGAAGAAGAAGAAGAAGAAGAAGAAGAAGAAGAAGAAGAAGAAGAAGAAGAAGAAGAAGAAGAAGAAGAAGAAGAAGAAGAAGAAGAAGAAGAAAAAATATATTTCAGTATAATTAAGTGGAATGACGTTCGTGTCATGGAAGAGAAACGAAGGGATTCATTTTGGTACTACAGTTGGTTGGTCGATATGCTTGTAAATCATTTGAGAGAGCTACCACCCGCGTCTTTTGCAATGACAATTGGTAATAACTATTCCGAAGGAAGGAGGCCACGGTAGGAGAAAGGAAGAGGAGGAAGCCAAAGACATAACCGGGAATCGACGAGCTCGTCTTTTAGGATTGCTTCAAACGGGGAGTAAGTATATGTAAGGGATAGAAAAAGTGTAAGAGAGAAAGAGAGAGAATATGCATGTGTGACAGAGGAAAGAAAAGGACCGAAGTACGGTCATTAGGGCACACGCGCGGCTACGAACATGGTGTAATCGTAAACCGCGAGGAGCATAAAGCGACTCGGTAGAAAAAGTCATTTACTGCGTCTTTCATACACACGTGCGGAGTCAAGCTGGACGTGAAGTTATCCAGAGAGAAAGAGAAAGAAAGAAAGAAAGAAAAAAAGAAAGAAAGAGCAGTGACCCTGAGACTGTGATAGCTACGCCAAGAGGTATCTTTGTCATACCTTCTTTCAAAGATGAACGTCTTCAAGATGAAATTAAATATTAATCGTAGTTAGTACTAAGAGCGAAAATCTAAATAAATCCGAAAAAATGCGAAAAGCTCGATCCTGTTTTTGTCTATCGTAATGTGGGTTTTTACTTGTGAAGTTACGGAACGTGTTTGGTAAAACACTTTTGTAATAATAAATAGCTTATATTTTATTAATTTATTGAATATTAAGAATGTTAATTTATGTTATGTACTTTTATACTGGGAATAGGCGTCATGTTCCGCATTTTTAGTGAGAAATGCAAGGAATGCGTTAGCAATTAAATAGAAGAAAAAATGGTTAATAGTTAATCGGAATGAAGTTCCCTGAAGTGTGTATGATTTTTGTCCAATTTGTAAAAGCTACCTTTTTCTAGATTATACTGAATACATTTTGTCTTTTAAGTGTATATATATATCATGAATACGAATCATCGTGTCATTACGGTACTCATCTAACGTCATCAACCAATCTCTTCACGTAACTACGTCGTTCGAATCGATTTCCAAACGGACCGTTCCTTTCATGACATTTCCAACCGCAATTCGAATAGATATCGCAAATGAGATTGCTACAGTTACCGCGTGTCTAGAAAATAACGGAATAAATGATAAATCATTTAGTAGTATGATTTCGAATGTATGCTGTGTCTTTTTTTTTACAAATCATTCATACAAAGTTTCAATTAAATTCGACGAATGTGAGATGGGGTGAACGCACGATGACAAACGTCAGGATAAATGGGACACTTCTCTGAGGATATTGATTTAGATCCAAGAGCTAAAGTCTAGAAATAAATACGATAAATGATTAATAATGATTTTTAATAATCAATAAACTTATATATGTATACAGTAGACTCATGTATAACGTGCCTAAGATATTACTACTACTTTAATTTATTCTGTTTCGTAATAGTTTCTTCTTTTTTTCTTTTTTGACCACAATGTTATTAAAAACAGTTTGCGGAAAAGAAGAATTTGTACAATATTTATATGTTTAAAATACATGTGTATTCATGTCAATTATTTTAAGAATAATCAAAACTTTTTTTTATCATATAACATACTAACCGCATTATATGGGAGTCTACTGTACTCGAATTTATTGATTACCTCGCCTTGATTAATAGCTTCTCTTAAAACAGGTATAGCTTCGAGCAAGAGTTTACATTCGTTTTTGTTAAGAGGTGGGATGCCAAGGTACTTTTGAATACCGTCTGGACCTAATTCAAGTTGAGAAGCAAAGTACGTAACTTCTGGTATCACGCAAGAACGAACGTAAGCACATTCTATTACTCCTCTTTGTTGTCGTACAGCTAAAATGATAAAATCATTTAATTATTATCATCGTATATATTATATTATTCCAGGTAATGTTTCATTCATCATTTCGTCGTACATTTGCAAAGTGAAATGCAAAATCTAGCAGTGGCAAATGCCGAAGCATAAATCGAAACGTTACATCCACAATTGGCTTTTAAAACGTCTTCGTCAGCTTTTCTCACAAAATTGGTTAGATTCTTCATCTCTTGCTAAAATAGCAATTACTTTCTTTAAGTGCCTTTCAAATAGTATACTTTCTCGTATGATACTACCGCAACACTTTAGTATAAGTATATACGGCTTGTTACTCGTTGAATATTTATCAAAATCAATAACCATTGATAAATTGACGCGTGGTGTCATTTGAGAGAAGAGAGGGATGCTAGTACACGGACAGCATCCTCCAATAACCGGTACCACGACACATTCCGGTGCTATACCAATCAATTCTGCTGCTAAACTATTTGCTCTTACACAATCGAGAGTGGTCACTCCAAATATACGTTTGCATTCATAGATTCCAGCTTTTTTATACATTTCTACTGCCACGGGTACTAAACTGTTAACCGGGTACATAGCGATTGCTAACATTGCCTGTAATTAAAATACAAAAAGATATTTTAATTATAAAATGTATTAGTAAAAATGATAAAATAACATTAATAACATTGGTTTCGTTTAATAAAAATAAATTTAATCATTATTTCAATCTATAAAATATTCAACAATTTATACTGCAATCGGTCGTATGTTACCGATCTTTAATAAAAGTTATATTTTTTTGCAATTAAATACATGTAATAGTCTATTTAATACTGGCTTAAAAAACATAAAATAAAATTTTTATAAATTATTACTATCGTAAATTACAAAACGAAGAACTAAACTATTGGAATGCGGAAATTGTAATCGAAACATTAAATTAATTTGATAGCGTTAATAATAAAACAAAACATTGAAAATAAAACTCGTATGTGAGTAATGCACACGTTAAAAAGGATAAGAGAAATTTGTCTCATGTATCATGGGTCTTTGTAAAGAAAAGAAATGTTAAGAAAGAGAAGATAAGGGTGGGAGAATAAAAAAAAATGGAAGACGATCGACGAGCGACATCCTTGTCCTTGTCGAGACACCGTCGTCGTTCGTAGTGGAGGAATGTCGAAAACAGCTTTGGCGTAATTAATGAAGCTGCGAGGGCGTTAAAAGCCGAGGCCAACCGCTATACATAAGAAATGATGTTCGGTCGTGCATAAAACACGAAGACTGCCCATTATTCGGCTGTACAACGTATTTTCGCTGCCGACCACATCTTTTCACAAGCAAAATGCCAGACGTTAGAGAGTACGACGACGCCTTTCGTTGGTAGGATAAACACACCACCGAAGAAGAAGATTAAAAATGTTTTGCTTGGCCGAGAGCCGACTTACTGGAAACGATGCAATTGTTTTTTTTTCTTTCTTTTTTCACCAAACCAAACGAGAAAAACTTTCAAATTGTTTTCACGCATTTATAAATTGTCCAACCGTGTTATCGTATCGTTCAATCGTATAATATATCGATTTGTTTCTTATTTAAAAATAAGAATGCAGAATAATTATTTATTTATAGTTGAATTTTTTTCTAATGAAAAGTCAAGTCGAATATTTAACATTTATCATTATAATACAAATTTTATCACCATTATTATAACAAGATGTATGTATCTTGAAATCGAGCAAATATTAATTGAAAATATTTCAAATTGGAGTTGATAGTTCCTTCATAAAGAATTTTTATTGGTTGCCAAAGAGGATTAAAAAAGATTACACTTAAATCTTTTTTTGACGAGTAACGAATCAACCCGAACTCTCAATCCACTTTAAAAACGTACACCCAATTTGAGTGGTTTCATCGAAGTGAAAAAAGGGGTGTTAGTAGTAGGGACGATTTGTTCCAGGAAGAATTAAAGATGTCTCTATATAAGTTTACTTTATGATTTTAATTAGTTTAGTAGGATACGATTGATATTATTTATGTATATGAATACGTCGTTTATAAAAGATTTCCACTCTTCAGTGATATATCAAAATCTTGATGTTAATCGAATAAATCTCTGACACTTTCTCCCCCTCTCTTTCTCTCTTTCTTTCTCTTTCAGTTTTTTTCTTTATCTCGAGATGCGATTAAAGTCGAAGAAATCGAACGAGTAAATAAATCTTATCTAACGTTTATGTCAGAGGTTCTGCATAAGGATAAATGAGCTACGTTTGTATAGGTAATGTTTGCTTATATACGTATCTAGATATATATACATATAAGTATTTACATATACACGTATACGTTTAAATGGAAGGACGTGTGTACTAAAGATATTCCGACAAAGAGATCGTTGGCTCGTAGAATCGTCTCGCGATCTCACCAACGCATCGATGCAACGTCGTTTAGGGAATTATCGCAAGAAAGATGCTGGTGTATCCTTGCTCGAGAAAGATAGAAAAAGAAAAAAAGAAAGATAAAGAGAGAGAGAGAGAGAGAGAGAGAGAGAGAGAGATATGCTCGCACGCTCGGCAAGCAATTTGCATCGTAATTAAGATTGTCAGTTTTGTTACTATCTTCCTCCCCGTGGTCGTTCTGGTCGCTTACTCGAGGACAGCTTCTAATGACGTTCGGTAGTAAATCCGACAAGATCTCGGCGTTTGACTCAAGTAATTCCGTTGGTGTCGATTCGCCTTGAAGATTTTTTCCAGCTACAGCTACGACTACTTTTGCATCCTGCAGCGTTCGCGTCAGGCATTCCTCGTTGTGTGGATACGTCGTGACTTTGCATCTCGTGTCAACGTGATTGAGCTCAGATGCGAGATACTCGGTCGTTTCCTTATCGTATAGCGAGATCTCATCGATCAGGGAGGATCGTTTAAGTAACAGGGACAAAAATCTTCCTTTAACATAATGTTAAACAATTTTTAAATAAAATATTGTGTTATAGGTTAATTCAATATTATAAATAACGTTTATTATCTAATGTATAATTAGTATTTTATAAATGAGATAGTAAATACCGGTTTCATTGTTAGCACCTAGTATTGCAACTTTCATAGATTTTGATAGAAGTATATTGGATTGTCTAAATCCTCGAATTAAAACTGTTACTCCTGATCTTGGTATACTCAAATATCCATACTTTTTAATTTTACATTTAAGAAAAGATATAGATAATCTTTGCCATAGATGATATTTTAATGATAACATTTTATCTATCTATATAAAATTTAATTAAATCTAACCATTATAAAAATTCCTGTCAAGTATAATAAATATATAGAACAGTAACAAATGAATGAATATAATGTTCCCACGATGATCGTTGTTTCCAAGGAATTCGTAGTAAGTTCAACGAGCGATAAGCCAAGAGTTCCAAGAGATCAAGAGCCGTAGTTTCGAAAAGACACGTCCAGACACCACCACATTCTTAGGATCCACAAATGCTTCTTCTTAAATGTTAACTAACGTAAGTCCTCGGTCTCTTCGTAGTGATATCTCTTGACACATTTCTTTCTTGGACGTAACTTTCTAAGGAACGCATTCACCGTTTGTTGTAGACTATACGAACGAACGGTTTCGTTGATATTATTTCTTAAAGTTTGAGAAGAAGAACTTTCTATTCTGTAAAGGGCGATTTAACCACAGGTTATTTTTAGATTCCTAAAGAAACGATCGTATTTTTCCTACTTACCTTATCAAAGAAAGAATTTGTAATTGCTCACGTATTTGTAACGATTCATGCACAAGACAAGGACGAGGATGTGTGAGATAGTACTAAAATGGTGACTAGAAAAGAGAAGAAGGAAAAGAAGAAGAAGAAAAAGAGGAGAGGGAGGAGGAGGATAAAAGAGAGAAAGACCGGTCGCATCGGTAATGATATCCCATTACTATTTTATGCCACACTGATGCTGATGATTTCCTTCTGAAGAATTGCTTTGACCGCAAAGACCTTCCTCGAATCGCCCTCTTTTAACCTCTTCGAAATCATCGCTTGCGATCTTGGTTCAACGTGGAAAGACAGAAAGAAAGAAAGGAAGAAAGAGAAAGAGAGAAAAATAGAAAGAGAAAGATTCTCTCTTCTCGCTTTAGGAAAATGATCTGTGTGCCGATGTAATGTCGGTAATCAACGCGGCTACCTTCCACGATACCTCTTAACGAACCATAATCAATATAGCATTCCATCTTGGTACCTTTTATTTCGTCCATCATGCGTAACGAAGTCGTGTAATAGCACCCAAGAGCTAACCTTGAGTCGTGTGAAAGCTGAAAGATAGTTATACATAGGTTTTGCTCTATCGTGTTATTTCATTTCTTTTCTAACGTGTTTTTAATAATCGTCGATGCGTAGCTGAGTCAATACAACTGCGAAATTTATAGCCCATGCCTACTGCGATTCGTAAGCACGTTGCCAATGAGTCACGCTTGACCCAGAATATATACACTTACCTTCTACTAGTCAAGGTGGATCTTGACCTACCGTAAATGATTTGCGTGTGTTTCTTTGGCTTTGATCGAATACAAATCATTTCGATTTAGATTTTTAAAAATTTTTATTTTTTCAATATATTTTTATAATAAATAAGTTATGCATGTATTATTATATATACAATGTTTATATACATATTAGAATTTAAAGTAATTTTGTCATCTCGTTTTAAATAAAAATCGAGCTAAGAAGAAGTTGAATTTTTGTAATCATCGTCAGTCAACAGCTCGTAACGTACGAAGCTTTTTTAACAGCGAGTCATTAACTTCTGAAATGTCAGAGATACTTAGACGTGTGATTTGGAATTCTTTGTATATTTTGTACTATAACGAAGACAGCTTAATTTTTTGTTTTTGTTTAAAGAGTAGACAGTTGGAATGTAATTTTCTTACACGTTGAATTTTTTTACTAGCTTTCGTTTTAATTTTTAGTCAAGTCATCTTAGATATTTATTAAACGATTATACCTTTTATTGGAAAGTTAACGATAGTAATGCGAAGTACGATGGCTCGATGGGACACATTTAAAGGCGGAGTCAAGTAAACGCCTAGTCTGAATTTGAGTCACCGTTATCTATTAATAGTGAGATGAATATTCGAAGTATCCAAAATACTGTTATTTTTCATTGTCATGAATCTTTCAACATTACAGGGATTCGAAGATATTTATACAAAGAAGAAGAAAAAGAAGAAGCATCCGTAGAAAAAGGATTAGAAGAAGAAAACGATTTGAACGTGTGAGAAACGACAGAGAAGGAAATTTTATTAACTCGTTAAGTGCGACCTTAACGTTCGTTTTACTCTAGTGTAGTATTGATAAAGTAATATTGCGTTAATGCAAATAGCTAACTATTACTTGTGATTATGCGAAGGTGTTAAACGCAACGTTATCGAGAAGGCAATATTACCGTGGATGGATTATCTCAAAGGTGTGAGGCAGGTAAGTAACAATTACGTTACAACATTGACGATGCTTTACTCTTTTACAGGAAGGTCGTCGGTTATTATCTTTGGTAACGTCATAAACCTATCATTAAAGTGGACGTTGAAAGAAGCGTCAGTGCCAATAAACGATCGCTAAAGTTCAACGTTTTACTCATGATTTAGATCGTTCTTGGAAAGTCGTTAGCACGAAGAAGCAGAAGATGAAGAAGATGAAGAAGAATATTATCTTCACGTGGTATCCTAAGGAGTTAAAGATCGTGACTTTTCACGAATCATAATATCACCTTAAACGTTCAATACGTTCGCTTTTCATATAGAAAGAAAAGAAAAGGATTCTTCGATATCTAATTGTCTGTAATATTCGAAAGATCGTATTCGTGTAAATAGATATATACATACATTATTTATTTATTTATTAAAGGGAACTTTAAGATCCGTAAGAGTAGAAGATGCAAATGCATTTTCAATTTCTCGATCGTAAAGAGAATATTCCCTCTGACCGCAGAGAAGATCGAGCTGCTGTTGCTGCGGCTGGAACACGTAGCCGAACCACGGATAAATTCGATGCGGAGGTATGGCATATGTGTTGCATATATGACACAAAATTAAACCATCGAGAGAAAAAAAAGAGAGAGAGAGAGAGAGAGAAACAGAGGATTCCATAGCGACTGGTAGTAGAGTCAGCAGAAAACAGTCTGGAAAAAGAGAATAAAATGAAAATTTATGTTTAGAGTTGGTAAGGTGTGTCCACATAAATTGGTGTCGTATAGCATTTAAAAACAATCGAAGAAAAAAAAAAAGGAGAAAGTATCGAGACTGTAACGATTTTACATAGATGACTCGTTGATTAGTTTCATAGCGAACGAGATATTATATCGATGATGAAAATGAATTTATGAAATAAATCAAACCTCTCGTGATTGTCGATGAACAAAAAAATAAAAAAATAAATAATTCACGTTTTATGAAAAGTTAATTTTCACGATGTTGATTACATACACACTTGAAACATCTTGAAGATAGTATGAAAAAAAGAGAAACCGAAGAAAAAATAAGAAACAAAAGAAACTGTAATAAATATTGCGTTATTTAAGCATATTCTAATTACACGCTTGAAGTTTAAATGAAAAGAATCGATACGGTCTGTAATATGAAAAGGATGAATTATCGACGATACGAGCAAATCCGACAAATAGTTCTTTCTCTCCCATAGAGGAAGAACTATAGAAAACTATTGCGCTTAGGAATGCAGATCAAGTTCATAAAACATTTAAAACGTCCCATTCCGCGGAACATTAAGGCGTTAATAATATCAGCTAGAAGAGATGGCAGGAAGGACGGACGTATATTCGTTATATACGATCGCGAATGTGGTAACCTTAGAGGCTGCTAGGAGTCTGTTAACCGAGGAAGCCTTTGAATCTTGATAAGAGCAAATACAATCTACCCCTTAGAGAGGATCCTAGAGCGTGTGCGCGCGCCTGTCAAGCAACCGTATTGGTCAGTTTGCGCGGTTTTCCGAAGAGCCACCGCATTGCATCGTCTCGAGTTACCGACATCGTATCTACGTATGTACTCTCCCTACACCCCCCCCTTACATACCACCCCCTTACACGCATACATATGTAACTAAGTGTATAGTTGAGTATACGTACGTGCAATACAAAAGTATAAAAGAAAGAGAAAGAGTAGTTTCTTGTTCTTTCCGCATTCCCGACACGCCGCGTGATGTTTTGCGTTGAACGTTCGAACGTTCGAGCAAATGTGGTTGCTTGCTAATATTCGTCTCCTTTAGGTTTACTTTTACTTTAATAAGTGCCAACTACGAAAAGAGATGAGAAAAAGTAGGAGAGGTAAGAATAAGAAGAGGTGTGATAGGTGCGAGAAGAGTTCTTAAATTCCGTGAAATTCCGGTACGATTACAAGGCACAATACAACTCGGCCACGCGAGCTCTCACCATCCCCACGAGGACTCTCCTTCGAGAGTTCGCCTTTTCCATGTAACCGTCCTCTATCTGTGAGTTACTACGTCGGAATCGGTGTAAATTCGACTTGTTAGCATGCTCGAAAAAAAGAAAGAAAAAGAAGAGGGGCGGGGGAGAAAGAGAAAGATCGAAAGGAGATCGCGAAATCGACCATTTTCACCTCACATACGATTTATGTAAAGACTTTAAAGTGTTTGCATACGCGCGTAGGCATGTGTGTTATCTTATTTACTTTCCGGAAAGGTATGGGGGATTTTTCTTTTTTTTATTCGTTACTTATACGCGTTGTGTATGCATGTATGTATTTAAAGTACCATATAGATTCTTATTTACGTTAAGATTTAACTCTTCGGTATGCTCGTTAATTAAATAATAATCGAAAACGTCGTGCAACGAGCCTAATGAGACACACACGGCGGCTATTTGAATGGCTTAAATAGCCAAGACGAGTCATCCATCTTTTCTTCCGACCTGCTTCTCGGGTAACTCATCGTGTTTCTATCTTCTTGCGATAGATGTACCGGTTGGCCTTGGTAATATAGACGACGCCCCCCCCCCCCGACGATAACGACGATGATTATGATGACGATGACGATGACGATGACGATCATGACACTGACAAAGACATCGTTTAAGATGAGGATCGTAAAAATTGTAAATCTCGCGATACACGAGGATTGATAGAAAATTATCTTTCCTAGTCAATAAGGCCCTTTTAAATTCACCGACACATACGAAAAATTATTCGCAATTCTTCGCGTAACTCGCGCGCCACGTCGAGTCTCATTCATAATCAGGAAGATGGATGCTAGAGAAACCACTTACGAAAGCTCTTTTCATAATCTTCTTATTTTACTCTCTCTCTTTTTCTTTCTTTTTTCTTGTTGTTTTAATTTTCTTTTTCAATCTCTTTCGTGTGGAATACGGCTCGATTCGAGTCAATTATTCTGAACTTCGAGATATGCCACTCCGTGGCATTAACTTGGCATTATTCACGCACGAATGAAATTAAGAACTGTCTGTTTTATCTTGGCATGCGGTGAATTTACAATGAAATCCTTTCATAATCTCCAACGTGCAAAAGTTTGTCGATCGACGATGGCCTTGTACAGTTACCATAATTATTATTATATATATATATATATATATATATAATAATGATAATGACAATAATTAAGATATATATATATATATATATAAAATTATTTATCTACGTGTGACTAGATGTTTAAATTAATTTCATAAAGACAAGATATTTGATATTTTTCTGAGTCTAGTTTTAAATACCGATCGACGTTGCAAAAGCGTAACTAATTGTAAAGTAAATAGATATTAAAGTTAATTCGTGGAATATCTTGGACAAATGTTTACGACATCAAAGCGGGCAAACATGGAATAGCTGCGAATGGGGTTGTGTGTTTCTAACGTAGTGTCATCGCGCAGACGTATACGGTTCTTGCTTCTGCGGCTCGTATATCGACCGCGCGCCGGTAACTCGCAGAGCAGGAAATTAATCGCATATTTTCTCACGATATAATACTACATCATGGACGATATCCACCTGCCAACAACATTCAACTCGTTCGTTGGCAGCAAGCTTTAGCCGTTCTAAAACCAGAAACGGACGGTGCCTTGCTGATAATTGATTTAATTGCTCGCGATGTTATCGACGATACTGAAATACTAACAATAAAATAGTTGGTGTTTGTAAACGGTGGTAATTACGGAACGTCGGTGGACCTAATGTGGCAGCGTGCTTTGTTGGAAAATGATTTACAAGAACATTTAAGAATGCCAACACGGTTGGTTGCTTTTATATAGATACGATAAATAGAGATATATTTTTTCAAAACGACATCAGATCTGATTCGATTTATTTTTGTTCTTTTTAACGAGAACTTTCGTTGTAAAGGGTTTTTTTTTTTTTTTTTTTTTTTTAAATTAAAACTAAATATGTAGTATGTTTTACATTGTACGAATGTCGGAACGATAAAGAAGAATGTTGTCTCTCGATGGAGTGGTAAAGACAAGCAAACAGCCTTTGGTGGCAGTAGTAGGATACACTTAAGACGATCGGAGAAACGTAAGATCGTTTAATCGTTTCAACGAATAAACCGTGTTGTCGGCATGCGTATTAAGTATAGACGAGAGAAGCACGGTGATTGGCATAACCGTCGACACCGTCTGACCGAACGGTTATGCTATTTAGAAATAAATAAGCGCATTGGCATTCGAGCATTAGAACTCCTCACTCGACCGCTTTTTCTTTAACGACGATGGTTGGCGCCGTCTCGACGTTTCTTGCTGAATTCCTCTAATCAAAGAGGTTATCGAGGATTGCGTATGGTGCTCATTGAACGTTCTTACTTCCAAGGACGAAGAGACCGGAGGACATACGTCGCGATTAAGAAGAGAAATCGCTGCTCTTGCCTCGGACGCTAACGACGAGGAAGAACTCGTCTCGCTGGTAAGGCGCGTGAGAAGATCCGCCAAACGAATTCCATCTTGCTTTCTTTTTGTCCTCATATTTCTACTCTCTTATTTCTTTTTCTAACGTGTTCTCCTTCTGGTTGTCATCCTCATCCGACCCTCCTGTGTTTCCCTTATCGATAAGAGAGCAACGACATTAGAAGTACGAAATTCTCATACGTTCACTAAAAGACTTGGGGTAAATAAATTCCTGGTTAATCATACGGTTTGGTTACACATATGTATCTAACGTTTAAATCTTATTAACTTCGAATGATTCGTTAGAAGGTTTTAAGCAACGCGATATTATCGTTTTAATATTTTCCGATGATAGTTAGGCTCACTAGCTGTACGAGAGACATTCAAAGGGTAGAGCGATATACTGTGCCACGATTGGAAAGTGAAAGGATCACGATACCAACGATAGTCAAGAGAGACTATAACCGAATACCTGTCGAACGGTCTGATCTGTATGATCGACATGGTTACGAGGATGAAAGGCAGAAAGGGAGCACGGATATAAGAAACGCGTTCGAATCGAATGCGTAATTTGTACGATCGAATGGCTGACCTAGCGCAATGTCTTCGAAACGCACTCTGCATATCTATATATATACCTACGTAAATATCGTTAGAAATATGCATAAGATTTTATTAGAACCGATTACGATTTCTTACTCGTTCGTTGAACGTGATTGTCGATATAAATACCGTCGACTTCGTTAATAATAAAAAAAAAAAAAAAAAAAAACGAAAATAAGTACAGGCATTGGCCTCGATGTGATTAAATAAATGAAAAAAAAGAATAAAAATAAAGAGAAAGTATCGGTGAAACACATAGGTACGTGTAGATATATTAGTGTATAAATATATATATATACTCGTTTATTAGCTTAGAATATTTCCCATTAGAATCAATCTCGTTTCTCAACGTGATCACCTTTCGATCGAAATATAAGAAATTAATGATGTTGCATTATAAGCATTCTCGTAACGCATAATAGCGCATGATCAATGATCGTCACACCTAACTCGTAAAAATACTGCAAGCCGGATTCATAATTTGTCACCTTCGTGAATTTGTCGCTGAAGGCGTGTATATAACCGTGAGATAAACATATTCTAAGGACCGGTTATGCGGATGCGTTAGACTGATAAGGTGACGTAGAAGGACAAAAGGACGAAAGGTGAACGTCCTGGATACCCTTTTGCCAGGCGACAAGCGAGTAAGGAAGGCGTTAAAGGACGCTAATCGCACCTATCGTAGCTCGTCGCTCTTTCTAAATCGTCCTTCGTAAAGACCTCTTCTTCTATTGAACTCACAAGGCCTATACTTATCTCTTCTTTACTGAAAAGCATCACGATGTCCGGTCATTGTCAGGAACGTCACGCGAGCCTATAAAATGTGCTCGATCGTAAGAACGGAATGTTATAAACGAATATAACGAAATTGACCGAAGATGATCATCGATTATATATATACCTGTGGTCTCTCTCTCTCTGTGTGTGTGTGTATGCATGAGAAAGAAAAAGAAAAGAAGAGACAGAAAGAAAATAAAAAAAGAATAAGGTTGTTATAGTCGCGTGGCTCGTTCAAGTAAATTCAGTTATCCTTAGTATAAGTATGTACATATAGGTGAACCTAAGTGTAAGATACTTACATAGAATATAGTAGATATGGTAACAAAGGCGGGATACCTGAGATAGGTTAGAAAACGAAGGGGAAGAGCAAAAAAAGAAAGAGATGACGGGTGAACGGCCGCTGAATGGCACGACCTTCCGAGGAGGCCGGCCGTCTGCGCGATCCTGCATCTGCACTCCCCCGCAACGAGCTTCCGCGTTGTAGTAGAAGCACTTTCTTGCTAAGCGTTAGAACACCTTAGTGATATTACTCCGATCCGATCGTTGCCAGCTCACGATACGTCTTTGCTTTTCACCTGCGATTATTTCAATTGGTATCGATCGTTAAAGTTGAACGTATCTGACAATAAGCTAACTAAAGTACATGTGTTTATAGGTTTATGTATATGTATGTTACCGTAAAAGACCAAAATTTGAGAATGTTAGGATTCACATGGTCACTTGTCAACATATAACAAATACATCGGTGAAAGATCTTTTTATACATTAATGTGTAAGAGTTCTATGCCATCTTCCTATCTGTAGAAAATTACATCAGGAAAGTATTTCCGCGTTTATTATTACTTAGTTGAAATTGTTGACCCACGTAGTCTGAGAAAATGTAAGTTTAACGAGCGAGTTAAAAGATAAAAGAAAGAGAAAACGGAAATATCCGTTTTGAAGTTTAGAGAACAGACATTAGTTCGAAAATTGTGCACGGACGTTACCTTCTTATAGACGTAACTCGTAACAGCTGTGAGGTAAATGCAAACATGAATCAACATAATTAACCATTTCATTACAACGTTTCATCCCCGTTTTACGCTTTACAACGTCGTAAATAACGATTACTCCTAAGCATTACGGTGGTCACGATTGAAGCAGTTTATGCGTTTCAGACACTGCATATATTACTCGATTATGGTCAGACATAGCTTTGGTGCACGCGTTTGCCGACGTACGATAATGTTAAAGATTAGCTAGAAGAATTTTTTTCATCGCAACGCGACTTCCATCCCGTTGCTCGAGTTTGCAACGGTTACGAGAGTGCTTTGCTCGTTATCGTCTCATTTAGATATTATGCGAGTTGCACGATGTCCCGACCTCCTGGTAAGCAAGATCCTTCCATTCGAATTAATTCGAAAAGTATCGTATCGTATCCTATCGTATCAAAAGTACGGGAAGTACCATGAGAAGTCTCGAACTCGTTCGTCTCATTGATTCTATATACATGTATATTCATCTCATGAACGAATGATTATTTGAATAGGATGTTAAAAGGTTTGGCAGATTTATCGCTATTAGTTAAGAATTGAAAGGACTAAGTGACAAAGTATTAAGCTTGGCTCGTTAATTAGTAATATCAAGAATCCTGGACCACCAAGAGTAAAATAAACCAACCCCATTAGACACGGATCGATAATTTTAATATAATTCTTGAATTCTTTATACTTGAATATGGAATTCAGTATGAAAAGGAAGTTGGAGGAGCGGGACATAGCGAAGGTGGCACGTCTAGCTTACATACCTGATTTCTCTCTCTCTCTCTCTCTCTTGTCTTCTTCTTATTTTATCGACAAACCACATAATCTTATTTAAGCAGAGTTCTAATAATAGTTCAGGAGGCGTTTTTTATACGTGTTCGCGGCATTAAGCAGACGCGCTGGCCGATCCTCGTTTTCTCTTATTGTCAATGAAAAATACTTCGTGCTGGTAAACCGGCTACGCTCAGCTAATGCGCCTCTATCTCGGCGCGGAAGAACTCTCGCCGCGAGAGAAGCGCAACGGGGCACAAGAGTGCAGTGACTTTGCCTTGCCGAGAGGCTGCGCCTAAGCTCTAGTAAGGATCGGAGAGTATTTTTCCTTATGTTACTTAGCCACCACCATCACCACCACCATCGCTAACAACAACAATAACAACAACAACAACAACAACAACAATAACAACAAAAACAACAACATCAAACGATCTACCATCACCACCACCACCACCACCACCACCACCATCACCAACAGCAATCCTCCTCCGGTTCTCTTTCTATTCGCCTAGTCTTCCTTCTCTCTTGCATTCAGATCCACCTACATCATTGCCATTGGCGCCTCTGCGATCCTCCAACGGAGATCCTGTTCGAGTCGTGGCGCTGGCATTGTTGCCAGGAGCCCTTAAGGGCAAAGGCGTAGTTCATGCGTCGGGATCGCAACGAGGTCGACTTGTTTATGGTACCGTGGTAACGAGATATCTTCCCTAGAGATTAATGTCCAGCGCGCTTTTGGCGTTTCCACGAGCCAAGGGAATCACGTTTTCCGTGATTTCGTTCAAGCTGGATGATAGTTTCGATATCATGACTGTGTCTTTCCACGTCTTTCTTCAACTTAACGTTTTCCACCTATACTTTAGTACAGATTTTAGTACGTACATATATATGTATATATACATAGTAACGTATTATAAACGTCCAACAAGGTATCTTGGAAAACGAAATAATCGTTCGAGTAATATCTTCCTATGTGTAAATCAACGTCGATCTCTCGATCTCGATGTATATCCTAAGCCTTTTACAATGTATAAGCTGTGTCACAACACGAATATCTAAGATAGATTTTTATTTTTTATTTTCTCTTATATCTACTATTCTATGACATTTTAATACAAACGCCAGAATGTACTACCTACGAAATCAATGTTATACATCGCAACGAACTAAATTCACAGCGATAAAGTTCAGATGGACGTCGACACGCGTAACATCTTAAGAGTCAAAGAAAAATCTTGAGCCTGTCGTGTCGGCTGACTCACGCAACAAGGTCCCTGCGTTTCGCGTACAAGCTCACGAAGTCGTGATCAAGATTCTGCTTGTGCTCATGTGCTAGCTCGAACTAGCTAGCTAGCTAGCTAGCAGGGTGATCACGTTTCCCCGTTCTTCCCATGATTCTCTTCTGCGAGTACTACGAAAGAAATTAACTATCTTCTTGAAAATTGAATTAATCGATTATCGAGAAGGAAAGGATTACACGATCTCGTTCGACCGTGAAACATCGATAAAGTACCAGTAATTTTATAGAAAACGAACGCGATACCGTTTCTATAATGTTTCATCTTCTATTTGCGTAAGACAAATTGGATATAGCATCGTACGTACATATATACAAGTATCGTATATATTTCTACCTTAACTATACTACTATATACTACGATCACATGAGGTAGCGTTATCGTTTCCTGGTTACCAGCAACATGGCAAGACTTTCTGAAAGTGTAGGATTATTCTAGACATGCCAACAAGTTAATAATAACGTACAATCTCTTTCTCTCTTCGCCTAAATGCGGAGCTACGAGTTTCTTGGTCCTTAGCCAAACCCAAAGCCAAGTAACTCGTCTTATTTTTATCCCTCTTATTTTTTCTCTCAATTCGACCTCTCTTTCAAATCCTTCTGATACTTCCAATTACCTCATCTGAAACTTGCGGAGCGCATGTATAATAATAAATTAGACGAATAAACCTTCCTTTATTTTTAATAAATGTGTATATTTTAAGAATCACATATCTTTAAAAAAAGAACTCATAGTAAAATTAGAAAAAAAAATAAACAAATATTAAAACACTGAAAATAAATGTTGAATATTTGGTAGATATTTTAGGAACAACAAACAGACACACATATTCTATTATCATCCTCATCGATCTATCACTCATCTGGTACTCTTTTCAATTTCAAGGTGAGGGTTACGGGTAGAGAAGCTAAGTGGTAGTAGGATGGGTAAAGACACCGAGGGCTATTATTAGAGTTATCGCTGCAGGAAGTTCAACCCCCTTCGTAGGTAGGTACGTATTCGTTCGTTCTTCTCAAGTTGGTACGTGTTTCTACTTGGCCGTTACTTACAGAAGAGATCTACTCATCGCTGTCTCCGTAGCGCCAGGTTACCCTCGGGATGTCCGTGAAATAGGTCCAGGCTAGACTACACGTTATTATCTTTTCTCTATCCGCGCCCCTATCGCCAGATGTTCGATGCTTCGTAACGGTGACCGTAGCCATAAATAGAAGACGTTCTTTCATAATTTACCAAGCTGTTGCACTCGAGTGTAAACTTCCATGGAGTCAAGAATGGAAGTCTTCTTAGCATATACGTGTCTTCTTCTTGTAAGAGAGTATAAGAGAGATGGAAATAGTGTATGTGTGTGTATGAAAGAGAGAAAGATAGTGCCACTGTCACACGTCGCCTACTAACAAACGTAAACACTCGAACGAGCAAAACAATGCACCTATCTTCGCACGGCATCGCGTCTCGAATCCACGACAGGGCAGCCCTGTCTCTCGAGCCGACGATGCAAGGGGACCTCCTTCTCCTCCTCCTCCTCTTCCTTACATCAGAGTGTGCCGGTGTTCGCCACGGGCGAACCTAGACCTCGAAAGCATCCTTGAACTTGGCGAATGCTCCGAGAGGGGTGAGAGGGCAAACTATGCGTGGCGCCCAAGGCGTTCAAGCCGAGTTATATATTCCCGTCCTGGCTTCGCCTCGCGGTGTTCATCATCCCGGAACACCGATTCGTAAATAGATAGGTTGAGGCTTCGCGGCATTGCTCCGTATCTGGAATGCGAAAGTCGACCGATACACGAACCAAACCGAACGTGTATGGGTTTTCTTTTACAGTTTTTAGTATCGGACATGAAAGGAAGAAAGAATGCACGCGGGTACTGCGAAAGCTTTCTTTTAATTCGATTTCATGTGTTTTTTTTAACGGGACTCGTTAAACGTGACAAGATTTTATCAAAGTTTTGATTCTACAAATACATTGGTTGAAAGTACTCTTTTCTTTTTACTTTAACCCCTTAACGCACAATTTTTTTGAAAAAAAACCGGCCAAAAGAAATCGATTTTTTTTTTCATGTAAAAAAACACAATTGAGAACATTGTCTTAGCAAAAAAATTAAAAAAATACAAAATTATCAAAATTTTTATAGCAGCATAGAATACAAAGCTGCTCGAGTTAACTCGAGTGTGCAACTTAAGGGGTTAAATAAAGTTGGATTATAATCATTTGACGAAATATAAATTATTATCATAATTTTTTTTTTATTCGTAAGATATAATAGATACGTGTAATGGCGTGACCGTGCTATATGATACTACGAGAGACTTGGTATAACTTCGAGGAGATGGAGGAGGAGGATGTACATACGGTATTCGAATAAGAACGGATGAAAGTGAGGGAGAAAAAGAAAAAGATATTCGTATTTACGTCGCGTCCCATGCTCCTTCGGATTATCGCGTAGATTATCGCTTATTATTATTTGAAAAGGAAAGAAGGAAGGGGGAAATGCAAGAAGAGAGAGAGAGAGAGAGAAAGAACTGAATCGTCGAAGTTATCTGTGATAGGAGAGAGAGAGTATGTATGTGTGTGTGTATGCAATTCGCACGATTATTCGATTCGCGATTCGTTGGGCGTTGAAAAAAATTCAATATAAAATTTATGTAAATACCGGAAGGTAAATCTTGGCAGTATCGTATTCTCTTACACATGGACAGAACGTACACTTCTCGCGGTTGAATAAAATAACCCTTCTTAAGACCGGTTGTTCCAGCTTGTGGATAACTCTATTAGAGATACGACGGTGAACCAATCAGAGCACGTGGCCTTCGATATGGCACCGAGTGATACTAATTTTTGAACGTAAACGTGCACGCGCTCACACGTAAATATAATAGTAACAATCGAAGGAAGAATATAATATATTCTTTCTTTCTATGTAAAAGCATAGATACATATGTATGTATAGTATATAGTGCCCGTCTCGGACGACCGCGGCGCTGCTGAGCGCGCACCGCCACATATATATGTATATATATATAGTTTCAACTTGGTATTGTTGTTCTTCCTGTTGGTTTTCGACTTGGGACGAACTCGCTTAGGTGATGGTCGTGGTGGTGGTTAGATAAGAACGCGTTAACTTCCTTCGAAGAACATAAATCAGAAATGCGTGAGTTTCCTTCGGCTGAAGAATACTTTGAAAGTACGTTTACGCTTACGTAGCTATCATCGTTCGCTTGGTATTGCGATAATCTAATACACAAGACGGTAAATTTCTTCTTACCTTGGTAACATCGTGTTAAAGGATATTTTTAAGAGGCGCGAAATGGAATCTACGGGTTTCCTTTTGCATAATTTTCATCGCTCGATATGAGTACGAGATCGTCCGTTTAACGATTATCTCCTATATTATGAATCTTCTACTACGGTGAACTTTGGATATGTTGTGTGTGTGTGTGTACGTTCGTTATTAATTTAAATCTATTTACTCGTTCTTACCTTTTCCTTCCTCACCTTATATTGGCTGATTTCGTTTCGTACGAGGTTGTACGATGGATAAATAAATTTCATGCCAAACGAGAAAATCAAACCTTTACGCGTGAACAGAGTATCCTTCCTTCTCTCCTCCATTCTTCACACATCTTTTACGATCTAGGACATATCTACCTACCGCTTTACCAGATAATCACCGGACCCGAGAAATACTCATCGTCGTCGTTGTCGTCCAAGAGAATTTGCATTCTCAACATTTATAATGTAAACATTGTAAAAGTAGACTGAAACCGGTGCGATTCGAATAATAAAGCGTTAACGTTGTATCGAGTAATAAGAACGAAATTATTGTCTGTAAAAATATTTCAAGTGCTCGTAAATTCTTGCAATTTACGCTTATGCCATTTTTATTGCGAAAATAAACGATTATTTTACGAATATAGTATAGGGCAGGGGGTTGGGAGGTATGAGGTTTTTTCTTTTTTTCAATTAAATCCGGTACGAAAAGTATTTCAAGGTTCACCTTTCAAATAAGTACGATCGTGTGTCGTTTGAAAATCTGACTAGATTTTCAGGGATTTTTTTTTCTTTTCCTTACAAGAGGAATGCAAGGTCTTGCCCTCATGGATTTTGTTCAAATTTTGTAGGATAATAGATTTTGCTTCTCGGTTTATGAATATATATGGTTATGAGAAATGAATTTCAGGATTAAACTGCATCTTTATTTAGCATCTTTAATTGCAAATATCTAAAAAATTATTGAGTAGTGGCCCCTATAACCATATATATTCGTAAACAGGGAAGCAAAATCTATTTTCCTACAAAATTTGAACAAAATCCGTGAGGGCAAGACCTTGCACTCCCCTCGTTAGTTCATTATTATATTTGGACGGTATATAAAAAAAATGTTATCTAATGTTATCTAAGATATAACGATCTCTAAAAGTATCACCGAGTAGAAAGATAATAATAATGCGTTCGAATTATCGAATTATCATTATTTGAAAAGTAAGAAGTCGTTTCTTTCCGAAAGCGGATTCCAGGATTTTCTCATGCATTGTTCAGTGTCCTATATATCTGGCTCATTGTAGATGCGCCACAAACGACGAGCATACAATTCTAAACATTTCATTATCATTGTGGCCTGTTCCCGCAGTATAAGGGAGCTTTAAGAAACCAACTCTACCTCGTAGTTGTAGCACAACTTGTCCGGAACTTATTGCGAATTCTGCATAATCGTGTATTGCGCGCGTCATGGCTACACACAACAAGAAACTCGCGATAATCATAAATTTTCTTCGTGAATATCTTAAGGGATATCCCGTTGGTACTGATAATCGAACGAAACCAACCTAATGTTTGTCTATTTTTCTTCTTTTATTTTATTTCTTTCCTTTTTAACGCATACAATGCATGCGAGAGAGAGAGAGCGAGAGAGAGAGAGAGAATAAGTTGGACACAATCGAAATAATTTTGTCGCATAAAATTTCTTTAGGAAGTTGTTTCTGTATAAATATTTTGCAACCATGAAACAAGACGGCAAGTGGTAGAGTAGGGATTTATAGCATCGTTTTATTATCGATACGGGGAATCGGTAGTTCACGTGGTAGAAAACGAAGTAACACAGCCAGCTAGTTTCCTTTTCCTTAACTCGATACGTTTAAAGAATCCTCTTAGCTATCTAGTAATTTCCTGAACTCATAAATAACGTGTCAAGTTATTCTTACAGATATATCGGTAAATTCAACGAATCAGGAAGGAAGTAGTAATCAAGAAAGGAATATAAAAGTCATCGTTTCGAAGGGATATAGTCTGTTTTTGAAGAGAATTTAACGAAAAAATATAGTCGCATATATGTCGAAATAACGCCTATTTCTTGACCATGATGACAGCTTTGTACGTACTTTACAACCATAGTATTCACTATCGTAAATTCTAACAAAATCATCACTACCGTTAAAACGTTTAAACTTTCCACTTCTTCCAAAAGCAAAAAAAATATATTCGAACGATCTACATATACATAATATAATAATACCGTTAGCAATATCTACAAATAAGCATTATTTCGTAACATAAAGAAAAATTTAACTTAGTTCTTTTTTTGTATACGCGTATTTCAGGTTAATGATAATCTTCTTGCCTTTCAGGTAGTTATTTCAATTGGTTTCGACCACGTTATATGTAAAAATCGATTGGAAAGTTAAAGTTATTTCGGTTTACCGAAAAGAAAAATAAGAAAGGTGAAGAAAGGGATGGAAGGGAGGGAGGAATTGAATTCGAGGGAGGAAGAACGAAAGAAGCCATGCCCTTCGATGGGCTCACTTCGTAGAGCATGTCGTAACTCGCGTTACGAGTTCTTATGCAGTTTGTCAATGAGTACGGGTGCGTTTATCCTGCGGCTTACCGCACGGCTGCCTTCATCAGGCACTCTAATGGTCTCTGAGATACGCCGTAATAATAATTGTACGGAATAAACTTTCGACTTGGTCGTTACTAACTACCGCGATTATTATAGGCTTGAAATTATATCCTTGTCAAGAGTACCTTACAGTACTGTCAGATTAAGACGCGTACGTATTATCGAAATCGTTTCCTTATTAACGTATCGACGAACGAAGTAAATACATCAATTTAGTTCTATCGCGTGAAAGTGATATCAAAATGACGTACCTAAAGTGTTACTAAAAAATTAATAACTTAACAGAAACGTATTTGTTATCAACGGTAAAGTGAACATTTATCTTTCAGTTATGTTTTAAAATCGTCTTCCTCAAATTAACGTACCATCATATATTTACAAACCGTTAATAATCATGTAATGTATATGTTATTCGCAAAAAAACAACTTCCTACGATTCCACGAAACTATGAAACTGACATTACGAGGTGGTCTCTCAGAACGGTAGTAGCTTTTAATACCTACACTGTTCAAGCTTGTTTTTGTTTGCTTGATTATCAGTATAGAGAACTGCATGTTGATTATTTACATAGCAGTTAAAAGCTATACGTTCTCGGCCGATGCGTTGTGTTGCAGTCATTTTCTAGATGGACTTTGTTACGGGTAGAAAACGAGCAAGACCATGGTTGTGTGATCTTGAAAGGAGCCATAAATAGAGCCGGAGCATGATTAAACAGAACCGACCGAGTGAAATAATGGAAGAAGAGTATTATTCCTGTTCCTTCAAGTTCTCTGACTCTTCTCTTTCTCTTTCTCTTTCTTTTTCTTTACATGTTAGTTCCTTTGTTCAATTTCCCATGCCGACCGTGTTAACTCACACTAACGTAACGCCTAATGTTTACGGAAGTCGATCAAATTTCGTGACTCGACTATCAAGAAATCATAGTTTCTAACTTTAACCATTGAACTTTCCTTCGCAGTAGTTCGAATATGTTCTAGATGGTAAATAATACGCGGACACCTGGTTCATAAACGTGCATTGGGACCAACGCTTGCCCGGATGAAGACACGTGAGCACGATTAGAAGGCGAACTGAAACTCGAGACTCTCATTGCAGCTTGTGCTTGGATTATAAATTATTTCATCCGTAAAATAAGAGGACAAAAAGAACAAAAAAAAAACAAAAACAAATGCAATCTCTAAAAAGGGAGATTCTGTAACCGTGCACTTTAAGCTTAGAAAGCATTTAGAACGAGACAGACCTAATTTTCTTTAGGTATTTGACTTCCGGCTAACAATGTTCAATTGTGTAAGAGTACTTATTAAGTATTATAATTATTTACAAACGATCCAAATTAGTTTTACTCACGAGAGTTCAAACTAACATGTAAGAAGAAATATAATAGAAAAATGGATAAAGTTAAAGTATTTCTCCTATATGTGTAAATAACACAGAACCCTGGTATTTCTGTTATATCGAACGGTCATGAATTTGCCGCAAGAGGTTATTATGCAACGTTTATAACTCGTACCCCACGACTCGACGACGAAGATTTCGATAAAAAGACCAAGATACCGGGTGCAAGACAAAGGAGACTTTATTCCTGTTTCTCGTGCTTGCACCGTAGTTGAGTTCATATTGTCTTAGAACAAACAAATAACAACGTTCCGACATCGTTGCTCCTTTTACCGTGTCAGGGTTTGCCCGACAGTAGTCTATGTCCGTGTAAAGGCGGACCGACGGGGACGAGCTTAAAGGGGAAAGTCATAGGAAATAAGTATAACAGTACCTCTATGTAAGTAAAGTTCTTCGTTTGCGAATTCGTTGTTGTTGTTGTTGTTGTTGTTAGTTTTGTTCTTCTCGTATAGCCTGGAAAGGATAGATCGAGAAGTCGGAAGGATCGGAAAGGAGTCAAGCAGGCAGGCAGACACGCACATACACGAACAAACACATACACTCTTACGCGTTCACATGCTGAACGCGTATTCTCCTCTCAACGACAATGGCCTCGGTTCTCTTACCATAATGTCACATTGTTCCCCAAGTATAGATGCAGATCACTGAAAGACACACCCACGATTGCGTTTCGCTCCACAACGGGACTAAAGAGCCTTGGTGATTGTCATCAAATCATTTTCCTTTCTACCGTGTGTCGTTCTTACATCGAACTATCCGATGCATGCACCGCAGACAACGTGCCATTCTCGTGCCGATAATGCTCTAACATAGTTTCTTTTATATATTTATACATACACACACATACACTTATTCGTAGTGTCTATCGACGAACGCGAACAGCTAAAGCTATCGGCCAGATCGTGTCTGCCTACTTTTTTCTTTCTCCCCATGTGCGAGCCTAAAGCGTCTGACCGCGTAAGGCTCCGCTTGCACTTTTCCACTTACGGAATAACTATATATATATGTATAAGTAACTTTTAACTCGACTGGCTTCTTAGTGTTTCTCAATGGTACTATCTTTCTCTCTTTCTTTTCCTCGTCTTCGGTATTCCAAACTAACTTACCGATCTACTTGAATATATTCGTATCTCCATTTCTAGAACGCGAGAGAAGATATATACGGTGAACACATGTCTCGTCCTACGAAGACGGTAAAAATATGATAAGAATACAAGATATAAATGACTTACAGTGGTTTAATCCGCACGATAAGTGGCGTTTAATAAATCTAGGCCCCGCTGGGGCCGAACGTCTTAAGCGCGTGCTAAAGAAAGAAGAAAGAAAATAGAAGAATGAGATAGAGATAGTTAGAAAGAGAGAGTGAGATAGAAAAAGAGAAAAGAAGAAGAAGAAGGAGGAGACGGCAAATGGGGTTGAGAAAAGACTAGCTTGCAACAAGGAGCATCGTGATATCGCAAAAAGGAAGTACATAGTGAGTGGATGAAGAGGAGGAGGAAGAGGAGGAGGAAGAAAGAAGAGGAGAGAAACGTTCATCGGTCGGGCGTGCCGTGGGCGTGAAATCGTGCCGAGATTTATCTTCGACTCGTCTTCATTTCGTCCTTCGACAAGCCGTTCAGCGTCGTTCGTGGAACGAGCCATGGAAGTTTTCTCCTACCGACGTTTTCACCTCGGCTCGTAAATCTCAAATAGGTTATAGCGATAGAAAGAGAAGGTAGGATAGAAGAACTCTTCATAGAGTTCGTTCCCTTTGGAACGAAGGGAAGATTATCGATCTTCGTAGATCGATCTTTGTAACCGATGGAATACCAAAGAAAAAGTAAGAGAGAGAGAGAGAGAGAGAGAGAAAGAAATGATAAGTCATATACGAAGAACGAGCGAATTATACGATCGCATTTTTATTTTTCGATCCTTTCCGCAATCAGAGATCGTTCGATGTGTTCTAATGTCAGGAATACGTCGTCGTTTGAATCGCCGGGGTGCGAAAGATCGAGAAGAAGTGCCACGAGCAAACTCATGGTTATCTCTAACGGTTCGGTTCTCTACGTACGTTCGATCATCGTTACCGTCTTTATTACATTCGTACGAGTATAATCTTCGATCGTATATCTGTGATTTTTCGTATAAAGGTACTAAGAAACAGGGGTAACTTTCCTTACGGGGTTATCGCGAAATTTTTTAGTCCGTTCTAATGAAAAATACAACGAATATACCTATCGTAATGTTAGATCCCCACTCTCTTGTTTACATTTGTAAAAAACGTTTTGTTTGATAAGAATATAATATATCATATGATTATTATTATTTTTTTTTATATAGGTAAGATAGATCCTACAAAAAAAGATCCAATTGCAAAAAAGTTGTTAACCAATAAAATTTTCTTTTATTTTTCTATAAATCATACGATGTTTGTTAAGGTTGAAAATAGATGATTTACCAATAGAGAGATTGATGGTGGATCTAATTATGATTTACCCTCGTATCTTTCTTTCTCTCGGGTTTCCTATTTATCGAACAAAGATCTTTCATTCTCTCTCCGACGTTTGCACCCTTCCCTTTCTCTCCATCTTTGCATCCTTCTAAACCTTTCTCCGTTTATCTTACACGGTAAAGGTCTTTGGTGTGTTTTACATGCTTCGTAATCAGAGTCGTGACTACCGTTCGTTCGCACGATGGAGCCACACAAGAGATTTCGTTCGAGGCTGTTATATATGGAGTGAAGCTTAACTCGCGATCAACTATCAACCAAGATCGCAGGTTAGTTGGGGTCGGCACTCGTTTAACGCTTTTACCTAGCCTGTTAACGGACACCTACCTTGTTCCTTCCTTCAGGAGAAGTCTTCCTATTTCTAAAAGAGAAAAAAAAAGAAAAAAGAAAAAACAGTAAAAATAAAGATTTGTAAAACGTACAACACAGGTAGGCTAAAAATATTTCTAACATCGACTGGCTTTCAATAGAATACGTAATCGCACGGTCGTTTTATTGGAAAGTGTTCGAATGGTGTTCGAATGAATGCCACAAGTTTTTGCATTCGAATAAGACAGCAAACAGTGTTCAAGAAGGAAGAAGTATCTGATACGATAGAGAGACCGAGAAAACATAGACACCACCCACACGTACATACATACATACATACATACGCATGATTGCGAAACGTTGAATATTTACGATCTATATTATCATCATTATTGTTGTTATTATTATACGAGTTCGATTAAATGATAAATTTGCGAGTTAAATCACAAATTAAATTTAATTATGATGGTTTATTAGGGATTCACCTTACGCTTTATTTCAGTTCAAATTGCCTACCGTTTTCGTTGTCGTCGTCTTCGTAGTTGTCGTTCTACTCGTACAGGTTCACCATCGTCGTCGCATGCATCACGCGCGTCCGATTTAAAATTGCAAATGAGTAACGTGCATGTAGTATCGTGCTGGTCCGTGGATGTAAATCTTCTTCCCTTTCGAACAATAAACAGCCTTTTAAATATACGAGATGCCAGCTAAGGGAAAAGGTGCGATTCTTTATTCTTCTATAGTTTTATCGATCGGAAATCGTACGATTGTAATTTCGAACGTTCCCGTAGTTTGTAAATAAGTTTCGATCATTTTACTTAGATCACACACGAAGCTCAGTGTCGAATACAAAATAATTCAACAGATATATCAGAGATCGACGATCGAACGATTTGTGTCTTCTTACGTCCATCAAAATGAATACGAGTAAAGGATTCGAAATTGAAACTAATGTCACCGATTTATCCTCTGACATCGTGAGACGTATAAATCGTTTCTTACTCAACACGTGCGTCCTTCTTCTCGAAATAGAAGCGTGCCAAAAACTTTCAACCGAATGTTTCGAGAATGAGAGACCCTAACGATTCAATTTAAACGTATTAGTTTGTTAAATAAGATAAGAAGAGAGTAGTCAAAGTATGACGGAACTGATGTTATTTTAAACTTTGACAAAAAGTCATGCATTTTAGTACATATGTATCATGGTATCGCACGTGCATGTTCAGTCTCTTAAAATTCATTTAAATGAGTAATAATATTCGTGTGGTTATGATAATTATTCTCATCCCATTAAATTTTCTAAAAGACTCGGTTAAATATGACAAAAAATCTGCAATGTCTAAAAAGATGGTACATGTATATATTTTACACTTATAGATTGCTGCTACTATACACTTTTATTAATTTATTTATTTCTAGTAAAAAATAAAAAAATAAACTAATCGCACTAGAGTTGAAGCATTTGAGAAGATCTTCTAACGTCTTCAATAAATTTATTTAATATATTCATTTAAATTTTTTATTTAATATATTTATTTTATATATTTATTATTTAATATATATTAATTATATAATATATTTATGATTTTTTTGAATAACGATGCGAGTGACTATAATCTTCGTGATATTTGTGATAGTATTACCACTATTTGTTAGCTGAAATTCCTGTTCGTTTAAGTGTCATAAAAGTGCAATCGTAAAATCGACTTGATACGGCATGTAACAATTTGTTAACACCGCAAATACCTAATCAAGTATTTCGATCATTTTGATCATACCGATCTAAGGTCTGTGGAACTTAGGTTAGTCGTTTAATTATGCTTGCTGGTATATACTGATAACGAGATGAGAACATTAAAAACAACAAAATAACATAAAGGAAAAGAAGAAGTAAGATGAAAAAGGGGAGACTGAGGGAAGGAGGAAAAGGGTTAAATGTGCTACCGAGCGTAGATACAAGAAGCTTAGGATAAAGCTCGAGTATGATTTTTGTTTCTTTTTCTTTTTCTTCATCCTGTGTGGTCCGTCTTAGGCTTTTTCTTGATGCGCGAACGCGTAAAGGTAAGGTCGACTTTCTCATGGCGTTATTCCGTAAGCGTATGATCGTTTACACCGACGTAGTTATTCTCAAGTTGGTATCGGCGCTCCTTAGAGTTAAGAGAAGGATATTTGACGGCATATTTATTGTGGGAACGGAAGATTCCAAAGAAATATTACATTAGCCTTTCTCGTTATACCCTACTCGAAATATTAACTAACGGTTGAATAAACTTAACGAAATATAGATAAAGACAGAAAAATAATGTATGAGAGATAAAGAGAATTTGCGAATAGGAAACACACAATTGTGAACTCTTGTATCGACGAAATAATGTTTCCTCGTTACCAGAAAATTGATTATGCTGACATTACGTTTATTATTTTTATTCTTTTTCGTTATTTAAATAAAAAAAATAAAAAAATAAGAAAAGAATGATCAAGATATTAAATGGTATATCGACCTTATTCTTCATATACAACGAATCTTTCCATCTCTTTCACTCTCGTTCAAATTGAATGAATCATCAACGAGACGATTTCTTTCGTGTAACTTAGTGAAACTGAAATAAACGCATCGTAAGGAGATGATTAAGAATGCTACTATGCTCATGTCGGGTCGATCGTACTTACGAATGGAACTGGTAAAGAAGAAAAGGAGAGATCAATGACATTAGAAAAGGTCAACTGGTTCGACTCAGAATGACCTTTATCATTCTTTCGGTGGTCAGACTTCGATGACAGATCAAAATTGTTGCGATATATATATACGTCTATTAAAATGATTTTATTCTTACGAATGATAATATTTTGTACTTTTAAAAAAAGTGTATATAGATTTTGATTAAATGACAAATTTGGTAAGATGGTTATAATATAATAATAATAATAACGATTTAAGATGTTTATTGTTATTGGAGAGACTAAAGAAGGCGGTACTTGTTCTCTTTCATTAGCTTGGTAACTGGTAACGTAATCATTTATCATAGTCCATCGAGTATATTACGCATTGTAACATGACAGAAGCTAAATGATGTCTTTATCCTAAACGACAGGTAATATTACGAACATGATAAATCCGTTCGTTAATGTGTGTGCTACGATTGTGCGGTGATTAAAAAATGAAGTAATGAAAATATGATGGTAGAAAAGTAGTCGAAGGATATTTAACTGTGATCTTTCATATATTATTGTAAGAGAATTAGTTATATGGATAATTACGTTTGTTCTTGTACTTTGGATGCGTTATTTAAAGGAACGTGAGCCGATTGAAATGCAACGATGATAGCTCACTCTTCAAATTGCTCGATGTTTTCTCTGAGTTAAGCAAGTTGCGTCATAACTCGCGCTACGACAGAGAAACAAAGTAAAAGAAAGAAAGAAAGAGAGAAAGAGAGTGGTGGTGACTGCAGGTCGTTCGGGTGGTGCAATATCATCTAAATAAAAATTCACAACGCGAAGCGTACGTTCCCTTCCTAGGCACGACGTTTAAATGTTAACGACAATGGCGAGTCATGTCAGATTGTTCGTGTCGAAGCGAAAGGGCGAGAGGCATGGCCACGGACCTTCTATTTGCATACTTTATTTCAATCTTTTCCATTTCATAGTAATCTTCTATTCGACAGTTTAATCAAGAAACTTCACAATGATATTATTAAACATTAAATATTACATTAAAGTAATTCAATATAGAGAGTTTGATTAGAATTTATATTCATTTTATATACACACACAAATACATTAACGATAGAACCGTTAATCAAGTAACTTCCATCGATGAGAGATTCAAGATTTTTTCATTGTTATTCAATGTCTCGTAAAGGATAATATAATTATTACGAAGTTGGACCATACGATGCCACAAATTTAAATGTGTCATATCATTGCAATCTTTTGATTCTTTTTCATTGGCCTTGAATATAATTCATTTTTTAATATTTAAGATTAATTATTAATAGCACATAATAATATAAGTTGTCATACTTTTTCTTGTAGCATTTTAACTTGAAGATTTTTCAGATGAAAGTATAATTCGTAAGACCAACAATCGATTGTTTCGGTGGTACGAGTTGCATTAGTCAATTCAATCGACTCCAGTGAAGTTTTGATTAGGCCAAGGGCCTGCAGCCAACGTTTAATCTACAATAAGATCAATCCTCTCGTAAGTTAATTTTGTAGAACGTATTGGATTAAATTTGATTCAATGATTTTTTTCTTTTCTTTTCTTACTATCGTGATATCTGTGATTAATTGTACAGCAGATGGTCGCATGATGCTGATCAAATTACCAACGATCGTGTTATAGTTTTCGTTGTTAGTCGTATACCCTAATACGGATGAGTTCCAATTGGAAGATGGTCCACATTGTACGCTTTTAAACCCTGATCTTTGTAAATAGTAATCATTCAAAATCAGATTTAATCGTTAACACGTTCGCTACCACAAACCATGCCTTTTTTATATTTCTTTTTATACAAAATATTAATTTATATATGTACATATAAAATATATTAATTAAACTAAACAATATCACACATACGTAAAATATTAGACTATATATGGTAGCGAATGTGTTAATATTCGATATATATCTTACTTTGTAAAGAACATAGGTATGACATTGTCAATTATGAAACAAGACGGTGTGAATAAGATTTGTTTGGCACAGGAAGCTAATCGACTAATGACAAATACCAATAATTGACCAAAGGCTCCACGATATCGACGTACGTTCGTATTATTACCACCGTAAATTCTGCGATATCGTCTTTTATAAATTCCATGTTTCGTGCGATTTCTATCGCACATGAATAAAGAATAATAAGTAGTAACTGTAATTAATAGATAACAATTAAAACTATTTCTAAAAATATGAATATTAGCATCTAAATCAGAATTTAACTTACAATTTTGGGTACTTGACAATGTTGATGCCGATCTTGCTTTAGGATGAGTTATGTTAGCATTATTACTATTATTCCTTGCCGATTCAGGCATAAATTCTTCAATGATTTCATTTAATTCAACGACTTTACTAGGAAACGTATCGAGACACTCGAGAGCCTAAAAATAATTGACTTTTAACCTCGAAACTTTGACAAGTTATTTCTTTATTTGATCTTATACGTATACATCACTTATAATAGTTTATTCACATAGTAAAATAAAATAAAAGTGTATGATCGAACGTTTAGAAAGTGATTCATA
Source organism: Polistes dominula (assembly GCF_049000335.1). NCBI lineage: Eukaryota > Metazoa > Arthropoda > Insecta > Hymenoptera > Vespidae > Polistes > Polistes dominula. Next base: position 6,758,779 of record NW_028301152.1, on the reverse strand, counting down.
TTACAAGTGATACACGTTTGAATCGTGAGTAACCTGGGGTCAACAATGAAAAGTATACACGTAGGTTATGTGTAAAATAACAGAAAGACATTTTACCTTATGTTGAAGGCGTTCTAAGAATAAAAGTTCTGCCTTGGAAGACATCATTTCACACAGTAAACACGTTTATATCAGAATATATTTCACGTGAATTTGGATTAATGTGTAATATACTTACATATTGGCAATGCAACGCGGAACAGAAGTTCCGTAAATTCTAACTATCAAAATTAAAAATAAAATACAATCGATATTATTTTTAATATTTATCGTATCTCACAACTCATCTCGTTTTATCTGTCCTTAAAAAATAAAAGAAAATATTTATTTATCGCTAATAATACCCGATGGTTGATTATTATTGATTATTATTATTATTATTATTATTATTATTATTATTATTATTATTATTATTATTATTATTCTATTATTGATATTAGGAACTCTAAAGTTCATTGCTGCAAATACCAAATTCCGCCAGTGTTTCGTTCCTGAATGCGACCCCTACATTCGAGGTCTTCGTAACTCATTTCTTTAAGAAATACATTTTCTATAAAATAATAATTTATTTTCATGGAATAATTTTAAAAAGATACTCGTTAATTTGACAATGAATAAATAATGTCGTAAGATATATGTCGTCTGCTAGATTAAGAAACTTGATATTATTGACTGATGTGTTTTATAACATTCGTAATGACGATTGTGACGTATCGCAGTTCTGTTAGAGAAAGATAGAAGGAGGAAGAAAGAAAAAAAATAAAAAAGGAAAAAGATAGATAGAAGAAAAGTAGTCAGAAGGCAAAAAGAAGGATTTTTCATCGCCGTGGGTGATTCCACTCGAAGAATTCGCAGAAGGCCCCAAGGCTTCTTGTGGCTACCTATGAGCGTTATGAATTATTGATTCCTACATGCATTCCATTATAATCATCGACGAGGTTCCCGTCGTTGTGTCGTAGAGACGCACGATTACGTCTAACGTATCCTCTAAGGAAGAAACACGACGACTACTCGACACGATATTTTCGTTCTTCTTCTTCTTCTGCTTCGAGAGTACGATTCCTATGCAGATCCTGTAGACAGGATCGTATTTCGTAAAGACTTCTTTTTCTTTTATATATTTTTTTCTTTTCTTTGCTTCTTTACGACGAACTATGCAAACGATGGGGTCGATCGTTAAATAACGATTGCTCCGATCTCTCCTCTGACTAAACGGCATCCACTTGATTTTTTTCAAAGCACATTTATATGTATGCACGCGTTCTCCATTTGCGAGTTTGTTAACGATGCAAAGAGTTGTTGGAACAAAGTCTCAAGGGTAATTTCGTCGAACGTTTGTGCCCAACGGGCAAAGTCAACGATATTCTATTCCCTACTAATTGTAACTTTGATTTTATACTCCTACGAGATAATATTCATTCGTGATTATATATCCATATGTAATTTTTTTCTTTTCTATTTCTTTTTAATCCTTCTATTACTATGATATTATTAGACATTTGCTATTTATCTAATGAGATACTTATTTTTATTTAAACGTAAGACTAATTAGAATCAATTAATCATCTAAATTCATTTGAAATTAAAATGACCTTTTATTCAAAATTACCATTATTCTCCAATGTCAAAGATTTTCATATTATTCATCACGAATTTTACAATGTAATTATATTCAATTTTATTCAAATTTAATACAAGTCAACTCGAAACATGTTTAATACTAGTAATAAACGATGTGTATTCTTATTTATAAATAGTAAGAATGCAAAAAAAAAATACTCGTGAGACTAACCAGATACTCAATCAATATTTGCACAACTCATTGTATACTTACTACTTGTTAGAATATCTTTCTAGTCGAATAATACAACTTTATTCTTATGCGGAAGGTCAGGACGCTCTACTGTAGTAGTAATAGTAGTAGTAGTAGTAGTAGTAGTAGTAGTAGTAGTAGTAGTTTCACGAGTCACCTAACACTTTGAAGAATACTACTGACACATAACATTGTAACGTTAATGAAGTTCTCTCGGATTGATAAAGGAAAAAATAGATAGGGACTAGATGTGAGCGGGGGTGGGGGAAGAGAAACGACGATCTATCACTTTGCTTAAGATGCGTATTTTTGTAAAATACTTGAATGAATTTGATTCTGGTGATTGAAAAAAGAGAGAGAGAGGGACATTGATCTCGTGTATTCTTCTTGTCCAATGTTAAGAACTTCGTTCCTTAATTACGGATTACGATTAACTTGTCCGTTGAACGTAAAATAAGGTGGTGGTTGTGGTGGTGGTGGTAGAGGAACCGTGAGGTTGAATCAAAGTTGCACGAAGAAGTACCTCCGAGCATGGGGATCGATCGATAAATAGATAGATAGATCCTCGTTAAGCCGATTCTTCCTTTCTCGCAAATTCATTTAGCTTCGAGGTATTTCATGTTGCGAGTATAGTCACTAGGTATATATAAGTTTTTATTTGTATTTTTCTTCTTTCACCACTTCTTCTTCTTTTTCTTTTGTTTTTTTTATATTGCAATCATGCAATAGTATTACATTTTCGTTGTAGGTACTATTTTACTCATCAGTTCTCAGGTAGGTAAAATACATTTGGTTATTTTACTGGTATACGTCTTTAGAGAATTAACGGCTATAAGCAAGGTTAATCAAGATCCTTGATAATCATAAGAGAGAGAGAGAGAGAGAGAGAGAGAGAGAGAAAGAGAGAGAACTAATAGCTCAGATACATGGGGAAAATAAAATATATTTTAATTGAGCGTGTATATAGTCTCTTAGAGCATATGGCTTAAGCTTTAAGATTTTAAATATACTTTATAAAAAATGTAATTAATTAGTGATCCATGTTATATATACCGAGTATACACACATCTTTCTATAATATATATAACGATATTTTTACTTCTCTCTCGCGATAGGCTTATATATTATAAAAGGGGAAACTTTTAATTGCCATGCGTCAAACGTCTATCTTTTAATTATACCATGTTATGAATCGATGAAAAATAAGACAAGTTTTATTTCGTTAAGTTGAATGAAACTTTCTATGAAAACAGGATAAATCATGAATAAATTGTATCACTTGTTTAATGTCTTCTATCTAATACAAATAGATTTTTGCAATATGTAATATATAATACGTACTTTTCGATATTTATTCAGAGTTAAGCACCGATCGATAGCAAACCCAACTCTCCATTACAATCTAATTACATTTCGTTCTGACACACGTGCCTTTGCTTGTACCCCTGGGTTTAATGACAGGTACAATTTATCCTAGTCGAGATTGTAATACTTACTTTGTAAAATTGGATTGCAAGGATGGACGCGTTCGATATTGCATTATCGATCGTATTCATTAAGATTCGATTTTGAGTTAGTTACTATTGGCTACGAGATGCTAATTAAATTCCTATTTCTTTTTTTTTTACGATTTACGAAATAAATGAACTGTGGTGGTTTAATTTCGTATTGAAGGATAAACTTTGTTTTTTTTTTTGTTAGAAAAGAAATTCATTAGACATTCATTTAGACGTTTCGTTTGAAATATTTTCTAAGATTATTTGTTATCGCAACAAATGCCTTTTACGAGATTTGTAATTGACGTTTTCCTTTGAGTCTAGTATATACATATATATTGCTGGAAATAAAAATGTTTCGAAGAATTTTTCCTAATTAAGATGTACTCCTTTAGCACACACGTTCATTGCGTAAAGCAGTCAACTTGATTTAACATACATCCGAATACGATTACCCAACAAAAGTTTTACAACTGAAGTACGGGTAGATTGGTAAAGGGCTTGAGAGAAAGAAAGAGAGAGAGAGAGAGAGAGAGAGAGAGAGAGAGAGAGATGGAGAGTAAAAGGGGATCGTAAGAATAAGAGAAAGAAAGTGACAGAGAGTTCTTCTATTTTTGTTTTCTCCTTTTTTCCATTTGTATCGTCTTCGTTCTTTCTCTCATTCTCTTTTCTTTGCATTAGTCGAGACGATTGCACGTTTACTGCTGCTGCTGTTGCTGCTGCTGTTACCTGGACCAGGTGCAGAAACGAGATCCACAAGAAGATCTACTTACTATGCCGAGTAGTACAATCGGCACCTGCGAAAGCTTCACGAGAATGCGATGCAAATTTTCCAAGGAGACTCTTATATCGGTTGAACCAACGCGTCGTTGGTAAGTACCTATTCGAATATCTTCTCGAAGAGACTCGCGAAGGTCGTAGGGTTCAACGCGTTGCCGTACTAGAGCATCCTGACCTTCGACGTTTAAATAAAGTACTTACATTCGATCGTAAGCATCTTTACTAACTGAGAGGAGTCCATGCGACTTCGTGTCTCGAGTTGCATCGTACTGCATGCAATGAGAAACAAGTTGTTAACATTATAATTAACACAAAAATTCATGTATATTTTTATTATTTCTGTCTAATCAATTAAAATGATTAATTTAGATATTTATAATATAAGGTTGTCCAAAAAGTTTGTACAGATTTTCAGAATAATATTAAATTTTTGTGAAATTTTTTTTATTTTTTATATTATTTTACTGTACACTCAATATACGATATATATATTAAAAAAATTAAATTACATAATATTATATAATATAATTTTTAATATATAATATATGCTATTCATAATATATATAATATTTTTTAATATAAAATGTATTAAATTATATAGTATTATTATTTAATATAATATTTAATATTAATATTAAATTTAATATAATATTATTTAACATAATATTAATTAATTATTAATATAATAATATTATATAATTAATATATTAATAAATAATTATTTAAATATTAAAGTAATTAATATTTAAAATATAAAGTCGAAAGAACTATCATATATAAAAATTAAAAAGACATTATTGATAATTCGAAGATAATAACAGAGAGAAGAGTTAGGATTCATTGAAGACCCATAATAATAAATTTGCATTATATATAATAAGGATATATTAACTGATGATATTATGAAGCATTTCATGATCATGTTTCATTTTACATAAAATAAATATAATGACTCGAATATAAAGTCTGACTGCATTGAAACCTTTGGTCATCTTCGCGAAAAGGTCACATTCGAGTTTGATAAAGTGCAAAAGGGATTATAAGAAGGACTAAGAAAAAGAAGAAGAAGAAGAAGAAGAAAAAGAAGAAAGAGAAATGGGGTAGGGAGAAAAAGAGAACCACCACCATTAGTTTAGCAGCATTGAACGCTATACCTCGAATGTTAATTAGTACTCATGGGTTTATTCTCGTTTTTTCTCTACCCACGCTCTTGCTACTTTACACGAGATTTTCTTTTATTCTCTTATGGTAAATCTTCTCCTATCTTTCTTTTCTAATTCTAACTACGTTTCTCTTAGCTTTATACGATTATTACGATTATTTCTTTTAGCTAGCTGTTATACGAATACAAAAAAAAGGAAAAATATAATAAAAATTTGTCTGTTGTATCAAAGAAGTGTAATACGGAACAGTTGCTATAATAAAAACATAGTAGATGATATAAGTATGAAAAGAAAGATGAACAAAAAAAAAGGATGAACATAAGAAGGAAATTTAATGTTAGCGAAAGAATAACGAAGGAAGTAAGAATCTTCTTATAGTACTCCTATCCTAAGACGTTTCTATGCAAGCGTACTGTCAACGAAGATAACTTACGACCTGCCGGAATAGTAATGGTCGCGGCAGGTATTCCCTCCTCTAGTAGATTTAATAGACTCGTCCTGATAGGACTTGTCACCGCTCATGCTTGACCGTAGAGAGGAGAGAATGATTTACCGGCTAGCATGTTACTTTCGCGCTAACGCGATTTTCAATGACCGGATGAACATCATCGCGCTGTAGTCCATCATTTTAATCCCTCGTTTCGTTTCAAATATGTGACTATTATAATAATCGTTAGAATAAAAATCAACTTTCACAGATGTCATTTAGAATCTCGTAATGGTAAGTAGATTATACTTCTTCATCGTATACGTAACAAGTGTTTGCTATCGATAATGGGGACCGTTTATAATAAAAGTACACAGATTTATTTGGATATCATATTTCACATAGTTAAGTATATATATATATATATATATATATATATATATATATATATATATATATATATATACATTTCCCTCCTGATGTCTAAAAATAGCATACCAAGTGTTATAACCCTAAGAAATGAATCCGCATTGTTATCTCACCCTTCTAGTTGAGAACTCCCCCGTCGAGAGCAGATCCTAAGTAACGTTCTTATGTAGTTAGCCGCGAGACGATCGTACGTTCGATCGGTTTCATGAGCGAGAATGCCGATGAGAGAGACCTCGTCGTGGTTCTATGTTCGTAGCGTGGAAGGCGATAATGAGCCTGCGGGGTTGCGGTGGATAGGTTCATTGGCTCCTGTCCGGGACATCAGGTCCATTGAGAGTACGTCCGTTCTTCGAGTCGAGTCATCGACTGTTGCTGATGCTGCTGCTGCTGCTCTTCTATAAAGAAAAAGGAAAAGGGTTGGTATAGTTAAGAGGAATAAGGACAGATAATACTGAGATAGAGAATACGACTTTCTAGGTTGGAAGATGTCCGTCTCTAGGCGGGTGTTAATGAACTGTCACTCGAGATGTCACTTATCGTCTTCCTTTCGGTAAAAAAAAAAAAAAAAAAATAGGAAGACTCCAAGTCTCTTTTAAAGAAGAAGATCGGCCATCGTTTGCTATCTCTTCTAACCTAACATTGGAACGATCGGTCAAGGTCAGGGACTGACTCGTGCTAGCCTGTGAAGTCTTAATATAGTTCATCGACCTCAACGATTAATCTCTTTAACCGAGAAATCTTTGTGCAACTACACCAACGAGCTGATATACTGGAACTTCAACATTCCATATACCTATCCAGAAAACTACACTTCATTTCATCGTACTTGAACTTCATCCTACGTTGTCTCTAGTAGAACAATATTTCCCCTCTGCGGTTGAACTTCATTCATTTTAAAAACTCTTTACATACTTCCAGCTCTCTCTCCCCCATCTCGATTACATTTCTTCGCGACACGAAGACACTATTCATATTCTTCTAGGTTATCCTTTTTAACACGATTCGAAAGAGCCAATTTACGGGGCAATTGTGGCGCCTATTATTTCTCTTCTCATTTTATCTTACTTTCTCAAATGAAGTTCTCGGTAAGAACACTCTCTTTCTCTTTCTCTTTCTAGTAGGATTTTCTCTTCGTCGTATCTAATTTGCTTACAAGTCTTAACTCTTGTTTACGCGTCGCTTCACGAGCCGTCGTAAAATAAATCGCAGAGGAACATAAGAAAAGGCGATTCGATGAAGTTTAACATAGAGAGAGAGAGAGAGAGAGAGAGAGAGAGAGAGGAGGGGTTTTAGAGTGCAAAGTAAAGAGGTTTATGGGGTGGTAGTAGACGGGTGAGGAGATGGAGGGGAAAGAAAGAATAGCACAAGTGGGAGAGAAAAAGAAGATGCCAAAGCCGTGATATTTGCACAAAGGCTTCTTTTCCCTCTTGAACTCGTCGTTAGCAGCAAGAATATTTCGACGCCAAAGCGTGCGTGTGTATACACTAACCCATGCACGCGTGCACGCGAACGTATTTTAGCCGAGCGCACGCGATTCTGGTTTTATCTCAACCTCTCGTTCAAACATTCGACCTCTCGAATGCGAGTACGCATCACTCGCTTCGTATTTTCCCTCCAATCCCCTGATCGAGTGCGGATTATTCACATTTATATACGAAGGAGTCTTTTTACAAGCCAAGGCTAATAAAAGCTCCTTCCAAATGATTCGACTTTCCCTTTAGAAATAATGACAATGACATTGAGGATATCCTTGGATTATCTTTCGAAGCTTTTCAATGTATTGGGTTGTCCGGAAAGTTCGTGCCGATTTTGACAGAAGATTGAAATGCAACGCATTTATAAGTTTTATTTTGGGGTATATATTTATTAAATTATATATAAGTGCCATTCTCCGTTTCACAACCTTTCACCATCTTTAAGGATAACTTCAAAATTTTGTCCTTTCAATACTTCTCAGGTTTTTTAGCAAAAGAATTCTTTATGCCATCTATCTACAATCGGCACGAACTTTCACTTTCTTTTCATTTTTGTTTTGCACTAGTAATAAGATATTCAAATTTTTGTTCAAAAGTCGCATTGCTTCCGATGACTAGGGAGAGACAAGCTTTCTTATTATTAAAAATATACGATATACAAGTAGCCCTCCTATAACACGGTTTCACACAACACGGCATTTTCTAGGAACATAGCTACTGTGTTATAGAAGGGCTACTTGCGTCTTCCCGCTCTTTAACCTGTCTTCTATCTTATTCTCTCTCAGTCTAAATCCTATATTTTTATCTCCCTTTCGAAGTGTTTCTTCGCAGTCTTCGTTACAGCGTTTTTCATCGTTATCAAATCACCCCGATTCTAAAGAAATTTTCACTTGAAAAAAATGATTGAAACGATAGAGAAGCGTGTTCCACAATGAATGAACTCGATACTTTATTAGTGACATTAAACCATAAAACGCGTTTCATTGTTTAATATCAATGAATTCTGGCACGCGACAATTTTCTCCGTTCTATGCACTTTAAGTGGTATCTATCTTGAACGTAATAAATGAATTCCATAAGTACGATATCGATTTTACGAGAAGCTTCTTTTATAATATTATTATATCGTGAGCAAAGTGAAAATGAAAAAGAGTAAAAAAATTCATAAAGCTGAGTCTGGTGTCGATGAGATTGGTAAAAGGAGTTCAACAAGCTTATAAGAGAGAAAGAAAGAGAAAGAGAGAGAGAGAGAGAGAGAGAAAGAGAGAGAGAGAGAGAGAAAGAGAGAGAGAAAGAGAGAGAGAGAGAAAAGCGTTTAAATATAGACGTGGGCCGTGCTAAGTTTATCTTTATTGAGGTTTATGTCAGTTCACAATGCAACCATCGTCTACCCTCGTCATTTTACGATCTAATGTGGTTGTGCTTGTAATGCGTGTATGCAGGTCGTATTACGTCCATGATCACCGTCGATTTCTCTCTCTCTCTCTCTCTCTCTCTCTCTTTCTCTTCCTATTTTCTTTTATTCTACGAAGAGAGAGGGTCGAAATATTGATGTAATTAACTAACATGTTGTATGTCTGTACGTGGATAACACGTGATACTTAGACAAGACGTCTGGCTGACACTCGATCGTTTCTAACGCTTTTAGTTTCTTTTTTTCACGTGTTTTATGGACTTCTTCTTCTTCTTCTTCCCTCACCATTTTTCTAACTTTTCCCTCATCACTTTTCCAACCCATCACCCACCACTTTAATAACCCTTTTTCGAGATTCACCTTCAGACTTAACCCTTGTCTTCTATGAAACTACTTTTAATAATCATTGTTCATATGACTTTCTGTAAAAGGAAATTCTATATATTACGAATATTATTTTTGTTAAGTATATGTAGCCTTTGTAATGTTATAAAAACAAAAATCAATGAAAGAACTTTCACAAAGGATAATTTGCCAATTATAAATTATATTATTATATATTATATAGGGTTTATATATGGCTATAGCATTCGACATTCCATTTTTATTGCTAAAATTTGGAAAATGGTAGTTTTTATATGCTACCCCTACCCTAAGATCATATCACTGCTATCACACTGGTATATATGATAACAATATTATTATAAGTAAACCCTATAATTATCTTACTCCTCGATACTCTGCATTCGTCTCATTCTTTTGCAGCTTGATTTTAAGGTTTCACTTCTACTATATGGGATCTGCATACATGATATTTGTTTTCTAATCCCTGTTAACGTGTATACAAGTTATCTAAATTGTCCATAAACAGGGTTAAAACTTGGAAAAGATAAAGAAGGAAATAATAAACAAAAAAAAGGAATTTTTTTATCGTCGTCCCCCATCACGTTAATTGAGTTGGCACGGAATTCATATGAGACTGTGACACTAAACGTACGTCATTGGGTCAACGATCAAAAGATAACCTACATGATCTTCTCGTGAGACAATCGCTTTCTTTGAAACTCATGTTAAAGTGACGTTACAACATCCGTCTTTTGAGGAATCTCGTTTAAACGATCTTACCCTTTTCCTTGAAAAATTTTTCATGATTTATACGATTAAGAGAAAAGTCATGACAGATCACGGATCGATCGATCGATAGATCTAAGTATTTACTTATTAACATTTTATTTTTTTTATTTTATTTTTACAGTTTGATAGATTTATATTGTCAATTGGAAACGAACGAACGAACGAGAGACAAAGTTGTGAAATTTTACGAGTCTTTTTTCATCGTATGTTCAATTTGATCTTTCAAGTTGTCATATATATATATCAGATTAATTTCATCTGCCATTATAAAACTTGTGCTACGAGAATACGAAAAAGGGGTGGTATTGTAAAAGTTACTTTACAATACCTTTTTTTAAAGGATATATTATATTGAGGTTGTGGCAGAAAGCTCGAGGCACAAAACGCAAAGATGTTCATTCTCAACCATCTGCCGTTCATTGGGCATCGCATCTGTACGGTTATTCGCGAATCTCTACGGACTTTGCGATCTCTGCGGACTTTGCGGACTCTGCGGATCGTTTTGTAAAGCGTTACGCTTCGATAAAGTACAGCTGCTTTTCTCTGATGGGATTTTCTAGAAGAGTACTATCCCTTCGGATGTAATTTATCGAAGTGGTAAAGCAAATGACGGGGTTTAAACGAACGTAACGATGGAAGCGACAAGTACGTCGATTCTATGGAAAAGTAGTAATAAATATTTTCTTTAATGTATTTTTTATTTTTTATTTTTGTTCTTTTTCTTTCAGCTCTTATACTTCGACTGTTAACTCGATCGTAATACTCGAGGCAATTTTGTTCGTTGTTGTTGCTGTTGTAATTAAAGGTCTCCAGCGAAATTATGTCTTCGACTATCTGTATAATTACGAGTGTTTCTATCCTTCCTCTTATATATATATATATATATCTCATCTTATTTTTCTTCTTATTCTTCATAAAGTTAGCGTTAAACTATTGAGAGGAATGGTTATGGAGTGGTCGAAACCGTATCGGTCGTTCGGTATTTAAGGGAACGTAAAATGGATTTACAGTAACGTTGTTAATTATATAACAGGAAACGAGTCATCTGCAATTACGTCTCTATTATACCATCGAGCCGGAAGTTAACATTTATATAATATATGTGTATATATTATATATATGTGTGTATTGACGCACCTGTGTCCGTTAACTTTTGCTAGTTGAGTGCACGTTTGCAAATAAACGACTGATCTTTATTCGTCATTCTTTTACCGTTTTATTGGCTTGAGATATATTCATCATTTTTTTAACACATATATACAGACTATTATAAATTTTTCATTCGTACGAATATATTGAAATATAATTTTTATTTCTATCATTATTTTTAATATTCAGAGTTTTAACATTAACAAGAATTCGTAGCAATAATTTATATAATTTTTAAAATCAAATTTTTTTATTACGACTAAGCAAATATAAATTTAACATAAAAAAAGCAAACTAATGAAATAACATTTAAAAAGTAGATACGATTCGCGTGCAATTCAACGACGTTTCTTCCCACGTTGGAGAATCAAAGTGCATCGAATAAATTCGTTTTTTCTCTTGGTTGGTTGGTAATGACACAAGATTATTTTAAGCTTATCTATCTCGTACGACGATCACGCACAACATTATGGAACGACATTAATAATCTAACGGCTTCGAGCCATATAGCAATGATTTTCTCTTTCCTTTTTTATTATTATCATTATCATTAATTTACTTCTTTTTTAATCAATGCAAGAATATACACCTACGTGATTTCGTTCGCGGAAGAAGAATTTAGGTTAACATTTATCTTATCGTTAATATAGCTCAATATTACGTATGAAATTCGATCCCTCTTCCTATTCCCCCACCCCTACTATTTTTAGTATCTAGAATTAGAAATGTTCCTCAATTTCATTTACAGTCAGGTAAGATACAATTTCCAAACAAAAATGTGTACCTGTTTAATTTTGAAAAACCAATCCCCCGCCGCCCCCAAAATAAAGAAAAAAAAAACCATACGAGGAAACAATAAAGCTGGGTGGGTGGTTGGTTGGATTTAGTATTGTTTTAAATTTTGTTTCGATTTAACTTAACTCCGTTGCAAATCTATCTAACACACATAGAACCCTTTATCTGAATTGGCATTCGTATTTTTACAGACACAAGCCAGGTAAGGAAGGAAGGGTTCCCCTCTCCCGTGAACCTTAACGTAGTGTTCGTTCACGGCACGTTAAAGGCCTCTGGGTGCCACGACGTCGGTGTCTTGCACGCTAATTACACGCCATATCCACGTCCTGAGATTGAACGCGGACGATATTTCATATTGGACGGTGGTGCACCTCTCTTAGGTTGCGCAATATTCATCTAATAACGTTTTGCGAAAGCGAGAGCGAGAACGAGAAGAGAATATCTCAAGCTTCGAGCTATCGACCCTCGGGGAGTGCGGGGGTGAGAGAGGGGGATAGGAATAGTATCTTGGTAGAATTTTAATATAACACATGCATGGATATATGCATACATTTAAAGTACAGGATAGGTGGAGGGTAAACCGAATCTAATCTTTTTTTTTTATTAATATTATTTTGGTTTTGTTCATTTTATTTCGATTATACTATCGAAGCATAGGGAAAGAAAATGGAATATCTACGAACGACATTCCACGAACGCAACGAGTCGGCGAGCCTTTCTAATTTCTTTGCTGGTTGGCGCAACACTCGCTTCTTCCTTCTCTATAAGTAGATCAATTAGTATTTCTATCTAATCGCAAATTGATCTTCATAGCGAACGCTTTTCGCTTAAGCGAATGTGTTTTTCATCTCTCCTCTCTTCTCTTCTCTTCTCTTAGATTTTATCTTCTTATTTTATTTTCTTTATTCTCATACCCAACATTCTTTGTAAGGATTTTTTTGCCATTTTCGATAGGTCGATAGAAGAATTAACATTGTGATCTCTTGCTTGGTTCTCCTCATATATCCTTAGAAGTGTGTCGTAACGGGTTTACTCGAACGGAATGAAATCGCAAAGACGCTTAGTCGCGTTAATGATAGAAATCGCGAGCGTAATCGGACAGAGAGATAGTTAGTTGTTACCGTGTTGGTTGCATTAGCGTCGGTTCAGACGTAATATTGCGTATATATATGTATGTATATAAATCTATAGGGTTGCTTTTGCTGCTTCTACTAGAAAATCTTGAAATGTCGTATTTGCAAAGAGTTACGCTAATGTCGTTGACGATGCGTAACTAAATGGAACGCTAGTAGTCAAAGAGTGTCGTACGTGTTAGCCTAATTAGGAGATGACTTCGAACCGGTGTACCTTGATCAAACTGAAGAAGAATCCCAGCACGTGGTCGTGGACCTAACGAACAACTTGTTGAACCGACATTTCGACATTTCATCGAGATAATTCATAGAGATTCTCATTTAAATCTATCATTATCGTTATGATTAATTATCTGGAATAAAAACAAAGAATCCTCATTGTCGTATTTAAAGGATTAACTTCATTTTAACTTTAACGTTAGTTGTTCCTATTTCTGGCTTATTCCTAAATGTGTCTGTAAACCATTATATGCCCGAAGCTCCAGTTTTCTCTTTAGCTTATCTCTTTCGAAGTATCTAAACGTCCCCGTCA